>NC_071335.1:24022500-24622500 GCF_027744825.2 Synchiropus splendidus
TGCTTCTGGCCTCTCGCCAAAGCAGCGATATATATATATTGTTCGAACTCTGATTTGTTCGAAGTCCGAAAATCGAGGTACCACTGTGTATATATATATATATATATATATACATGTGTGTGTGTGTGTCTACATCTGTATGTATAAAACCACAATACAACAAGAGCGCAGCTGCTCTGAACACCAGCAGTTTCATGAAGTTGGCACAGCTCATGTGCCACCGCCACACTGATCGGGTGATACAGCTCTGAGTAATGTCCTAACACAGGTACACGGAGGTAGGACACAGCGATGAAGCATTTAGAGCGGTGACAGGTACCAGATGTCTTGGCAAAGGCCAGCTGGCTCTGCAGACCACCAGAACCCACACACGAGTCAACACACTCGCAGACCTGCTGCGAGGGATTGGTCAGTCCGGTGTAACACTAATGACCTGCAACACGTGTTCCGTTCCATGGCGATCTTACAGAGGTTTTCTCTGTACTGCAGTGCAAGACCCAGAGCAGTCTTTTACACCGACACGCTCACCTTCAACAACGTGTCTGGCTCTTAAACTCCCAGAGACACCTCTACCTCACCATGCCCTCAGGAGGAGGCAGCTCAGCCGGATGTCTACAAACCATCAAACTGACATTTTCATATATTGTATGTGTCCTCAGCGTTGTCAAGGTTCTCCCCTGGCTTTGCGGTGTTTTGGAGCTGTGAAGTATCTCCCAGGCTATGGTAACGTGGAGCTGCTGAAACAGTTTCCAAACTCTCCATGAAGCGTGTACAGCGGTGGTTTCATCTTCCTTTACTTTTGATACTTCTCTGTCACTCACTGTCTTGGTCAGCTCAGGGAACCGGGTACCAGTTTATAGTCGTTCATGTGTTGACAAAAGCAGGGGGCCCACACTTCCCCAGTCTGAACCAACTGAACTTGCTTTTCTCTCTGGCTGTGCCACACCCTCACTCTAAAGAGGGATTTTCTTCACCTTTTTGATGCCCACATTTCCCAGAACAAATGGGCCCGGGTCCCACTCAATCGAACTGATTCAATACTTTTGATTTAATTTCTGACAACCTTATTTAATCTACTTCCACACTATATATTATGATATATATATATATATATATTTTTTTTTTTTTTTTTTACTCCAAAGAAGATATAAGTAAAGTGTAAATGAAAGTATCGCCATCAAATTTTAAATTTCGCCAAAAAATTAATTATCCAAAGAGCCAGGATAAATACAGTAGATATCAATAAATAAAAGAATAATAGCAACAGTAGTATTTTTCATACTATTATCATTAGATTTGTTATTATTATTATAACAACAAGTTCAAAGTATTTTTTCTTTGTTTATTTATTTAATTGAGTTTTTTATTTTAATATATATACATATATTTATCTATTTTTTTAATTTATGTATTTTCTTACAACCAAACCTTCACTGTTCACTGTCAGATGGCATCTTGTGGTAGG
This sequence comes from Synchiropus splendidus, assembly GCF_027744825.2. Lineage (NCBI taxonomy): Eukaryota > Metazoa > Chordata > Actinopteri > Syngnathiformes > Callionymidae > Synchiropus > Synchiropus splendidus. The sequence goes on from NC_071335.1 coordinate 24,023,966, forward strand.
TCCATTTTATATCCCAGTTCGGTCCGGGGTGGCCCTGTTTACATTGCTATTTGTGGAGTTTTTGGTTAGCAATTTCATCTCAGCCACAATCATAAACTTCTTTACAGATTTCACATATAGAAAAGTCAAGTCAAGTCTCTGAATCAAAGTTGATACAAAGCAAATTATTTATATTCTCCACCACATTTGATCCCAAATATAATCATGAATTCACGTAGCGCAACCTTGAATTGCAGCCGACGTGGATTTCTGAATGCATTTTTCATTTTCTGGATCAGTTAATGATGAATAATCTTCTTTATTATTCTATATATCGGCTGGGGATCGATTCGATGACATCCTGAGCCTTCAGTCTGAGGCAGAGCAGTCTGGCAGCTTCAAGGCTGCAGCGCTACAGTACAATCCTGAACGCTCTCTCATCCAATTCAGAGTGAGCGCCTCCGTCTCGTGAAGCAGTTTTAAGGTTTTAAGTGGAATCTTAATGTGTGTTTTCCCTCTGCTGAGCGGCTCAGGCGCTTCCTGCCGCACAAGGTCAGCGCACACACACACGGCCAGGTGGGCATTAAATAAATAAGAGCAGAAAAAAACAATTAGCAATGCATCAATAGCCAGATCGATAGAGATGTTGGTAATTATCACTTTTGGGAGAGTGGAGCTGGTCTTTCTTTATTGATGTGCCCTAATCCACGGGTATAACCTGAGGGCCTGCGGAATACATCAAAACACATCAAGGTAAAACACATTCCCAATTCCTTTATGGCGCATCTGAATAAATATCGCTGTATAAGACGATATATTAAAATGAGAACACACTTTTTGTGAAGTTCTCTAAACACTTTATTTCTCAGAGCTACTTCAACGGAACATTCATAATGCAGACTGAACAGGTTTGAATTTTTACTTAACAGGGCGTTGTTTTTCTTTATTCCCCAGTAAGATGAAAGTTACTTTTCTATTCAAGTTTCATTTAAAAGCAATAAAAAGACGTTATTAGTTATTTATCTCGTTCATATTATAGCGCTATGAAGCTGGGATTAAATGGGAAAACACAGTGTAAGAATAAGTAAAAACCATCAAAGTTGAGTTGAATTTGGAGGCAGGCTAGCTCAATGGTGATGACTATGAAGTAGGGCTGCAGTTGCTGGTTCAAATCCCATTGAGGTAGTCTGTGTGGACCCTATTAAAGCTTCAATAACAATAAAAACTTTTGTGTCTTTAGTTTGGTTGTATTTTTTTCTTGTTATATGTACATTTTCCCCATTATGTGTTGACAGACCACATCAGTATCCTCCACCTTAACCCAGGTTGCTCATCCTCCATTGCCATATTGATGCTCCTCAAACATAGTTTACTGTATCCCTCACTGGTTGTCTTCCTCCGATCTCCAGCATTCTGTCGGTGTGTCAGAACCATCTGACCAACTCTGCCTCCAAGCTTCTCCGTGTCCTTCTGATGAAGTCATTTCTGATCTTGTCCTTTCCTGTTAGTCCATTGAGGACCTGAGTATCCTCAAGTCAGACTCTTCCAAATCTACTGCCTGACTCTCAAAACCTACTGGTGACACTGGTCTCCACCCCATCCATCCTGCCAGCACCCTCCTCTTCGCCTGCCTGGATCTCTATCGCTCTAAAATAACAATTCTAAATTACAAAATGCAGTTTAAATGTCACAACAGAAACTGTCCAAAACAAATACAAAACTCTTCCTTTTCTCACTGACCTCATGAGGACCAGAAGAAAGGACCGTGTGTGGCAGATTTGAGGTAAGTTCTGTTTGTCTATTACAGTACCACTTCTGCTTAAACACATCTCATGTGGATCCCCCTCTCAGCCTCTTCATCCTCTGTAAACTGCCTCTTCAAGCTCTGCCTGTCCATCATCCCACGGGGCACATTTGCTACCGTTCACATCCATTTAAAACGAGGCGTGCTGGCTCAGGTTTTCTCCTTGAGGCCTAACACGGCCTTATCGCACCTCTCTCCGGCGGACCCGCCTCTTTTGATACACAGGAGGGATGTGAGCAGCATCTGGGCCCCTCCCCTTCCCAAGCCGCTCCCGTGCCAACAATGGAAACCAGTTATTGGAGGAGACAATTGGGTTTTACAGAAGATGCAAAGCAAAAAGAGAGGGATGTCGCTTTACAAATCCTTCTCTGCTGCTGCTGATTTCCATCTGATCTGGGAACAAAGTGCGATCCACTGCCCATAGAGTGAAACCAGGGAACTCACCATAAAGAAACGTTTTTTTTTTTTTTTTTAATAAAATAAAATAAGCAGAATACATTGCTAAATGAAAGATTTTGAAGAATAAATTATAGGGAACAAAAAAAAACATTTAGTCATTCAAATAACAGAAAAACTATGGATAAACTTTCTTGCAAAGGGAACACTTTTTAGTGACTGATGTCATAACCAAAACATCCATGATGAAGGAGAGGAAATGGACAAAAGTGTAACAAACTTCAGGATACAAGCTCAAAAAATGTTGCAAAGTATAGCAAAGAGTTTGAGCTCATGTGTACTCATTTATCTGAAATGGGATCATTATGGATTAAATATTGAAAGTAGGATTACTCATGATTAAAAACAATACATTTTGTCTACAGTTTAGATAAGGGAACACAACTTAACTAGTAATAAGATAATTACTTACTTATTTACGTTAATAATCAGTAATTACATTGTTGTTTAGAGTGAATTTTCTGCGACCATTCAAGGGGAAAATATTGTCATTGTTAGCAAGATACTCATTTGCACTTTCTATTCATGAATCACAGGCCAGTGTGTTGGTTATACACATATGAAGAAGTAGTTTATTACAGCAATATATGTTCCCTTATCTAAAGTGAAGTCCCACCATGAATAAATAAACAACCCTGGTAACTAGAAACCTACTGGAGGTGCTGCTTATTTCGGAAGCTGAGGGTCAGCCATTCAAATGTCTTCTTCTACTGTAGTTGTGAGTACTGTCATGAGCCGACACCAAGAGAAGTTTTTGGAAAAACAGAAGATGTTGAGGTTGGAACTGCCAGGCAGAAGGTGGAGAGGAAGGCCAGAGAGGAGATTGATGGAGGTGGTGAAGGAGGACATGAGGTTTGTAGCTTTGAGAGAAGAGGAAGCAGAGGACAGGGGGAGATGGAGTAAGATGATCCTCTGTGGCCACCCCTGAAGGGAGAAGCCCAAAGAGAAAGAAGAAGAGAAGCCATGATCACTGAAGAATTAGAGAAGCCTCTCATGGATCCCCAAATTTTAGACAGAGAATTCACATAGTAGTTCAGTTTTATTCCAGTAAGATGGTGCAGAGAAGATCATCAGGTCTGGCCTTGAGTGAGAGGTGTAAAGACACCGGACTATTTCACCCATATCTGAGCCGGTTTTACTGTTTTTTAAAGCTCACACAGTACAACACACAGCCCCCTGTGCCAATGTCGGTTGCGCTCCAGCTGCAATTCAATTCAAAAAGTTTGGACAATCCAGCCGGAGCGAAGCCCCAAACTTTCCGTGCATTGACTGTTTTGCACTGTTCATTTTTGGTGGTCCGGCACTGCGAAACAGCAGGGGAGGCGGCGAGCTTCTCCCCAGCCCGCTGCCATGGAACGTGTCGACGTGGAGCCGGAGAGAGCGGTTCAATACTTCATGCTGGGCTGTTTTTGTAAACAGTCTGTTTGTCCTCGGCGGCTGATTAGCTGAGACGGATTAATGAATGATAAAAAGACCCGTCAGAAGCTGAGGAGCACCTTAATGCATTTTTCACTTCCGCCCGCATAATTGGACGTATTGATGAATATTAACAATTACCACTTTCAAACGTCTCACTTATCTGACGCCAGATGAGCGGCTCTTACCGCATGAATTCCTAAGATCTGCTGAAACATCTAAGATCCACCCAAAAGGCTTCACTCCACTTGCTCCATGTGAGAGTAGCTCGGGGCGCCCTCCCCCCCCCGACTCCCCTTCCCGTCTCCCCACCTCTTCAATGCCTGCTCCCTCATCTAGCACCCACTCTCACTTCCCCATTTCCCCGCCACGTGTTTCGCCGCTTTCTTTTCGCTTGTTTGATATATATTTTTTCACCCCGCGACCATATTCAAAGACTTATACAATATACATGCTCCATCTGGTCAAACTTGCTGAACTTAAATATACCTGTCAAGTGCAACTTGAAAGTTTCCCCGCACACCCTCTGCTGGGTCTGGCCCAATCCACCAAGGCTTTAATTAAAAAGCAGCCCCAGATTCAGGATGTGCTTCTAAATGAGGGAGTTTGCGCTGGCAGACGAGGAGTCGGGGTCTTGCAGTGGGACCCGGCTCGTGGCTTTCATCACTTCCACTCCACGGCTCTGAAGTTCCGGAGAGGCATCTGTCTGACTTGACTTGGAAAAAAAAAATAAATAAATGGAGAGATGTACAGTGAAAGAAATTTAGTGAGAGGAGAAGAAGGGGGGGGCACTAGAGGGTTGGAGGGGGGTGAGGAGCTGCTTTTGTTCTGCTGAGGGAAATGTTAAGAGCTAGACTGACATTTGCATTAATGCAGCTTCAATTAATACTCGGTCACAATGCGGAGTGCAGCATGCTAAACTTGACTGACAGGTTATAATAACCTCAGTCGGAAATCAGTCAGACTGTGTTAACAGAACTTAACTGGAAATTAAGATCATATTTTTGGATGACTAAACATGGCGGCATAAAATGGGTAATGATGAAAATGTATGTAAAAAAAAAAGTAGCAAAAACACAAAAATAAAAATCTAAGATATAGTATAATAACATTCAAATATATTTAAATGAATATTGAATCAATTAAAATGTAAAACTTTCCATTTTAATTCCATCTCCTGTAACAAATCAGATTTATTAATATGAAAAAATGTATATATATTTGGGCTTTTTAAGAAAACTTTGTCTCACAAGAATAAACATATTAGATAAATAAAAATAAAATTGATCCCAACTGGTAAAAGTTGAAGGATTTCATGATCAGAATTAAAATGCAAAAAAATATATAAAATAACGGAATAGATTCAATTGAATGGACTTCTTCAATACTGGACAGCAATAGAAACAGAAAATCAATTAAATGGCTAAAATAAATGCGTTTGAAGGCCACATAATAATGATAACAATTATGAACGAATGCTCTATCAATGATTGAAACAAATAAAAAAAACAAAAACAAAGGCAGGCGCCTGGAAAATATGACAAAAACAATTGCGGGCCTCTTAGAGTTTTGGCAAATATTGTAATAAAATGTGAAAAGTAAACTGCATTAAAATAATCGTATCTAATGATAAATAAGGTAAAAACTTTCAAATAAATCAACTACCAATAAGAAAGAGGATGGAACAAAAGACGCAGAACAAAATAATATTTTAAAATAAATGAGTCATATGTATCTGGTTCTATTTCCAAAGTGGCTGCGCACTCTCCCTCCCTGTCATGCTGGTCATAATGCAGCGACCATCTAAAAGAGTGACATGAAGTCGTGATCCACACAAACATCCCAGGACCAGAGAAGGTGGAAGTAGCTTCGAGAAAGATTGTCGTGACAGATCAACGATGGTCAACCATCAAAGAGGGACCTCACCTTGTCATTCAGGCGCTCAGCCGCTGTTGTCCTGAACACACGCAATCCTGACATCTTGTGGTCATTTTGAGATATGACACCACATACCAGGAAATGTTCATGTCCGCGGTTTCGACCTGTTTGTTCATGAGTTCAAACATATTTAGTATATGAATCGATTGAGATATAAAACATGAAAAACTTCAGTGGATTCATGTTTTTGCTTTGACATAAACTTCACCTTTTCACTCTAGCTTCCTTATTTCACCAATTTATTAGCTTTTTTTTAACATTCAAGACGACAAAATCATTCATATTAATAAATCTTATATCAGTCCGAAAATATGCAATACACTAATTTAAAATATGAAACGTCATATAAAAAAAACTTGTAAAACCTATAAAAATACATGAAGGAACCTTTTAAACATCAATATTATATCGACTATATATTATATTAAATAATGTTACAATTTTTTTACGTTAAATAATCTTTTTTTCGCCTTTTTTCTTTTTTTTTTTTTTTTTTTTTTTTTTTTTTAATAAGTCGAGCCGTGTGGAGACATAAAAAAAAACAGGAAATCCAGCATGTTTCAGTTTCTCATTGACCTCAATAAATAAATACATAAATGAAACTAAAATGAATAAAAAAATAAAATTAAAAAAGAATTGCGACGCACTAAGGAGAGTGAATATAAAACTGGTTATGAGTGAGAGGGAGGCACACTAGAGATGTTGAGCTTAAAGAAGGTGAAGAGGAGAGTGCAGGCAGGGCGGAACAGGTGGAGATGACTGTCAGAGGTGAGAAGGAGTCAGAGTAGCGAGAGGGAAGCTTCTGGGAAATGCCAAAAATAAACAGACAAAGCTGTACGACTCTGAACCCCATTCATTTGGATGCGGGGTCACAGGAGTCTGAGCGGCTCCAAGATCATTTCAGGATGGCTGGTTTATAGTTCCAACATTCCCAAATACATCACAAAACACAATGACCCTGCCATAAATACATCACCAATGTTTTGATATTTGGAAACCGCCGCACTTCTTCCAGAGCAGCCACAGGCAGCGAGCCAAGGAGCAGTGAACTCACAGAGAGGTTAGGAAGTTCTCACGGCTTCTGCAGCTCCACTCAGAGGCGGCGTCTTTCATCGCAACACGAGTGGAAGGTTGAGGAGAGGACGGTCGCATCTGAGCAAATGACCACATCAACGGAGGAGTTGGGAACTGTGACTCACAGAAGAGCAGGAGGTGGTGATGGTCTCGCCCATGCTGAGCTCCCAGAATGACTCCTGACATCCTGACAAGTATTTGACTCATTTGACTTCAGCAGACTAAACCATTATGAGGACGTCAAGAGTGTCATAGGGAGCCAACTGAGATGTTATGATGTTGCTGAACCATCACCTTCAACAGTGAACATCTTATAATTCACTGTTAGCAGGCGGTCGCAGGCTGCAGATTTTAATCTTCCAAATTTGTACATGACTTTCTGACTATTTTCCAACTGAGCTCATATTTCAGTCGGCGTCACAACACAACAAGCATCCATATAAAATACACACACATACAAGGACACAAAGAAGCAATAAAAAACAACGACAAATGTGCAGAATAAAAAAAATCTGATTTATAATTTGGATTTAACGTTTCATATAATTATTATATTTTCAATTTATATTTGAAATTTGAATTTGGATTCAATGTTCAGATTTACAGTTTCCATTTAAGATTTATATTAAATACATGAAGAGTTATAATACTTACATTTGATATTTAGATTAATATTTTGGATTTATTTTTTTCTTACATTAAACCATGGATATTTGGATGATAGATTTAGAGGTCATTGTGTTTATGAAGCAGATAATAATACAGTAATGATGTAACACCTGTGAAATGTCTCTGTGAAAGTGTTGATGAACGAGTGAAGAACGTCACCACCTCAAACCAACTGCTTCTCGATTGTCCCAAAACCTTCCTACAGGGGGCGCTGGAACACATTCTTTTCCTGGCGTTACTGGCACAGTAGACACAGAGTCCCATCTTGTTTTAGTTTGCTATTCGACTCAGTTTACAGTGGTTGACTGAAAATATTATATATTTCTCAATGAGTTTTTCGCTTCACCGTCCCATGTTCTGTATTTGACGCTGAGCACTGCCGCCCACTGAGCTCTCTCGACCTTGGAGCCCGTTGCAAATTAAACACAGCCAGATGTGGAGCGAGAAGCTGCCACATGTTTGTTATTCTGCGTCAGGCTCGATCACAAAAGGTTTGGGGGATTTAGCTTTCTCTTTCAAGCCAACAAGTGTGGCCACTGTTGTGCACGCAAATCACGGACTCAACCCCTTCTGCAACTTCTTCAGCGGTGCTCTGATGGTCACGTGACTCTAGTGTACTGCAAAAGTATTGCCATAGAAAGTATGAAAATACTGCAGAAGGTCCAGTGATTTTGAAAATTTTGAACTTCCAAGTCGTCGACACTGACACATAAACACGAAGGCGCCGAGACACAACTCAGAGAAGCTTATCTTCTGCTACTGTCACTACCAGTGGAACAACTACCACTAGTATAGTTCTACAACTTCAGCTACTATAATGCTTCCTGCTACTGCCACAACTACTGCAAATACACTTCTAATCTTGCCACTACCACTATTGTACTATGACCAATAATAATAATATAATGTACCATTACTATTGCTAATAATACTACTTCTATTACTGTATCAGTACTTCTTCTAATACAGCCACTGCAACTTCTACTGATATGGCTGCTATTATTTATTATAGTAATACTACTATCACTACTAATGCCACTAACTGCAACTACTACCATGTTAGTTATAATACTATACGACTGCTAATACTGCACTGTCGTACTACTCACACCAAATGATAGATAGATAGATAGATAGATAGATAGATAGATAGATAGATAGATAGATAGATAGATAGATAGAAAGACAGACAGACAGATAGATAGATAGATAGATAGACAGACAGACAGACAGACAGACAGACAGACAGACAGATAGATAGATAGATAGATAGACAGACAGACAGACAGACAGACAGACAGGCAGATAGACAGACAGACAGACAGACAGATAGATAGATAGATAGATAGATAGATAGATAGATAGATAGATAGACAGACAGACAGACAGACAGATAGATAGATAGACAGACAGACAGACAGATAGATAGACAGACAGACAGACAGACAGATAGATAGATAGATAGATAGATAGATAGATAGATAGATAGACAGACAGATAGATAGACAGACAGACAGACAGATAGATAGACAGACAGACAGACAGGCAGATAGACAGACAGACAGACAGACAGATAGACAGACAGACAGACAGATAGATAGATAGATAGATAGATAGATAGATAGATAGATAGATAGATAGATAGATAGATAGATAGATAGATAGATAGATAGATAGATAGATAGATAGATAGATAGATCCATCAGTGTGAAACACATAAACACACCTACTTGTCTAAACTAATCCAAAGTGACCCACCTCTCTCAGAGTAATCCAGTGCTCTGGAGTCACAGGAGAGCCAAGCCCTCTCCGTTGCCATGGTGCGGACAGTGCAGTTGTTTGTCGATGACAAACAAAGCTGGACACACTCTCATGCCGTGTTTTTCTTGTGTAATTAAATCAGCCACGATCGGCGTGTCCCCGGAGGACTGGGAGGCCCACACCAACATTCCCTGCAGGTCTCCAGGGTTCCCGGGCATGAGATACTATTGTGAGACACATCTGACCCAAACGTCGGCAGCTACCACTTTGACTAGAGCTCATCCAGACGATAGGATTCCCTTTGGTTCCTCTCTGTTACTGTAGGGATGTTGACTAGAAGCTGCTTGACTGGCTTCAAAGTGGAGGACGCAGAGATGAGGCTTCACACCATAAATGGAGCCTTAAAACCAAAGTTGAACATCTGGAACCTCAAGTCAAGGCAGCAGTATGAAGATGTCAAATACTATGACTGTTCCACTGCTGCTACTTAAATGACTAGTACTACAGCTGAGGCAACAATGACTGCCACCGCTGCCACTGCTACTACATTTACTACTACTGTTATTACTGCTACAACTATAACTGCCACAACAACTACGACTACCACAGCTATTATTGAATCTGCCATTGTTACTATTACTACTATGCTTCAACTTGTACTACAACTACTACTGTAACAACAATGACTAGTAATACCACTACAGCTACTGCTATGACTATTACACTAATACACGTCCACTACTGCTACTATAAGATCGACTATGACTTTTCCAAAGACCATTGCAACTACTGCGACTGGTACTTCTACTGCAACTACTGCCACTTCACTTCAACCACCAACAACACTACTACTACCTTGATCAGTCCAGAGACGGGTTGTGTCCTGGTCTGTCAGTAGGAAGCACGTTATTATTGGAGTCAATACAACCAGTCAACACAAGAAATACACAAAAATACTTTATTATTAAACATCCGCAGACCGCAGACAGTAAAGTAGTAAAACCGGCAAGATGGTTTCCGCGTCCAAGAAGGCAACACCATCTGCTGTGAACTCAAGCTCTGATCTTCAACTTCAACAAACAGTGGGCCTCCTGCTGGCGCGCAGGTTCGAGTCCTTCCTCAGGTTAGATGTATTGATGACTAGAAGGTTTCAGACGCAGCCAGGTCATTAGCTAGTCGGCTGCAGCTACGACACCAGATGAATGTGTGCGGATCGCTGCAGGCTGCACTGTGATCCCAGACATCTAAACATGTAATCCAGTCCCTTCTGAGGGTCCCTAACCACAGGAAGCCCCTCTGCTGCCGCTCCACTGATCTCTACCTCACGGCCCCCTCCACCTTCACATGCTGCGGACGAGGCTGACTGCAGTGTTTGTTCCAGGTGGATCGTCCACTATCATAACACATCAGAACCATATTTGGTGTAAACAAAAACAGGATGTTCAGTCACAGTGATGATGGTTTTTGGGAATGAGGTGTGTCATGACTTTTTATGGCGACTGTTAAAGGCAAAAACGACACACCCTGCGTCATGTTTTCAACCCTGTTTACAACAACTATCCACCAAACCAGCTGCAGACTGGTGATATCCTTGTTCATGCTCCCCCAAAAAGTGATGACTCCTGCGAAAACGACCTGATAATATCTCATGTACAGTAAGTGGTTGTGGCCCCGCCCCACTGGCGGGGCCCATTTCCTCCACTTTGGTAATCAAGAACAGGAAAGAGCAGCAGAAGACGGGGACGACCCCTCGCTCTGGATGGCAGCAGAGATTAGGAACTCTGCTGTTGGACAAATAATGCTGAGAATTATCGGAATATTTATCCAAGTATACCATCACGATTTAACCCCAAATATTCATAGCGCTGAGCTGATCTCAAGTGAGTCAAATTCCCATATTATTGTCCACATTTTTAGGAGTGTGGTAAGTTTTCAGACGCTTTAATAGAAAGTTCAAGTCTCACAGTAAAAAACTGTGGCTGTTGGTGTGAGTTACAAATCCGTTTTTTTCTGCGTATCCTCGAGGCACCGCGGTTTCCGCTTGCACTCCAAAAACATTGCGTTGATGACAAAATAGTTCACAGGTGTGAGCGAGATCTGCTGGCCACCTGTCCAGGACGCCCCGCTGCCTGGGTCGCAGCAGCAGATAAGACATTATTACCTTTAAAAACACACAACCTCCACTTTTCAAGTGGTGTCCCCCAAGGATCGACTTGAGGCACTCTACTTTTTTCACTTCTTCACATTATATTTTTCAATTCTTTATCTCGCTTCAGTGTGATCGTTCAAATTTCTGCGGTAATACTTCACTTCCTCCAGTCAACTGTCAACACAGGTGGGTCCCAAACGTGACCTCTGACTTCAGGGCTGAATGGGTTCCCCATTACAAAGGTCAGAGGTCAGATTAGTGCTGCAGGCTAATTGGTGAGCGGCGCTTAGTTACACATGTGCAGCAAATCAAATCCAGCTTTGTGTTTTTGTTTTCTTCTCATACGTTATGTTTTTATTTACTTAGTGTTTAGCTTGACCTACTTGCAAAATAGCAATCTTCCATTATCTGTTTTTGTCAATAAATATATCCTTGGTCAAACTCTTTTTTGACTCTTTTATTTTGATTAAAAATAAAAAACCAAACTGAAACTTCCAAAAAAAAATAGTTTGCCATCTTCCCATCAGTTCAATCTTTGTTTACATGTGCAACCATTAGCATGTCTGACTACATGGAACACAAGCAGCTTTGTTGCCTTCCATTAGCTATTCCTCACACGTATCACACTTTACTGTAGAAGATGTGACTGTCATTCGTTTATAGAAGCTCATAACCTCGAGCGATTTCCCCTCCTGCTTCTTGAATGTCTCACTTGACAGTGCTACTGTTCTAGCTCACGATCCACAGCTGGTTCATCCAGCTCACTTTGATTCTGTTAGCGGCAGCAAATCAAATGTAGGGACATCTATAGTTTCAATCGAGGAGCTGGAGGTGGAAGCTAAGAAAGCAAACACTTATATATTTGAAATATGTTCATTCAAGTTGTGTTATTGTGTGCAATAATTGTTATTTTTCATGCAAAAACTTTCAAAGGGTCTTGTGTGCCAGTCTAGTACGGCGGAGGAGAAACTTCAGGCAAGCGGAATGTTGTTTTCACGGGGGTCTTCTCCGACTACACCTGCAAGTCATCTGACCTTATCATTCTGTTTTAAATATTCATATGCAGCTCCTCATGGAGCTCCAGTCGGTGACCTGTTTCGTGGCTTGCTTCACCCTTAAACAATAGGGTATCGACATCATTTATCTCTTCCTCTGATCCCCGCAACTGACCTCATCGTCCGTCCCTGATATCGATTCTGCTGCTCTCTGCAACCTGAGAAGTTTCGTCACCAACACTCCACTTTCAACTACATGAGTTCTGACTACTTCTCAGTGATGACTCTGCGTCCAATAAAGACTTTTAAAATCCTTTCATGATGCTGGGCCCTTATCTGCTTTGTCTATGACAGTTAGAGAAAACATCTTATTCAAGAGCGACTCAATCTTCACAAGTCGACGATGACACTTTAGCATAAAAGTATCCTCGCAGTTACTTCTACTTCTCCTGCTTTGCTTCCCGACACAAATGCTAGATAGTTAAATATAGTTGCGGTCTTTCAACGGTTGACTTCACATCAAAGTTTAAAACTGAAGAAGCCATCTAGAGACTAAGTGGAGGGATTTGATGGTCTGGATGGGGTCATGACAGAAGGGTTAGTGGAAACGGCAGCTGCAAGAGCAGCCAGAGAGGGGAACACGTCGGGAGGTGGAGAGGACTCAATCACGTCACGTGTACTGACTGTATTGACTCTGGGGTCACCAATGAACAGATAAACTGTAGCTCACGTTTTGCCAGAACATTTTCATCCAACTCATCCGTCTACCAACTGCCCTCCTTTAAATTGACCGAACTCTTCTCAGATTCTGTGTTTTGCCGCTCAATTGTGTTCAACACATACGTCAACTTTGTTGCATCCTGTCACCCTGGCATTATGTGTTGTTGATGTTTGACTCTCCTGAAATCCAGAAATCAACACTTCGTGGTGGAACACAAACATTTACAAGCCAATTAGCATCACAATAACACGGAGAGGTACACCCGAAAAATGTGCACCTACAGCCCATGATTGGCTTTTATCAGATGTGGCCACTTGTTTTCCAGATGTGTTCCAGTCAAATTGTCCACAGCTGTTGGATACCAACCAACACTGGTTTGTACATGAAGAACAAAGAAGGCTTTTCAAGAGGCTGATAGCGCTGAAATTATGTTCTAGTTATCCTGAGCCGCCAGATCCGACGTGGACTGAGGCGGCGCGCTCGCACTCCAGTTTTTATCAGAGCTTTTAGAATGACCAGATTGCAAGGAGGAATGTGTGGCAGCCAGACGGCGCTGGCCAGGCAACACTCACAAATTTTAGTCTGGAGATACTGTAGCATGTCCGCGGTGTAGTGTGGAACAGAAATAATTTGACGTAAAGGAAGTTGAAATAATTGTTCACCACTAATTTCAAGTCTATTCAATGTTTGCCAAGACGAGTCTAAAGCCAACAGTCTGCACTCCTGACCTCACCACCAAATGTCCCCAGCCCAAGACTACACATTCTTTCGCCCAAGTAGAGACTATTTTTAAGAGGAGTTTTGTGTCCCAGCGTGACAACGAAGTCAGCCTGTTGTCTGCTGATGCATCGTGCTTTCAACTGACCCAACAGTCAGTGGCACTTCACGTAAAAGAAAGATGGAGGTCAGGGCTAAGGTTAGAGCACAGTGTGTCACCTGGTATATACAGCGCCTCACGTGTGTCGTCTACGGACCCTCAGTCGCCACCTGATTCCATTTCACATTTCACTCCATTGAAACATCTAAACGCGAAAGTTCACCTTAAAATAGTTGCCTATGGATATAGCATCCCATTCCATCTTGATCTACACAAGATGTGTCGCCCAGATCTGAGCTAAAGGACGTTGATCCAAAAACATATGGAGCCAAATGTAAAAATAGCTGAGATAACTTGAACTGCTGTATATTTTGAGAGTGGCTGATAATGTTTCCAATGCTATGTTTTTAGCATGTTGTTGAGTCTCTGAGGTGGCTCTCAAGAACGTTCTTCACCTTATCTGTGAGGTTGGGATGTTTTGGTAAACAGATTAATTTGCCATTATCGTGAGTTAACTCACCTTTAGTGCGATGAATTGAGATTAAAAATCGTAATCTATTGACAACCCAATGAAAACTGCTTTACTCCTGAGCATACTCGCACCAGGCAGGGTCATACACACGTTGTTTTCATTAGATATCTTCCAGAATGTTTTCCAACGCTCCAATCCTCCGCTATCATTGGGATTAACGTCAGGCGCTGTCAAATGTTAAAGCCAGTCATTCGTTCTGGAAAACTGTTCGGCTGCTTCTCTGACTTTTCTTTTTTCATCTGACAACTCTGAGTTATCCAGGCAGCAGTGAGAAACCTCTTCCCTCCGTCACCGTTTGTCACAGTAGAATTGGCCCCAAACCTATTCTCCTCCTCCTCCTCCTCTCTTCCGATCTTTCCCCTCTCTGTTCTGGCTGTTTTCGCACGAGTGTCCCAGTTAAGAAATTGCTTACATCCCTCTCAGTCTAGGACTGGTTTGAAATTTCCCATCGGGTATGTACCAATATGCAGAGAGCACACTTCGACAGATGCCATCAGAGAACAAGCATATGAATTACCAGGCAGCCTGCCATCTTTGACTTCAGACAGAATGCCATTAATACCTGATCACCATCCAAACAACAACAACACAACAACAACATGAAAGCCGACGCAACTGGGAGCAGGTAAAGGTTTCATCACTTATATATTAATGGATTTAATCACAAAGACTGAGACCCCCCCCCCCTCCTCCTCCTCGAAAGTTTAAATGTCAGGGAAGCTGCCAACAGAGAAGGGAAGAGTGAAGTGGGCAAAAACCACATCGCATCCCGATAAATAAAATATCCCAAACCTCTGACCATGACTTATTCAGGAGACATATCACATATTCATGATCGCAATTAAAGAAAACATGGTGCCGTTAATTTTGAATCGCGGTAAATATTGGCATTACCCAATTAGGTCTCGTTTCTCCACAGGAATGAACTGCCAACTCCACCAGTCGAACCAGGGCGTCACAACTCAACTCCGGATCTAACTCTGGCTTTACGTGTAGCATTTAAAATGATTGTCATCTGCCATTTTGAACACACAAGGTTATTTTATTTGTATGTTGTTTTTAATATTTAATGAAGATTGAGCTGATAAATAATAAATAAGAAAATAATATAGGAGGCTCCGATATATATATATTGACTTGTTACACACTTGAGCATAGTAGTTTGAGTCATAATATTCATGTAAAAATGAATGAATATATTGCTATCTATCCTCATGATACATTCCCAGTGTTTGCTAACTGATCTGCTGCAAGACGATACGTGAGATATAACTATTTATATCTGTAGTTTTTTTGTTGTATGCTCAATCCAGCCCTGGATAAACTTCAATTTATCATGTGTTTCCTGTTTTTAAAAGTGATTATTGATCCATTTTCAGATTGCCCCAAACTTTAATGGGTTACATGAGTGGCTAGCAAGAGAACTACACTAATATTGAAGTGAAAATAATTCACCTTTTGTTGCAGTCTTAGACAGATTTTGCGGAAAAAAAACCCATGATGCAGGGGTTGTGAGTGTGAAGCAACATTTACTGTAAATTATAATGAAATAATGAAAGACAAACAGACAAACATATAACCTGCTTCATGCAGGGCACAAATATGAACTTTTTATTATGACTGTGTTTGTTATTACATCATGGATTGACACTTGTTTACATTTTACATCTTACATTTCATCATATTTTTTCTTTCCATCTACGACTGTGTTTGGCATCATTTTTTACCATGGCCCCACATTTCCGCCGCCTAGAAACACAACTCAATGATGTCTCAACGATGGGATGTAGTTTCCACTGGCATGTCCTGGGTCTGCCCCGGGGTCTCCTCCCAGCTTGAACACCTCACCAGGGGAGGCATCCAGGAGGCACCTGGGCTGAACACTCACCACCCAGAGGAGCAGCCTTCTACTTTCAGTTCCTCTCTGAGATCCTCACCTGAACCTTCAACCTCATCCTTTCCACCAAGAGCTTGTAGCTCAACCACGCCTTCAATGTTTTACCCAGCTCCTTTGTCTTTCTGTCGCAGATGCAGAGTTCTCATGACCTCACACTCCATTGTCCCCTCACTCGTGAGCAAGACCCCAGGAACTTGACCTGTTCACGACACTCCACCGTGGTGACTTTACAAAGTTGCATCATTCATGTGTTACCCGCAGGTTTGTTTGCTGTTTTGTGCGCCGTATCTTCGATTTAATTGTCGCCTGTGTTTGGTGGAACGGTCAGCAGCATGAAGTGTTTCCTTCAAATTGATTACATTACAAAGAAAGCTCCATTAGATGTGTCTTTCCCCTTCTAGCAGCTGCTGCTTCAGCTCTCCGGCGATGGAAAAGGCGGCTCACCTTGGCTTTGATTGGCCTCTTCCTGCTCTCATCGTGATGAATGGTCCATTTTGGAAATCCATAAGAGCCAGTGATGCAGACGGCCGACTGGCATCCATCATCCACTCCATCAAACGTCCAGCGCCTTTGCTGTTTCCATAGCTTTGTGACGGACAGAACTCTTTTGGGGGTTTTCAACTCTGTCATTACCTTCAGGAAGAGTTGTTATAAAGTTTTATAGGAATACTTTTGTGCATCCGCTGTAAATGTGTGAAGTGGTGGGCCACACAGCCTGTAAGTGGCAGGTTCTCTTTTTAGACGGCGCGGACTTCACCTCTAATCTCTGTTGTCTTTAGAGGAGGGGAGCAGTCAAACACGGCGTAATGTCACTTGATGGAGCGTCAGGGGCAGACTGGAGGGGCGTCACACTCCCAGATGCCCCTGTGCGTGTGCGTGTGTGTGTGTGAGAGCAGCCAGGCCCTCTGAGGATGAGGGGAGAGGGGTGGGGGGGGGCGATGTTTCCAAAGGAGGCCCAGTCTGTTACCATAGGGAGGTGGAGATTTACTATCCCACCCAGTCAAAGTGGCTCACTGGTGCTCCGACACACACATGTTCTGATGCACACACACTCAGTGAGACAAACTCTCCACAGGAAACTCAGAGCCATAATGCGCAGGCACCTCAGAGCAGACGGGTGCGCTGCTCAAACCAAGTGGGACACGGCTGCGGCTTTGATAGCGCGTTAATTACTCATGTGATGTGATACAGATGTCTGGGGGCTTCAGCCGAGAGTTTGCCTGACGCTTTCCAAGGGGCCCGGCAGACGTTTTAGAAGCGGTAGGTGCAAACCAAAACCTATCTATTATTGATGCTGGGATCAGTTTGTGTGCTGTCACAGGTCCCAGCAGCGCCGTGCCGGTGCTAAGCCGGGGTGCTACTGGAAGCACTGGCTGCTAAATAGTTCTTTGTGTGCTTGGTGACAGCCGGGACTTTGAGCAGGAAGAACTTTGGGCGAGAAGAGTGGATGCAAATGGCTTAACAATGGCTCTGGCAGTTTGAAAGTTTGCGTGGGTTCCTTCTTGGAAGTTCACTGTTTTGTTTGTTGATGCTTTTGTCCTAAATGTTGACTGAGAATATGCATGTAATTCCATCCGCATGTTTGTTGATCGGCTCTTGACTTGACATCCGCGTCGCTGCGAAGACGGATGTTTGTTCTGCAGCCACATGTCTGAACCTTTCTAAATCAGAAACAGAGGAAAATCAAAGCGGAGGAAATAGCTCCAGCGCTGATGTCGGCTGTATTTGCTTTACGTTTTAAACAAGTTCCTTGAGTCGAATACACTGTCTGGTTGGTCCGATACACTTAAGCTTTTGCACACTACACTTTGGTTCTCTTATTAAAAAAAAACAGCACTAGATGTTTATTTATTTTGCATTTTCTTTGAATTGTTTTTTGGAGCTGGGGGGCAAAAAAAACTTTTGGTTGTTTATGGCCTGAGTGACTGACAATCTATACCTGAGGTGGGCAATTGAATTTCCTAAGCCAAAGAAAGGAGGGTAAGAGAAAATTGAAAATAAAAATCAAGTGATGACACCATGTGTGACTATGAAATTACACTTTAAAGATGTCTATGAAAATGTTGATTTCTTGAGTTTTATTTAATTTAAACCACATACCATTTTAAGTTTCTCAATGTGTCTCATACACAAAATCTACCTTCAATTCTGATGTATTTTATAAGGGACAAGAAACACTCCTAAAATAGTCAACGGAAAAGATAAACACTTAACAGATAAAAAGATAAACAAATAATAATACGAGAAAGTTATGTTTCAGTTGCATCTCAATGAACAAAAAACAATGCACAAGACCAAAACGTCAGAGACAACAACAATGTCAGCACTTTGCCCAGGTCTGATCTACACAAACAGCAGCTCAACACAAGAGCGGGTGCTACAACACAGAGTGATGTAGCACCCGCTCTACAATATTTGAATCTGTATCTCACTCCAGCACCTGCAATAATGTGTTGTTTCAGATGTTGTTTTGAACTTGAGCTCACATTCATTCCACACAGTTACGAACAGAAAGGATACAATACTAGAAATCCTAGTTTATTTTGAAACAAGAAGTAGACAGAATAAAAGAACTAACATGAGCGTCAACCAGTGGAGTATGATGGTGTTTTTCCAGCTGGACCGTGACATCTCACGTCTACTTCTCAGTGGAGAGGCTATAGGCAAAAATTTAAATAATTTAATATGGAAATATCCAAAACAGATCAAACAACAAAACACTTAAAGGCAAGAAAGACTTTAAATAAAAGCTAAAATAAGTGATTGACAACAAATGTGCCAAAACTGCAGCCTCATTTTTTGTTATTTCGAATTATCATCTTTTATTTATCTTTTCATTTTCATTATTATACAATAGCTGAATTTTTTTTTATTTTTATAAAGCATATCATTGAATATTGTGAAGAACAGGAGCATCAAAGGACAAAAAAAATTATTTCATTTTATTTTTGGATTAAAGCTTTAATATCAGTGTTTTTTTTATTAATATCTCTAAAAAAAAAAAAGATCTAGCACCAAAATAGCTTTAACTAAAGGCTCTATTGAGTTCTTTAACCATTTGGTGCATTTTTTTTTCTGTAGATCAGACAAATTTGGGGGCTTTTATCGAGAGATGTTTGGTTTGTACCTTCTGAAGAACTGTCTTCTTCGCCTCACCAGCGATACATCAGGATTGAAAGCCATCGTGTGCACCACCATCATGGGTCCCCTCGGCCTGCTGGTCCTGGTGCTCTTCATGGCGCCCGGCGGGATGTGCCAGAGACACAGTGTAGCCGCAGCGGAGGACCTGAGTGCGCTGGTCCACTCCACCTTCCAGTCTCCATCCTTCCACAGCACCATCAGCCCCACGCTGGAACAAAGCCCTCCAAGACCAGGGGGTCAAGGACCTTCAAATCGCAGCGTTCTCATGAAGCCTGTGCCACCGCCTCAGTGCAGAGTACCCACGTCGATCAAGAGCTACTTCAAGTACATCAACACCATCATTTCCATTATCGTCTTTGTGGTGGGACTGGTGGGCAACGCCACCCTGCTGAGGATCATATACCAGCACAAATGCATGAGGAACGGGCCCAACGCTCTCATTTGCAGCCTGGCGCTGGGAGACCTCATCTACATCACCATCGACATCCCCATCACCATCTATAAGGTACCTGGACTCTCACACTTGTGGAGGTTCACTGTAAAGCAGCAGAGTCAAGTTTCAGCATGGAGAGGGTGGACCATTACAGTCGGAGAATAGACGGGAAGTTGGAGGCCATTAACCTTTTACATGAGGAGATAAGTGATGAGAGGAGCACAGATAAAGTTGGTTTATATCACCACTGAACCTGAGCAGCACTCACGCACGTCAGTGGCCTTGTTCTGACCTGCTACATTAGTCACCAATCTTATCTCCAGACCCAAGAAAAAGCCAGATAAATAACTTGAGCTGGGTCATGAAGTTGAGATTGTACTCACAATATATCACATGAATACTTCATCCATCACTGCGAGGGGCCCCGTTGAGAAGAGACGTCCTCTTGAGGAACCAGAGAAACATTTCATTTTGGAGATCCAAATTTTCTCTCCTGCCTCTTATGTTCTTCAGATGAATGTTTAGAGCTTTGATCTTCAGAATCACTGGGAAAAGAGAAAGGGCGGTTTTGAAAAGCAACTTTGAAAATGCTGAACTTGGCTCCCACAGTTTATTGTTGCACGAAATGTTTTGCTACGATGTGCTCATTATCGAGTGATAAAAGTCAGATAAAGAATTCTTGGTCATGTTTCTAGAAGAGGCCTGATAATACAGATAGTTGAACTTTTCAAGGAGTGTGATGAGTGAGACCAGTGGTATGTGGTGGTTGGACTCGGTCAGTGCTGAGGCTCTGACTAGACCAGAGCAGTCACAGAAGAAGTCTCACTCCCACAACAGATAGAGGAGAGTCACAAGTGATCGAGAGTTTTGAGCTCAATGTATGTGAATCCTGTTCTCACCTCACGTAAGGTTTATGACAGAAAGACTGTCAGACACATGGCGCTTCATTTGGCCGATGCTTTTATTCCAAGTGGATCAACATGGACCACCACAGACCTTGTCTATGGGTCCACACCAGCTCACACACTGGGGTCACTTACTACTGTGTGAGAGCTGACATCTCCATGTAGACAGGAAGTCCATCTTCATGGAGTGTTTTCCTCCATGTCTCATTGTAATGAAGGCATGTGGCAACGGAAATCCTTGGAAATAGTCACCAAGAAAAAAAAGTTGTCGAAAGAAGTTTAAAAAAGAAAAGTAAGAAAGACAGTAAAGGCAGAAGTTTAGGGAAAAATAGCGGAAAAAGTAGCCAGGAAAAGGAAATCAATAAATAAAAAAGATTTTCAAGAGGCAAGAAACAAAAAGAAAAAAATCAAGTTGCATTTAGCAGCGGCTCAAGTGTTGGTAAAAACAACTCATTGCTCGTGAAGGACTCATAAAACACTTTTCATTTATATATTGTCATTCAGGTTCTTCAACCTTATGTGAGTAATAACGGAATTTTATTACTCAATTTTAGCTGAAATCATGTGGATTGAGACTCAAATGCGGCATCAAAACTTTCAAACTTCCTATTCCCAACCACTGAATTGAACATTTGTATTACGGTGACCACCTAGTCTTCAACGTTGAGTACAACACATCCATCCAAGATGGCTGTTGCGAAGCCAGATGAGCGTCACCACAAGTGGTCGGGTCAATATTCACCTCATAACCTTCATGAAGTGTTCAGTGCAAAGTGTGCCGGATGAAATTGTGTAGTGAAGAGTTGTTTCTAAGAGAATAAAAACACTCTTTCATGCAATATTAAAGACATATTTCTCACCTGCGCACCTTAAAAGACCTACTTATAGAGTGTAGACAGTAACGTGGGTGTCTTTCCTCTGTCCGGCGTCTCCCCTGCTCCTGGGAAACTCCAGCTGCTCCAGTAAACAATGAAAGAGCTCTGAGAAACTTGCCACAACTTCATCCTCTTCAAAACCTCCTTGTGTTGGAACAACAAAACGGCCTCTGCTCGCATGACCTTGACTCCGTGTGCCGGAGGCCGGTCGTGTTTGCAGATGTCGGCAGGATGTGTGAACGTTTGGCCCCGGTGAGAACCTTTATCAGCTGATGGGCTGCATATGGTTCCTGCTGACGCGCTGAGGTTTCTCTCCCTCAGCCTTGATCATCAAGGTCCTGCAGCACGTCTCATTGAGCTGATTCCACGACGAAGGTTCAGTGATGTCATCTAATGTCAAGCAGTGGATAAGAGGAGGTAACTCTCTGTCTTGCTCTCCTCAGCTGCTGGCGTCCCGCTGGCCCTTCGATGACAGTGTCGTGGGCCTGTGCCTGTGCAAGCTGGTTCCCTTCCTGCAGAAAGCCTCGGTGGGCATCACAGTCCTGAACCTGTGTGCCCTCAGCGTCGACAGGTCAGAGCCGCGGACAGATGTTGAAGCTGAGATTCTGATCCATCAATTACAGAAGAGATAATAATCTGTTGACACAAATAACACAACATTCTTCAGCCACCAACTCCTGGTACACCACATTATACAAAAACCAAAACATCCATGGTGAAGGAGGCGGAATGAGATTGTACTGATGGATGGAAATCTTGAGTTTGGGGGGAAAAAAATCCAAACCTGCGATTATTATTATTAATATTATTTTTTTATTTTCATTCAAGTGCCATCCTTGTTGTAATGGAAGCTTGATTTAGAACTGTAGAATGGTTTTTTTTTAACATCCCATCAAGGATCAACTGTAGTTCCATGTACAACACACGGTTTTTGCAACAGTCAAATAATAATAATAAGTCTAATATTTATTTATTTTTGGACATATAGTTTTGTTTTTGGAAACCGGAGGCCTCAGACCGAAATTTCGTTGCCATAATATAGTGATATGTTTTTGTGCAATGACAATAAAGAAAGTCTAAGTCTAATAGATATAAAACATTCAACAGACCTATGAAGAATCTGAAGCAACCCGGGAAGTAAACTCTGCAAATTCCCTTATGCTAAGCTAATGCTAAGAGTGACTTGATCTGATTCTTAACACCACTTTATTTTCTGACTATGTGACATATTTTATCATAAATAAGTCAGAATTTCAAAGTTGTATTGTAAATTTAGTATATAAAGGGACATTTTTACTTCAAAAAAAGTTTAAGCAACAGACAGCGAATCAAAGTAAGTATTACGCTAAAGGTGCTAACCTCATTTCTTGTCTTTTATTTGAATATTTTTGGAAAAATTGACCTTTTAAGAATATGTCAAAGAAGATTTTATCAACGCAAAAGTTTTAGTTGTGATTATAATCGCGAGTTAACCCGGATTAATTGCGATTAAACCTGATCAACATCTATTGACAGCCATGAATGTAGTCAATATAATCATAAAATAAAGCCACTGTGTACATTTAAAGTAATTAGAATTTTCTTTCTTCACAACTTATCAGTCAGTTCTTTAAAAGACCCTTCATGTTCCCTGCTCACTTTCAACACAAACTTGCTGGGTGAACAACAAGCGCGTCACTAACTGGGCCTCGATGGCATTTACACTGAGATCATTTTAATACCGCGCTCTAATAGAAATTCCCCACTGAATAATGAATGAGCGCCAAGTGCAGCCGCACACTGGGCTCTGACTCACTACACTTAACACAACTTAGAGAGATAAGAGGCTCGGCCGTCTTTTCATATTTGCTGTGGCCTCTATTCTGGGAACTGAGACGCGCTGGTGCTGTGTTCAGCTGCGGCGTCTCTGCCACTATGAAAGGGAAAAAGTGGCAGCACTTTGTGTTGCCATCAACTATTCCTTTAATGGTGGGCATCAAGACGGGATTGAAAATACATTGAAGCAAGTTGTGTTTTCCAATCTGATTAAGTATGAAAGTGTGTGTCTGTGTGATTACAGTCTTGTTGTGTTGTGTCGTGTTTGTCTCAACGTCAGAGGAAGAGAAAACACCAGCTACATTACCACTTAGTAAAATATAGATGCCGCCATGTTGTTCAACAGAGAAATTCAAATGTGCCATGAAAAATACATCGTTTTTGCCATGAAAACTTGATGCAGTATTTTACTAAAACATTTCGACAAGCGCTTTCCATTAATGAAACAAAGGAGCAAACAAGTGTTTGCGTGGAAAAGGAAGCGTAAGCCAACAACAGAGAGAGGGAGAGACCCCCCCCCTCTCTGCCAACACGGGGGCCGGTCTGTTTGGAGGCATCGCGAAAATATAAATATTAGATATTTAAAATAAACAATTGATCGTCTCTTTCATGAATTCTTTACGTTTGAAACGTCTTTGCTGACTCGGCGGTTTGTTGGATTTGGTGCGCTGCCATGCGTGGAGAACGAACGAGCTTTGTCAGAGGGAGAAGACGACGGCAATGAGTGAATGTAGCACAGCAGCTCAGATGACAAATGTGAATATAGAAAAACGATAATCATTTCTGAATAATCCACCTGTATAGGGCCAACCAAATTTAGGATAAAAGCTAGCTTAGCTTTTTGGTTATTTCGTTTTTCGAGGATTTTGACGACATCACACAGCCATAATGGTGGTGTGCTATAGGTGATACTACTTGTCTCTTTCATAGTCTACATTGTATATTTGTAAACATGTAATCTTTAAATATTATTTGAAAGATCCAGATACCAAGATTTGCTTTTCCATCACAAAGTTTAAAAATGAGACATTAAGGTATTGATAAACCATTGTTCGTTTCTTATCTGCAGGTTCTGAAATACTAGTAGTAGTAGCAGAAATAATTTTCATTTTTCTTTTTTTAAATAGAATTCAGTCCCAATGAGAATTAAAATGGAAACCAGTAATTGAAAATTTGAAATTTAAATTTGGGGTTAATTTGTCATTTCTTGACTCATATAGGTTTCTTTTATTCATTAAAAAAATATATTATAGTGTAACAACCGAAGCAAGAATTCATACATTTTTACAAACGTCCCAGACTTCGAACAAATCGGAGTTCGAACAAAAATTTCGAGATTGATTTGCTTCGGATTTCGAACAAAAATCCAGAACTCGAACGCCCCCGAAAAAAGCCGGAAAAAACATAACGTGCGCGGACCGATCAGCCGACCCACGACGCGCTTTGTTATTGTGTATAACGCAGCCTCTGTATGCAGACGTGTCCCGTTAGCTACATTTACTGACTGTTTTTTCTTCATATTGAGGTGTAAAACCTTTCCTGTCTCCACACTGGACCGTGGTAGAGTGTCACAGGGGAGGTGCTGGAGCGCTCACTCCAGGGTTTGATGTCCTGTTGTGGGCTGGAGCTGGGACAGGGATGAGGCGAGTCTGGGACAGAGCGTGACTTGGTTTATGACTTTGTCACAGCCAAACTGCACAGAAGCGCACATTCAGAGCTGGACACGCACCGGGCACCTCTTCACTTCTGGAGAGACCTCACTCACTCGGCAACCCCTCCCACATGCAGCGGCCACACACATAGAGGAACAGCCACCTGCAGCAGACACTCTACATTCACTCCTACAAAAGACTATTTTAAGGCTTGGAACGCATTAGTTCTTTGTCCATTCACTGTAACGGGAAAAATCCATTCAGATTTCTAACAAATCGCTTCTCGAACGGCTGTCTGGAACGGATTGTGGTGGAGAACCGAGGTACCGCTGTATGTCTATTTAACGCTCCTCATAAATGCCATGACTGAGTCAACAGACGCGTGTGTTCCTGTCCCGCTGGTCTCACAGGTACAGAGCGGTGGCGTCCTGGAGCAGGGTTCAGGGGGTGGGCATCCCACTCATCACCATCATTGAGATTTTGTCCATCTGGGGCCTCTCTCTCTTCCTGGCCATTCCTGAGGCCGTCGGCTTCGACATGGTGACGTTCAACTACAGGAACGAGACCATGCGCACGTGCATGCTGAACCCCAGGAGTGACTTCATGAAGGTAAGTCTGCTGGAGATATAGGGAGAGCTCGGTACCTCTCTTCTCTCTGAGTGATTCCCTTCCATGCGGTCCAACATGATCCTGTCTCAGGGCTGAGGGTCCAACTCTAAGGTCCCAGATGAGGTTTATTGAAACAAGATTTAAATGAATGCATTTAAGTATGTAGCATGAACAGAATGAAGGCTCTTTGCTCAGTTTCCTGAGGTCTATAATAGATCACAGGCCAAGTGCAACTAGCACCAGCTGAAGTCTGAGCCTCGAGCAGAGCCACATGTGCATCAGCTGCAGGATCCAAGCAGAGGAAGATGATGATATTGAGTGTTAAACGCTGCTGAATCCCTGCTGCTGTTCTGTCTTGTTCAGTTCTACAGGGATGCGAAGGACTGGTGGCTCTTTGGCTTCTACTTCTGCGTCCCACTCATCTGCACGGCGGTTTTCTACACCTTGATGACCTCGGAGATGCTCAGTCACAGGAAGGGCGACCTTCGAATCGCTCTGAGTGAGCACCTCAAGCAGGTCAGACCCCTGGAACCTCGCGCGAGAGTTGTGCGGGAACTTGACTCGATTCTCCCGTGGGATTCCAGAGGAGAGAAGTTGCCAAAGCTGTCTTCTGCCTGGTCCTGATCTTCGCGCTCTGCTGGTTCCCGCTGCACCTCAGCAGGATCCTGAAGAAGACGGTGTACCGGCCCAACGACGACGCTCGCTGCGAGCTCTTCAAGTGAGTCTGGGAGCCGTGCGGTGAGAAAAGACACGTGTGCGGTCCAGTGTTGTGGAGCCAAGGTCACACACTCAGCCACACATTGGTTCCATTTATTACGTCGTGACTATGTGAGTAAGACAACATGAAATGAGTCATTTTGTTTATCGAGAACAAAGCTGCAAGATTCATTTAGTCCCAGTCCTAGATATGTGACGTCAGTCAGAGTCATCGTGATTCACTGCTCTACACATGAGGTTATTCAGAATGGTGGAATCAAATCTAACAAGTATCGACTTCCTCAGCTCACCAGGTATTTCTCCGTCACTTTGTGCAAGTACAAGTCACTCTTTGCAAGTCCAAGCCAAGTCTCAAGTCTTTGGTGATCAGTCCAGATCAATTCTCAAGTCATTGGTAGTGAATCTGGATCAAGTCTTAAGTCTCTGGTTATGAGTCTAAGTCAAGTCTAAGTCGTTGTTCACGAGCCTGAGTCAAGCCTCAAGTCTTTGGTCATCATTCCTAGTCAAGACTCAAGTCTTTGGTCATGAGTCTGGATCAAGTCTCAAGTCTATGGTCACGAGTACAGATCAAGTCTCAAGTCTTTGTCCTCAAATCCAAGTCAAGTCCCAGGTCACTAACAGGTGCGACTTGTGTGTGAATAGAGTCCAAGTCCCCATTGTTGTGCAGAAGAATTGTAAATTGTAAACTACATTGTGAGAAGTGATGATTTTTGCTGTTTAAAAGAAACTTCCTATTGGCAACTACTGATCTGTGAAAATGAGGCTTCATGAACCTTCACTATCACGAGTTTGGAGAAGCTGAATGTCTCCAGAAAAAAAAGAGGGAATCTGATCGAGAATCATCTGACAAGAACCATCAGACAAAAGGGAGGCAGGACAATACCACACCAAGAACAGAGGGGGAGCCACTGAGCTTTTAGAGACAAGGAGCGATCTGAGGGACGACATGAGCTAAATGGTGAACCCAGGGCCCTAACACAAACAGGAAGGGGAAGGTAGGATAAAAACAGTCAAACTGAAGGGGCACAGTGACTCACCACTGAAGGTCAAAGTGCAAGTGGAACAAAGGAACTGTAAAGCCATGCATGAAAATGGAAATTTTAAATGAGTGAATGGCGATGTCAACGCAGGACAATCCGTTTACGATTGAACTTCTGCGACACAAATTCATAAATGCGTAGTTATGTGTGAAAGATTCTGGTTGGAAACCACTCTAACACTTGCATTTCACGTGAACAATGACAAGGATTAGATCACACAGCTCAATGAAAGAGTGATATGACAGTAGACTGAGCTGCGGTGTGGCGCATGGTCACGTGGCTTCCCTTCCATTTATGAAGAAAACCTTCTTCACAGCTAGTATCTCAGCTACACGGTCATTAACACAGTGTTGTCCTCCTCTGTGGTCAGCTTCCTGCTGGTGATGGACTACCTGAGCATCAACCTCGCTACCATCAACTCCTGCATCAATCCCATCATCCTCTACTTTGTCAGCAAAAAGTTCAAGAACTGCTTCAAGGTAAAGTTGAGTCTGAAACAGCGAGCTGTGGCCCAGACCTCCGCTGGTGACTCACCGCCCGCGACGGTGATGACATTCCATGAGCAACATGTAAACGCAGACTGGTGATTTATGTGTTCAATCTGAGGTCATACGCCGCGGAAATCTGTCAAGCTGGAGATTAACCATTGCATGTTGGAAGAAGGGCGTGAGGGGGGGTTGTTTCCTAATCCAGCTGCTCTTCTGAAGTTCTCTTTCGACTCCTTTTGTCTCCAGTCCTGTTTGTGCTGCTGCTGCTACTCGCCCTCCCAGCTGAGCAGCATCGGACCCATGAACGGCACCAGCGTCCAGTGCAAAAGCCCCGATCCCCACCACCATCCCGCTGACCGCAGCGCTCGGAAAGACAGCGACTGATCCGTGAAGCCTCCGCCGAGCCAAACAGACTCCCACAGACAAGGAAGCTTCAAAATAGAGGGACAAAAGAGGGATGAGGAGGAGACTCTCTAAACAGGATACAGCTGCTCACTGACTATAAATTACCCTGTGAAGCCATGACTCTTGTAAAGGGCAACGTTTTAGGGAAGGATGAGCTGAGGTTTGGAACGAAAGCCACGCAAAACGTGTTGCTCTTATCCAATGAACATTTTATTCTCTTATTATTCGGACAACGCAGCATGAACTGACTGCTGCCGTTATGATTATCGACCAGGTATTGAGTATTACTGCTGCAACTGCATAGCAACGTACCGTGAATCTCGTAGGAATGCGCTTTGTTCTCACCATACATTGACTGTGTTTATCATATTATTGTGTTTATCTGTGTAGTCACAACGTAAAGTGCACATTGTATATTCTGCGCTTGCTTCCTGCGACGATTTGGACTCACTGTCGTCACTGTGGTCACGATCTTCTCTACTGGCTCCAGCGACACGTTCTCACTCCAGGTCAAGTGGACTTGGGTTGACGCAGAAGCCTGCCTTCCGTGTTGCATGTGGACGCGCAGACGTGTCAACCGAGACAAATTCTTCCCTGCCCGCTGTGTTGCCTGACGCTAAGACAGTGGTCAGGGTACCTTATGTGGCAAGTGAAACCTAAGGGCTTAACCCTGGCGTTCTTTTGTTTACATGATGGAAGGACATCTGAAAGGGCCATCGATCTCCAGACGCCAAAGTTCACTTGATGCTAGTCGCTGCTGTTTATCAATAAACAGCTTGTGAATGCACCGTGCGTGACCGCGCTGCGCATGCTATCACTGGAGGAGTGCAGCGCCATTTGAAGTTTTGAACAGCATCTCTAGCACAAAAGACGGCCAAGTTATGCCCCGGTGTCTGTGGCTGCAGTTTGACCAGGCTGTGACCTTTCCCCTACTCTGCAGCTCCGTCGCCATAGCAACTACTCTGAGAACAAACGGCCGTATCTCGGAAAGCAGATAGCGAAAAACCGAGCGCAAGAATCCACAGGCTTTCATCTGTAACTGAGACGAATTTCATGTGTCTACAGTCAACGCTTCGGCCAGGAGTGCTACAGTAATTCTGAGCACATTTTACAAGTGTGACTACAAAACTGGAGATTTCCATGTTTCTGCGTCCCACCGTTGGGCCACTATCGCAGTTTAGAAACTCGAACATGACTGGATGTTGACTGCTCTGCTCCACTCTAACCAGCTTGATTGCCCACTCCATAACTTTTCGATTTTTGGCAAACGACTGGTTCTTTGAGGCCGATTTGTGGGCAAAGGATAGCACTTGGTTCTGATCTTTTTAAGGGTAACAGAGGATGCAACTGCGTTTTGAGCTTTTCGCATAATTCCTAGGCAAAAGTTTGGGGGAGCAGCGAGTCGCTGAAGTAGAGGCAAATTTCTGAAGCGTTGAATCCTCTTCTCTATTCATTTTCAATGGGAAAAATTGGTCACAAAACCTGGAATATCTCTGGAATTCTGGCACCTACGTCTAAGAAAAGTTATAGCACACCATTCCCGGTCGGGCCTCACGTTTTGGCTTTTGAACCGCGTCTCTACGACGCTATCCCTCCCTGAGGCATCTGGATTTTCCTTTAGAGATGGGGTGACAAGCGCCGATATCCAGAAAGGCTGTAAGTAGAACCTCTGCTTGAAGAGAAGCCATTCGCTGTGGCGCTGGCATCTTGTCAGGGTGCTTCCTGGACTCCTCCCCGGTGAGGTGTCCCCACGATGCATTGGTGAGATGTTACCTTTTGGATGACGTCAGAACATCTCAATATCAGAGGTATCTCGGTACGAAATGTGGAATAAAGGAGTAGTATTCAATGCCCAAAGTCCACTGGTTAACGTCCATAATAATAATTCATTTTAACATGAATTAAAGTCATGAACTACTCTTGGATCCTCCTATAAATATCACCTTTATTTACCTACATACTTCCATGGGGCTGGACGTTTTATCCAAATGGGTCCGTGAGACGTCATTTTCAGGTGTCAGTTTCAGTCCAAAAGTTTTACCTTTATGTTCCGCAACAGTGAGTTCTGGTTGGTGTTAGGGCAATGGTCAAGGTCACCTCCATGTTTATCCACCTCCATGTGTCCCTCCAATATCTCCACCCACCACCAACTCCGACTCAGAAGTGCTTTTCCGCAAGGTTTCTACTGGATGCTTTGGAAGGCTGGAGCCTTTTCTGACAGGGGCGATTGTGGGGTGCATATATAGGCGAACATCCAGCCACTCACTTTCAC
Source organism: Synchiropus splendidus (assembly GCF_027744825.2). Lineage (NCBI taxonomy): Eukaryota > Metazoa > Chordata > Actinopteri > Syngnathiformes > Callionymidae > Synchiropus > Synchiropus splendidus. Next base: position 24,054,526 of record NC_071335.1, read on the forward strand.
GTTTTTGGACTGGGTTGCCACAAGCTGGAATCAAACCAGCAACCTTCTTGCTGTGACCACTCACTGCTATTTCCTCTGGTAAATACATTATTTATGGAAAAAAATGGGACAAAAACCTCACATTACAGATGGAAATAAAACTCTGAAAAGATTCTATTACTATTTTCATCCCTCCAGTCAGTAAACAATAACGTATCAACTTGTTTTCAGCTATTGAACCTAACAATATCAAAATAAATACTCGCAATTCTGCAAAGCAAAAGTTGTTGGACTCGCCTGTGTATTAATTCCGTGGAAGCTGCGGGGACCTTCTGTTTTTAATCAACATCTGGCAGTGATTCACTGTGACCCGAGGGTTAGTAATGTCAGGAGAGGATGTGAGCCAATTGGATGATGGGAATTTGATACTCATAAGTTGCTTCTCATGGTTTGTGCCAGAAGAGGAACGGGGGCAAGGAGAGGGTGCGCTTCAGTGATAAAGCCGGTTTAAAACTGCGAAACAGTGGCATGAACAGTTCCTCAGAAGGTGCTCCTCAGTGTTGAACTGTGTGGTGATCTCTTCATATAAACAACATTAAACTCTTATACACATGTTTAAATGAAGTGTGGCGTCTGTTCTTCCAAGTTTATTCCTCTCTTCTCACGAACAGAAAACAAGAAATCGGCTTGAAGTATCGGCCTCACTCTTCTGATTGGTGTCGACTGCAGCTCATCTGAGAAAGTGGAGATGAAGGAGAGTAACTGTTCCTGCTCTGCTGCGAGAACGTTCACCTTCAGTGATGATGATGTTGTAGCTCTGAACAAGCATTATGTGCTTTGGTTCTCCTGGTTTCGCCCTCACCTCGGTGTCATCTCCTCCCTGATGTTTGTATCCCTGTCTGTATAGGATGCAAAAGTCCACTTTCTTAAGCTCAATAGATGACACCATGGGCATGAAGATGGGTTGAATTTGATGGAAATAGAGGCAAACCTTGGTTGTTTCAGGGGAAACCTTGCATTCAGATATTGACAACCATTTCAACTGAGATCAATTACATTGGAAAGTTGTGGTAAAAATCCGAAGAAGGGAAAGTTGAAGTGTCATCCTCTTAACAAATGTAAACAGACTCCGAGTCAAAGCTCCTCGCCTCATGGTTTATTGCTGTATCATTGTCCTCAAACAGGATGCTGATCATAGAAGTGTCGTGAACCCTTTTGCTTCCACGGCTCAGTCACAACACGTTCCGGGAGACGTTGACTGTATTTGGACATGTTTTCTGCGGCCGGTTCGAAGCCCGATTAAAGCCAAGCTTTATGAAATCATTCAGCTTGACATGAAAATCCTGTCACTATCAGAGTTGTCTGGAAGGAGAGTGGTTTCCCTGGACTCACTCGGAAGAGACTGGAGCTGGAAAAGTGATTGAGTGTGTGAGAGAAAGTGGGGAGGCAGAGAAGACGGCGGTGGGAACTCTGGGTCCTGCCAGCGCCGGACTGACTGAAGCTGAAAACAAATAAAAAGGGGGTCCCTGAGGTCCAGCGTGCTCGCTGATATTGTTGGTTGAGAATCAACCAAAAGTGTGTGTCCAAGTTTTTCTACACACACATGCACGGAAGACAAGAAAGTCTGCTGTCATTTTATTATGAAATATTATCATTATTTCCAGCATTGATCTATTGAACTGCATTGCTGTAGATACACTGCTTACTATACAATGTTCACGATGCATCACAGTCATTTCATTTTTCTACAATAAAATAGTGACTGCTTCAGTAAACAAACTGTACTTTCTGACAAGGCCTGAGTGAACTTCAGGTCACTCTTGAGTTTACCTCTTGTTCAGGAACAGGAGAGCTGAAGTGAACACCCTCAGCGGGTCTGAACACTTCCGAACAAAAAGGCCTATGGCAGACGAAACGAGATAAATAAGTGATTGTTATTTCATTGCAGACAAAGGCAGCACACTTTGGCAGACACATTATCTTCGGAGCGTGTATCCTCCTCCGCTCTGACCCGTCCGCCTCGCAGAGCCAGCTGCTGCGGACGCCAAATATGATGGACAGTCAAGCGCCATATTCCTCACAACATATGTTTGTATTACTTCGCTGTACCCTGAATGCCGCTTTGGACGTCGACACCTCCGAGCGATCCGCCATGGCACTCGCCTGCATGACTTGTGGCAATATTATTTTTTATTCATACAAGCCAAAAGGAGCGATTGAAAATTTATGAACAATCTGTCTTGCGACAACCAGTGATTTCTGTGACTGTGGGGCAGCAGAGAAGGGGGAGGAGGAGGGAGAGGAAAGTTCTGCCTCCGCAAATTCACTTCAAGGGCCCGATCTGCTATGAATGTTGCATGCAGAACTTCAATGTTAAATGTTTGGTTATGAATAATGAGAGGTTTAAAAGTGGCTAGCGATAGATATAGTTGGTCCTTTCCTCCTGCCACTGTGAGAAATATTGAATGTTGTTCGCTGCGATTTTTTATTTTTTCATGCGATATATATTTCTTGGAAAATAACTTCAACACAGTGGTGCTTCGGTTTTTGAATGTCTTGGGCTTCAAACAAATCAATTTTTTTTTGCTTTGGATTTCGAACAAAAATCCAGAACTCGAACGCCCCCGAAAAAAGCTGGAAAAAACATAACGTGAGCAGACCGATCATCTGACCCACGAGGCGCTTTGTCATTGTGTATAACGCAGCCTCTGTATGCAGACGTGTCCCGTTAGCTACATTTACTGACTGTTTTTTCTTCATATTGAGGTGTAAAACCTTTCCTGTCTCCACACTGGACCGTGGTCGAGTGTCACAGGGGAGGTGCTGGAGCCACACTCCAGGGTTTGATGTCCTGTTGTGGGCTGGAGCTGGGACAGGGATGAGGCGAGTCTGGGACAGAGCCTGACTTGGTTTATGACTTTGTCACAGCCAAACTGCACAGAAGCGCACATTCAGAGCTGGACACGCACCGGGCACCTCTTCACTTCTGGAGAGACCTCACTCACTCGGCAACCCCTCCCACATGCAGCGGCCACACACATAGAGGAACAGCCACCTGCAGCACACACTCTACATTCACTCCTACAAAAGACTATTTTAAGGCTTGGAACGCATTATTGCTTTTTCCATTCATTGTAATGGGAAAAATCCATTCAGATTTCAAACAAATCGCTTCTCGAACGGCCGTCTGGAACGGATTGTGGTCGTGAATCGAGGTACCACTGAAGTTGTTTTCATGTTCTCTAACTTCAGATAGAATAAAAAAATCATTACATATTTTAAAAGACTGTAACCATAAACTGATATTTTAACCGGTACTCACACACTTGAATACATTTAATCATGATTTTTAAAAAAAACAGAATAAATGATAATAAAAAAGACATTTGTTCATGATATTAGGTGGATTATTATTTATTCATGGCAATGTTGAAATAAATATTTTGTTGCCAAAAAACTCTGCATAAAGGCATGCAAATATAAGAAGTTGAAGGTGAATTTAAGTTAAAAAAAAATTAAAGGTTAAAATAATTTAATAGTTTTTTTTTTCAATGTAGCACAACTGAGCGGCAGAAATAGTAGTAGTTTCAATATAGCGGGAGTATTGACAAGGCCTTACCGACACTGCCATCTAGTGACAGAAAAAGGTAGTACTTCACACGGCAAGGTCTCGCTGGTTGTTGATTGGTCGGCCTTTATTTCCCAGCCAGGAAGAATCACGTGAGACGAGGGGCGGGGCTTTAGGGTGCGTGACGTCACAACAGGAAGTAAAACATCAACAATAGTCACTTGTGGAGAAACTTTGCCGCTACCGCAGAGAAACACGTTTATGTGTCATATATACTCTCGTAACTGATAGAATTTTAATGTTCAGTTTTACTTTATGTCTCCGACTGACTTCCGGTGTCGACGGAGTCACGCCTGCCTGACTTGTTGACATGCTAACTGTAGCCTAGCCGCCTAGCTGGTTACAGCCCGGTCATATGAGCAGTTCATGGAGGGCTCATGGTTCAACACTCGTCACTAGCGTCGGCCGTCGCTTCGATGTGGGCGAGTTGATGACGGTTGCGTCCGACCGAACGCTGCTGTATCTGTCGTGAAGCGACGTTAGGGGACTAGTGTAAGTGCAGTTTCCTTCTCGTATGTCCACGCCAACATGCCTTGTTCCTGTGGGAACTGGAGGAGATGGATTCGCCCGCTGGTGGTTCTCCTCTACCTTCTCATGTTGATTGTCGTCCTGGTGCTGTGCGTCTGGGAACTCCAGAAGTCCGAGGTCAGTGCAGGGCGAACGTGCCTTATTTACAGCGGTGTGTTGTTACAAACATCTGAAAACTTGTTCTTGTTTGATTTAGTTGCATTTGAAACCCACCTCAACAGTCGGACACCTTGGTTTCCTGTCACAGGCCAAAAAGTTCTGAATTCAAAAGAAGTCAAAAGCTTTGATCATTACTTTTTGCTAAGAACTGTGTTTCAGGGATGTAAATTTAACATCAGTTGTCATTGTGTCAGTAGTTTTTTAAAAGTGAAACAGAAAGTTAATGAGATCACAAAATATCAATGTTTGATTTTAGATTATAGACTGGAGTATCATCTTCGGCACTTGAGTTATCACCGGGTTGCACATTTCATCATTCAATTATGTACAGTGGTACCTCGGTTCTCCACCACAATCCGTTCCAGACGGCCGTTCGAGAAGAGATTTGTTCGAAATCAGAATCGATTTTTCCCATTACAATGAATGGAAAAAGAAATAATGTGTTCCGAGCCTTAAAATAGTCTTTTGTAGGAGTGAATGTCGAGTGTCTGCTGCAGGTGGCTGTTCCTCTATGTGTGTGGCCGCTGCATGTGGGAGGGGTTGCCGAGTGAGTGAGGTCTCTCCAGAAGTGAAGAGGTGCCCGGTGCGTGTCCAGCTCTGAATGTGCGCTTCTGTGCAGTTTGGCTGTGACAAAGTCATAAACCAAGTCACGCTCTGTCCCAGACTGGCCTCATCCCTGTCCCAGCTCCAGCCCACAACAGGACATCAAACCCTGGAGTGTGGCTCCAGCACCTCCCCTGTGACACTCTACCACGGTCCAGTGTGGAGACAGGAAAGGTTTTACACCTGAATATGAAGAAAAAACAGTCAGTAAATGTAGCTAACGGGACACGTCTGCATACAGAGGCTGCGTTATACACAATAACAAAGAGCGTCGTGGCTCATCTGATCGGTCTGCGCACGTTATGGTTTTTCCCGGCTTTTTTCGGGGGCGTTCCAGTTCTGGATTTTTGTTCGAAATCCGAAGCAAAAAAATCTCAACATTTTGCTCGAACTCCAATTTGTTCGAAGTCTGGGACGTTCACAAACCGAGTTACCACTGTATTACATATTTGAAATGGTTTGCAATCGGCCTCATGAAATGCATTTTTGGTTTAATATTCCTGCTTCTCTCCATGAACACAGGTCGGCACTCACAGCAAAGCATGGTTCATCGCAGGGATATTTGTCTTCATGACCATACCCATCTCCTTATGGGGAATTCTCCAGCATCTAGTTCACTACACGCAGCCGGAACTCCAAAAGCCAATCATCAGGTAACAACATGAACCATGAACCGTCGACATCCTTGAATTGAAACGTACATTTTTATGCTCTGTTCTGTAGAATTTTATGGATGGTGCCGATCTACAGCTTGGACAGTGTAAGTCTGTGTGTTTAGAATCCACAATGTGGCATATAGTGTTTCATAGTTCTGTGTAAAAACATATATGTTTGTGTTTCGCCAGTGGATCGCTCTCAAATACCCAAGCATAGCCATCTACGTGGACACGTGCAGAGAGTGTTATGAAGCCTATGTCATCTACAACTTCATGACCTTCCTGCTTAACTACCTGGAAAACCAGTATCCAAACCTGGTGATGATGCTGGAAGTGCAGGAGCAGCAGAAGCATCTGCCTCCCCTTTGCTTCTGCCCACCCTGGCCCATGGGAGAGTAAGTCCTTCCTCTTGCTTCTATCAGTGTTGGAGACTCAGTGAGGCAGGCCTGACTCTTTGAGGGTCACAACTCCAACTCCGGATGGGAACTCAAGAAAGACAAGGAGGATTTATTGCCTGGCATTGTTGATCTGAAGCACCAGGGTGGGAAAGTTATGTGTAGATAAGATACTGGAACATCACTGAAGTGCTGGTGTGTTAAACGTCTCTCATCACACGCTCTTTAACTCACTCTCATTTATGAGAGACGTTTAACCGCATAGCACAAGCTGTTGCAGTCAGCTGCCTCACATCAGTTCAGGTTTATAGTCAGTCCAGCCGCACGTTAAAGTAGACTTTTGAAAATCTCCTTTTCGCAGGGTCCTGCTGTTGAGGTGCAAGCTGGGGGTGTTGCAGTACACGGTTGTGCGGCCGGTGACCACAGTAATCGCGCTGTAAGTCCAGGGGATGCAACAGGTTCCGCTCCTCAGGTTCTGCTGCTCAGGTTCCGCTCACATGAATCAGCCTGAGATGTTCTGCTCTGCTCCCAGGATCTGCCAGCTGTGCGGCGTCTACGACGAAGGCAACTTCAGCTCCAAAAATGCCTGGACCTATTTGGTCATCTTCAACAACATGTCTCAGCTGGTAAGAGAAAAAAAAAAAATCATGTGACTGCTCTGCATAATCTTGTTTGTAAGGTTGATGACCACCATTAAAGCACAGCTTTATTGCCAGCATCCATTCCCTGACTTAGTTACTGCCTGTGTTCCAGTTATGTTTCCAGCGTGATATAAGGAGGAGGAACTGTGACCTACTTTTGCTGCCCAACTGGTTTTTGTTTTTCATAAGATTTATGGTCGTTGTGTCACCTGACACTAGTTTCCTACTCAAGTTGTCTGTTTTAGACACACTTTACTGGACAGAAGTGAGGGCTGCGACTTCTGTACTGTATTCGACTGTATTCACAGGAAAAAGAATGATAAAAACTGACTGAACATTTTTCACTGCGCCGCATGACACAATGTCAAATCCTGACCAAAGCGTGAGGAGACTGAGTTCTTTTTATATGTATATATATATATATATATATATATATATATATATATACACAGTGGTACCTCGGTTTTCGAACAAATCGGACTTCGAACAAAGATTTTTTTGCTTCTGATTTCAAATGAAAATCCAGAACTATATATCATATATATATATAGATGTATCCTGGCAATAAAGCTGTGCTTTAATGCTATATATATATTTTTATTTTTTATTATTATTATTATTATTTTATTTATTTATTTTTATTTTTATTTTTTTCTGTATTTTCGTTCGAAATCGAGGTACCACTGTATGTGTGTGTATATATATATATATATATATATATATATATATATATATATATATATATATATACACACATCTGAAAATGCTCTGAATGCCTGAATTGTCTTGAAATGTCTCATTCTTCCCAGTTTGCCATGTACTGCCTGGTGCTGTTCTACAGAGCTCTGAGGGAGGAACTGAGTCCGATCAAACCTGTGGGCAAGTTCCTTTGTGTCAAGATGGTTGTTTTCGTCTCCTTCTGGTAAAACCCTGCTCATGAAAACGCACCTCTCCGTTCACCATCTTTTAAGTGTTAAAGCAAAAGGTTGTCCTGTTCCCTGTGCTCAGGCAAGCTGTGTTCATCGCTCTGCTGGTGAAAGTGGGGGTGATCTCCGAGGAGCGCACGTGGGACTGGCAGAGCGTGGAGGCTGTGGCCACCGGCTTGCAGGTGAGGCGCTGAAGAGCTTCATCGCGGTGTCCACCGCTAACTGCTGTTCCTCTGCAGGATTTTGTGATTTGCGTGGAGATGTTTCTGGCCGCCATTGCGCATCACTTCAGCTTCACCTACAAGCCCTACATCCAGGAGGCAGAAGAGGTGTCCTGCTTCGACTCGTTCATGGCGATGTGGGACATCTCCGACGTGCGAGCGGACATCAGCGAGCAGGTCCGCAACGTCGGTAGGTGCCCTGACCCTCAGCTGCAGCAGTGTCCGGTCCTTATCCAGCTCTGAAGTGAGGGTGTCGTGCTGTAAAACAACAGGTCGCACTGTGATGGGTCGCCCGAGGAAGAGCTATTTCGGTGAAGCGCAGGACGACAGCGAGCGGTCCGGCCTCCTCTCGTCGAGTTCACAGAACGCTATCAGTGACTCGGTCAACCAGCCGGGGTCCCCTCGAGGTCAGTACCAGGGCATGGGCAGAACAATGACCCCGCACTCCTTATCCGCTCCCGCTGGGTTCACCTCCGCACCCTGGGACGAGGGGCACGAAGCCAAGCCCGATGAAACCCAGGAGGCGGAGGAGGAGAGGACCGACAAACCAGGTGCCGAAGATCTCGCCGTCATCACCTAACAGAAGCTGACCACGACAACTGGCTTTGACTTTCCCAACACGTGGATGGTTGTAAAGCTCACTCTAGTGACGCCTCTGGATTCCCGAACGGACCTCTTGAAGACAGCTGCAGGAATGTCGTGTGATGTGGTGGAACTAACCGATGGTCATGTTCAAGTTAAGAGCACAACACTTTCTCAAAAATAATCCCAGCGATGTCAGGTGGGGGAAAAAAAACAGTAGCCCAGAGATGCCCGTACGCTCCGCTGCCTTAGAGTCAGTGAGTATTTTGTGTGTTTTGGAAGGGCACCCCAACACCTCACTGCATCTCAGACAGCGAGTCTATCACTTTAAGATCATAAGTAAAGCTATAGAGAGAAGTCACAGTCATGGCTGGACTTACCAAGTACTCATCTGTCAATTTGAGTTCATTTTGATTTCTTTGTTCCTTTTTTATTTGTTGACATTTTAAATTCTGTGCTGACAAGAGTAAGGCAAGCCGCCATTTTAGCTCGATTTATTGTGCTTTTCGGGGTGACAGCGCCCCAAGAACAGCAAGGTAACTGCTTTTGTTTTAAGAGACTTTCGTACGTCGGTTAAAAATGTAAATGTGTTGACAAACGCGACTCTAAATGGGCACAAGCAATGACAAAACAAAGACTTCCACTGGAAACTTAAGTCTTTAGAGCATGTCCATTTGAAATATCCAACTGTTTTTCAGACTTCAGGCCTATATATATCCAGTGTTAGTATCCAAAGGGGCCAGAGTAAAGCAACTGAATGAACACGTTTCTGGGACTAAAAACAGCGATCGTCGTATCATTTTAACATGAAGTGAATCACGTGTTTATCAAACAATCGTCACCAGTGTAGAATTCATGCCTTCAGTGTATCACCACCTACTGACACCTGCCTTCATCTGCGTGTGACACAACCAAACTGGCCTCCTGTGCTTCATCATCTGGTGTCTGTACTGAGGTGTTGGATGTGAAGGCAGCAGTGGACCCTGACGTCTTTTGATCGGTTGCCTTATGTGACTATTTTTATAAAAAAAGTAAGACAAAATATGTTGTTTTTAGAAATAAAATCTGCAAATGAAAATGAGTTTCACGTTTTCTTTATTGATTGGAAACATATGGAGCCACAGTTGAAGGAGGCTGCTACTCCATGGGAGCAGGAGGAGAGTCTTTGTCTGCCACGATGGTCAGCGTGCTCTTGTGGAGCTTGACTGACAGCCGAACCCAGTCCCCGGCTCGGAGCTCCAGAGGCTGCTGCAGGACCACAGCCGCCTGCTTCCAGTGAGACTTGGGGTCCAGAGTGCTGACGGTGATCTCTTCGTCCAGGTGGATCTGGTACCAGAAGGGAACGGCCGTGAGTCGGCCTGAAGACGTGGCCTGGACCTGAGGGATGGCAAGAGTGAGACAGGGAATAGAACAGTATTTGGTCAGAGGTGAAGAGGAGAGTGCAGGCAGGGTGGCACATGTCCCTGAAAAAACAGACTCTAACCTTCTTCACCGCCACCGTATTCCCTGGACACAGTTCTTTGGTGAAAACTCTATGACACCATGTCGCTCAGAGGGACACTGACAGTGTGGAGCTCTGACAGGAGTCATGTGGGTCAGTTTGCAGTACCATGTCGTCTCATTTGTTTCCGAGCAATTGTCCACCTGAACCTGACTTTGATGCTCAAAGTTGCTGAAAATGGTCGACATGATTTGCACACCAGTAACTGATAGATGAAACGCCAGTGCACTGCATTTTGCTTTCATTGTTGTGGTGTACGATTATACACACCATTGCCAGTCATATATTAAAGTTAATATATATTTAACTCGATTTTAAATAAGACAGTTTCATGTTTCTGGAAGTTATTTTTTAAAAAAGTAATATTTTAAAGTTAAACTTTGAGACAGCTTTCCTGTTTATACCGATATTTATTATTAAAAAATAAAATAAAATAAAATAATGTTATTAAAATGTATTTCGTCACAAAAACATGGCGGTGCTGTGAGGGAGTGGGGGACACCCTCTTTAAAAAAACAAAAACATAAGTAGTTCTAACACAACCACTGAGCTTGGGTGGATAGAACCTTCTCTGTTGTTGCTCTCCACCTCTGGAAGACACTGACTAAAGCTCAACATTGTCCACACTGGTTTCCTGCTTTTGAACAAAACACAAGGTGATGGAGAAACCTCACCTTGACCTCTCTGTTGGTGTAGTTTGCCGTCACATTCATGAGGTCCAGGACAAAAAGCTCCACGGCCTCACTGAGGCGTTCACATTCCAGCGTGGAGAAGTCCAGGAACACATGCACCGGCACCTGAGGACAAGTGGAGAAGGCCATGTTTCCCATCTTACAACACACCTGGATGAAACAGCTCGGAAAAGGCCGCCGCGTTCTTCTTATCTTAGCAGAACAAACTCATGTTTCCTCCTCCCTGACACACATCTCAGCGCCTGTCTTTTGATGTATCTGCTGCCGGCGGGGACGTCTCAGGTTGTGCCGTTTCTTGTGTTGACAGTTGCGGCAGGAAAAAAAAAAAGGCGTCCTCCGCCGAGGCCTTCAAAAGATTTAAACATCTGCTTTAAACAAAGGAGCATCTCGCGGGAGGACAGGGGGAAGTGGAGCATGGCGACGGCTGAGACGGATCCGCTGGTCTGTGGACAACGTGGATTCTAATGAGCTGGAGTTTTGGAGATTTTTTACCACCTGCCTCCTCAGGTGGGGTTCCTAGCGAGGCCGAGGCTGAAGAACAGTACCAGAGTGAGAGCGGCTCCTGAGCTCACCGTGAACTGGTTGATGAACGGAGCGATGTTGAATCCCAAAGTGGGCTCCTGACCCTGGACGGCACTTTCCTGCAGCAGCATTTGGGAGTCCACCAGCATCCCGCACACCACCATCTTCTGTGGGAAGACGCTTCCTCCCTCCTCCAACAGACACCTGATGGTTGATGGGAAACTTGCGCTCAGGTTTTTCATCATCCTGAGAAGAGACTCAGATTTCACCTCGCCAAAGAAGCCTTCTCCATCAGCTTCTGCCGGATCAGGCCGCAGGTCTCCACGCAGTCCAGGATGATGGCGCTCCACAGCTTCTCCTGCGAGGGCCTCTGGAGCCTCCCCTGCTCGTCCTCCATGTTGTTGAGCCAGAACTCCAGCCGATCCTCCGGGATGTTATTGGACTGGGCCAGTCTTTTCAGAACTTCCTGCTGCTTGATCTTCTCCACCGAACTGAAGGCTTTGACGGGACCCAGGCTGGCAGCAATGAGGGACAGAAGAGAGAAGCCCTCCGACACGTCCAGCACATAGAGAAGGTCTGAGTCCGTGAGCTGGGCCCCAGCGGGCTCTGGGGTCAGCCTGGAGGTGACCTTGGAGAGGGCAGTCCTGAACCTGTGATGGTAATCCCAGTTGTTGAGAAGTGCCACCTCAGAGCTCTCCAGCACGCAGAAGTCTGGGCTTTGACCCGTCTGCAAACACGCCAAGGCGCTGCACAGTTCCGCCTCCGGGTTGGGAACAGAACCCTCAGGCCTCTGGGGACCCTGACGGACCATGTGACCACTCCTCTCCACAGCCACGCTGCTCAGCCTCAGGTAGGCATCCTTGCAGGAAACCTCCACGATGAGCTCGTCCTGTGGTTGGAGGATCAGCCCTGGAGGACACAAGACGTGACTCCGTAAACATATTTTTACAATTGTCCTCCGTTGACTGGAAGTTTTTGGGGTGAAACAGTTTTTTTACAGTCAGCTGTGTTCATTACAGAGCACAGTGACACATGGAGCAACACCCCTCTACAACATCAGGGATCTTACAACGTTCTTCAGTGATCAGAACCTTGATGTTCTAAGAATAAGAAACATCCTTTGCAGAGTCGGCCCCCCATTAGGTGAACTAAGCAGCCACTTCAGGTGCTCCTTGTGACCCGAGTAGTTCAGAACATCCATGTCTCATTATAATATTTTCAGCTAATATGAATTCCATAAAAAAATTATATAGTGTATTGTGACATACTATATTTATATATTTCTAATTTTAGAGTCAGCAACACCAGGCTGAATCAAATCATCAGACACGTTTTAGAAGTTCAAGTACTGCATTATTTGGCTGAAAACAAAAACATAAATACACGTATTGTTCATGGAGTAATTATTCACAGAAACCTTCCTTCATTGTTGAAGTTATTTACAAAAGTACACACACCACTTAGTTTTAAAGGCACTGTTTTGTGGGCATGTGGAACTGTTATCTCTACGTTCAGGACACTAAGATAAATACAGGGCAAACTGTGTCCTGCTGCAGTAAGGGACACTTGACTTCTTCCAAGGACTGGTCTGTTTCCAAGAGGAGACCCAGGTTTGTCATCAGCTGGCTCAGTATCTGTCAATATTTTTATTGTTTTTGTTGTTTTTTTCTTCAACAAATATAAAACCAGATGTTTCTGCAACATCCTGTTAGTATTTGACCGGTAAAATAGTGATAAACTGTGACTACATTCTGCAGTTTCGAGTGTCTTAAATGTGAGCAGGAAACAGCAGAAGAAGCGGCGACGTGAAAGTAGGTGATGTGGAAGGAGGAGGGCGGAGGTGGGGCAGGCGACGCCAGACAGAGGAATGACAGGGAGCAGACGGGGGGGGGGCGACTCCTTCAGGAATAACATCTGCTCACCTCGCCGTGTCAGCGCCCAGATCATCAGAGACACTTGAGAGTGATGCATATTTATCGGCCATAATAATTTCATGAACGCTAAAGAGTGCCACATGCGATCACGCCACACAAGATCGCAGCCGGAAAACGGATGTTCCTGATCAGCGAGGCCTTGATGCCTCCAGTTAGCGGCCCAGCAGGCTGCAGTTGCCACTGCCGCGCCAACTGGAGCACGTCACTCTGTGTCACCGGGACAGAGAGCAGTGACAACCTGAATGGAAATCAAGCTTTTGGCAGGTGGCTTGTTGGCAGCCAGCGCCCCCGTGTGGTGGAGAAATGCATGACTAAAGCCTGGTTCAGTCACAGCTGCGCAGTATTCGCTGTGCCACCACCACTACTATATATCAATAACTAGTTAATGCAAAGATAGTTTATGACAAGTAGTATTGGTAGTACGGTATTTTCGGAACTATAGAGAGCACTGGAATATTACCCGCAACCACGAAATTTAAGAAGGAAAATCGATCTTTTTCATACACAAGCCGCACCGGTCTGTAAGCTGTGGGTGCACTGGTGCTGTCTGCGCCGCAGAAAATGCATGAGGATCACTAGCTGTCTTCAACCTCTTTTATCAAAGTTCCCACTCTGGAAGTTTCAGATTCAGGTGGCCAAAGAACGCTGTATCTGACACACACAAAACAGCAGCGGATTCAGTCGCTTCCGTCTTAAAACGACACCCGAGAAAGGTAGGTCATCTGGCTCAGTGAAATGAATGATTATTTCCTGGGCAATATGCTCAGCGTTCCCAATGCCACGCTCAGACCGACACTCTGCGTCACTCTGTGAGTGACTGCTGCAGTTTCACCTTCATGAGCACGGAAAACTCTCTGTGCTCCGTCGAGTGCTGGTGTTTTAAATATCCTATTGAATTTGTGGCGTTGACGCCTTTTGATGTGCATGTGCTGCAGGATGCAAACTTGACATGGCAGACTGAAAAAAGCCTCCGTAGTAGACATGCTGTGGCCAGGGAGGGAGGGAGGGAGGGAGGAGCCGACGCATCACACACCGCGGTGATGGGCAGTGATCGGTGAATGCCTTTCATAATCTATGGCCAAGCATCCCTTGTGAAAATCCATATATTAGACGCATCATTGAATAAGCCGCAGGGTTCAGACTGCGAGAAAAAAGTAGCGGCTTATAGTCTGGAAAATACGGTAATTGTGGTATCAAAGATGTGACGGTTGCTGTGTTTGTAACTGCAGTGAGTGAGAACAGAGTGGTGGTGTTTCCTAGTTGGATTACAAGTGCTGACTCTCATCCTACCCTCGGTGCTGTGGTCCGGGTAGATGGCTTGCTCCCAGCAGGTGTCCTCGTGCGGACCCGTGGACAGAGAGTTCTCCTCGTCCAGGTGGAGCTGGAACCAGACAGCCAGGGCGTCCAGTTTACCCGCCCGGACGACAGGCAGTCGGATCCTCTGCACCTCCCTGGAGGTCAGACTCTCCAGTTCCTACAGGAGGCGTCAAGAGAAATGAGTCATTCAACCCCTCTGCTGTTCCACTCACTGACTGCTCACATGGTTTTTATGGCTATAAAACACGTAGAAAATGTGCTACAAGTCCTGAAAATAAGGTACGAATACATTCTTGAGATGTTGACATTCCTCACTGTGAGGTTCTGACTGTGAAATTACAATAAGTGGCACCCGATTAAAATTTTTTTTTTCTTTAATTAATTCAAATTAACGCCCTGAAGTCCCAGTTTAAGTAATTACAGTTTAAATATAAGAAAAAACAAATACACAGAACACCACTTTACAACACAGTAAGAACTCTAAAAGGACTAGGACTCAGTCAGTACCGATCCCATCCAATCCCTTCTACTGAAGTTATGCAAAATGTAGCAAAACACAAAGCTTCTAACGGCATAAATAAAAGTACAACATGGTGAAAATATTGAAATAAACAGGAAAAACTAAAATACTATCATCGTAATATGCAAAAGTCGCCAAATAGCCCCCTGGAAAACAAATTCAGCTTCTAACATATCAAATACTACTCTACATCTGGCACTGGGATTCGCACTCCAACACCACTCTCTTGCTGTAAACTCAGCGCTGCAGCAGGAGATTTTTTTAACACGTCAACATAAAGTTCTCACTCTGATCACATGATTCACAAAGCTAGTGTAAAAAGGCCAAGACGCTTCTGCTCACCTGCACGTTGTTGAAGTCAATGCGGAGGGCGGTGAACGGCTCGGTCAGAGATTTGAAACCTCCCGGTAGCCGGCTCAGTCGCTCGGTGGTGTACGGCTCCATGGAGTCGTCGGGCTCTAAGCTGCAGCTCACGGGACTTCGCAGGTGTCCGGCGGCTGCCAAGGACAGACCCCCGAGGGAGGCAGTGCGAAGCCTGAGCACAAGCGCAGCAGGTGAGCTCAGAATCCCTTCATACAAACTCAATACACACCAACCTGTGATGGCGCCGGATCTCCTCACTCTCCACAGCCATGGCGAACACGGTGGCACCAGCGGGGATCACCCGGCCCGTCGCACACTCCTCACCTGACTCGCTCTTTCATTTGGACACATTATTGCATCACTTATTTGACTTGCACCGCTAATAAATGGTGACTTTTTTTCCTCACCTTTGGAGGAAGAAGAAGGTGATGCCAGGCGTGAATGAGACTTTCAAGGATCCCTTCTCCAAACAAGCCAGCATCCACAGTCTCTGTCACCACCAGTGAAACCCTAACAAACAATTGAACGTGTCACTTCATTTGAAAACTGGGACGTGGAAAACAGGATAAAGGCTTCACCTGCGTGGGATGTCCCTTGGAACCTCCATCTCTAAAGACTTCTTGTGCAGTATGTTGATCTGACCTTTCATCCCATTTGCCGCCAAAACCTCACAGGCCAGGTCGTACATGGTTTTTGAGAGTTCACACGCGTACACTTCGGCAGCCCCAGCCTTTTTAGCGCACATGCTTCGAAGACAGAACCAAGGAGTGTTGAGTAAACATGCAAATAAATGCTGTATTCCAGTTTGAGCGGAACTTACGAACACACGGGAGGCAAATTCAAATAGTCTGGAGTAAAAATTCTCACCCCAGGATCCCAGTGCCAGTACCTATGTCAAGCACAGTGCTGCAGCCGCTTCGGACGGCCTTGTGGATGGCCTGCTGGTACTTGCGGTTCCTTCCGTGGTCGTTGAGCATGAGAAAGTGCCAGCGTTCCACGAGCCAGTTCGCCACACGATAGAAGTTCTCCCGGGCTTCCGGGTAGTCCGGTTTGATTTTCAGCGCTTTGTGGAAATGACCAGCAGCTTCATCCCGAAATCCCATTCTGAATACACAAACATGACACCAGCAAGTCAGGAAAAACTGACATGGATGTGGTGGAAGAAGACATGAAGGGCAGGGTTGTGACTTGGGAAGATTCTAGACAGATTAAAGTGGAGGATGGCAAAGAACAGAAGATGATAAAAAAAAGTGCTCACAATAATCTCTTAATAATAATAACAATAATCAAATCCTTATGTTTCCTGGATACCTGAAGAGATGCTCTCCCATGCTGTTTAGAATGACCTCATCAGATGGAAAGATTTCAAGCGCTTGCTCATAGCAGTTAAAAAGGTCCTGGATGCGACCAACAGAGTCCAGCTCCTCTGCCCACTTGAACAGAGTGAACCGGAAGGAGTCCTGCAAACATTCCCAGAAACATTACAGACCTTTATTGAGCAAACGTGGTGACTATGTTACTCACGTACCTTTGCCAGGTCTTTGAACACTGGGGCAAGATTGAGGACCAAAAGGTAGTGCACGAAGGCAGTGCCGTAATCCTGGTTGAAGAGACATTGTTGGGCACTTTCCAGCGAGCTTGACACCAGCTCATTTCTGGCGGGGTCCTCTCTGCGACGCCTGCGGTTCCGGCGGCCATGTTTAGGCTTGGCGCTGGCATTAGGCATCCCTGAAGCAATATGAAGAAAGACGCGCACACTGTTTAAAGTGGAGCACAGGCGCAATACACAAACATATGCAATGTTATCATCAGTATTATCATTGTCATGAATCAACATGGCCCATTAAAGCGTTCACTGTCACGTTGTGGTCTGAAACTGAAACTGTGGTCTTAAATAACAGGTAAGATTTCTTTTAACTGTTGCTATTTGAATGCATGAGCCAAAATAACCGAGACCATGTGGATTTTTTATACATGTAAAGAGACTTGTATCATTCTTCAAACACATATGGTACAAAAATATTTACTTTGGCAACGTTTTCTGAGCAGGTTTTGTACGTAATTTAAAATGTGATTTTAGTTTGAACTCACTGTGATTTGGTGAGCGATATACTGGCGGCTAGCAGGAAAATGATGGCATCCTCGCACTCTTAGAAACGGCTCCTGAAGGTCCAATGTTTTCTTTCCTTGGCAAAAAAAATAAATGCAACCTCAAAGAATCAATAACTAACGGCAGAGAAACATAAGAGGCATTTGTTTACATCGTTCAGCGCCAGCATTGACCATTTCCGTCGCGGCACGAGCAAAAGGCCCGCCTTTAATGTGATTCGGTAAGAAACAAAATACTCTGGCAAAGGTTCCGGGTTAATAACAACATTAAATTTAAATTAAGATGCGCAGACAAATTTCAACTTAAGATTGCTAAGTACATTTCCGAAAGTGTTGATTCACTTCCATTTTAGTTTGTCACACATGTTCAAACAAAAGCATGGAAATATTATATTTCAATCAAAGACGACGAAGAAACAAGATGATTCCTTCTCATCGCAAAACGCCAGTGGAAAATGAGTGCGGTTCTATTTTAGGTCGTTTACGCAATCCACTGCCTTCTACGGACTGAAATAACAGACGTGATTTTTTTGCCTATTGAATTACAATGTAACGGGCCATACGCTATTAGCTTCCGTGTGCTATGACCAGATGTAAGAAATAAATGCGTTTCAATGTTCCCTCAGCCAATCATCAACTCGACCCATGAAACAAACATTTAAAGTGTTGGCAAATATAGAAAATAAATGTCATGCTATGTGACCATTAAGCTCTGAGCGATGCACCTTATTTTTGTGTTATGCATGAAGTGAATTTAAATACAATTGATTCCCCTCACCGGAACAGCTTCCTCCCCTCGGCCGTCAGACTGTTGAATTCGTGAACAGCCCTTGTTTATTTTATTGTATTCCAAAACACTTTCCTAGTTGGTGGGCTCCCCACTGAGCATGGCAATAAATTTTAATCTGATTCTAGACTGTATTACTATCTCCATAGTATCCGTTTAATGTAGCGCGCCACTCGGGACTGAATAGCGGAAGCAGGAAGAGGTTAGCATCTCGGTGGGGATGTGTCCTCTTGGGCAGAAGTTTTTCTACACGCACACAGATGTCAGAGTTTCCCAATCTGTCACTCTGCGAGGTGGGGTGTCGCGACCGTGGACTGCTGCAATACCGCAATAATGACTTCATAAGTCAAACGGCAGCAACTCGTTTCTGCGCGACAACGTACCGCTGATAGCGTGTTTTACCAAGCGACCTTTCTGCTGGACCTTTGACAAGTGGGGAGCAACACCCATGCGTCAGAAATGCTAACCCCGGCTAGCCGCTCCTACCTGACCTAAACTATGTTTCCTGCGCTCGGCGTATTCGTTCGCAGCACGGTTGTTTAGTTTTGACGCGTTTCTTGGAAGGCTTCCGTGTGTTTTGGGACGAGGCGCGAGAGTCAGCCATGGGTCTGCACGCGCTGGAATTCAGCGAGTGTTATCTGGACAGCCCCAACTTCAGGGAGAAAATCAAAGCTCACGAGGCCGAACTGGACAAAACCAACAGGTTTATCAAGGAACTGTACAAGGATGGGAAGAACCTCATCAACGCGACCAAGCGTAAGTGGCCGTGTACGCGCTGTCATGGGTGATGAAGTGTTCGCAAGTGTGACTGGGAACCCGCCAGTATTGTCCGCATATATAAGTATGTTTGGAGGTGTGCAATAGGAAGCGTATTTGTGTGACAGTCACACGACTTCGCTCGGACCGAGCCGTGAGCTGGTTATCTGTTTGAACTCTAGTCCTGTGGGCGGGGCCTCTGCTTCTCCTATGAAGTCATCCAAGTTGGAAAAAGTCCCCCAGACTCATTCAGTGTGTGAGATCCTCGCAACAAAAAAAAAACGCAAAACATGCTGGAAATATAGAAGTACATTGATTGGAAAAGTCCCCCAGACGCATTCAGTGTGTATGGTCCTTGCAAAAACAACAAAAAAAAACATGCTGGAAATATAGAAGTACATTGATCAAAAAAAGTCCAAAAACCATCTCCTACTTCACCACATAAACCATGGCTTCACAACTAAAATGCGGCTTGATATGTGTGTCCGACATGGTTATGAAATATTCTGGATGTTTTATTCTGGGTAGCACGACTGTATCCATCCTCCAAATACACAAAAAAGTTAGTTTTGAATGAATGAAGCACATGTATGCCCATGGTATAACGTCGCTTCAATACTACTCTGACTACCACTCTTTTTCAGAGCATTGTTGTGTGTCGCTGTATATAACCTTGTGTCTCTGTGTGACTGTTGAATGGTTGGACCATCTCCTGACCACTTGGCCTCCATAAAGCGAATAACTGGAGTCTGTTTGTCATCCCTGTGTCCCCAAAGGTTGCTTGCCTTCCGAGGTGGAAAATGAATGTGTGAAACTTTGAGAAACCATGGTAAACTAAAAATGTACTGTCATGTTTTTCTGTTTGTGACTTAAAGCGAGTCCCATGTGTCTCATCTTCTTCACCTTTTTGTCAAACTGAAACCATTTCCATTATGTGTCTTCATGAAATACTTTCTCCTGTGAAAGAAATGAACCCATTTGAGAATCTCTGTTGAGTCAGGCGGGTCTCAAAATGTGTTCCCTATAACTCTTCCCTCAACGTAGCTTGCGGTGTGTAATCTACCTCGGGGTCAGTGTGGCATTCTTGTCAGTAAATCATATCATATTTGGGCGTTCCAGTGGTATCTGCGTGCTCAGGTGTCTGCTTTCATATGGAATTCTCTTGGATTTTCCTGATGTGTCTGTACCGCTTGACAACCCCGTCTTGTTTCAGCTGTCCACAATGGTATTATCAAGGCAATCTGTTGTTTAGACTTAATAGTCACATTTTTTATTTGCCTCTTCACAACTGACTAGTCACTCTTCCTTATATTAGATTAAAGTTGACCTTTCCTTTTCACCCATCCTATCAAAGCTTCACAAATTAGCCATTTTCTCAACCTAGTAAACCGTCACTTAAAGAACTGAGTTCGCCTGGCTCCAAACTAATGTTTAAATATGTGTTTTGAAATTGGTGGATGACTATAATCAGGGCGTCTACTCATTCTAATAACTGTTTAGCAACTCTAATATGATCACACTTTCACAGTCAAATATTCAAGGCCTGCTGAAGACTGTGGTATCGAGTCATGAAACCTGCACTTGTGTTTGCCCAGGGTGGCTCTGAGTTCTTAACAGTAATACATTTTAAAGAGTTGTACATGTCTTTGTATATTGAAAAAATAGTTTTTCCTTTCTGCGCAACAATTTAAATAGTTTTTAATAAAAGAACAAATCCGCCCCCCCCCCAAAATGTTACATACTAAATGACAGTATGGTGAAAAAAAAAAGTAAATAAATAATAAAATATTTTTTGTAGTTAAACTAGATTTGACAGTTAGTGAAAATGACGATGTGCAGCAACATCACTGTTGACCTTGGAATGATCTGGTATGTGTACTCCTCCAGCTGGAAGGATGTCCCACTACGGAAAGTCCTTGGCTCGGAAAGGAAACTTTTAAGGTTGACGGGGTTCCAGAGAGCACTGACATGGAAGTACCTGTCAGAGGAGCAACATGCAGATGTGCTTCTGTTTCTCTGAGTTTCCTCCACAAGCTCCGTGTCCTGTCTGTCCCCTCATTCGTCCGTGTTGTTCATGGGAAGTGTGTCCCATTTGGGAGTTGATCCCGGAACGTTCTTGTTTTGGGAGTGCTTCTAACCTTTTCTCCGTGTAAACTGAGTAGTGACACCAAATATTTTCTCACTTTTTCCTCCATCTGTTTGACCTTGACACTGGTTCTGTGCTGAATGACTGTTTTAAAAAGGGCCCTATTGTCTGTGGATCTCACATATTTAATGGAGTAGCTTTTCATCAAAATACAATTTCGAATCTTAGTATTTACTTGGTTTTATTGAATTAAAGTCGACAAAACGGTCACCTCACTCGATGTTATTTCACAGGGAGCGACAAACAAGTGGCCGATGCTCTGTACCAGCGGCTTCTTTTCCAGACAATATAAGTCACTAAGCCTGGAACGGCCCTTTTAAAGTAGCACTTTGTCCCTGTGCAGCTTCTTTTATCAAAACATTGAATCTTCGTCTTGAAGTGACGTTATGTGTTCTCATAACTTTTTCATGCAGTCTTCCAGAAACAAATCGATGCTAAATTAAATCTATCTTTCTGTCTGTTATAATGCGGTGAACAGTGAATGAACATCCGTCCGGTGTGTTTATGTCTGTTTATGCTAAAAGTTGTTGTTGTTTTCAGAGTGGGGCCACACAGTCAGCATTTACAGGACGCCAGTTAGCAAGGCCTCACCCTACCAGATTTGTTTTGAGAGTCAGGAAGTCATGAAGTCATGGGCAGAGTGGAGGTGGGAGGCCATTGGGCAAGCTCAGGGTGGGCATTTTCTGTTGAGGGCAAAGGTTTTTTCAAAGAGTGGCGCAGTGATTTGGACTGGAAAGATGGACGAGTGGAACAGGAAGGGCAGCGCATAAATAGTGGCCCTGAAGTGGGCAAATCCTGACCCAAGTAGCACATTTGCTGGACCGTCGAAATAAAAACAAACAACCCTCTGTCTGTCACCAGTGGCTAAAACTGTGTTCCTTTCAAAAAGAAAATAAATAAATAAATTACTGGCCTCTTGATTATTATTAGTATTAGGATTATTATGATTATTAGTTGTAGTGGTAGTAGTAGTGGTAGTAAGTACCACAAGAAAGGGAATGCCTCAAGTATTGTTATTATTATTTTAATATTCTACATCATTGGTGTTGCAACTGCAGCTAACATCCTTTGCATCGTGAAATCTCTTTCAAGGTTTCCATCATTGCTGCTCTCTTTTTTCATCGTGGCCTTTCCTTCACTATATATGTGGTACGCTTTCCATTGTTTGGTCTGACAGCGTCATCTCCACTGGCCTGTTTCCCCTCCCATCCTTCCCTTCTTCCTCTCTCCCTCGGACTATAGGCCACGCAAAGGGCAGGATTTTCCACAGCTGCCCAGTTTATATGTGTTTCCTTATGCACCAAATCACAGATCAAAACGTTAATGTGTGTGAAGTCATTATAAAACAGCTCAGTCTATGTTACGCCACAGCCAGTTTATCTACAGTTGTTTCGTGATAACATCCATAAAGCATCTTGTATCCATCCATTTATCTTCCCTTTGTAGCAACGTTCACTTTTAAGGTACATTTAAGAGTTTTTCTTTAAACTACCACCACAAATGGTTGCTCTTGCCTTAGACTTGAGTGGGGTCTCCCGACTCTCTTTAGTGTGTGTTTTTTGCCGAGAAACTGGCCAAGTTTGACAGATCCCAGGTTTGCTCTCACATGCCTTGCTTTAAAAGGCAAAAACCAGATGAAGCATTGGTGTGTGTGAGAGTGAGTCCGCACTCATGGGTGCGCATGTGTGTCTGTCTGAGAGCGAAGGGGGGGTCTATCTTGTGATGGGTCTTTATTCCTGGTATCATTTCAATCTGTTTGCTGTCTTCTCATTTGGCACCTTTCTATATTTTCCATGTGACTTTATCCGAAGGCTCTCTGCTGATGTAACTGCAGCAGCCACTGACACACACATTTATGCCGCTGCCTGGTGTCAATTATTTCTGGGGCTCTGTGTAGCAGGACAGCATTCATTCTTCATGTTTTATGTAATGAAGTCTGCAATGCTCAGCCTCATATCCGCCCACATCAACTGTCCACCCTGCAATGAGTTTAGCATGCTTTCAGCTGTTGTAATCGCGTTTTGGATGGGTGTGATTCTGTGCGCTGTGTCCACATGTGGTTTCAGTAAAGGAGCTTCAAGTCTGTCAGTGATCATCAATAATCTTCCAGTACCTTCTCATTGTTTGCAGTGACCAGAGCTTTGATGTTGATCTCTGCGGGAATGGAAGGTTTTCACAGAATAATGAAGAGCCAAACTAGTTAAAATTTGAACAAAACGAATGTACTATCAGACTGTTAGTGATACATTGGCATAAACCATATTTTAGTTGGAAGCACGTAGTTCAAAAAGATAAAGAACAAAACAAAACTAACTTGGACGAAGCTCGATGCTGGTGTCTGCTTATATGAATGCTGAATGCTAAATTAATTCCAGTCTGCTACTCCACTGTTACATAATAAAGTAGTGTCACAAATGCACAGTAAACCAATACAGTCCTCGGTCGATCAGGAATATTGATGCTTCTTACAGAACATTGAGGTCATTGCTAACCATGAACACAACATGTTCGACCCTAGAGTCAAACACAAACTTGAATGAAACTGTTTCCCACTAACTCTCAGCGTCATGTTTTGGATCCTAGTTGCTGCTCATGCTTTTGCATAGGGGTTTCAGACAATATTGTTTATTGAATACTGATATTGTGATATTGTCTTGAAAATTGTTGTTGGCTATATCAATATTTAACGCGTAGTTACTTGGATATAATTCTGCATAATGTTTTGTTTTGTTGATTCACAATTAATTTCTCTGTTTTCATGTACATAAGTATGCACTGCATGTACATGCAGTATATTGCAATGTTTTGTATCGCCACTCCTCTATCGAGATGCATATCATATCACAAGATACCAGCCGATGCACAGCCCTACTTACGGCACTTCAAAAGTCATGACGCTGCTGATGAAATTTTTTATTATTGTATATTTGGTCGGTGCTGTTGTCTCCACCGCAGATGTTTAGAACTTCAAAGCAGCTCTGTGCACTCAGGTGGTGACCCCCCCAACTCCACAGGCCGGTCATCACCTTGACTAACCGATTTTCTGCAGGAAAATTGCACACTTTCTTATTCAACCATGACTTGTTGTTCGGTCCTTTTAATGATTAATACTTTGCTTTGCTTGGATGCTAGTTATTTTAAGTGCCCTGTAAAGCCCTTATACACTACATTTTAGAACTGGTTTTGAACTGGTACCAGTATTTACGATTCACCCACAACACAAAGGTGTGCCATGGTTCAGCGTCTTGTTGTGAAAACAGTGGACATGAGCGCCAGGATTTTCCATCAAATGTATTTTTGGAACATTTAAAGTGAACAAAATTTGACACTTAGCTTGAAAATGCAATGTGCCTTTTGACTTCATGGCATATCTTTTATACTTGGTGGATGATATTTTTATATGCCGCTAAAACACTTGGTTAAGTATATGTTCCGTAATCCAAAGTGTAACCTTAACTTCTTAAGATCGTCTGTATAAATGACCTTAAGAAGATCCCCGACAGCATTCTTAAGGCTTCGTCTCAGAACTCGAGCAAACTGCCATGACTTCTCACGTGTTTGAGCTTTGGGCCCCGCTGTCGATTTAATCCAGAGCATGTGTACACAGGTAGTGAGTATTCGACAAGTTCATGGTGTCATGAAGAATGCAGCGTCAAACTAGAAAATGATCTGGATTCCTGTTGTCTAATTTTTCTGTTAAAGTGATTCATTGATATGAAGAACCAACGTCTAGTAGTCTCTTCATGTCGTGGTACCTTGCTTTGCCTCTTAACTCCTCCATGCGACCTGATGCACTTCAACTCTGCCACTTAATTCTCCTTCCTGTCTTTGTGTCAGAGCTACTGTCTACACCACACATCGCGGCAGGTCTCTCTGTTCCATAAAGCTTCCTGTTCTTCTGTCACGCATAACCCCTGACGACACCTTGCCTCCACTCTCTTCGTCACGCTCAATCTCTCTCTGTACCTCTGGATTATAGACCCCAAAGGATGTGTCTGTATTCTGAACACTTCCTTCTAATTTTGATGTTCCATCCAAGTATGTTAGAATACTTTTTGTACACACATTTGGATCAAACAGGAACGCGATCATTGTTGTGCCTTGTTGATGGTTGTACTGAAATGAACCCAAACTTCACTACAGGTTTAGAAAAATGTGATGGTGCAAATATTCTGTTTATAAATATATTCATAAGTTCTTTCTGGCTTCTTTACCCACACCAGTACTTCTGAATTATTGATCTATTTAGATTTATTTCTCTGCCTTGTTTAAGAAAGATATTACTCTAAGGACTGTATCCTACAGTAGTCAAAGGATTCCACCTTCTGGATTCCATTCACAAAGGGAGTGATGCCATTTCAGGGACTGATAGGTCGTCACATTTTGTCAACATTACCTCTGCCTCTCCGTGTTCTTCAATATTTGGCTTTTACAGGATGTGGTTTTGGAAGACAAACAGGGTGTTGCCAGAGCGATCAGCTGACTGATGCATGTGTTTGACATTGCTCAAATAGTACTCTATATTTCCTCATCATTTCAGCAGCGTGGCATAGCCTCGACCTGTTTTGGAATCTATGATATTAAGCTTCATTTGGAGGATGTCTACACTAGGTTTAATGAACAGGCCTGAAGACATTTGGAGTGGGACCCTATAGTTGCTCTGCTATTTACACTGGAAATGTTGTGAGAGGTTTCACTGTAATGGAGTGATTTCATCATGTTACACGTTAACATTGTTCCCAAAAGTGCTGGTGTTTTGCTTACATTCAGTTTTCCTTTTTTTTTTTGTTTCTGTTCGTCATCCTGGCAACTGTTAATTATCTTTTATCAAAGACACATCCATCCAAATGGAATGTACCATTAAGTGGAAAATGACCCACTGGATGTTTTTTTTTACTTTATTTGCCATTAATATTTCACAGGCAATTAGGCAATTGACATTTAACAATAATACTAAGCATACAGTTTAATTGCAAAATTTTATTATAAAATAAAATAAAATAAAAATAAATTAAAACAAAGAACAAATTCCCTTTAGACAGAGAACATGTTCCCTTACATTCCAGATTTTATACATTTGTACATGTTTAAATGACCCCATAAACCAACGCAAAGGGAATTACACTGAGGGAACGAGGTACGAAATATAGCGCAACCGGTTTCCACCTCTTTTGGAAGAAGTCCATTTTTAACTGAAGCTGTGCTTGTTAATTTTCCCTTACAGTATACAGCTCTCATTTTTTTTTCCAATTTTCAATAGATAGTGACCGAGGTTTCTTCCAATTTAGAGTGGTTAACTTTTTTGCCATCATAAAAAATATGTATATCTCAGATTCTTTCTAAACAGGTTTTCAAGTATTAATTCCAATATAAATAATGATGGGTTCATAGGGATGTCTTGCTCTGTAATTTTTCCCATTTCAGTTTTGATGTCTTCCTAAAATGTTTTCACCACTGGACAGTCCCAGAAAATATTAGTGTGGTCTCTATTGTTCTTTTTTAAGTCCTGTATTTTGTATTGTGTTGCAGAACTTGGGGCGGCACAGCGGAAGTTTGCACATTGCCTGGGAGAGTTCAAGTTTGAGTACATCGGAGATGCGAAGACGGATGATGAGATTTGTATTGGTAAGTGATTTCATGGTGTTTCCACACAAAGAGGAAGCAACATTTGATTGTAACATGGCTGAAGTGCCGAAGTAGAAAAGGTGGCCTCTTTTCCCAAGCCTTTCTGCCCTGCGAGAGCACCCACTCCTAATCATGGTTTTGTCTAGACACTGGTTTAAGGTTGCTAGGGGCAACCCAGAACAGGCAAACATGGCTTGCTCATACCTGGAGCAGACACCGAGCACCGCACCACAAGTTGAAAACAAGAACTTCTATTAGCATTGAAGGATGACGGGGCAGATTTCTTCTTGCACTACATGAAAACTCAGCTGTGTTGTTCATATGACAAATGTGCTATGCATAACATGCAAATGTTTGCCGAGAATATGTGTTCAAAGCATCGCTGATCTTACTCTGAGATTTATGTTTCGTTTTGTGCATTGCTTTTTCACTTTTCAAGATGAGTCATTGCAAGAGTTCTCCTCATTTTTACGAAACCTGGAGGAACAAAGAGAGCTCATGGTGAGTAAGACAAGTCCAAACCTGTTTTACCTCAGTGGGGTACTACCTGATGTGCTGCTGCATGGGTTGTACTGTGTTGCAATTGGTCTATTTTGTGTAGGAGTGAGAGACTGTTTGTGTATACTTGCAGGTTTCCAGCTGGACTGCCGTAATAACGCGCCATATTTGGTGCTTGCCTTTGTTCATATCCAACTCTGTCATCTATCAGAGATATAACAGACTCGCGTAATTGAATTTTGACGGCACAGTGGAGAGGAAGGAGGAACCCGTTTCCTATAGCTTCTGGTTAATTGTTGATCTTGTTTCTGTTCCCTGCTGCACGCCTGTCTAAGGGTCAGCGTTTCACCAGCCAGGGAGTGGCCCCTGAGGACTGCTGTGACACAGATCAGGACGTCACGATGCCTACTCTGACAAGGGAGTAGCGCATTACAATTGAGCTTTTTTACACTTTTTACACTTTTCATACTTTCATACAACACTTAAACATTCTTTTATAATATTATTATATTATCCTCAATTGTTTTATTATAGGTTTTATTGTCAAGCTTAAGTCTGACCTCAGTTTTTGCTATAATGTCATAAGTTGAGTAGCTGGTACTTGTAAATTACAAACAAAATACTTTGACTATTCCAACTATGTGAAAAAAAACAACTTTCTTAGGTAAAAGTACATAATACTTATCAATTTTGTAAATCATATTACTGTAGTGACAGATGTGAAAAAGGTCTGTGTACGTTTGTCATTTAAATAGCATGTACAAAAGGGACCTTCTTTATTTTCTAAAAAAAAAAACATACTCTTTTCTCTGTGTGAACCGTGTGCATAACTTGCATATACTCTGCCACCGTATCTTTGTCTGGTGTCTGTGGTTTTAAAGCATCCTGTGATCAGCCGCTGCCTCAGATGACTGTTTTGAGGTTTGTTGTAAACATACAGCTCAGCACTGCAGAGCCTCAGCATTGTGCGATGACATCACACTGCAAAGTAAGGAAAACTAGGCTGGGCATGCATGCTCTGACATGTCGAGCAGCCAGCAACGAGAGCGCCCGCAGGCGTCAGAAAATGTCAGGCATTATATATCTATACAGTGTCATTTTGTGTGTGATAGAAATCAACTCGACAAGAGAATGAATAATTGTATTTTTCTGTCATGTGTGTGCAGATGAAGAACATCACAGAAACCTTAATGAAACCCCTGGAGAAGTTCAGGAAAGATCACCTCGGCACAGTCAGGGTAAAGTATGATGTTTAATTGCCCTGACTTTAATTCCCTCATCACCTAGAATAATCTCGAGTTTCTCTCTCGCCTCCGTTCCACATCCCGCTCCTTTTTGAAGGCTGAAAGAAAGCGTTATGAAAAAGAGACGGAAAAGTACTACAGCTCTTTGGAAAAGCTTCTCAATATGTCGGCAAAGAAGAAAGAACCTCATCTACAAGAGGTAAGTGTCTTCTACGTGCTGGATCACTGTTGAGCCTGCTAAACGCCTTGGTTTTCCACTGACATTACTCACGGCGAGTTTTCCTGGCTTGTTCACTGAAAAGAAAAAATGTGAACACTGTGATACTTCATGGAATTCTGCTGTAGTTATCCCACGGTTTTAACATTGTTTCACACTACTTTATCTTTGCACGGATTAGTTTTGAATCGCCGAATTCAAGGTTGTCCAACCCTGTGGAATGCACTTGTCCTGCATTTAAGAATTATGATGCAGCTAATATAGGGATTTTTACAGGCTAAAGAAAGTCATGCTGCAAAAATAGTGAGCTTCTTCACTTCAAACCGATGAGATCGCAAGATTTTTATTCACCTTAAAGCGCTCCTAATACACTGTTTCCGTCCATATGTCTGCAAAACATCGCATTTTGAGGACTGTAATGTCAATAAAAGATGATTCAAGTTCAGAACATTGGCCAGTTTGTTTCATGAGTCAGTCTCTGTGCTGGAACCGGTTTTCAAACCTACTTTAGAAGTGATCCTCATGCGTTTTTAAACCGGGTGCACCACTGACCTTTCTACAGTGCAGACAGCACCACTGCACCCGCGGCTTATAGACTGCTGCGTATTATGTATGGATTATGTATGTATCTGTTTTCAATCTTAAATCTAGTTGGTGCATTCCGGTGCACTCTGGAGCCTGAAAATTATGGGATGTTGATTTGTAGAGGATCAATCAATACTATGTGATGTGCGTCACACGATAGAAGAAATAGATTCAGTCAATTTGTTTAAAACAAGCTGTTAAAACTTTATTATTGCCACAACATTAAGTTGAAATTGCTTATTGATTATTACAATAAATACGGTCTAAATAAAAGATTGGAGTGGTTTAACTGTTACTGATTGCTGAGATTCCAGGACGCGGTTTTAATGATCGTTTATTTATTATCTGTACAAATGGCCTAGCTACGGATAATTCACTGCCAACGCTGGGAAACACATAAATAAACTACTAAAGGACTTGGAGTGAACCTTTGGTGACCAATCCCGGTCCTTAAGATTGTACACTTTCTTTTTCAACCAGTTCCTCCTTCTACATATTTGAAGAGCCTGACTCAATTTTTTCTTTTCCTGTCTCAATGGACAAAAAAGAAGAAGGACATTTGGAATGAACAACTGCCACATACTTCAGAGACCATGCTTTTTCTTCTCAGGCCGCCGTGCATCTGTGTGTGATTATCATCATTGTGATGTGTGCTCTCCGCCTCCTCAGGCAGACATCCAGGTGGAAAGCATGAGGCAGCACTTTCAGGAGGAGTCACTGGACTATGTCTGCAAGCTGCAAGAGATCCAGGAGAGAAAGAAGTTTGAGTGTGTGGAGCCGGTGAGTGACAGCTGTGGAACAGTGCGCACACAGGGATTATCTTTTGCACTGCAAATCAAAATAAATATCCTTATCTCTCCCGCTCTCTCCTGACTATATATATATACAGTATATATATATGTATATAAAATGAGTTGCTCTTCTTCTGTGTGCTCTTTTTCAGATGCTGGCCTTCTTTCAGACTGTCTTCACTTTTTATCACCAGGGTTTTGAGCTTGCCAAGGACTTTGACCATTATAAAAGAGCGCTGCAGATTAATATTCAGAACGTAAGAACAGCAGTATTTTATCGCCGTTGAGTGAATCAGTAAATTGCTCAAGAAAAGAAGAAGGTTGCAGAAATAAGTCATTTCTTCCTGTTCAGGCTGGCACTTGAAAGCCCTCTTATGTATTTCTATAGTTGGGTTTCCTGTTTACTTTGCCTAGTAACTGATGTTTGTAAGACGCACGCATGTTTCTCAGTCTATTGCTAATTTTCCACAGAAGTTCGATCAGCTTATGGACTCATTTTTCCACTTTTGTTTTGAGTTTCCTCCTGAAGTCACACCTCAATCCGTTTATGATTTTATTGCCATTGACCATGCCTCTCAACCCATCTGTAATGTCTTCAATTGTATTGTATTCATTCGGCCTTTGAGACGCATTTGAGATCTGACTTCTGTGCCGATAAGGTTTAGTCTCTTTTACTAGATGAAGTGATGCAACAGAGTCTGTTCACTTGCAGACGAGGAGTCGCTTCGAGGGAACGCGATCTGAAGTGCATGAGCTGATGAAAAGGATCAGAGATTCTCCTCAAGACTATAGACAAACCAGCCCTATCAGCTATGAAGGCTACCTGTTTGTACAAGAAAGACGTAAGCCTTGACAAGCTTTTCAGTACACGCCTGCGTCACATGCTGCTCAGCAGATCATGAAAAGCATGTGATATACATCACTGCCCAACCTCAGAAATACGCATTTAGTTGACTGAATTATATAGCTCAAGATTGTACTGTACTTCCAATATAAATATGTTAATCGTGAAACATTATTTTTTATATTTTTTCTATTCTTAATAATTGAGATTCATATCTTAAATATACACATTCACACATTACACAGTATTATTTTCTTTGGTCTGCCAAATATTCCACTCAGTTCCTCACCCATCTCATATGCCACACATACTAAATAAAAATCTACCTTATATACCGCTAATGCACCTCCAGTATTTAACTGGCTGAAGGTCTGGTCGATACTAATAATAGAACTTCCTCTCTCAATAGTTCTCCCCTTTTCTTAAACCTTTTCTTAAATGTTAAGTCCCCAGTCTTGGGGAAGGTGGACACAACATGATTGTCTCAATTCTTCAAGCATTCCCAATGACTCCAACAAAGCAAAGCAAAGAAGGGGAAATATTTAATACTGACACAGATTATGATGCTGTTTAGAGTGAACTTTTTTGAGTAAAATGTTGTCAGCATGCATACTTTATGATGATTCACTACAGACTAATATGCTGCTAGTAGTTTATTTACGCCAACTGTGTCTTGTTCACTATATGCTTTCATTTAGACTTCTACTTTAGAGAAACTGCTGACTGAGAAAAGCATGCTGCTGTCTAGTATTCATTTGTTCATCTTCTTTTTTTCCTCCAGGGCCGCCACCTTTTGGTTCGAGTTGGGTCAAACGTTACTGCACCTTTGTTAAAGAGCAGAAGATCCTGCACATGGTGACCTTTGACCACAGATCTGGTGGGAAAAGTGTGAGTAGACAGAACGAATGATTCATGGCCTTGTAGGAACAACTTCCTTTTGGGTCGTGGTGCCCATGGGAGGCATCATGAAACAGTGTCCTCATTTCTAGAGGCCACTAGAGGGAACTGTTTTCGCTAAAGTTGTTGGATTTCCACAAGCGTTTCATTTGACTTTTAAAGAGAGAGCGCCATATTTTGAGCCCTGAAGACGACGACACTTCTATGAAGTCTGATCAGCCTGTCACTGCTTGGAACTATTAACATTAGTTCCTGTTACCTTATCTCGTAACTTATTTATGATCCCAACTCTGTTTACTTTCTTTATATGTCATATTAGATACTCACTGTTAACTTCCTATATTACAGGGTGAGAGTGAGTCCGTCATGCTCAAGTCTTGTGTCCGCAAAACCACGGATGTGCTGGATCGACGGTTCTGCTTAGACCTCGATATCACAGATAGGTACTTCCACGTCTGTGCCACACTAACAAACTTGATTTATATGATGATTTGCAATGCATCCAACTCTATGGTTTCTACATGTTCGAAGTACTTCACAGGCCCCTTTGTCACCTGTCAACTGATATCACATTTTGTCAACTTTACTCGAGTATTAATAGCCGCACACTGAACACATTCCAACCTCTTGGTGTGTACACAACACAAGTGCCTGGTTGGCTGCCAGTGTATTATTAGAAATAAAAAATATATTTCACCTAAAAGTCTTCTCCCTTGTTCCGTACTGCTTTAATGCAGGCCGGGTACAGTTCTCACAGTGCAGGCTCTGTCGGAAGATGACCAAAAGTTCTGGATGCAGGCTATGGGTGGCAAAGAACCGGTGAGTCAGCAGTTTGCGCTTGATCATTTCATCTCTCCCTGGTGGCTTAATGGTTTATTCCACAACATAAGTATTTAGAAATGATTGTCTTCTTCAACAGATTGGACACTATCTTGGGAGGACCTACTCGAAAGAAAGAGGAAGTACGTCTCTGCCTATTCCAGAGTAGAACTACTGCGATGCATAATATATGTAGTCGTATTAATCCATAAATGTTTTCAGTGGTCATTTAATGCTTGTATTTTACAGTTGACGCCCAGTTGGATGACGTTGGCTTGAGTTTTGTGAAGAACTCTATCAGTGCCATAGAAAAAAGAGGTGAGTAGATTTTATTGGGTGAAAAAAGTACGTATTAAAAAGAAAAAACACAAAAGGTGTGCTCCGATTAAGTGTTGTAGTTTCTTCGTTTTGTCACAAGGGGGCACACGTTCTCTAAAATTCAATGTTGAGTCGCTGGCGGTTTGGCATGTACAATATTAGTAATAGTGCGGTTAACGTATGCTTTGGTTTCTTTTTTTATAGTTGCAATATTGGTGATTTCTCACAAGGTGAAGTAATGTTCATCTCAAAGGGAAAGGCAATTTAAAATGGCGACTCCCGTTTATAATTGTGTATTTAGAGAAAACAAAATTCTATTAAAAAGGGTTTCAGTGATTTTCTTTTTAATGGCAACAGAATAAAATATCAGGAAGGAAATCGAGCCATAATAATTAGTTGTTGTGGAAATACATTGAAATGCGTTTTAATAATATATGCATTCTATTCATATTTGCATTGTCAGTTATTTCACTTGCAGTTGAAACTAACAAATCACATCTTTTTGAGTCCCTGTATGTGCATGCATCATTAGCGTTTCTGTAAACGTAATCATTGTTAATATTGTGACCCAGGTATTAATGACCAGGGCCTGTACAGAGTGGTGGGAGTGAGCTCCAAGGTCCAGAAACTTCTCTCATTAATGATTGGTAAGTACTCGTTTTTTAACTTCTACATGCTTAAAAGAGAAATCACGAAAAAAGCTTGACCATTGGTAATGCTTTATAGTATCGGCTTCTTCTCAGTGCTTTGTATTCTCCATGATAGCTCATCTTGTCCTTGTCCTTGTACCTTTTGGCTCTTTCCTCATTAGCACACCGCTGTGATAACCTCCTCTGCTCAAACCTGCCTTTGTCTGTCACCGTCTTTTCTTAATTTCCGCTTCGTGTCTGGAGTCCCTTTCAGTCATTTTCTTTTTTTAGTCCCTCTTCTTCCCCCAGACCCTTCCATTGCTCTGTCTGCTCTCTGGTTTCATGCCATCACCAGCAGACACCACTCACTTTCAGCTCACTTTTCAGCGCTGTGTTCAGAATGACAACAAAGTTTGGAGCAGCCAGACAGTCTCAGCTTCAACCTCTAAAGCAACCTGCCAACTCATGATGAACGCTACAGTACCACACTGCCGTGACTCAGAAACGCATTCATATTTGGAAAGAGAGTCCACTCTCAGTGAGCCATGATTAAAAGAAATTAATAAGCATGCAAACTATAACCTCTTTATACTCTTACTCAGAATACGTTTTACTTCTATCCTGAGTAAAACTTAAGACATTAAAAAGAATATTGAACTGAAAAGTGGTTAGTTTTGGACCTGTCCTTTTCTTGGCCTGAAGCATTTCCACCAGCCCAAGTGGAGGATTGCTGTGTTGTTCCCCAATTAACGTGGACTTCACCTTCTTAAAACAACGTTTCTCACTTCAGACTTCTCATGGGATGAGAATAATTCACCAACAATGTGATGAAAGAATTGAATAAAAGACTTATAATGACAATGACTCACAAACAAAACTGTACAGCCTACATTATGCGCCTTCTTGTTATGTGCTGCACTTCTTCTCCAGAACCGTATAAATGCACACAGAGCTAGCTGACCGAATAATCAAACTTCCGCCTCTCCTCCTCCTCCTCCTTGAGCAGTTTCACCTTTGGCAGGTGGCCAGTCAGAGATTTGACTTATGGGGTGCCGATTGAATGTCATGAAACTATATAACAGGAAGCGCTCTGCGTTGTAGCTGGGTTCGGTCTCTGCTGTCTTGTGCTGTGTGGTGTTGGTCAGGGATATGGTGATGATTGCTGCTGAGCCCAGACTTTCTACTTCTATACATATAACTGCCGAGTGAAGCACATTTTAAAGAACACTGTGAGGAGATGAAGCTTACTGTATCCAGCGTTTGCTTTGTTAAGTGAGGAAGTAAATCTGTTCCATTATGAAGGCCTCCAGAGTGGCTCACCTTTTATTACCTGCACCAGTCCCGCAGCAGCGAAGGTTATGCCTTTGTTTGTTCATTTGTAAACAGAATAACTCAACATAATAGAAGAGAACTTCCTGGGCTGATGTGGTTTGGGTGATGTTTTGTGGGTTTCGATAGGATTTGCAAACGTTCTATAGTTACCAGTCTAGAGGCCACATCCCGTCATGTGACCCGCTCTGGTTAAAAAGGTCCGTAAACAGACATTTTGATTTCGAACAAAACACAACATGCAATCGAATTGCTGAAATGAATCCACTGCCATGTTGACGAAATGTGGCTTTACCATGTGTTTTGAGGGGCTTCTCAAACATTCCTTTCTTCTTCCTGTGTCTCATCTGTGTCTCTTTGGAAATCCTTAGCCCTTCTGCCACCTGCTGTCAATTAAAGGTCATTGCACTCGTAATGTTGAACATGAAATATATCATGCTGGGGGTATAGCATTTAAATAAACTGAGTAGGAGTCCCGGTCACAGTTTATGGGAAAATAGTGGTATTTAGAAGAAGTAGCAAGCTTGTATCGGCTGAGATCTTGTGAGCTTAGGTTTGTGATGTTACCATGTTTCAGATATTCTACTATGCTCATGTCAAGTCAATACAAATAGCTAAAGTAAGGTCAAAGATTGCACAAGAAGGAATTTTCAGTTATGACACCATCCGCCTGTCATCTTGGCCCCCATGTTTGTGTGTCATGGATCATTTTAATGCTTCAGTATTTATATTTATATTATATTTTTTAGCTCAAATGCTGTTGTCAGGGACACTTTCATTACTTTGCTGCTCAATATTTCCATAAATCATTGAAAAATGGGATATGGATGATAAACTGACCACAGTTTAGTTGCTCATCTGTATCCTGTAGCCTCTTAGCTCCGCACTACTAAATAACTAGCTCAACCCTTCCCATTTACATCTGACTTGTCCCTGACTTGACCTAAATAAATTGTTGAAATTTTGAGCAATACAAATGATTATATAACTAGGTGAAACAATGTCCCACTATTTGTAAGAGGAAGCAATTGTATTTCAAAATGAAGGGCCAACAGGAATTAAACATAACCGGTAGATAACTGATCTTTCTGACCCAAAATTCACATGACAAATTGCCAAAACTTCTGACTCAGCAACTTTAAC
The DNA here is from genome assembly GCF_027744825.2 of Synchiropus splendidus. NCBI lineage: Eukaryota > Metazoa > Chordata > Actinopteri > Syngnathiformes > Callionymidae > Synchiropus > Synchiropus splendidus. The sequence continues at coordinate 24,090,430 of NC_071335.1, forward strand.
TCCGGAGTCCAAGGACACATTTTCCAGTCACAGCATTGCATTGATGACGTCCGAAAATGTTCCCCTGTGTATCCCTTGCTTAAGGTGTGACAAAGAGCCCAAACTCTTCTGCACAGAGCTGCGCTGTTGTCCCGGCGGAGCCGGCAAAGTAGTGAGGGATTAATTAAAACCGTAATGAATGTCAAAACAGCCATCCACTTCCCAACATGCTTTGATTCTCCATCTGTAATTTTAACAAATTACATAGCACATTAGTGTATTCCTCTCTGCACACTCTCTGTAGCTGGATATTTTGTCCGGCCTCAAGTGCGTGTTGTATTTTCTTGTTTCAGATGAGAAGAGCAATGAAGTGGATCTGTCTGCCAGTGAGGACTGGGATGTTAAAACGATAACAAGTGCACTTAAACTCTATCTGAGGTAAGGATTGACATCATCGGAAAGCTTCATGGAATATTGAATATTCTGTTAGAGAGTGACACGAGCAACAGCAGGCTCAGCAGCATCGTGGTCTTAACCTGCTCCTCTTCTATACAACAGTGCTATTCAAGAACATGATTTCCCGACAGTAACTCTGTAATTCCCCTGAGCAGAGATAGATGTTATGTGCAGCAGGAACACTGAGCTATTTAGTAGGAAGTCATGAGTGGCTTTGAAGGAACCTTTGCTAACTTGGCAGCGCAGGACCCGTTGGTCGATGTGGTGCCTTTGACTGTGGTAAACCATCTTTGATAATTAGTCAAAGTTACTGAAGCCAAAATGGCATCTCAGTCCAGAAGCTTATGAAACGACAAATCTTTTTAGAGCTGCTTTGGAATTAGACAAAGTCAGATTCTGTTTTGTCTTATGGCGCCATGCTGCTTGGTGGACAACCAAACGCCCTTTAGCAAGGTTTTCAGTGTTGGCTGCTTTAACTCTTCCTCTACTTAGTGCCTCAGCTCTGCTTGTGTTTAGCCGCTTTGGTCTCCTCGGCTCCTTCCTTTGAGAATAAATATGTTTGGCCACTCGCCAGCTACAGTGTGAAACTACCTTCAGATGAACTTGGTTATCGCAACATGTGCACCATCTAATTCCATCCCCTGGCCTGACTGCATTAATCACTGCTGTGTGCCGCCCCTATAAAACAGTATGCCAGCTATTTCTGTCCACCCTCACTCTTCTTCTCCCTCCCTCCCTCCCCGCTTTCTCTCCGTACCTGAAGGAGCCTCCCTGAGCCGTTGATGACCTATGGACTTTACAAAGAGTTCATCAACCCTGCAAGTAAGTTTGACAACCTCTTGTGACACCAGTTATTATGAGCGCAGGGTTTAACCCAACAGCCACATCAGCCGGTAGTTCATGCACTTGTCCTGACTTTCTCATGTGCTGCATGTACTTTGTTTGCACTGGTTCATTCCAGGCCTTTTTATTCTCTCATTAGTGGGGATTCATTGTCCCTTTTAAGTCCTTTATTATTTGTAGTGACAGCAAAGTAAGAACACTTGAAAACGCTAGCAAAACAATTATTGTTGTATTGGCTTTGAGTTTGACACGTGTGTTCATTCGGGGGAAAATGTGTTTCACCGTGTTTACCAGGGGTTGTATTTCGGCTCATTCGGTAGCTGCGGTTGAGTAGAATTCCATTTACCATAATATCCAGACTGTAAGCCACTACTTTTTTGTTGCGGTCAGAACCCTGCGGCTTATACAACGATGCAGCTAATATATGGAGCGTCGCTGCCGCCTCAACAGCAAACACTGTTCATGAAAGCACCTGTTGAAGCAGTTCTGAAAATTAATTAGAACATTTTATGATGATACTTTCATTTATACTTCACTTATATCTTCTTTAGAGTTGAAATAAAATATATTGTTTTTATTTTATGACATTGAGACATGGTTTTATTTAATTATATCTTGTATCTATTATATTTAATTATATATATTATTCACAATTGTATTCAGTTTTTCCTGTTTTCTCAACAGTTTGCATCAAGTGTAGTTAACATGACACTAATCAATATTAAATACTAGCTAATGTGCTTCGAATACACTTATGAATACATAGTTAATTCAGGGTAATAAATGTTTGCTAATCTAAAGTGTAACCATATCCACGTACATTTATCATTTACATGCATTTATATACTGTTTACAACACCACGTTCAGACATGTCAGTGTGGTCTTCATCATGTACCTGTCGTATGTCGACTGATCCGTTGAGGTGGTCAGAGAGTCGTCGACCAGCAAAACAATTGTTAGTTGCAGCTGTACAAAGTTCACATGCACCTACCTGGAGCAACAAGCTTCTCCGAGTCCATATGTCTTTAAGTTTTTATTCCGTCTGTGATGGCTTAAATTAAAATGTATTTGTTAAGTAATGCTGGGTAATCACACTAAATTGTTCAGAAATATACATTTGCATAGCAACATGCATGAATTTACAGAAGTGATGACACCTAGACAAAGTGTTGTTGCGTCTTCAACTCTCTGTGATCACACCCATTAAGCGAAGCGCTGCATGGCATTGATGTCAATATGCAGTCGAGCTCTCACCTGACTTCAAAGTTGATGAGTTTGAAACCTTGTCGAAGTCTATGATGACTTTTAATCAGGATTCGTTGAGGCAAAGACGTTGCAAAGAAATTAGAAACTTCAATCGCTATAATTGGATCAGGTCGACGTTTTTATCAGGCACTTGCAATGCCTTCAAACCGAGGGGTAAAAATGGATTTGTAATAACAAATTTTTGTTGCTTTTTTTGACGGATGACAGCATCTCTAAGAAGCTTTTTTTTTGTAGTGAAATCCTTGTCGTTCCCATAGTAATGATATCATTCGTGCGTGGGCGGTCAGATGCCCATGTGTGAGGAAATGTTTAAGAGAGGATGGCGAGGTTTTAGCGGAGCCCTCTTGTTACGGGAGCGACAGCAATGTAAAGCTATCTCCGCTGCCAGCATAGTGCTGCCTGCTGCCAGATTTTCACAGGCTTCAAGCCACCAATTATGCTGCTTTCTCCAGTCAGTTGACTGAAACAGTAGATTATATCATCCAAGCCCATCCACTATATGGTATTTGAGGTGCTTATATTCGTCTGTCTCTTTTAACTTGAAATATTTTCTAATTTATCACAGATAGTTTTCCCCTGTAGGTTACAGTTAAAGATTATTTTTGGCAGCACAATGCATTTCATTCAGTCTAATGGAGTGAGAGTAGAGTGGTGAGCCACTCCACCTGTAGAACATTTCAACGTCCCTCCTCTGAGGGTAGAGGGACGCAGAGAAATCCAAAATGACTATACCATATGTGTAGATCTATTGTTTGCTGTGATGATTTTATGGCTTATTGCTCACCAAAGTCAGTGCTTTAGTTAATATTGTAATAACTGTGTTGTTATGAAGAAAAAAAAAGCGTCCAGAATGAAGTGTTTTTGAACGGTTTACTTGGAAAAAGCGTGTGTACTGTATAATTTATGGCCAGTGCAATACATGTTTCTGCACCTAAACAGAGGGCGGTAGTCCGGAGTCTCGCATCCAAGCCATCCACCGCCTGGTCCACAAACTCCCGGAGAGGAATCGACAAGTCCTCGGGCTGTTTATGAAGCATCTGGCCAAGTGAGTGTTCAACTTTCTTGGTCATAGTTCATCCAATCTACACCTCCTCTCTCTCTTCTCTCTTCATGTCTGTCTCCTTATTCTCACTCTCCATGTTTTCACTTATTCCCTCACTCCCACTCTCTTCACTCCCCCTTCCCTGCTGTCACTCCATCTCTCCTGTCTACTCACTTGACTGCTGGGTATGAAAATTGACACCCATGCTATCTTAACCTAATAATTTTACTCTCTCAATACTATGGATCTGCATCTTGTGTTCCCACTTCATCACGGGAGATTTGTCTCGGCCGTTGACTCTTTAGTATGCCGTGGTGCACCACGCCACTGAAGCGCAATGAAATGGACCACTTGCATGAAGCCCACTCACTCTTGAGATCTCTCCATACGCCCCAGAATGGACCACTGTTGTGCATCATTTCACGTGCTAGATTAGATTGGTGGGAAGATTTAGGAAATAATGTTAGCTTACATTACAAGGTTTTACCTCTGCAAGCTTTTTATAAACTAAATATGAGCAAATTGAGGATAAGTAAATAATCCCTCTACCCTGAGGCAGCGAGAGTCTGGTGGATCTTATTTCATAGAAACCAACTGCAGAATCAGGCTGTGGTAAAAAGGCAGTGCTATTGAAATTGAATTTGGATTATCCAGCGTGAAATTCTCCAGACTGGAGAGACTTGAATATTTTTCTGAAGTTGGCGTGTGTGCATGTCCTGCAGGGGAGGGAAGCAAAGCCAGAATTTCACACTCCTATCTGAAATGGTTTCAGAGATGTTATAAATGTGAGTTGTCACAAATGTTTTTGTCTTCAAAGGCATCCTTTGAAGCTATTTAAACTGTCTCTCTGCAGATGCACTGCATATCATCATATTTGAAGCGTGAAATCGCTTTACCTTTACCTCGTACTTGTTTTTTTCACATCAAGAATTTGTTTTTCCCTGAAAAGTTAAGTTGCTAATATCTCCCTAATTGCCGCTTGGCAAAAGACTCTGTGCGTGGGAAATGTTGAGGCTAGTGTTTCTGAAGTGTTTCAGCAGAGGCAGAACCATATCACAAATTCATTGAGTAGCATGTGCCAACTGCTCTGAGTCTCGATCTTTGACACCCTTAAGTCTTAGTGGCATCATTCAACAAATGTAACGCCATGGAACCAGTCAGGTTTGGTTGAAACACTGTAGGGAAGAGAAGGAAAGCGTTCTGAGAATTGGCCACTGAAACAAAGTACATTTCATTCTCACATAAGCGCCTGACTTATCAGATCATTTTCCATCGACTGAACAACGATAGTCCTGCTGCCTTACCAGTTCTATACTGATCAGCAGAGGGGCGCACTCCGGCTTTAAATGGAGTCATCCTGCCCCTTTTCACAGGACCTTTTAAGTCAAGTAGCTTTCAAGAACAATTGTTTTACTCATACCAGACATGACTTCTATTAGAAGATGTTTAACCTAATAAAAATGATGACAGTGTTTTCTCAAGAGTCCTTACAGTATTGGATAATAGCGAAAATATAGTCCTTCTTCTGGCTGTTTAAGATTTTCATAATCCACATTTTTGAATCACTGCATTTGTGGCTTAGTATTGTTTTCAGTCAGGCGTGTGTTTCTGTCTCCCACAGTGTGGCTGCCAATAGCAAACAGAATCTGATGACCATGGCGAACCTGGGTGTGGTGTTCGGCCCGACACTCATGAGGCCACAGGAGGAGACTGTGGCCGCCATCATGGATCTAAAGTTCCAGAACATTGTGGTGGAGATCCTCATCGAGCAGCAAGAGCAGGTGAGCAGTAACACCAAAGACACGCTTATCTTCTGAGCCAGTTCACTTTGAATATTTTACTGCACATGAAATTTAAACAAGATTCTGCCACAACTCTGCACTTTATGCACCCATCTCATGTTTCTTTATCGACTCTCGAGATGCCAAAATATTTACTCTTCCGGCTCTTATTCATCCCCCACTTGTCTCCTATTTTGGATCATATTTCCTTTGATCACTATGTCACAACCGCTACAACTGAAAGAGCATACTTTGGTGCTTTTTAAAAAATGTTTTGCCATATTACTGCTTTTCCCTAGTCGGAATGGCAAATGAAAGCATCATGCGCTGACACATCTCAACTACATGCAGGTTTATCCCCATTTGAATTTGATTATATCAGGATATTCATAGCCTCCCTGTTGTCATATGTGTTGTTGTATAACCTGTATTTCAGGAGATCCCATAAGCTTCCCTCAAAATGTCATTAATCATTTCGAAATCCTCAAAGGGGGATAAAAATCTGTGTCAAAAGAGGAGAAAAGGTTCGAGATTAGTTTCCTAATCTGCCGCCGCACTGAACTCTGAATGGACTCAAATGAAACCAGGAGCTTTTCGTTATTTTTAGTTTCATCTTTATTAGATTTTTCTTTTTTAAAAGAGAAGATGGCTTAATATTTTAATACATTTTCATCTAGACAACACGTGACATGTGTAGTGAGAGCAAAAATTATTAGTCACATGAACCCAACCCCTCAGACAGTACATGATTAAGTATTGATAAATCGACTACATTTATATTCTGTCTGTGTGTAATTACACATCATTATTGTGTTAATGGTGTGTGGATCCCATGCAGAATGTTCAGTAAGATGCTTGTTCCTAATGATTCAGCTGATGTACATTGTCAAACTGAAGCATGAAGTTTTAGACAGATGCAATAAGTTGACTTAATCGCAGGTAGCTGTCCAACTCATGTCCTTAAACCGCAGCTGAGGCCAGTCAATGATCTGGCCTCGCCTTGTACCCATTAAAACTCATGTCAAACTATGCCACCAGCATTTTCCCGCTAACTAACCAGTGCTCAGGCGTTAGAATTCTAAAAGAAAAAAGTAGTTAAGCAGTCAGGAATCAGCCGAGTCCCACCGCAGACTGCTGATCCCCCCGGATACAGACAGTAGACTGCTTTACATTCAGCTCCATCTGCAGGAAGAAGCATGAGTGGGAGCTGAAACTCTCAGCCATATCAGATTTCTCACTTTTTCGATCTCCCTTGCTCCTGAAAACTTTCGTTCTCTTGCCCCCCCTTCTCCCCTCCCCACTGCTGTCTCACTTTCTCTGCCACATTCTCCTGCTTCTTTCCTTCCCTATCTACCTCCTCTGCTCGCCTGTGATCCGTTTTGGAGGCTCTGCTGAGATTTCATCTCCTCTGCTGCCTTTTCTTTTTAACTCTACATCTGAAGTTTGTATGTAAACAGTGTTCGATGTAAACAGTCTGTGCCAGTTGGCTCCTCATTCTGTCCAAACCCTGTTTATTCCACTTTACTCTCGACGAAGGAGTGGGTCACTGTCTCCGAGGAAGGGCATACTTTAAATTACCACTATATATATATATACATATATATATATATATATATATTATTCAGAGGCTCCCAATAATTGAGTGATGTGAGTAGCTCATGTGGCGAATAAGACAGTTTCTGCCAAATGAAGAGAGGAAGAAAGTTGATGTCACTTGCATAAACTCAGACACAACAGATGTTTGCCTTTGTAGATCTTTGCAGATGCTCCAGATTGGTCGCCCGTTTCACCTGCAGCTCCAGTGTTCTCTGCTCCCACAAGGATGTCGAAGAAGCAGAGTCGGCAGAGCCGGCCTCTCGCTGTCTACAATCCTCAAGCTCTGGACATCCAGAGCGGTAAGATGTGTCTAATAACTCAGTATTTCTGTTCGGCAAAAACATGCATGTTACATGTTAGTGAAGCAGTGCAAACATTTGTGAGTATATAATCTAGACTTGAAGTCACAGTCTCAGGCCAATATGACTGGTTTTGAGACCGCGATGTTGGCCCAAGACAGGGAGAGAGAATCCTAAACCAAAAGCGCAGAGTGCTGAGACCGTGACCAAGAGACCCGAGAACTACAGGTCTAGTCCTTGCGTTACAAATAATGTGAAAGAACTTGATGAGTCAAAAAAAGGCATCACATGACAATATTGTAATACTAATATTGTGGTGCTCTCTGACTATGATTTTATTTTGGTCTTCAACAAAAACCGTGCATGAATAAATAAACACACAACTGAAATTATTTCCCAGTTTTAAAAGCTGAAATTTTGAACTGTAAATAGGGAAAACCTGACAGGAACAATCTCTTCGTGACCCCCAGGATTAAAATGGAGAGAAGAAAATCACAGTTCAGGAAAAGAGCTTTCTTCATTGACAGTAACAAGTCATTAAGGATGTTTTTGTTTGTTTGTTTGTCTGGGGGGTTACAGAAATTCCACTTCCTTCAAAGAAATATTGAAATTTACGGGCTAGCGTTAAGGTATCTAACCTTAAATTAAGCAAGTAAGTAAGGCATGAAATTTTAATAAATTACCCAGTAATTTCCAGACTATAGAGTGCACCGGAATATTAGCTGCACCCACTAAATTTAAGAAGGAAAATGAATCTTGCTCTTACATAAGCTGCAGCCTTCTATAAGCCGCAGATGCAGTGGTGCTGTCTGTGCCGTAGAAAGGTCCGTGGTGCACCTGCGCTTTTCAAAACTAGTTTTGGGGCTTCAGCATCGAGACTGACGTGACTTGCTGAGTCACTTGCTCTGGATGAGCCCAAGCTTTCTCAAATGTTCCACCAAACTAAGCTAGTTAAAGAAGGTCCCACCGTGATAAGACGGTGGTGCCAGTCTTGCCTTCCCTCTGCGACTTCTTCTGCTCCATTATAGACACATGAGTTTTTAATGAACCTAGATGCAAGATGGACAGCTGTTAGATTCCTTAACTCCCTGCGTGCAACGTTGCTTTGAGCACCAATAAATAATGCAGTCGGGTTATCAGTCCTTGGGCTTTCATGTTGCAGCAGTGTTGAAGCAGAAGATGTTAAATAGAAACATGCACTTCATATCGCAATATTTGTTCGCATCTAGTGGCAGGTACCATTTCCAGTCAGGCTACAGATGAGACCTCAATGGGAAGCAATGAGTCCGTGTCGTCCCAGTCCTCATCGGCATCTGCTTCAGAGTCTCCTCCAGACAAGTCTGACCACGCGCCTCTTGTTAGCAGCCTGAGCTCCGGCAGCAACCCAAGGTGAGCGGTTGTCCCGATGCAGCCTTAGAAATGCAGGCGGTGTCGACTGTTCATAGCATTGCATTATTCACAACTTTAAACACAAAGTGTTGGGTCCAGCTGGCCATTTCTCCCCCCTGCTATATACTGTATGGTTCCATAAGTAAAACTCATTATCTCAGATGCTTGTACATTAGGTTGTTTATGGAACTGTCTTGTGTTACTAGCACCACCCGCCTTTAAACTGCTGTGCTTCTTCTGAGTTAATTAAAATGGTGACTGCTTCTTATTTTGGGATGGGATGTACAGAAACTGCATCACTTTCTCGCCTTTTCCTCATTCATCCCTCCTTTATCTCTCTCCCCAAGTCCTTGTCTCTTTTTTTTTTGGTTGTTTCCTGTCCATGACTGGTCTTGAATGCTGATTCGAGAGATGAATTATTGGGTTATGTTGCAGATGTTAGACTCTCTGCTGTCTCATGCCCATGGATTCACCTTGAAATACTTCTCTCTCCGACGCCTCCCTCTCTTTTTCGATCCATCAGCTGCAAAACATAACGCACCACGACTCGACTGAGGACGATGCGATGTGACCTTTGTTGTTTTTTATTTGTAGGCCACTTGCAACTCTTCTGCGGATCATTAAATGATGGATTATTTATGTAACCCGCGCTTTTTGTCCTTCCTCACATATGTTGCGTCATGGTGGAGGGCGGACAGGGAGGCGGTCTTCCATCAAAGCTGTTTGTTTAGCAGACATGTGGCGGTGTTTTGGCCGCGAGAGTCCTGTTGCCATCGTCGAGATATTAATCTTGTTTACCCTTTGAGCCTCAAGTCTTGTCCTTTTATGAAGACTTCCGCCATATGTCACTGGCTTTCACCCCGGCTTTGTTCGCACATAAATCTTGGTGCGGAGACCTGTTAGCACAGCACCTCTTTGGCCCGGATCTCAGCGGCTCGGCTCTGCCAAAAGAGCAGGAGGAGTGGCACCCGCTAAATCACTTCCAGTTACTCCACGGAATGTCTTATATCTGGTTAGAGATGCACCTGGAAACTCTTTGTGGTTCATCCTGCTGGCTGCAGCTGAATCTGCCTCGTCATACACAAATACTCTGACTCATGGTGCGGTTACTCTTAAAGGAAGCTCACGTTATTCATCATCTTTTATCCCAGCTGTTCAGTCAGGGCTCCCCCCAGAGGCCCTTTGCTTTCCCTGTGAATGTACAGTAGTAGCTGCTTGCCGTCTAAAATGATTGGGAGTTTGATCCTTCAACTAGAATCAGCTTCACCTGGGTCTCTCCAAACTGGAGTAGAAAGGTCTTTGTTATTAGCCTGTGTCAAATCCGTGCCAGTGTCAAGACGACCTGCAAGCCGACGAGAGAAATTCCTCAATTCAACTGTTGACTTGAGTGAATTCCGTCCTGCATGTGGTTGTGGTTGTGAAAGAGTCCGGCGTGATGTGTGTGAAGTCACTGAATAAACACATGCAGAGATTTTTATGACACTTCAATGATCATGTTAAGTGGTTCTTTAGTTACAGAGTAGTAGTTCGCATGAATAGCTGGATATATCACTCCCACCTTTTCCTGACGTATCATCTTTAGTCCAGAGCCACGATGGAACTTGTGTTGCATTTTATTAGTCAGAACTAGAATTCATTATGCTATTAGATGTTTAAATGACCAGTTTTCTGTGTTAACATTATCTGTATGGATACAGAATTGATATATCTTTGCCTGTGTCATTTTTCCATGCGGCTATGTAGCTATTGTCCTGACACTGTTATCGACAGCCAGGATGCTCTGTGCTCCATGTGAGCTCTTTGTTGGTCTCGAATCTCTCAGCCAAACCATCAAAACTGGCTCTCAGGTTTGGTGACTCATCAGTTTCTCTTCATCTCATTTCTATTCTATTATTTTAATGAGTTGTTCACATCTATTCTTTGCTTTGAACATGTATATCTGTACACCCCTCTTAATGACACCACAGAATCCTAGATGTTCTCGGATGTCTCGCTCCTCTTCCAAGTGCCTCTGTTTCTATACAGATAGAGGTGCGCAACAATCCCTCCCACAGTGTGCGTCTTACATTACGGATTACCGACGTCAGTCCAGGTTTCAGACAGGAAAACAGCGTTTCTGATGTACTATATTTAATCTTGTTTACAGAGCAAGCTTAGCTGTGTCTGTGGCGAGGGAACGCAGCCATTCAAGCCCTGTTGCTATTCCTGCTAAGACAAAATTTCCCTCGCTTCATCTCGCCTGCAAATGTGAATGCAATTCCTACATAATCTGCTTTCTTCTCATTCATTTAATATGGTGGCTTGCAAGCCACGCGGAGCTGAGGTTTTTTTTTTCCATTATTTATTTACTACGATGATTTTGCTGCAAGGTGCTGGAAAATGGTGAATGACTCTAATCTGTTCAACTTCTTCCTCTTCTTCTTCCTCTTCCTCTTCTTCTTCTTCTTCTTCTTCTCCTTCCGTCCATCCATCCGTCTTCATCTTCTTCGTCCATCCATCCGTCCGTCTTCATCTTCTTCGTCCGTCCGTCTTCATCTTCTTCGTCCATCCATCCGTCCGTCTTCATCTTCTTCGTCCATCCGTCCGTCCGTCTTCATCTTCTTCGTCCGTCCGTCTTCATCTTCTTCGTCCATCCGTCCGTCCGTCTTCATCTTCTTCGTCCGTCCGTCTTCATCTTCTTCGTCCATCCGTCCGTCCGTCTTCATCTTCTTCGTCCGTCCGTCTTCATCCTCTTCGTCCGTCCATTCTTCTTCATCTTCCATCCATCCATCCATCCATCATAATCATCCATCATCAGGAACACAAAGTTGGCAAAGTTAAGAACTTATCACTTTATCTGAAAAACATTGAAACCTATCTGCAAAAGTATTTTTAAGTCTTCCTTTTCTTTTTTCTTCTTCTTCTTTATCCCATTTCAACATGCACTAATTTGCCTACAGTTGTGAGTTGTATTTCGTCTTAATTTATTTTTGTCTGAATAAAAGAGAAAATTGTTTGAAATTCCTACAGCAATAAGCAGTAATAGTACCAGTAATAAAATATTTGGGTTGTTGGTTGCCCCTGTCAAGACCAAGACCAAGGCGACCGAGTCCATGACTGAGTCCAAACTCACTGCAGAACACCAAAGACCAAGCTCTAAACTCTTCTCACCTACAGTAGCTCATTTCCACTCAGCCCTGACAGTTTTTCTTTCTGAGTGATTCTGCGTAGAAACGGAAGGACACAAACTTCCAATAACCTCCATGACTGACAGGTAATTATTGATTACTTTACTGCTACGTGCAGAGCCACATTGACACCAAGTCAGAGCACCCAGTTTCCCCTCATCTCTGATATGAGTAAGGTTCATGGAGGCGACTTAAGTGATCCAAGTGAATTGAACTTGTTAACAGAAATGTCCCGAGTCTGTCAGTATACAGCTGCGTTTGTTCCCCAACACATCCCTTATAGGCAATATTTGTCAAGTGGTTAGTCAGTGTCAGTTTTCGTTTCCATCTTTCAAATGTCAGTGCCAAGTGTTTTGTGCGGTCGATGACATACTTCAGTCACCATATGTGGTGAAGTCTGTGTTGTGTCTCCAAAGTCGCATTCGTGTCAGAGTGTTTGAACTGTGCGACGCGCACCTCTGGGTGGCTGAAGGCCTGTCCCTCCTCCCGGCTGTGACCCAGCAGACAGTGGTTGTTCCTGGACCAGGTTAATGAGTGGATTTGCTGCAGTGCAGCGCACTGTCCCCCCGCGCTGCTGTGGAGCAGCTGAGCACCAGGGTGCCCCTCGCTGCTGCAGAGCTATAAATCACCCGGCGCAGGCCGGCGCCGGACAGAAGAGCCACCACGGCGGCTACAGCCCGAGTGGAGATAAGTAAGAGGCTCGCTCTTGAAGAGCCTTTTCAGCCGCCATGTTGCGACTCCAGGCCGTTTTGGCACCTTTGATAGTGACAGCATAATCGCTATTGACAACCTCCAGCTCCTCCCCAGCTGCTCCCTCTAATTGCCTTTATTAACGTCTCTATGGGAGCGGCAGCTCGGAGCACTTTGCTCATGATGTGCTGTATTAGCTCTGGCCTCGGACAAGACATGCTGCACAGAGGGAAGCCTGGCGCCGGCGCTCCGCTCCCCTCTTTCCCCGTGACCCCGGCCTTTTTCCTGTCGTGGACCCGCTCACCTTCGCAGTCGAGCTAAATCATGTGAAACACTCACAGAAGTATAGATGTGTTGATGAAGGTTGGGAACTTTTACTTTCACCTGGAGACTGTGGGAAGACTGGAGAGAGACCAGGCCAGTGGTGATCTAAATCTTTTACCGCTTTTGGCTGGCATTTAAAAAAACAAACATCTTTTATTCAGCAGCTTCTCTCTTTGCCACGCTGGACATTTTTCTTGAAGATACAGACAACCTGTTTATTTGGCTGAATTGTTTGCGCTCGTGAAATGTCTCCATCGACAGTGGTTTGTCTCTTTCAGTGGATTGAAATCTTGTTGGTTCGGAAGCTGTTTTACAGGCGATTGTTTTTACGGGAACTTTCTCTCACAATACACAGCATTAGTCCATCTTTGGTCCTCTAACTGTGGTGGTGTTGTCCTCTCTGCAGGACTCCCTCGGCGGCAGCTTCCTGGGCCTCTCCTGAAACACCAGATGAAGGCAAACATGCTGCTGCTTCTGCTGCGGCTGCTGAAAAAGAGAAGCCCAACGAGAGGTAAGACACTTCACATCCAACTCAAGCTTGCAAAGTCACTGGTCATTTTTTTCCACACAGTTGAATCTTTATTTTTATCTGAAACATCAACAACAACAAAAAAGTATTTTGGGTGAAATGAATTGCTTTGTATAATCATTCCAAAAAATGAATTTCTTAGCCCTTTTTTCACCCATCATGTTGCTGTGTCTCCCTTTCTCATCTGTAACAAAGTTCTAGTAGACTTTTGAGTTTAACAGAGTTCAATAATATAAAACCAAATGAAGCGTTTATTTTGTTTTTAATCTTGGAAGTCACATTCCAAAAATAATCTTGACCTAAATCACTCTAAATATTGGCACTTATTTTACAGTCTTGCAGTAGCATTATAATTCATAAATTACATAAACTTATTCATATGTGAAGGACGTCCTTGCTCTCAGCATGGGTGCAAAACTCCAGCTGAATTGGTGAGTGTATATACTGTATATTGTCCAGCTTTTTAAAAGATGTCTGACAGTCTTGGCCGCCGCCTCTTGATGCACGCCGTCGTCCCATATTTGACATGTAAATGAAGCGGCCTACATCGAACTACCACAGCAGGACACAAGTTGTCACGTATTGGCGAGCTCCTGAAGGCCGTTGTTTATGTCATGTCTTCATTTCCTTTCTCAGTTTTCATTCTGATTTGTCCCATTCCAGAGTGTAGTTTTACGGTTGAGTTGAATGTTTACATTGTCGAGGTCTGATCAGACCACAGTTTCACACACAGAAACATCACTGCGTGACTCTTAAACACGGTTGTTTTCTGAAGATTGCGGGTGTATTCGTGCAGTTTACTCCAAAAAATGAAGGAAAGCTTTTCTGAAATAAGTTAAAAAATAGAAAGAAATACATTGTTCCAGGGTTTTTGCCATGATTTTTCTCGAGCTGTGCCTTCCCAACACCTCCCCTCCTATAAAAACCAGATCTGTTGCGGTCTGTCTCCTCATGTGTCCGGCCAGAATGCGCAACTTGAGTTCTGTGGGCGACGGACTTCAGTCATTATGCTGTTTCTTTCCGGAATTTTCCGTTAAAAACAAGACAAAACCATCATAATCCTGTCCGCCTCCATGATGTGTTACGTGGTATCCGCTTGTTTGGATGGTTCCAGTGCGTTTTAATATGTTTGATCTCTAAAAAAGAGACTGTTTCTGTGAAGGCGTGGCGGCTCTCAGTTTTCAAACCTGTAGCTGAAGTTTTTATCAACAGTTGTCTTTAGTCACGGATTTATTTCCAGCGATCAGAAGTGATGCAGTGTGACATTATCGTGACTCCACACAGTAACTTCACACTTTCATATTATATCATCAAAAATCTCGTTGTTTTGTCAGAATGTTTGGAGTCTTTACCAGAAGTTTATTAACAGAATCTATCTTTGGTGATCAATATGCTCAGCTGCGTACTCTGGTCGCAGTTCACTGGCAATGACTGACGGAAAACAAAAAGATGTTAACAGTTTTCTCGTCGGATATTAAAGAGTCAATCATCGTAGATCACAAGGCATCAGGTCACATGGGGCAGAATGAAAAGCTGACTCAGCAGAAGGTGTCCCCTAGAGGTGGCAACCCAGAAATACTCAGTTGAATAACTCTATAAAATGTACAGTAAAAGGTTGACATGAACCAAAATCCTTTAGCTGACAAAGATCTCACGGTGGGCGACGCAAGTGGAACGCTCCTTCCCCAGCTGAAGCAGGTGGTAGGAAGCTGGCGCGTTCAGGAGCGAGGACTTTGCGGTAGAAACGGAGTAGAAGATACACAGCAGATTTATTTATTCATGGACTCAGTTCCAGACGGTGTTACGCATTATAAGTCAAATTCAGACTGAAGAGTGAAAAACCGCCAGACACTTGCTCCGCAGATCAGTGGAGATCTGGTGCTTGTGAGGAAGGACTCAGGTCAGCGGAAGCAGATAACTTCATCTTTCTTCAACATTGATTTCAGAGTTCTGGTTAAGTTTAGCCATGTGTTTTGTAGCGTTATGGCAATGAGAAACCTCACTATGTCCCCACAAGGATAGAGATATTAACTTGTATGTGACTGTGTGCAACTGTTTATTTGTCCTTATGGGGACCCATTCTTGACGAAGCATCTCCTTATGGGGACCTCGTGCTTTTGTGAGGACAGTTCCCCACAAGGTTAAGCCTGGATTTGAGATGAAGACGTCAAAATAACTGGGTCATTCTCACTAAATTGTTCTGTATGACAACTCTGACCCGCCAGACATTTGCTCCTCGGACCAGAGGAGATCTGGTGCTTGTGAGGAAGGAGCAGATAACTTCATCTTTCTTCAACATTGATTTCATCAAAATAAAGTTTGGGTCCTGCTGTCACTCCCTCGACAGTCCTCCACTCGCACAGATAAACATTTTTTCCTCCCGGAGTACATGCCTGAACCCTCTTCCTTGTGTATGAATGACGCGCCTGAGAGTTTCCCGTATGAATTATGAATGAATTCCACCGCTGTGAGACGTTGAGGTAGGAAACTGTGGCATCCACGTCCCATACACGTTTGGACCACTGCGGCCATCTTGGATGTTCTGATCTGGCTGAAGGTTGGTGTTACTGGTGAAGACAGAATGTCAGCGCGTCGCTGGGAAAACAGCGTTGCAGAGCAACGCTAGTTTTGTGGCTGTTAAACTTGAGAGCAGCCAGAGGTTTCCCTGGCGCTCTTGTGTGTGAAGCCACTTCACAGTCCCCCTGCCTCTCTTCAATTATCAAAGTCAAGTTGCTCGGCTGCTGCCGGTCCTCTTCAGAGCCGCCTCCTGTCGTGCAGGCACACGTGCGCAGATGCATGTGGGTGTGTTTTGACGCGCTGGGCTGTCTAGACTGGAGACGGCGCGAGACCGCGCATCACCCAGATATCTGCTCTCCCTCTCCGTGTTAGCTTGGCCTGGTTCGTCTGCGCTGTCTGCAGCCAGTCAGTGAATGAGCACACGTGCCCCGGGGCCGGGCCTGAACTGTGAGCTAATCCTCCAAGAAAAAGAGGAAAAAAAAAAAAGGCCCGCCAGCTCACAGATTACCTTCATTTTTCAGTGTCACCGGCCGGAAAGCCAAGGCGGTGTATCCATGTGAAGCGGAGCACGACTCCGAGCTCTCCTTCCAAGTCGGCGCAGTCTTCCACGCTGGTAAGTGTTATCGCCGACGCCAGTCACTTAGAGTCCGCCGCGGCATATTGGACCCGCAGAAAAAAAAAAAAAAAAAAACCAATCGGAATCTTCAATCGAATTGGGAGATAAGAGCGGGAGAGGGGGAGCAGAGGGGAGGGCGACGTGCTGGAGCCCCTCCTCAGTGTGTCAGGGTTTAAATCACCCCCGGAGGAAACGCTGTTCTCCACACAACACACAAGGTTTCCACTCAAGTTGGTGTCAATCTTTACTGATGAATCAGTGTTGAGTCGAACCAGAGACTCACTTGACTCTGAGGAGGGTTGAACACTGAGGTGGAACCAAGACCGTTCCTAAATAAGGTGGAAGAACTTCACGTTAGGGATGGACGATATGGACAACAAACGTTATCGCGATATATAATGATACATTTTCATTCTCTTCCATGTGTTGGACACGACAGTCGCTCTGGAAACTGGTTCATGATGAAACTTATTAGTGGAGTTTGTCTCCAACATCAGGATTTGTTTATGTTTCAATATAACTGTTAACTAAGTGTAGAGATGAGAAATTCAATGTTTCAGGTCTCTGGTAGAAGCCGCTGGTGTCTGACAGACTGCTCTGCCAGCTTTATTTAGGGGTTAAATTGAGCCGTCTGTCTGCTGTGTCTCATGTCTCTGAACAGTTGACTTGAACTATGGAGCAGTCTGGACACATTTCCTCGATGCTATTGAAGAAATATGAGAAACCATGTGAAGAAATTATCATTTAGTCATATTCTATTCTCCAAACCAATATACCAACAGTCAGTCCTTTGTGTTGTCTGATGAAAACCTTCACAATTCTCTCTCCTAAAACGGTTGTTTTCATTGCCGTATTGAAGAGTTCACTCATACTTTGACGCTTTAGAATTTGTTGATGGTCCCTAACTGATCGTAGCATTAGCGCTGCCTGTGAGAGTGTGTCCACAATCAGTGAACCCTAATGGGGACGCGGAAGAGGACGCAGCCGCTAATATTGGAGCAGAGCTCCGTCCAATATCCAACTATTTTCACCAGCGCAGCAGGAGACCTGCATGTGTTGATGTGAACCAAGGCAGTCGACCGCGTCAGAGAACCTATGAGGACCACTCCATCTAATAAAATAAACACACACCCAGAGACTCAGAGTCGACCAGTATTAAAAATCAGTTTAAAACTACGATCATGAACCAAAGCGCGGCACGCTGTTCGGTTTCGTCATGTTCACGTGTGCAAGTCCAATGCAGCGAGTGAGCTGCGTGTTTATCGAATTTATCGTGAGCTTCAGAATTGTCATGGTGGAGACTGTGTTTGGTGGTATATCGTGTACGATAAGTTTTCGTCCATCCCTACTTCGCGCCTTCATCTGTCCACCTGTATGGCATCTTTCCCATGGGACTCTCCTCTCATTCCAGTCCTCTTGTTTATTCACTCACACACAGAACCCACGGTTTTGCCTCGACTTTTCCCGTCCATACGTTCTGTACCACTGCGTGTGTATGTTTCCTGTCAGCGCTGCGTGAGGAGACTCTGCTGTCTATAAGGCTCCTGGCAGTTTTGAAAACGCTCCTGCACTAATAAATGGTTTGGTGCCGCGATGTGCATAGCGAATGTGAGAGCGGTCAAAAGGTCTCGGCGCTTATAGATTCAACAGGGGAAATAACAAATTCCACCAGTTTTGTTTTCTCCACCGCAGTTATTTTGACGTCTTCATCTCAAATTCAGGCTTAACCTTGTGGGGACCAGCCAAACTGTCCTCACAAAAGCACAGGGTCCCCATAAGGAGATGCTTTGTCAAGAATCGGTTCCCATAAGGACAAATAAACAGTTACACACAGACACATACAAGTTAACATCTATCTATTGTGGGAACATTGTGAGGTTTCTCATTGCCATAACCCTTTCCCCAGCCTCTCACCCTAAACCCAACCCTACAAAACACATGGCTAAACTTAACCAGGACTCTGAATCAAACTGAAACCCAGTAAGAATGACCCGGTTATTTTGATGTCTTCCTCTGAAATTCAGGCTTAACCTTGTGAGGACCAGTCAAAATGCCCCCACAAAATCACAAGGTCCCCATAAGGACTAATACACAGTTACACACAGACACATACAAGTTGATATTTCTATCCTTGTGGGGACATTGTGAGGTTTCTCATTGCCATAACCCTTTCCCCAGCCTCTCACCCTGAACCTGACTATCAAAAACTCATGGCTAACCTTAAACAGGGCTCTGGACCACGCTTGAGTTTACACTCACAATGCTAGAATGATCAAGTGTGGCCCCTGAAAACACCTGCTAACCCTGGTCCCTCCTGCCCACCTGCTTATGTAAGACTCTAACATGAATGCACCAATGTCCAGTCCCCAGACATTCAACATCTAAACTTTTCTTCTTAAGTTTCTTCTTAAGAACAAAGATTTTTCATGATCATAACCCAGATGTTGTCAAGCTTCAAGGCTGTTGGAAAACTTTCTGTCCTCTCTGTACCTCAAGTAGTTTAAAGAAAGAGATAACGTAGTTGACCTGTCTTGAGACACTTTTAGGGACACTAGCAATGTCAAGTATTCTGTCCACATATTCGGAAAGAAACCTGTTGGCTTGTCTGGGGTATGAAATAACATCTAAATAAAACTAGTACTGAGACCATGATGGTGATCATCGTAGCCATAAGTACTTTCTATGATCCCTGGTAGGAGGCATGAGAAAAACATCCCACGCCGAAGCTTGGGTCTCTAAAGTTCCAGTGATCAATGTGTACTCTTCATTCATGGTCTACCACTTCAAACTTTCTTCATCAATAAAACCTGATGGCAACTCGGGGTGAAGTGTTAAGGACGACGTGTGAAATGCAGATACGTCCTCAGACTGTGGGGGGCAGCATTCCGCAAACACGGTGTTCCGTCAATTCAGAAGAAGAAGGCTGACAGACGACTGTAAAACAAAAGTAAATATCCTGCAACAATGAAGTAAATAATCCATAAAGTGGGCGAAGACAACACAATGGTTGTCCTAATATTTGTATCTATAAGAAAATCCTTACATTCGCAGCTCGCTTTCGTTGTTGCTTTGGGCGCCATTTTTTTATTGGCTAAAAATCAGCAAAGCATTCTGGGTCGCGTGAGAATCCCTCACTCCTAAGCGAGATACCTTCTTCAGTCTTGCTCCTCGGCTCCACTTCCTGAGCATCGGAAGAGTCCTTGCACCCGCGCAGTTTTTCACCTCTGAAGTCACCCTGCTTGCACCGTTCCGCTCACGTGAAGGTGCAGTGCAAAAGATCGGAAGAGCATCGCCCAGTAGTAGTAGTGATGAGTGTGCAACGCTGGAGCCATGAAAAGATGGAGCTGTTGAGGGTCGGTTGGTGTTTGTTCATCTGGTGCCTGAGGGCCAAAGCAAAGGTGCCGCACCAAACGTTCAAGTGGCGCGATCCAAGACGTACAGTGGAGTTTATTGTGTCGGCTTCAGACCTCTCGCGCTCTGTTTGCTGTGACATAATCCGACAAACTCACTGGAGCCTCTGTGTCCTCTGTCTGCTCTCCCTCTTCCTCCCCCCCACACCCAACCCTCGCCTCTCTGTGGCGCCTGGTGACGCTGTGTCCTCTCGTGCAGTGACCCTGTCTCGGGAGCCCGGGTGGCTGGAGGGAGAGCTGGAGGGGAAGCGGGGCCTCATCCCTGAGAACTACGTGGACTTCCTGTGAGACGTCACCTTCAGCTTGTTCATGCCTGGATACACAGACGCATGTTGTCGACCGGTTTCTGCATGTTTGTGTTCATTTACATTGGTGTGGGCTCCATGCACGTTTCTGCTTCACCGTCCCGAGTCACTTGGCAGCATCAGCAGAAGGCCACCGTCGCTCCGTCGGGGACCTCCTTCTCCTCAGTTATGCATGGTATCCATGAGCTCCGGAATCATAGAAACAATCCTCGGGAAGCAGCTACTTGACAATCACGTACAGAAAGTGCCTTCGGAAAACGGAACACCTTCATGGAAGCAGCTTTTTGGGGCAAATCCCTGCGTCGCCAAAACTGCCGTGTCATCAAAACCTGTCAGCACATTTCGAGCCTTAGTTGAGACAAAAATCTGTCAAAAGTGCCGTGACTTGCTCTCTTATATATATATATATATATATATATATATATATATATATATATATACACACAGACACACACACTAAGGTTAGGTATAAATATATATATATATTTTCCGATCTTTTTCCCCCACGAAAAAAAAAAAAAATCCTAGTTATTTGCACTCATGTCCCATCATCCTGAATGGTTCATGAATAAACAGTGATAAAGCTCGATGTACCCGAGGCCTCCAAGACTCTCACACTACACATGACAGAGATCCTGCGAATGTATATTTTCAAACCTGTTTCTGTTTTCTCCCTGTCGTACCAATGATTGTGTTTTTATCCGTCATCCACGTCCTTCAGGAAAGTCAAACACTCCCACATTTGTTTTAAACCGTTTTTTTTTTTTTACGCCAAGTAATCTAAGACAAAAAAAAACCTGCAGTATTTTACTGTCGTCCGTTCGTCTGTGTGCTGCCAGATTTTAAGAATTATAAAAATACCAAATATATTTTCTGTGTCCGTTTGGTCTTGTGTGATGAAAATGTACTCCGACTTTGCTATTTAGAGTAATTTAAGACGCCAGTCTTCAGGATATACGAAATATCTCCTCAACTTTGTATAATGTTTCTGATCAGTGTTGAATAAAGTTCTGGTTTATTTTACCTGGAACCTGCTTTTTTTTCCCTCCTGATTCTGCCTGTTGTTTTTGCCAGTTACAAACATCCATCATGGCAACTGTCCTGTACAGCTTCCCTTACTCTCTGGTTACCACGCTTCAGTTCACCCTGTCTGCACTCTCCTCTTCGCCTCCCACCTCCTTCACTTCCATCTCCCTCTCATTCATACTGTCACTGCAAATCACTATATCATCAGCAAACATCACGGTCCATGCAGACACAGGTTAGCCAAAACAGACAAGAGGAGCTGATCCCAGATGTTTTGGGCAATAATAACTCCTCTAATGGCAGCGTCCAAGTCTTAATATACAATTTGTCTTCTTCCCCATATCTGCCATGTTGACATCTAACTTGAGACTCCGCCCACAACAAACCAACCAACTTTTTTTTTTTACCGTGACTTGAGAGGCAGGTACAGTGAGTGAACCTACTCAGTCGCTGGCTTTCTAATCCCACGAAACAATCGGTGGAAACTTGTCTTTCAGTACCGATATATTGGAGTAGCTAAAATGCTAACCTCGCTAGTTAGCTATAGTAGCATCCTTTTCACTTTAATTGCAATATTAACAATTTTTTAAACATAGCAGTGCTGCCGTTACGATGTCCTATGAAATGTAAAACAGAGCTGGAAATTTTTTTAATGATGACTCAGCATTTTCAGAGCAATAAGTAATAACGAAAATAAACATTCTTCTTAAACAACTTCTCAAATTCGTAGTGTCGCTGACAAAAAACTTCTCACTTTGGCATTGTGTTTGACATCTTTAAGTTGTTTCATTACTGACGCTCCAGTGGTGTGCTGGTCCCCGTGAAACACGTCTGAAGGAAGAATGTGGAAAAGCCTTGCCGCCACTCTTGAAGCCAGACTTGCAGACTCCGTTACAAAATCTAGTTTGGGAAACCATTCTTATTTTACCATGCCAGTGTCTCATGTCGAATTATCGATGAGTCATGTGTTTCGCCTCCTGCCTTCTCCTCAGTGACCAAAAATAAACAAGGATTTATTCTCTCCGTCTCGCGCTGGCTAGAGTTACCCAAGCCTGTCTCCGTCTATTGAACTGCAGGGGGCCTTCTCACTTCTGAATTCACTTAAATGGATCTTTTCTGGAGACACTTCCGCAGCCTGGCTGCTCCACATCTGGGTCGATGAAGGCTCCTTTGCTCTTGTTAACGTGGTTACCTTCGGCTCAATCCTCATCGGCTGCTCGGGTCTGATTCAGAACATGTGTAATGTGTCCAAACTACGGGCTGAACCTTAAGTTCTGTTCGTTGAGATGTTTCAGACATGTTGTGCTGGTGCCCACTAAGGGGCTCTTCTTTCTTGTAGAGTGAGCTCATGGCGTCCCATGTGAGCTCTGCATTTTTATGTGCTAGCTTAGCCACGACGTATAAACCATTATAGAGTTTCGAGTGTTCGCTGCTCCCCTCGCCGAAGATCGTACGTAAGAACAGTACGGACGAAATTTGACGTCTCAACGTCCGACTATGGGGTGGGTGAAAACTGTTTTTCATGAAAAAAAAAAACAAAATGGAGAAAGTGAGTTGTTTTCCATCAGCTAGCTTCAGCTGTCAATCGTACGTAGGAGCACGGGAAAATTTGATTGTTCATTTTACGATGTCTTGGCTGTTCATACCTCGGTATAGTGACCGATCATTCGGCTCTGTTGTGAAGTAAAAAGGAAAATTAATAGGGAAACGGCAACCTCAACAAAAGCAGCACGACTGGAGTGCGCCATCTTTGCACAGTTCAAAAGACTTTCCACAATAAAATGCCATGCCTGACCGTTATTCGTATTTTACTGTGAGAGCTGCGTAAACATTATAGCATCACCGGCGAACATCACTCCGAAGCGGCGCCCGACTTCTGTGATGACTTGGGTTACGAGTCAGATTTCTGAGGTTTGAACGTCGACCCATCCTTTATGACACTTGTCCTAAACTCTTCAAAGACATCGCCTTTTGCGCCTCTGCGAATGCCGTGGGATTGACGATTCACGTGTGACCGAGTGGCATGGCTCCGCTTCGCTGTTCCCGGTAAAAATTGAGCACTCCGTGTTTGTGGTGTAGTTTGTATTTCTTCATCCCCCAAGTTTTCTTTAAAAGCATATTTATCTCCCCTCACTGAAGACGGTAGAGCAGAACGGTACGGACAAAATTTGACTTCTCAATATACAACGATGGGGGTGGTGAAACTGTTTTAGGATTTTTCATGAAAAAAAAAAATACAAAAGGATGGACAAAGTGAATTGTCTTCAGTCAGCTAGCTTCAGCTGTAGGAGAGGGAAAATTTGATCGTTCATTTTACGATACCTTGGTTGTTCATACCTCGGTATAGTTAGCGATTGTTGTGAAGTAAAAAGTGAAATGAAGACGGAAATGGCAACCTCAACTAAAGCGGCGCGGTTGGAGTGCGCCACCTGGTGGGGAAACGCGTCCTACCGAGACATCAGTTCTTGTTTCTGTGAAGTACAGTTCAGCATTTCAGCAAGGTGGCCAGAGATGTAGTTCGGCCTGACGCTAACTCTTCTGCCGAGCGACTAGGTCGGTGCTATGAGCCGGTGTGGTCCGGCGGCAGAACTTCCTGGGCCTGTAGCGGCGCGTGGGTCAGCGGCTGCCCATTACCGTGACGAGATGCCGTTGCCGTGGAAACAGGAAGTGATGTCCGCTTCTCTGTGCGCTTCAAGATGCAGTTTTCTTGACGTCTTTCTCAAGCTCGGTCCAGATGGTCACATGACCATGAACGTGAGAAACAAACATTCAACTGATGAGGAAACACTTAAAGTCAATAGTAGTAATGGCGGGAATATTCCGAGGTTCTGACTGACAGTCGCTTGAGAGACTGGGCTCTTCTGAAGTGTGAGCGTGTGTGTGTGTGTGTGGCGGACAAGAGCTGTAAATGGAGGAGATTGAAGTGGAGGGAGAGGGGGGGAGCGAAGCCGCCATGTGCGCGGGCGCAGCCGTGAAATCGGCCTGATCCAATAGATTCTGGCATCACTACAAGTGAAAGGAATTGGAAATCTGGGGGAGATTTGGAGAGCGCCGTGGATTTGGAGACGGAAAGAGTGCGATTAAAGGAGAAGTAAAGAAAAAACAAAAAAGTCAGAGTGGAGCTTTAACAAGGTTAATGGTGATATTGCTCAGATGATGCCTTTCATTCCTCACTCCTCTCTTCCGGTTCCCTTCATCTCCCCTGGCTGCTGCTCCTCCGGCTCCTGGTCTCCATGCAAACTTTACTTTTTGGCTCATTATCGCGTCGGCGGCTCCAGCAGCTGCTTTGCAGCCGTCTTCATCAAACCGCCTCTTTTCCTTTCAGCACTTTCACTTTTGCTTCGCCGGTCCTCTGAAACGCTTCTCCCAGTCCACATGACCCGGCTCACTGATCCCAGGTTGGTCCTGGGAACCCGCTCCATCTGGCTGCAGTGAAAGCTCGGAGACGGAAAAGTGACTTGGAAGGGATGAGAGGAGGACGAAAGCTGCTCGTCGCAGCACCAACTCTCAAACACCAAACGTTTTTGAGTGCAGATGGCGGCGCCGTCCTGCTGAAAACCCCCGGGTCTTACCCACGATCTCCATTAGCCGCGGCTAGCAGCATTTAGCTCTACTCAAATGTGTTCAGTTAAAAAAGCCCCTGAAACTAAGCCTGGGAGGCTACAGCCAACTCTGCCACTGCTGTTTCTGAGTCTCCCGAAGCTCTGAACATGAACAGAGCCGTCAAGTGACGTTAGCGTTTTCTATCTGTTTTCATGTTAAAAAAAAAAAAAAAGTGTCATTTTTTTAATGGTATTAATATTAAGTTTATTGTCATGACAACCTTGTGTTTGTTGAAAGCGTTCGACAGTTTTTCAGCTCAACTTTAAAAAAAAAATAAAAAATAAAAATGACGGCGAAACCTCAGTTCACAAAGACAGGTTCTCGGCGGCAACAGATTATTTCCAAAATCCTGACCTTGTTTTCACGCTAATTCTTCTCCATTTTACCTCAGTTTACAAGCCGATTCTCAGGAGCACTTAAGTTGATGAGTTTAATATGAGCTGGGAACTGGACGAGCCAGTCGTAACGGGCTACAGAAAATTGTAAATACGAGTTTAGAATTGACCAATCGAGATCCAGCATGGCGGCCGTGGATGGTGGCGCCGTCCTGCTGTATCTGGTTGTGTTCTCCCTGCTGAAATTGAATTGAACACTGGAGGAAATTTGTGGTGATGCTACGCTCAAAATTTACTCTGGAATTCCCAAGCTCCGCCCCCGATGACGTCACCTGACATCGGATTTCCCGGTTGGATGGCGGGAGAATTCTTCCCACCCTGAGTTCACATTCCAAGATGGCGTCTCCACACATAAACAGGAAATAGCAGGTTAGAATAAATGGAATACACAGACAAATTTGTGTATTTCCTCTTCATCCCGCAGGTTTTCTTTCAAACGCATATTTATCTAGAAGTTGCTTATATTTGGACAGCGCAGGCTTGAGAATAGCTTTTGTGGATCTTCTCAATAACTGGAACAGCTCGGACTTCCAACCTGCGATGTTGGATGCTTCTAGTGCCTGAAAATCAACCAGAAAATATTCCGAAAATTTTGGAAAAATAGACCACCTGCTCACGCAGGTCTGGTTCTGTAACAGCGTGAACCGCCAAGATTCTTACGAGTTATCCAGGTCACCAGATACGATTCTTATCTGTCACCGTAGCAGTGTTCGCTCATGCTAGCTGCGTTTAGCTCAATGACTGTTGGTTGGTTTGTTATTAGCCATTAGCTTGAGTCAATTTGGCAACCGAACCAGGACGAATCAAAACCGACACCAAATAGCGTTGTTAGTTTGACAGTTTTATTAGAATCTTGCGAGTTCTGCGACACAGGTATGGCAATAATCTGCATCACGACATAACAGCAGTTGTTCCAAAATCTGTGGCTTGTGTTGAAGGGAGTCTACTGCACGTTTGCTGGGTAGAAGCTGAGAAACGCTGTACAAAGCATCGGGAACAAAAAAAGAAAAACACGTGTGTGTGTGTGTGTGTGTGTGTGTGTGTTGTTAAAACGTCGGTGGAGATATGGCTTAGTCTCTCTGTACCCGAACCCTCGACTGAAGACGACGACGTGACGCACGTACAGTGACGGTGGGAGCTAATGTGGAAGCGGGCGGCTTCTGAGATAAGAGTGAGAGGGATTATTAAACCACTGGACATCGGAGGTGATGAATGAGCGTTAAAGAAATACCTTGTTCATCTCCACCGCGGCTCTGCCTTCCTGCCGAGAGCCTGTCGTCTGAACAGCTTCGAACCTCATCTGTGACAGTTACAGTCGAAGACTTTTTTGTGTCCGAACGGTTTGAGCGAACAAACAAGTGGAGTCCAGGCGTCTGCGTGACGCACGGCCTCGCGCCGCAGGTCGGTCTGCGTCGGATACAAACATCGACTCATGAGAGCTCAGGCGGCGCTTTCTCTCTGCTTGTTGACATGACGGCGCCGTAACAACAAGCCGCTTAAAAGCAATTTTGAAAAAAATCTCTCTGAGAGGCTGCGGCTCGGAGGATCAGAGCGCAGCCAGAGCTGGAGCTGGTCCAGAAAAAAAAAAAAAAAAAAGATTATCAGAGTCATCTCCACATTTTTTTCAGTTTTTCACTAGTGCCATGATGGAGCGTGAGCAGTACAACTACAGACACTTACTGATACTCAGATGCAGTAGGTACGATTCTTATTCGCCATGTTAGTTTGTGCTAGCTGTGTTTAGCTCACTGACTGTTGGTTGGTTTGTTGTTAGCCATTAGCCGCGGCTTGCAGCCTTTAGCTGAACTCAAATGTGTTCAGTTAAAAAAGCCCCTGAAACTAAACCTGGGAGGCGACAGCCAACGCTGCCACTGCTGTTTCTGAGTCTCCTGAAGCTCTGAACATGAACAGAGCCGCAAACTTTTGTTTTCTATCTTGCTTTTATTGCCAGTGAAAACATGATTTTTTTGTTTGTTTCTGGCATTTAATTAGGTGCGTATGTCTGTTTTTCAGGTTCTTTTTTTTTCATTTTTTTTTAAATGGTATTGATATCAAGTTTGTGATTTTATTTTCGTGACAATCTGATGTTTAATTCTCTCGAAAGCTTTCAACGGTTTTTCAGCTCTTCGTTTTTAAGAGAGAAGAAACTAGATTTGACACCAGAAAGGCAAAATGGGCTTAAAAAAATACGGTGAAAGCTCAGTTTACAAAGACAGGTTCTCGGGGGCAACAGATTATTTCTTGTTTTCACGCTAATTCTTCTCCTTTTAACTTCAGTTTAAGAGACGATTCTCAGAAGCAGAAGTTAATGAATATGATATGAGGAAGGAACTGGACGAGCCAGTCGTCACGGGCTACAGAAAATTGTCAATATGAGTTTGGACTTGACCAGTGGAGATCCAGCATGAGTGCATCTGCGTTCACTCAGGTGAACACGCCACTTCCAGAAAAACACAAACCGTAAATGTTTTTTTTTTCTTAAATGTACAATCTGCTTCAGTTTCACGGCAGACGGCTCTCGGCAGGAAAACGCGCCACGGGTTTCCTCCGCTGATCTACTGCGACACGGAGCGTCGTGTTGTTTAAATTAGTGCAAAAGTCTCCTCTCCACTGCATCTTCACCTTTTTCTAGTCAGCGACTCGTGTTGTGCAAAGTCCTCGTTGCGTTTGAGTTTTCAGTGTCTCGACGATTCGCCGCTGTTTAGGATCTTTGTGCCAAAATGTCTTCATTTCCACGAATATCAAAACACACCATGTTGCACACGCACTGAACCAACCAGCTCGCAAAAACAAAAGGCGCAAATACTCACAGAAATGTTCGCTCTCCAACATTCAGGTCGTAATCTCTCCCTCGCGTACATTCACTTCTCGCTCTCTGGCGCCCCCTATCTGGTCCTGCCAACATGGAACATGGCAAGTGGGAAATCTCTCTCTCTCTTTTTTTTTTTTAAATATTCCAACGAGATGGTTAAAGTAGAAATGTTTCATACTACACTCGACGTAAAGACTCAACATATTATTTACAATATATACTGTAAAATTAAAAATCCGGTGAGATAAAAAAGGCACAAGTTTCCCTTTTTTCTTAAATTACAATGTAAACATCCCATCCAAAAAAAGCATGCATCAACGTCTCATTACAAAAAGGATAGATTTTTTTGTTGTACTTAAATAGTTTTCCAGCAAAATATAATTCTCTCAAAAATACTTTCCCGATCTTCCTATGGACCTTTTTATTCCTTAAAAAGTGGGGATCAAATGAAGGAACGCAAGAGAATCAGGGTCGTTCATATAGATCTGGCATCACATCATGACATCATCCAGCTGCGTTTACACGTCTGTTCACATTGGTTTTGTGCAAATCTCATTTTCCGCTGACAGAAACAAAAGCCTCATTCGCTCCTCACACTCAAGTCAAAACACAAATCGAACCTAATTGATGTTTTGTTTTTTTCCTTCCTCTCTTCAGTAGCATCGTAGTCTGTCCGTAACTGTTCCCTGAAGTCCTCAGAGAGCCAGGAGATGAGTTTGTGGTCCACGTTTTGGCCCCAAATCAAAGAGGAAATGAACAAGCTTTCATACTCGGAAACATCTGTACAACAGCTGAGCAGAACGTGTGAAAGACGTGGTTATACCTGTACATATTAGCCTTGTTAGCCTAAGCAGATTAGCGCTCCGATTTTTTTGTTTTCTTTTCTGATAACAACAAGAGTATGTGACGTGTGGATTCGTACAAAAATGCTCTGTATACAGAAGTGTTTTTGCCTAGAAAAGAAGCACCCTAGTGTGACGTGGTTAAAGGTCCCGTATTCTGCCTGGTTCGGCAAACTCCAGGGCGACGTGACCCCCCCCCGGCGACCTCTGGGTCAAGTGGGTGTAGCACTCTGAGAAAAAAAAAATGTCACATCCCTCATCGGATGTTGCTGGACGAGTCGGCTGAAGTCGGGAGTGAACCAAGGGTCAAGCTAAGAAGCTACAAGAAGAGCAAGGTTCCGCTCATTCAGGTCTCCGTCTGGTTGGCTCGGCTCAGACTGCGAGGTTCCTCCGGACTACACCCAGTCGACCGTCCAGCCCAGGCTCCGCCCTCTCCAACCCAAACATGGAGGGTTGTGGACGTGTTTTGTTTTGCCAAGCAAAATATCGGACCTTTAAGAAGAACAGCAGTGCTAGCTGTCAGTAGGTTAGTGTTCCGCGCAGCGCTGGATTGGCTCCGCCCCTAAATGATGACGCGATAGCTTCTCACGCTCGCGTCTTTAGCTTTGGACTTCTGCATTAGATTTTTCCTACACTTTGTGGATGAAGAACCTGATGAATATTCGTATCACGATGACGCTAGTTTAGCCCTTATGACTCTGTTTCTCATCAAGTTGTGTTGCAAAGCAAATCTAAAAGTCAGCGTTTTGTTGTTTACTGTCGTAGTGCTTTTGTTTGTGTCTGCATAAGCCAGAGTTAATATTTGAATCTGCTGTGTGCATGTGGAGTACAGCTGCTTGAAGGCATGTGGACAACACGTGAGTATTGTGTGTGTGAGTGAGTGAGTCAGACTGGGCTAGAACATGTATGGCTTCATCTCCATAGAAAACACTGTCTTTGGGGTCGTAGAGGTGAAAGGTGAAGGTGAACAGGGGTTACTTCAAAATGCTTAGTCAGATTCGCCACAAACGTGTCCGTGAGTCACGCCGCGCCCGACCCTCGCGGACAGTTCCAAATCCTTCACTGGTCTTTAGGTCTCGGCTCCCGACGCCAGCGTTCCGGCGCCCTCCTGTGGCCGAAGTTGCACATGTTTTTCAGCTGAGTTCTACGGCAGCCGGTCGTGGGGTCACTTCTTGTGAAAGTAGATGGTGTGAGTGAGTCCAGACTCCACCTTTGGTATCTGGTCGCTGATGATCTCTACCAACATTTCGGGGAAGTCCACCTTCAGCGCCTGAGACTCTCGGAACGTGTAGAAGCAGAAATCCAGTAGGTTCGCCACCAGCTACGGAGACACAAAGGACATTTCAGTCAAACAGCCGTCCTGAACAGATGCCCCCCACAACAGAATTTATCTCTACCTGGTCCTTGACCTGCTTCATGGCCCTCACTGAGCCATTTAAAAACGCCCTTCCTGTTTCCGCCACCACCTGGGGGACGGCCTACTTTTCCGCGGGACATTTACCAAACGCCCTTCTTTACCATGAATGTGATTTTAAAACTCAAGCCGTCCTTTCCGCTCACTTCGCTGCCTCCGTTTCTCATAAGAGCTGCGTTTCACTGGTCTGCAAAGCTTCAGGTAGGGGACGCACTTGAAGACTTCCAGTGCATAGCTACAGTTTTCACTGTCTAGTGTTTAAAACATTTACAACGCAAGTGTACTAGTTTATTCTAGTTTCAACACACGAAACAACCCATCCCCACGTAACATATTGATGTTGGACTTTTGCGTCCTATGCTGCCCCCGAAGTCAACCTTCAGTATTGCATGTTGACGCAATTTTCAAGTGCAGCAAATGTTCCGCCTTCCACTCAGCGTGTCACGTATAAGAAAAGTCGAAGGTAGGGGTTACGTATGCCATGGGATGCCGCTCCTATTGTTCTACATGTGACGTGTGTGTTTCAGTTAGTGCGGAGGACAGCCACTTCAGAGGTTTTGTATTTAGCAACTGACATCAGAGAGCTCCCAACTGTCTCCGTGCAGCTTGAAACGTTTCTACACTCCATTAGAACCTATGTGTCAACATGCAACGCAGAAGGCTTCTTTAGTCTTCAGTATAGGAGGCAGAAGTCGTCTTTCCCAACGTCAGTCTATTGTGTCATGGGGTGAGGATGGGTGGCTTTTTTTTTCTAGTCGGTTTCTATCTGTCAACATAGGTTTTATGAGTGATCTCTTTTTTTTAACGTTTTCATGGTGTCGTCGATGTCACGAGCAAAATAACTCCAAAACAGATGAACGGATTTCTCGCATTTCAGGACGGGGAATAGATGGTGAAACATTGGTGGTGTTCCACCTGGATCCACAATCTAAAAAAATCTAAAAAAAAAAAACAAAAAAGAAGTGAGCATTTAGATCAAATATGTGTTGTACACAATAATGTTGGGAGGAAAAAGTACCAAGGGCAGGAGTGAGCTGCAAGGTGCGTGAGTGCTCTGTAAGACAATGCTTTCATGCTAACCGTTGCTCTTGTGCTTCATCAGCTCCCGGCAGCGTAAACCCTGCTGCTAAAGAAAAAAGCCACCGGATCTGTGGGAGATAACTTTTGAAACCAAAGAAGAGGTGGTGGTACATGACGGATGGTGTTGTCATATCTATTCGTCACGTTTAGGGCCGCTCGCTAATCTTTCCAATCCATTACAGCAGCTTATTTGTGTTTGGGGACAAATCCTTTTTGAATGGAAACGGGTCCTTTTGGCACAAGCATCACTCACTCAGTCATCTGGGTCACTGAGTCCCGGCTGCCGTTACGCCACATCGTGACCCTGAGCTCAGAGCAAGTCCCGTAGTCAAGTCGTACCGTACTGTGTGCTGATCCCATCATTAGTTCGCATTGATCCCTTCTCTTCAGCCCACACGCTGCTCTCTGAACCGGACCCTTCGGCGGCACGCAATAATCCTGATTTTGAGCCACGGCATCACTGACCCACATGATGCATCATTATCCAAACCAGCCATGATGCTGTCCTCTGGAATAAACGCTTCCATGGGACGCCTGCTGGACGCCTGGCGGCCGGAGCTGGCCCAGCTGAGCCAGAGCCGCCGGCCACTGGCAGCAGACGAGGACGGGACATGAGAACTTACATCGTGCATGGCGTCCAGTAGCTTTGTTAGCTGGAAGAAGCGCTGCCAGGTTTGGCCCGAGTTGTTGGTGGCTCTTCCCACCGAGCGCCGCAGCTCCTTGATGTAGTTCACCCTCATCTCCTCGAAGGCCGCCTGGTTCTTCAGACCCTCTTTAGGAACTGGAAAAGACCAAGCCGTGGATGAGACAGTTGATCTTAACTTGATGTGGCCCCTCAGGACCCCTTAATGGACCATCACACACACACACATCAGGATGCACGTGCTGGAGCAGCCCACTAACACCACGACGTGGCTCTGTGTAATGACAGATTTATTGATCTGGATCAACACATACCTGCAGTAAAGGTCGAGCTAGCAAAGCTGCGCCTTCACACCCAAACTGTTAAGCCCATATTCTCGCCTTGTTGTTCTTTTAATCCACAGAATTAGGTACTTGTTTTCATTAGAAATCAAAAACTAAACGGGACAGCAGGTGGCGCTAGCATGATGGAAGTAGCCTGCGCAACAAGGCTGACAATTAGCAGCAGTAGCTAGCAATAGCAGCGGCAACTGAGAGCGGCTACAGATGCCAGAGCGCCACCAAACTTCTATCATCATATTCAGCACTGCCTAAAAATTCAATGACACATATCATTTGGAGCTAAATTGCTAACAAACAGACATCAAAACAAAACCATGTGCGGGAATCATGATCCTTTCCTAGATTTTTTGTCTGTGGGTCCCTTTTTTTTTACTGTTTCCAATCCTACAGTTCTCACTGATTGGCTGCTACACTAGCGTGTTTACCGTTGCATAGTTATTGAGTCATCTTCAGGAAAAAAACAACTACACGTAACGTCCGACTAGGTACTATAGTATAGGTCCTACTGTCGTGGTAGACCGCAATGTGAGAGTGAGATGCTGGGATACTGCGTCGTACGCGTTGCCAGACATTGAATAAAAATAAATAAATAAGCCGTGGACGTAAGTCGAGCAGGTCGTAAGTCGGATGTTGCGTGTATTAGATAGATATTAGATTCGGCCTTCACTAGTGCAGAATAAATTTTTCCTCACTCAAACAATACTATTTATTGGGTATAAATCCTCCAAAAACATCACTCAAACCACCCGCTGCTCGCTCAGAATGAAGCACAGGTGCGTCGAGCATAATAAATCAGCAGTGATGATGACAACAGAGGAAACACGAAGCCGAGCTTCCAAAGTCTTTGGGACCGTTTTTTCAGCGCGCTCCTCCATTGAGTGCGATCACCACTAACTCTCATCATCGAACCTGAACGCTGGATTAAAGCCGGTCCGGTGCTTCACAGCTGAGATGATGAGAATGTGTTAAAACCCAGATCTACTTTTGTTTTGCCACGACTGACCCAAATACTCAGTGATTGAAAAGCGACCTGGCAGAAGGGCGTTGCCCTCTGTGACCTGAAATAGACCTTTCATAACTCAGTAATTGGTGTCAAGCTGATTTTGGCTGCCTCTCATGTAGGTCACTTTTTGGGGCTGTTGAAGCTTCATGACGCAGTGTTCTCGTTTCCAGAGCCCACTAGGTGGCACCCTCTGCTTTGCCGACTTTCATGAGACCACTGACAAACCAGGAGCGCCACCTAGTGAGACTGAGCCTGAATGAAACGTGATCAGCGCTAGTCATCATGTGAAGATGAAGATCTGATTCAGAATGGCAATAGCAGATTTGATATATGACACCTCTGAAACGGTGGTGATGTTGGGGTCTGGAATGCAACAGTCCTCCCGTCCTCGACCTGAATCTCCTCGTGTCGTCCTCCTGCGCTTTCCTATGTTCTCTTAGACCTCAGACTTATCTACACTGCGTTTAGGACAATTTCAAATCTGAGCCCGATAAAGGAAGGAGACAGGGGAAGGTTGGTGTCTTGCAGTCTTTCCTGACGCTCGACTGGCCTTTATTAAGTGCAGCAGGACGCTCTGGAACATCTCCAGAAGAGCAGCGAGCGGAGAGAGGAGGGAGGCCGGGGCAACAGAAGGACCGGCAACGCCTCCCCGTCACCACCACCCCGTAGTCATGCACCTGGCTCCCTCTCTCACCTTAAAAAACGTTTTTTTACAAGGTGCCCCTCTTTAGATCTATTCTCAACACAACAGGTTCCAAATACCACACGCTAAAATGCAACTTTTGGATATTTCAGCATAATTTTCAACTTTGTTAGTTTTATTTTAATTTCAAACCAGGTCATGAGACTATAACAGGAAGTAAAAGACGTCAGCACATTTTCTCTCCGTCTGTCGGAGATGCAAGCGCCACCACCGCCATTTTTTAAATTGTCTTTTCCTGCAAGGTTTCGAGTCCTGCTTGTTTTTTGTCGGGTTAGAATGCGGTCTGAGTCTGCGAATAACCTAAGCTCTGTTTAATTTCTGTTTAAGAGGTATAAATGTTTACTTTCATTTTTGAGTTTCGCAAGTTTCTATTGATATTTTAATGGACTCGTGATCTCTTCCAGTGGGGGTGGTGGAAGGTGTGGTGACCATCGTATTTACCTGCCTTCAGAAAAAAAAAAGAAAGACTTTTCTATTCGTACAAAATGAAAACACCATCCAAGAATCTTTGAAATTCCTCTTCAAAAGAAAAATCCTCACCCTAACAAGTGCTACAAAGTGGTTTTCACTCCATTGAATGGCCGTTTTCATAGGAGATATTAGCCACTCAACTGGCCCAGTAGGCTCCTGCATCGCCTCCTAATCAGGCCATAAACAGATTCTAGTGTAAGAAATGAGTCCCTCTGCTGTAACAGCATATATAGTCGTGGTGACCGCCATGGCTGGTGAGTTCAGCTGGTTGACTACATCCTTCTAAAGCGCCCCCCTCAGTTGACCAGCAGCAGTAAACCACACATTGTAAGACAAGACGTGATCCAGGGTTTGAAGCCGTCTAAAAATGGTGGCACAGGCTGATGAAGTGAAGACTGAAGTTCCTCCAAAACAAACGCACTACTTGGATGAACATCAGAAACGGCTCAAACCTCGGCACCGCTGCCAATCAACGGAGAAATGCACTGGCACGGCTCTGGTTTCTGGCGTGTGAACTAGGGCCAGTGTGAACTCTCCTTCAGATATGTTGCCACAACTTCATGCTTTTGTTTTCACCCTCATTGTTTTTACCGCAGGAAAGTTGTTTCTTGAGCACTTGTTCCGGCGACGGCTGCTAGTTTTGCGCTAGTAAACGGAGTAATCATGAAAAGGTTTGAACTCTGAAGTGAAGTTTGTCTGGGGGCAGGGGTGTCCAACATTTTTCAGAGCCAGAACAAATGAATAATTGGAAGAGAGAGGCCCTTCAAGATCTCCACGGCTGAACCATTGCTGTCACCATACCAAAAGTATGACTCAAGACTTCTTCGTCTTTCAACCATTACCACTGGAGGTTTGCAGCTGCAAGTCATGCACTTTAATCTTGATCCTCTTCATGTTCCCCAACACTGCTTCCACGACCCTCATTTCTTTTTTCCATCCTCCTCCTCTCACCCCCATCTCCAACATTCTCCTCTCCATGTATCCTAGCCATCCACCCAAAGCCTCAGCCGAGGTCTCTTTTCCCGGTAGACCGGCTACCAAACGAACTTGTCCATATGAGCTCTCTCCAATACAACATTTCTAGTCTCACCTTCCTAGTCACTCCCAACGCATCTTCTGGCACTTCCACCTCTGCTTCCACTCCTCACCCCAGCTGTCACTCTTCTGTCACAGGTCACCTCCTGTCAGTCAACTCCAAACCTGTTCCATGGTTGAGGATGTTTGCTAATGCAACTGCTGTCTCAGGCCTGGAGCAGCCAAATACTCCAGTCTTGGTTATATCACCGGCATTTTTCTTTCATATCCATTCATTTTGTTGTGTTTACAGAACAAATATTTTGGCTTGCTCAGCTTCTGGGGTAAATATGAACAAGGTAAAGACGTCAGCAACCGTGTGAGAGAGATACTCCAAGTGACCCAGGGATAATTGTTTTGACTTATTTTTGAGTTGTTTTTCATGTTTCAAAACTTTTTTTGGAATTTTGTCAACGTGGAAACTGACATACAAAACTCTGTATCGAGTAAATTACATAGTATATTGTACAAAATACTATTTACCGCTTTTAGATTGTTTACATCACACAGTTTCATTTATTAATTTCCTGTTTTCTTTGCTAAATTGTTCCAAAATATTACATTATCCGGCAATATAGTTAATTTCACTTGAAATATTCTAAGTAGGCAGGGAGTTAATGTCAGTAATTCATTACAGGGAAATAGTACTTTCCCTGTAAGTACTTTCAGTCTGATTAAAATGCATATTATTCCAATATTCCAATATTATTTTATTTTTTATCAACTCCCTTCTTTAATTAAAAGACATGCTTGTCCTCTTTTATTCCCGACTTGATTCAGAAGACTCTTACTTGTGCTGAGGAGCAGCAGGACCTTCATGGAGAGGAACTCCTCGTAGGTCAGCTGCAGTCGGACGAACTCCTGGCTCATCTGCCTCATGCCCAAGCACAAGTCGTACATGGCCGACTGACGCATTCGGTCCCTGGAGAGAAGCACGACAAGCAACACATGAGTCATTTTCATGTCCAAACTTTTGTCACTCCCTGGTCCAGTTGTGAGCCCCTCATCTGGTGACCTCCACCGCTACACCACCCGGTTTCCATCCGAATGTTTCGACATGTTTTAGTGAACTTAGTGAAAATGCACAAAAATCTAATTCTGTCTTACATTTGTTATTATTTTGCCATTATTGTCAGATTACATTACAGTGCTCCACAAAATGATGTCATCAGGAATGTACGATCACCTCTGGTGTGAGGATCCACGTCACCATGTCATGACCTACACAACACTAGATCAAGTGCTATTACATAAGCTACACTCTGTAATTACTATACCACCTGATCAGTGGTTTTGCCATATTATGTAATAACAATGAGAATTGTTCCCATAATTGCAGAAAATGCATATTCATTTGATTCAAATTATTGAAACACCAAGACCTGAACGCACCGTGGGTGTGTTTGCCAGTTTGTCAGTTTGTGTTGACGTTTTTATGACAAATTTTTGCCGAGTTTTGTCACTGTCAGGAAAATGATACTTGGTGCCTGAAAACCCTTGGCTACAGTCAGACTCTACAGGTGGATCTTGCGTGACCACATGATCAGAGAGACCTGAAGGTTGACTAGAGCCAAGTCTGTAATTAAACTTGCACCTGGAGAGACAGCAAGAGGTGAGAAGTAATGACTTCACTGCTGAGTTAACAATGTTTTTCACTTTAATTGGTGTTGTATGAAGCACTTCTGTAGCTAAGCCTGAATCCACTGGCGTTAGTATTCACCATTTCTCAGCAGGAACTTTCCATTAGCTCATAGAAATCGTGTCCATCTTTTTGTATTCTGACTTGGCAACATAGTCGACTGTAGAATGAATCGCCGACCGCTTCATGAGTCGACTAGTCGTGATGTCATCGATCGTCATACAACATTTTTCAAGAAATGACTGAGGCGAAGACTCAAGCGAGATGCAACATCTGCCAAACACTTTCCACACCACATGTTGAGTGATTAGGAATCAAAAACTTTCAAAACAACATTTAGAGATGTGTTTACAAGCATTTTTATTGTTTGTAAATTCCTATTTAAAACACTACAATCACAAATGTTCATGTGCTCGTCAGCTCGTACACAACTAGTCAAATAACCGTTCAGAAAGTCGGTGACTAGTCGACTATCAAAATAGTTATTTGCAGTCCTACTACACATATATTGTTCAGAATCTCTACATAACCCACAACCTTTCCATCATTACAGACCAGGAACCAACGCTGCACTTGCTATATAGCATGTCGTTATCATGTAGTAACATTGTAATTATTAATTCTTCTTCTTTCTCTTAGGGCTTCTCCCTTCGGGGTGGCCACAGCGGATAAACTTCCTCCATCTCACCCTGTCCTCTGCATCATCTTCTCTTAAACCTACAAACCTCACCCCCATCAATCTCCTCTTTGGCCTTCCTCTCCACCTTCTGCCTGGCAGTTCCAACCTCAACATCTTCATCTACCAATGTACTGGCTCTCTCTCCTCTGTACATGTCCAAACCATCTCCATCTAGCTTCTCTGACTTGGTCTCCTAAACACCTGAGCACATGTGCTGTCCCTCTGATCCTATCATCATCCTGCTCACTCCCAGAGAGAAGCTCAGCATCTTCATCTGTGCTACCTCCAGCTCTGCCTCCTGTCTTTTCCTCAGTGCCACTGTTTCCAAACCATTCTAAACATTGCTAATTATAATTAATATTATCCAATTACACAGTTGAAAAATATAAATACGGACATACAGTAAATATGCTACGAAATGTGTATTCAGACATGTAATTTTGTTTTGTTTGTTTGTTTTCCATTGGAATATGTGAGCACTGGTCTGTTATTAACATTTCAAAGCCAATTAGCTTCTTCATTCATCAAATTTCAAACCAATAGATCAAACATGGTTTGCGCCAAAGACCCAAAAACAACAGATATACACGCTGATCACAATATTTTTGTGTGAACGAGGCTCGCTTTTATCTTAGTCTTCGTTTTTTGAAACAAGCAAAGGAGAAAACTTCCTGACTAACTCCACAGAAATGTTCAATTTTTCAGGAAATTCCACCAGAGAGGTCAAAAACTTGTGCTGCGCAGTACTGCAGAGGAGAATCTTGAAGCCTTGAGGAAGAGTAGAATACCAAACTGCTTCACCAGAAAGCACAGCGCTGCATCCAGAATTCCTGAACAGACAGGGCTGAGGGACTGGAGTCCAACCTATAGCTAATCCCATTCCGCTTGCTAGAGAACTATTTGCACTGAAATAAAAACCCCTGTCACTTGTTTATCTGTGACTTAATCCTCCTCCGGCGTTTCTGCTCGCACAAAACTTGAAAACAGGAAACACGAAATCCGAAATGTGCTCTGCAAGCGCCAGAGATTTCGGAGAACCGTTAAACATTTTACAGCTGCCTCTTCTTGCAATAATCAGAGCAAAGCTCGGATGCATGTGGATTGGCTCGGCTTGAAAGTCTTTTAGGCTCAGTATGGTAAAACCACAACCATCCGCAGCGCAGGGCAGAGCCAAACCGAAGGCAGCCAAACATTTTGGAATGTTTTGGGAAAGCAGACATGAGTAACAGATTAGGAACCAAATGTTTCTGGAGGTCAACTTGAATTCTGCAAATCGATAGCAAGTAAAGCCGTTTGATAAAGGGATGTGCGGCGTTCAAGTTTTACTTCTCAGACCATCACTTCATTTCTTCACTTTCTGCTGAATCACAGCCCAGAGGAGCCGCCGGTCTTAGGGAGGAACAACTGGCAGCAATTTAACTTGTTCTCCTCAACTGCAATTTCCTAACTATCTCTCACTCGGGGTGAAGTTACCAGCAAACAGACTTTTGTTTCCAGAAATGAAAAGGACCCGCAGAGTAGCAACCTTTTTCTCTCCTTGCTTTGTTTTTTTTCTACAACAAAGCAAATTTAATTAAAAAGGAACTGACATCATGCCGTGCTGTATCACATTAGCTTGGTGGTTAATGTTACAATCAGGCGATCCTCGCTGAACATCGCCAAAAAGCCAACAGTGTAAAAGATCAGTTGAACGAAACAACTCAATCTCAGTATCAGCCATCCGATGAGAGCTCTCTCCTGCGCACATTTTCCGGTCTTCAACTGTACGTCATCAGTCAGATTCAGAACATGGTGACCTCTAGTGGTCAGGGAGGAGAGGTGAATCCATGTAGCTAGACAGTCTGTGTTCAATTGTAATAAAGGGCGACGGACAATAAGCAAGACTGACTAGAAGTCTGCCATGATCATTCATCCTGATCGTATAATCCACCTGCCCTACTTGTAGTCTACTCTAAGTAAACTAAAAGGTGAAGAAGTTCCACAAAAAGTAGCAGTAAATATAGATGAGTGCACTTATATAAACGTAAAGCCTTCCAATCTAGTCAGAAGAAGTAGTAAACTGTACTTTCAAGCACACTACAAGTGCACAGTACTCTTGCTGTACATATACTCCCAATAAAATGAACTTCAAGTGTGCTGACAGCTGAACCTGCCTGAGAGATCCAGCCTCTGTTTCTGGTGATGTTCTGCATCTGCTGTGCCCTGTGAGCCTAAACCTGCGAGCATCCCACACCTGGGACGCGGCTGGTGCTCACTGACACGAGCAAACATGTGGATGTAAACAATGCAGAGAGATGTTTTCCAAGCTATACACACACACACAGAGTTCAGTGTTTCATAAAATGTCAGTTTAAGAGGCTGTTACATGCATCCTTGGAGCGGTGAGTCAGAGTAATTGCCTCCACCACTGTGGTCATCAGAGTCAGCAAAAATAACTCCAAATGCATTGCAATGGAAATGGATGACGGTACAAGGATTCCATTTCGGTGGGGCTTTGAAAATACTCATTAACTGTGCGTGTTGTGTGAGTGAGTATCGAAACGCTATTGCCACCTGCTGTCCAATGAAGCCAACGTGACTTCAAATGCTAAATCTGATTATGAAGATGACAATTTGACTGTAAATCAACGGTGGAAACGAGCTGCTTGGCGGAGGTCTGCGCTCTCCGAGTTAGAATTTACTAGCTTCATATCATCCTCTGTGGCAGCTCCATCCTCCACCGTCCTTCAACATATTTATCCATTTCCATGGCTTGACTGACGGCAGTGACTGACGGCAGTGGCTTCCTGTGACGCTGCTCACATGGGCTCAAGGCCGTCCTTGTAGCCTCATGTTCTATGCCGGCGAGTTTCAGAGCCATCCAAATCGAATAAAAGAATCAAAACAGCCTCTTTTTAGCAACGATGCGATTACAGTCAGGCTATTTGAATCGCTTAAAAGCACACTAATC
Source organism: Synchiropus splendidus (assembly GCF_027744825.2). Taxonomy (NCBI): domain Eukaryota; kingdom Metazoa; phylum Chordata; class Actinopteri; order Syngnathiformes; family Callionymidae; genus Synchiropus; species Synchiropus splendidus. The sequence goes on from NC_071335.1 coordinate 24,131,315, forward strand.
AGAGTTCATGGTATTTAAATAGGAGAAAATTGCCTTTTAATTCTCTAGAGTGCCTCACAAACGCAATATCGGCCGCATAAATTAGCTATTAAGTGGCTTACTTTTTCGTTCAAGAGTCACCCAGCTTTCTGATCATGACTGATGTGAACGGTTCATCAGACGGTGGGCGACCTGTGATGGATCAGCCCAAGGTGCCTCTCACCCTTTGCAGCTGTCTTATATCATATCATGCTTTAAACATGTTGCTGTGATTTATATATATACAGTACATGTAGTTTTTGCACCAGTTCTTCTATCAGTGCAATAGCTACAATGAGTAGTGTGGGAAACCCGGGAACCTAGAACCTCGAGGGGATCCCTGAATTCAGTCTCTGATTTTTGGGGATCATTTTTTATTTTTTGTGTGGTAGTTATTAACATACTCTCATTCATTTTCTTTTGCTAAATGCCTTAACAGGATTGCAGGGATCTGAAATTAATCCCAGCTGTTAAGGGCGCGAGGCTGAGACCTGGAGTCACCAACTAATCCCAGCGTATTGTTGGACCCCAAAACCCACACTAGCTCAGGGGGTAAACTGGTGCTGGCTCGGTCTGTAACAAGACTAACGGAAATAAATCCATTCTCTAATGTTCTCATCAGTTTTGTTGGCTTGAGTGACATTTGCAAATTTCCGTCAAACAGTCGCAATATGGACACACTCGAGGCAACATCTGTCGCATCGATGTCACGGGACACTGATCCTCAGTTTCACCATGACGTGTGCAGAGAGAGAAAATTCATCAACAGGATCAAGTGAAAAGGAAGAGATGCTCACCATAGCAGGTGCAGGAATTCACAACTCATCGAGCTGATAGCTCCTTGGAAGCATCTGATGGACCCTGACTCGGTGGAGTCCAATTTTTTTTTTTTTTTTTTGCTTATATACTTCCACACTAGAGAAAAGGCTACAATTCTTCCTCTCCAATCCGCCATGTTATCTTTCCACTAACCTCAGACCCGGCCCCAGCTGACTGACCAACTGGAAACCTGCTTTAACTTGATTTTCCGTATCGCGACGACTGCGTGAACAGTAGGCAGGTGTCAAAGTCAAGGATCAGGGCCAAATCCAGCCCGCCACGTCATGTCACGTGGCCCACTAACGGCTTAGAATCATATTTGATAGCAGTTAAACTCCAGCAAAAGCTAGCATGTTGTTAGCATGACAAAGAAGACCACGGTTTTCAGAAGTTAGAAATGGACATGAATTCTAAGAAAGGTGGTTTAATGCAATTACACCTCAAGACAAGCCAGAGTGTGGGAGAAGTGCTATTGAATTGGCCAATACTTCATGTGTTTGTTATTGGCTCTTCAATACATGTATGCTATGGTCATAGTGAATTTAAGTGAAATCCAACATGTGTCAGTAACTTTGTCAGCCCTACTGTCGAGTCAGAAAACCTTTCCGTGGGTTTTGTTTTTGTTTTGTTTTTTTGTGGAAAAGGTGGATTTTATCACTTGAACTTTCACAATAACAAAAAACTAACCTCATTTAACTTCTTCAACCATCATTCCTCGGCGAGATGTTCTCGCCGCCGTGCAATGTGGGTCAGGGACAAGCGGGTGTGAACTTACTCGTTAAAGATGAGGTCCGGGGCGAAGTAGAGCATCTGTCCATTGGTGTGTTTGTAGGATCGCCAGCTGAGGCAGAAGGAGGACAGACACATCCACGAGTACTGGATCAGGGTGATTTGGTCCTCGATGGGCAGACCTCGGAAACCTGGAACGCCATGGTCAAAAATGACGTGCCAGCAATTTTGAAATCTCACACACAACACCCAAAAAGGATAGAAAAGGAGCGTTCTACAATTTTTAACACCAAGTATAAACAAGTGCAGGGAGCCTCAGGAGATTCATGATGCAGCCACTGACTAAATTGCTCGAAGATCTCTGCCCTGTTCCCTTCCACAGTGCTGCGACTGAAAACTTGACGCCACCAAAGTTCGAACACCATGTGCAGCTTTCCAGAGCACACTTGAATGCAGTGGTTCATTCACTCCTCTGACAAAACACAAATGCCTTTTGGGCCAAAGCAGAGTGATATTGAAGGCTGAAAACTCTCAAAAGTTGTGTGTTTTACAAACAGATTTGAATCAAAACATCAAATCATTTGTAAGTTTGAAGCACAAAAAGGATTCACTTAGGGACAACTGGGTCTCATCAAAGCCACATCTGAGTCCAGTCACAAACGCAAAGCAATTCTGAAAAGTTGTCGCCTGAATGGAGGACTCTGAAGTAAAACAAATATTTCTACAACAAACATTTTTGTGTCTCATATTTGGTAAAATTAGAACTATTTAAAAGAGAACGTGGAATAGAGATTTTCTAGGGAGATCTGATCCGGAAAAAGACAAGTCTCAAGCTGACTAAAACAATCGAAATTGAAGCCACAAAACTGACTTTGCTCTGATTTTTCCGGCAACTTAGTCAAAGCGAGTTCTGCTAAAGTTTCCAGATTTAGATTTAGGGAAATCACACTGTTGAGGCATTTGCTAATCCCTTGTTTGATTCAACAGCTTTTTTTTTCCTGGTAATTACAACCTGGTGGTTCCCATTCTGCTCCCAAAAAAAGCTCTAAACAGGAAGTGAGCCGATCTGCCGCACAAAGAAGCACGAAGAGTAATCCAGTCTGTGCAATGCTGTGCCCCTCAGGCCAAGACAGTTAAAGATCCTACTAATATCCAAGGTTAAACCAACAAATATAAGCACTCCTTCATTAATCGAGGGCTTCAAAAGAGGCAAGATCCGTCTGTGAGAATCAGACGTAGTAAGCACAGTCGAAGCCACATTTGAAAGTCAAAGGTGCCCATTTTGACCCTTCCGCTTCACTCCCGTTCTATTTATACGTCCGGATATGGCAAGCAGACACCCAGGAGGTATCAAATATTTGCAATACAGCAAATTAAAATGAGCTCCAAGATTTACCTGCGAGCCGTGTTTTAAGCACTGACGAAGGTTTCGCAAGCGGATGAACAAAACTATATTTTAAGACAGCACCACAGCATCCATGACTTTCGCTGTAATCTGAACTGACTTTACATTCCGAGCTCGATCACTAACCTGGAAGTACTTTGGCCCACTTCACCATGCGTACCATCTGCTTGCCAGCCAGGCGGTTGAGGCTGGACAGTAGGTGGTCTGTGGTGTCGGGCTGTGTGTTGTCGTAGCCGGAGAACACTTCTTCTGGCTCGATCAGCTCCAACACGCTGCAGATGGACGGTGACAGAAAAGGTGCGACTCCAGGACCGTGTGACACCAGGGCGTTGGTGGCGCTGGCGTTCAGCTCCCTGTCAGACGTGAGGTATGTTCCTCCGCCGCCGCCCACCGTCGATTGACCATCGCGACACCCCTGCAGGTCCTTGCTCACGTCCTTCAACTTCCCCCCTAATTTCTTCGATTTCCGTGCTGAAAGAGGCAACAGTCAGAGACTTCACTTAATCTTACGATTTGTTATTGTGTAGCAGCTAAAAAAAATATCTGAAGCCATGACGGAAAAGCTGACAAACAACAGAGTATTTTAAACACAAATATTTATATAACCATAAATATTTATTTAACAGGCCCAGAATGTAACTTTCCCACAGTCAAAAATACATAACTACAGCAATAAAAACACAATTTTTCGTGTAATTTTTTTCTTGGTATTTTCCATTTTTTTTCAATGAGGCATTTTTTTAATTTTTAAATTTACATGCAATATATAATATACATATACAATATACAATATTGCAATTTTATTGTATTATAATAGAAAACAAAAAACATTAACTAGTGTCTACAATTAGTTAACACATAATGTTGAATTATTTGCATTTCTATTATTGCTAATTATTTTTTAATATACATTTAATATTCATATGTATTTTTTTTATCTTAAAATATCCATCCTTTTAACCTAATTTTTATTTTCGCAAATTATTTTGGCTTTTTGCCTCTCAAACAAAAGTTTATTTTTCGCCCCTCAAAGGACCAATTTTGAAGCGAACACATCAAATATCGTCACATGATTTAGTCAAAGTCGGCCTCCTCACCACCGAGGTTCATTCCAGCCTGGCGACACTTCTGCACTCGGCACGCCGGACAGTTTTTCCTTCGGATCTTGTCGATGATGCAGTCGTTCCTGCCCGCACACAGGTAATTGTGCTGACCTGGAGAAGGGGCGACACACAAGCCTGTCAGGGCTACACACAGGACAAGAGGGGTGAGGCAAACACAACCATGGACTCTCAACTGTGTGTTGCTCCTTAAATGGGAGCAGAGTGTGTTTGATCACAAGAAGAATTGTGACTCGCCCCTGAACATGTTTGTCCATACAGTACATGGCAAGAGGTTATTTGAGGTCACCGCAACCAGGGCGCTGGACTATTCTTGACAGTGATGCTAACATGTTGAGAATCCCTCCTGCCTGCTGTCTAGCCCATAGCTAAACCCAATGATCTCCCATTTCAGAGCGCTTCCTTCCGCTCTACCAGACCTCCACTGTACCGCTCCTTCACCATGCCTGCTTCTTCATCCCTCACTTTTTCAAATTCTTCTTTCCACAGATCAGCCAGCCTCAGAGCGCCATACGCCTACGCGCAGGCATGATCACGCTCGGTGCACACACACACACAGTCATTCACTCTCTCACTGTTGCGCACACACTTGTGCAGCAATACAAAGCCGCTCTACTTGGCAAATTGGTAAACAAACCTTGTATCTGCGTCTTCCATACCAACACACACAGGAGGATCTTGGCCTAGATCGGGAGGCAGAATGACCCGACTGGCTGCGGCCCACTAGCGTGAACATTAGTGTGTGTCCTGCTGCGTGCACTCCCTTGTGTTTGCATGCTGATCCTGTATTGTGTGGCTTCATGGTGGCGTTCATCAAACATGCGTGGCTTCGCCTCATTCTACAGTCTTTGAGCGAGCAGAAGTTGTTTTCAGAGCAAGCATGAGCAGTGCGCAGTGTGTCTGTCTGGCTGCTGCCAAAAAAACGAGGAACCGAGCTGCAGGAGGAGAGGCAGCAGCTGTAGCCCCACCACTATTTCTGGCTAAATCACATGACCATTACATAAGCCCATTTTTCTTGCTCTAAAAAACAGTAAACTGCAACAGAGGAAACACATAACAGCCATCCCCTTTGCTGCTGCTCAAGTCTATGCACATGCACGCACACACACACGCACACAGCCTTACTTTCTCTTAAACAGATCTGACTGGCCAAATGGCAATTGGGGAAAACTCTGGAGCATTTCCTGTCAAGCATTTCTCTCATTGCAGTGAATCTTGTTAATAAATCTTGAGCTGAGATCCACTGCATCAGACAGGCCAAGTTGTCATATCGCAGTGTGTATGTGTGTGTTTGGCTGAAGCCAAAAGAGCAGTTGTTTATGCATGGATGTGTGCGTGCGCACTTGCGCAGCATGTTTAGCTCTGAATTTGTGCATTTACTTATCGGCCTTGCACTTGTCTTGGATCACAGATGAATGGTCCTCTCGATAATGCAGCACCTCCAAAACGCTCGTCACATATTCACGGGGAAAGGTGTCGCGACAGTTATATCGGTATTATTCTTTATTTTCTCATGAATTGTTGTGAAAACCGGAGGGCAGATTTAACAACTCCTGTCAGCCCAAAAGCCTGATTTAATCATTCAATGTTGTTTAGCATTTAACACTAAAAATGGAGATTTTTCACCTCAAATCAAATCACCCACAACCCACCTCCAGCCCGGCTCCACGTGTGCAGCAAACCTGAATAGTTCCTCACATTACATGGGCTTCAAAGCTTAGATTTCACACCCTACTCTGAGTCCCCTAAGCCCTCACCCTACTTTAGAAAGGGAATGATTTATGCAGAGCATATTTTATACCATAACACTGAAAGTAAATTGTAGTACATAGCTACTTCGAATTTCAATGACTGCTATGCTAGAGACCCTAACAAATTTTGAATATCTCATTGAGCCTCAAAGTTAGGTTCAACCGTCGAAGAGTCTTGAAACAAATATCGTAAAACAGGACATGAGTCTACTCTTCAGTATATTCCTCCCAACCTATCAGAACCTACACTGTTTTAAGGCCGAAATCAGAAGGGCTGGTCCACATGGCGGCCACAAAATGTGACTGTTGAACACGAGACTTGATACGCAAAAGAACACGGCAGCGAAGGAAGGTTTGAGTCGGCCAGCCCGTTTTTAAATTGTATTCAGCAAAATAACCACGTAAAACGTGACAAGTCACCATCCAAGCTCCCCACCCCTTCCATATATTAAATATATCCACCTGAATAAGGGATGTTTTATCCCCCACATGCCAAAAATAAAAGACAAAACAGCGCATTTCCCTGTATTTTATGATGTTCTTTATGTTTTGTGGCAGACACATGAAGTGAAAATATTTTTATGTGAAGTAAAATTGGCCAACCATTACGATAAAACATCATATAATGAGTCACTAGCTTTTTCTTGACTTTTAGTTGCTCATTTCCTGGTTAGAGAAGTCATGTGGTTCGAGCAACAACTGTGATGCCTTCAAGGACACCACAAACACAGACTGAATCATGCCTCTGTGGTAGAGAAATATTTGTGGACCACAGCCCCTTCAATAAGGGAACACCTTACAAGTTATTTCTTGTGTTTTAAATGTATTTATGGAACCCATTTTCAAACTTCAACGCCGAAAGATCCAGCAATGTGGCACCACGTTTTAATTTAACTGGTTGGAGAACATCATTTCTCATCTAATTAAAGCGCATTTACTGAGAAATTACCCTGTCAAAATATGATTTAAGGCTTTTTAGGGAGCCAACAATGAGGGTGATTAGATCAAGGGAGAATGTAAATTGTCTGACGCTAATGCATTTGTGTAATTGAGGCATGATGAGGTGGGAGGAAGAGATAAAACAAAGCCTGGTCACTGGGACAAAGCAAACCTGCAGGTCGACTCGGGTCGCCGAGGAACTTGCGTCTGCGTTCATGTTGCATCACTCTTGAGTGCACCAGACATACAGGGCTCTGACACCCATCTCAGGGCCGAGTATGTCAACTAATATGTTGAATAAGTTCAATAGTCTGATATGATCACAGTAAAGAAACTGCTGAAAACGACTTGACATTTGAAATAATTCAATGAAGATACTGCAATTACCATGATAATAAAAGTGAGGTAGTAGGTACACCCATTAGGGTTACAAATAATATAAATAGTGAACCAAAAAAAGTACATGTGACTATTTCATGTGCAATTTTAATCTTTAAACACAGCAAAATTGTGTTTAAATTTGTCTGATTCATAACAACTTGAACCTTTTCTGCAGGTTATCTGGGCTCAGCCTGAGGAATAGGGTCAGGAGCACAGGCATCTGGAAGAGGCTCAGAGTAGAACCACTGCTCCTCTGCATTGAGAGGAACTACATGTGGTGGTTTGTGCACCTCAGTTTCTGTCATGTCCGTTGGGGAGGAGGCCACGGGGCAGACCCAGGAGGGATTATATGTCCCAGCTGGCCTGGAAACATCTTGGCATCCTACCTAAGGCAGAGGAGTCACTGGGCTTCCCTGCTGAGAATGTTGCCCCTGCGACCCGGCAAAGCGGCAGAAAATGAATGGCTGCCACGAGTGCAGATAATAACATTCATTTCACACTGCTTCCTCCTGGAGCATCCCAACAGAGTAATTTCATTTTTTCAAGTCTATTCAAGACCAGTGCATTAATCTAAAGCAGCTCACAATAATTAAACCTTGAGCATCAACCAAAATAAGTGCTGTGCTTCAAGTGAGCAGAATCATAGAAGCGATTCAAACTTGGCTCTCTTTGTACTGTACCTAATGAATGTGCATTTGAAAACCCCAAACCTCATTAGTAATGTGTGTCACACAACCGCTCACACCGGGAATTTCACTTTCTATTTCAGCTGGGAAGCGCAGAGGTTTATTGTGATTGTGAAAGATTTCAGGTTTAAATGTGATGATTGGGGATGTGAGTGAAAGAGGCAGGATCCTCCATTTCTCCACTCCAGCTGCTGTTGCATAAGACTCTTACTCACAACTTGAAGCTTTCATTCCTGCACCGGTGGGAGGACCTAGCACTAAACATGAGACTGGACAAAGCAGCAGTCCAAGACGAAAGCAAGTCATGACGGGACCTGAAATGACCTCTGCCACTGAGGGAAAAAAGGCAATGACTGAAACTACAGACGGGGCCACATCACAGCAGAGTGGCAACAGAACACACTTTGTCAAAGACGCTGGGGCAATAAAAGAGGGGCTGGTTGTGTTGAATGGAGCTGCCAAGCCACTGCTGACATGCAAGTGTGCTATTAAAATCAAGTTCACATGCAGTCATTTATTAAGAGCAGATGTCTTGTATAAACAATGTTGTGAGCAGCGGACTATATTTTCATGCTCCACAGACATATTTACAGACTGTTGGTTACATTCAGAACACATTATGACCCAAATTGCTTTCACTAACAGTCAATAACATTTTGACATTTCACGCAAACATCTTCTGCATTGCCTGATTCTTGTTTTTCCTTCTGTCATGTCCTCCTTCACCACATCCATGGTCTAAACTTCTCCATTCCTCACTTGAATTCATATCCTCGAACACCTGAGCATCTTCATCGACGCCACTTCTGGCTCTGCTTTCTGTCTTCTCAACAGAGCTACTCTGGAAACACCATGGTCTCACCACTGTCCTGCAGAGCTTCCCTCTCATTCCAGCTGCTGCTCTTCCGTCACTGACGACTGTCAACCTGATCTATTTTTCAAAACTTTAACCAGATCTAATAACCAGATACTGATGTTCCTGTATTGAAAATCATCTCTCTTATTTTGGCTCTAAATTAATGTGATGTCACGTCCCAGGAAGTGTCTGAAACATTTTTAGAGCATTGATGTCATTCTGACATACATAAGTGCATCATCATAACTAAGTGACGTCACCTGGCGGTATTGTAGGATAGACCAACATAACCCAAGATAAGAGAAGACCTGACCAAGACCAATGATGGACAGAGATATGGACCCTCAGTCTGACCTCTCTGGTTCCACTCATTGCTGACATAAGTACTCTTCATTAATGGGTATGACGGTGGCCTTTTTTCACCAACAAAAGCCAGTGCACCGATCTTAAAAATGCATGAGGATCATGGAGACTGACTCATGAAACAAACTGGGCAATGTTCTGAACTTGAATCATGACCTCCTCCCATCTGTTATTCACATTAAAGCGCTCAAAATTCACTGTTTTTGCCCACGTGTACGAAGCTCTGACACCACAGCCGGTCTCAGCTGCTGCTTCTCATCTCCGGTCCTCCAGGAGATCGGCTGAAACAGCGCACTTTGAGCAAATACAATATAAAAAATAAAGGTATAAAATAAGGTAAATAAAACACCTTTGACTTCATCGATTTGATGCGACAAGACTCAATATTTTGGCAGCATGATGCTCTTTAGCCTGTAAAAATCCATATATATAAAATAATATGTAATATTTAAGCCGCAAAACAATAGCATCAGATGTTTATGTCAACACAAAATCTTTTTTCACTAGCTGAGTTGAAGCTATAAACCTCTCATTCTCACTCACCGTCTCACACATACACAATTTAAGCCCAAATTACAACGTGCAGAACACAGTCTGGGACGCTACAAACACAACAAGCTTCTACACCCTCCTGTACAACATCCCGCGAGACATTCTCTGCGCAGTGCCTCCACATTTCTTGAACAAATATTTAAACATGGAATCATTCTTCCTGTTTCACATGAGACTCATTGCTAAAACGGTTCGTCCCAGCCTGAATGATTCAGAACAGTGGGTCAGGTTTTACCACCAAAATAATTTGGCAAACATGAAAATAGAAGGCGATGAAAAAAGGGAGGAGTAAAACATCTCATTACTCCCAACTTCTAACACTCCGGGGCTGAGTGCTGACACATCACTTTCCATCCTCCTGTTTCTCTCTCTCTCTCTTTCCTAGGGCTCCTCCTCGCCTTATCTTGCTGTCTGACTTTTTCTCCGTCCTTCCTCCTCCTCCTCCCTCGCTGTATCCGTTTCACTGTCCTCTGTCTTCTCTCACTATTTTCATCCCTTTAGCCGTGAAGAGGTCAAGTGAGGTAACCGCTCACTTTGCCCATCCGAAGGGCAACTCATGCTGCACGCAAACCGCATGACATCACACCAACTCGCTGTCATTTCGGCTCCGAGGGAGGCGGTGTGTAGATGTTTGAGAACGAAAGCCGCTTTTGTTGACCAACCCTTATTTTTAACCCCAAGTTTTGTGAGGAGCCACCTAAATCTGAATATTTACTTGCACGTCTGTCCCATTGACATCACATGAACTGCAGTTATGTCCTCATTTTTGGATCATTACAATTTTATTCATGAGATGTTTAACTCAATCACTGATCTTAAATCACACTTGACGTTTAGGAGGTAAAAAATAGATTTGGCTCATTACTACTGCTGGGATATAACTCCATGCAAACAAAGACATTTCTGAAGTATAACAAAATATTTGATTAAAAAAACAAACAAAAAAAACATTTTTTAGGTGATCTTTAAAATGTGCGGTCGATAAATCCGCAAGAGACCGCACATATTGGTAATAAAGACGGATGAATCAGTCATCCGCCACCAGACGAACAATCACACTCATCGGTTGGGAGTTGCTGAAGCTCGCAGCACAAACAATGGGATGTCTGATTCAATAACCCAAACACATCATCCCTCTTAAGGTCAGCATCATGATGGCGACAACAATCATCAAATCAAAGCATGATTTCATTGGGCTTTAGCGCAATTCTTAGACTGAAGGGGGGGTGGGGGGAGCCGCCGGCGAGTGCTGATGGTCGGCTCCGTTTTTTTGTTGCTCTTCAAAAATTGGCATCTGCACAGTGTATCTAGCATCAAACACGGATCTAAATAAATTACAGCAGTGCCCCAGGCGGAGAATGAAAAGCCTATTATGTTTGCTTTCCCTGCTAATAAAGTAAAGCGTTGCTCACTTGCCGATTAAAACCTCTTAAAAGCCTTCATCGACCTTGGTGTGATCAGTAAAAGGAAGAGCTAGATAACCACCAAACGTGTGGTTGTAACTTGTCTTTAGTGGAATCTTGAAAACATCGACAAGAAGTGTGTCTGCAGCTGTCGTCTGCTATTCTCTACAGATCATAATTTTTCGTTAATTTTTAAATTAATTTAATTCGTCAATTGTATGACTGGTGTCTCAAACCATTCATTCAGGCTTCTGACACTTCATTTTCCATACACTTTGACCAGTTACTTTAGTACATCACGGGAAACTACCGATGTCATGTTGTTATGATATAACAGCAGACAAAACTTGTCAAAATTGAAAGATAATAGTTAAAACCATCATAAAGACAAACTTCTTTTTTAAGCTCAGAGGGCCGAGAGGTTAAGAAACAGACTGATAAAAGTCAGTTACTAACAAATTTTCAAAGCATCCACACATTTTCTGTCAAAATAAATATCTGCAGCACAGACATCACAATCTCACAGCCCATATGTTAGAGAGCACTTGGGTTGACAAGCATTAAATAACTGACTCTTTCATCTGTGTAGTTCAAGCTTGACATAAGAGGAGAGCAGTGTGCACATGCGGCCCTTTGCTTGTATTCTTGTGGCCCTCACGAGGTCAGAGTGAAAGTAGTACTGCAATATAAATTCTGAACAAGACTCACGACTTATCATTATTTTCATTTTCCTCTCTTCTTCTTCAATTGATGAGTAATGCTCATTATAGCATATTTTTGTCACCCAAAACCAATCAAAGTAAAAATACCCAGAGTTCTGTTGCCATGATACTCATCACTCTAAAAAAATCTTCCATTATTTACATTTTATATTGAGAATCTTAAAATAATATACATTAATAAAAGATATTATTAGCATATAATGCCGTATTTTACAGCATATAAGTCACAAAGTTTCGTCTACATTCCTGTGCTTCCGTCGTTTGCTTCCTCACATTAGTTCCCACGGAGACCGAGGCCCCCGACGGCAATTAGACAGCCATTCCCTATAGATTCACATAGATTACACACTGCTTTCTTTTACATGTACTGTTACTCAGCTTCTTCACATGGAAGGTCTGAGTGTTCTCTGAACACTTAAGTGGAAATTCCAGGGAAGAAAATAGAAATAACTATAATGTATCATAGAGAACAACAGGAGCACCTTTAGTAGAAGCAAGCAATTCAGAATCATTTTCTTCCAATTTTGAACATGACTTGGACTTAATGGAGCTGATAAAAGGCAAGGTGGCTTTATGTCACATGTCAAATAAAAACAATGGTTAATTGACTTAAAAAAACTTTACCTTCCACAGCTCTCTTGAAGAAAACCTTGCAGCTCCCACACGTGACGACACCGTAGTGACACCCCGAGGCCTCGTCCCCACAAACCAGGCAGACTTTAGCGGTCGAGGTTGGCTGTCTCAGAGGTGAGCTGGAAGAACATTAAAAAAAATTGTCAACAAAAACAGGGAGAGAGCACGATATTTTGTGGTTCATGTCTCACAAATATCTCTTTAAAATAAATCTATTATTTAAACTCAATAAGAATCGGCAGGAGCAAAAAAAGAAAAGACAAATTTCTCTTGTGGTAAATTCTGTCCAACCCCAGTTGGAAAGCATCGTTATAATTTGTAGACAAAAAACGCGACATGTAGCTTTGCAGTAACAAGAGAACACTGTGTATCACAACATTCGAAGTAGTCGTATCTTCCCTCCCTTTAAGGTGCCAATTACCTTCCTTCCATCTCAATCAATAACATGCAAGGTGATTGTCTGGTTAACATTCTCCTTACATCCTTCATCAACTCCACTGCCAAGCTTCTTTTCACTCGCTCCTCTTTGCTCTCTCCTGCACACACACACATTTCCTCCCGGGGAAAAGCTGGGAAGAGGTACAGCAGCCGCGGCAGCACAATCGGATACAATCAGAAGCACTGATCTAATTCCCTCCTGTCCATCTACACACATTCAATTTGTTAAGACACTAAGAAGAGTCTCTGGCGAGGTGTTTGTCTGACAAGATCACTCTAGCACTTGTGTGCACAGGGGGTGCAGCAAAGGAGTCAGAGTTTTTAGCTTTCTCTTGAATATATTTAAAACGCTGTGAATATTCTGTAAGTTAGAGCCTTGAAACCCAGTGGCAGCGTGTCATCCAGCCCGCTGGTCCACCAGCAAGGTGACTTCCCCTCCCTCAGAGAAGTATATAGGTCATTCCCTTTTTCTGCTTATGAAACCAGAGCTGCAAGGCTGGGCTGCAGTGACTGTGCAACTATGGCTGCCAGTCAGGCCAAAAATGCAGGACAAGGAAAGACATTTCCTGATCTGCATCTAAACACAACGCTAACTAATGTCTTTGACGTTGTCATGAATACACATATCAAGTTGGAAAAGAGCTGGCGCAGTGGAAAGAAATCAAGAACACGGTTAAGATAAGGCAAGAAAACCTCCAGCTTCAACCAATATTTACAGAGAATTGGTCCGTACATGTGCTCTTGGATCTGCTCTCAAAATGGCTGAGCCAACCGGCTGAGAGATTCTATGTTCCCCTGTGCTTATATGGGTATGCTCTAGGCACTCTAGTTTCCTCCCATCGATCAAAAACAGAGAGGCTAATTAATTTTTCTTAATTGTCCGTAGGTGAGAGTGTGTGCGAGTGGTATTCTATCAGTGATGGACCGGTGACCTGAAGGGGGTGTCACCTTCATCTCACCTGAATTAGCTGGGAAGGGTCCCCTATAAGATAGCTAAAAATGAATGAGTATTTCTGGAAAAAAATAAAATAAAATTAAACTTTTTAACCTCCCCCCTTCACAGAGTGACAGTGACAACATAGCAAGTGCCAGCAACAAATTTGTTCCTAAGAAAAGAGTAGTGTCCGCTGTAGTTTGGAACTGGTTTGGGTTTGCGGCGACAGACGTAGAGAAAGTAGTCACTTGCTCCTCGTCTGCACACTGCAAAGTTTGTAATCCATTGCAGCGAAACAAGACCACTTCAGCCAACAAACTCCCTCTAAAAAGCAGCTTACTGTGGTGGAATCATTCACCCAAAGCACCACGTGTGAGAAAAGAGGGACACTGGAGCGAGCGGTCGCTTTCCACATTGTGAAAGATATTTTCCCCATGAAGACGGTAGAAAAGGCTGGGTTTATCAACGAACTGAAAACTGTGAATCCCAGGTATGTGCATCCAAGTATTTGGCTGAAATTGTCATGCTCCAATAGCACAAGAGTATTTGTGAGAGAATCAGTGAGCTGCAGGAGGGAATGCCGTTTAATCCAGCAACACCATGAGGTGGTTATAACTGGTACTTTAATTCCAGGAGAGAAATTGGAGTTACATTTGTAAGGTTTTTGGTAAAATAAAATCAAACCGTAGGTATACAAATGATTTATCGGCTGGCCCAAGCTGCGAGTCACAAACATGACATAGCTAATATTTTTAATGTGGCAAGTTCAAGCGTTCCTCCACTATTTACACCATCAATTCTCTGAAAAATCTCTGCTACAGTACATTCAAGCCAAACTTGTGTTACGACTGAACTATCCAAACTAGCCAAAACAGAATGGTGATTCTGTTTTGATTGAACCAGCCTTTCATAATCAAAACGAATCAATTTGGGAAATGTGACTCAATATCCAGCTCTAATCCAAAGCATGTCCAAATGGGACACAACCTGAAACGCCCTACCGCCTTCAAGATGAGCAAATTTGTTCTCCATCTTTGGAACCAGTTGATCTAAGATACATATAACCTGCAGATCCTTAGTGTGATTGCTCTATAACTTTAAAAAATTAAGTCACAGTTCATTTCCACTGGAAAAGAAGCGTCAGTTTTAATATATTAAGAGCCAATTGAGATGTGCGAGAAAGGAAGGTTATGTAAGAGTAGTGATATGTTTAGAGTTTCTAGTCCTGGGCCAGAGGAGAACCAATTGGGCGCCAGTGCTCTGTGTATATATTCTTACATAATCAGACCAAATCTTAAATGCTCTGTGATACTGAAGGGATTGGAGGGTCTTCAAGTGAGTCTAACTTTCCTGACCTCTGTCTCCCAAGATTCAGCGTACAGTCTCCTATGGGCCTGGCGGCACTGATCAAAGGTCTCATTCTTTGCTCCAGTAGCTTTTTTTTTTTCTTCCCTTTCCTCGAAAACCCCACGGCAGCCGTTTCATTGTGTCTTTGTGTCCTTTCATCTTTAAAGATAACACACAAAGCCAACAACGGATTTAGCTGCTGTTTATTTCCCTCAAGTATCCAGATCAGTGTCCAAGTCCAGTTTCTTCCCACCAAAAATCTGCAAGCGTGCAGCTTCTCAGACAAACCTGCTGCTGGGTAACATCGCCGCACACAGCCCAGGCATCGTGGAAATTTAGAGAATCCAATTTTTAAAATCCTCAGTCTGGTCAAATCTGACTATTACAGCAGAACTTTAGTTCATTTGGAGACGTGTCCAGCAAAACAAAGTCCTCACCTTCATCACTTCCCATGAAGGCGAAGGTGTTTTAATGTTAAAGGTGCATCATACAAAATGACGTTCTATAGCGATTCATGCATTACATCTCTGCTCAAACCTGTGCTGTCTATAGTGAGTGAAGCCCACGGTGAACACACGGCAGCCACGACAAGTCGGATTTCTGAGGAACCTTTGGAAATTTGAAACCAGTTCATCTCTAATTCTGAGAGAAACCATCAGAATCTTTCAGCATAAATAGAATTTGATCCACTCGGGACATTAACATTAAAGGCATCAATCTATGATGGCCATTGAAATGCAGATGAAAATCTGTTCCGTGGGAAGTTAAGGAAAATACTTAGTAACAGTCTCTATGTTGAAATGCTAGAACACAAGGTATTGCTGCATGAACAACATGGAACTGGCAATTTTGATGAAAAAAAAAAATCTCAATCAAGTTTTGAAATGTAACTTAACTTTGGGAGTCTGTTTCAACAATACTGTAGGAATAAACACTAAATATTGTTTATATACTAGATGAAAAATTGATTGTATAATCGTACCATTAGGTATACAAGTAGTAAATAAATTGTGGTAACTGTGACCCAATCAGTGTTCGGACACATGGCAACAAGTAGAGAGGGAGACTAGAAATGGAGGTTTCAGGTGAACAAATAAAAAGAATAGGAAGACAACGCGAGAGTTTTGTGGATGCAGCAAATGAGAACATGAAGAGGAACGGTGGAGGAGGTTCTGTCTCAAGGCAACCCTTGACGGGAAATGCCGAAAGACAAAGGGAGAGGAGAAGAATAAATAGTCGCTGGAACAAAAACAAAGAGAGATGAAGTGGGTGAATCAGTGACAAATACTATGAATTCAGAAAGAGATCACTCTTTAATGGTCGCATAAGGAGATGGCGAGATAACTGAGGGCAGTCAGACCCACGTGGTTACAGTGAACCCTTTGACCTATTTTTGAACATTCACATGGCAGGGTGACAAAGCAGCTCCACACCACAGAGCATAGTTGTGCAGTGAAAATGTTAATAATGCACACTCTGATAGCTGAACATCAAGGATATGTGGTGAGAAGAAGAATCCTTGTCTGTGTCTGTGTCCACAGCCAATAGTGAATAATAATTTGGCGTGTGTGCCTGAGTGTGTGTGTGTGCGAGTTGACTCACTCATGAGACTAGTATCACCGCTATTGTTCACACAAGTTACCACAGCCTCCCTGAACTTGCCCTTCGTAAAAGAAAAGTATCCTCAACTATTGCCTCAGTGGCTCTCTTCATTCTCTGCTATGCAATGCACACTTTGGCAATTTAATACTTATTTGATATTGTGTTACGGGCAGAAAATCATCAGCCCCAACCATGCAATGAAATCTTGCTTGCCACCTCATAATGTGCCATGTTAGGGCACACAAACAAGCAGCTATCTTTACCTCCACTGAAGGAGGTTATGTGGTCGTCGGTGTCTGTCTGTTGGTAAAATAACTCAAGAACGAACAAAGAGAGTTCAATGACATCTCCAAAAAATGTCAATAATGGGGAAAAAACACATGATTTCACATTGGTGGATGGTCTGGCAACATCGCACTTACTGTTGCGCGTTGCATCATAACCCCAACCCTAACCCTAACTGTCCGGTGGAAGACAATAGTTCAAATTGTAAATGAAATCTACTGAATTGTATGGAAGAAACTAATGGAGGACAGAAGTTATGTGTGAAAACAAAATTACAATGCTCTCTTCTACAGAAGCATCCTTAACAGTCCACCTTAAAAGGTGTAGTCCACCACAACTGACATTGAAAGTCACGCTTCCCATACCATTAAAGAGCAGGGGTGGTTTACAATAAAGTAAACAGTGTTGCCATTTCATTAGGACCAGCTTGCGCCTTAGAACAGACAAAGCAGAGCTTCACAGATTTCTTTAAGGGAAGGGCAAAATCCAGGTTGTGGAAGCGAACCACTGATCAAGTCTCATCATCTCATACGGATATTCTTATCAACTGTGTAATGCCATTCACTTTTGTCCTGTTTGACAGACGTCTTTTACCTTGCTAATTTAACCGCGAACACTTTTGGATCAAAATGTCATCACGGGTGCCTTGTGTGCGTGGAAGTGTCTGCAGGAGGTGAGTGACAGGCTGTTAGCCCAATACTTTTTAAATTACACACTGTGCCAAAATAAACCAAGACATTCTGGAGCACCAGCAGCCTCGCGGCGTTGTGTTGGAAGAGCACATCGCCGGAGTTAACCCCTGGAGTCCCCGTGTCTGGCGAGCAGGAAAGTTTTAGCAACTGTTTACTGCCTTCATTAGACCAAACTTCTAATTCTAGCGCCTCATTTTTAATTTTGCTCCTGCAAATACATTCTGTTCAGTGGCCAAAAGTCAAGCTCAAAAGGTCATGAGTGAGACCAGCAGTAGTTTGACCTATCAATAAAAGAGTCAAATTTTGGTACTGTCCATGAATAAGCCACGTGATTAATTCATTCTCGGCAAACTGAGCAAGAGCGAGAGAGGAAGGAAAGACAGAGGACAAAATGGCTTACATAACCATGAGCAGACGGTATAAACATTAGGTTGACACCCACTCAACGCCTCTTGTAGAGGGAGAGAGAGGTCTTCTGGGTAGTGTTTGAGAGCCATGAGGGATTTATTTTTCCTGTCGAAGGTGACCCAGGCATGGGGCAGAGTATCTGAGTGCACAGAAATGTGAGATTTCCTTTTTACCTGGCCTGTGCTGCTGCAACATCGTTAAGGTTACGATAAATTTAACACCATCCTGAAGCAAATTTTTCTGCAGCGGAATCACACACCAAATACAACAAATCTCATTCATGAAATGGAGGTTTGAATAATTGCACGAATAGGTTGTCGTACTGCATGAAAGTGTATTTGTACACACGTTTTGTACCACGAAGAGTCTTTTATCAATTCATTAAAAATGTTTATTAAAGAGTCCAGTACAATTTTTACAGCTATTTTCGAGGACAATATACATGTTGAATTACTTCTCTTGAAGCAGCTTGTTAGCTTACAAGCTAATAACAATGACTCGAGGTCAGGGGGTTTGACTCCTTGTGAGATGAACTTGCTGAACCGCTATAGGCTGCAATACCTGATGCGTCAACAATAACAGTTCACAATGTCTGTACAGTACTGCAGCGAGATTTTTCTCCCCAGCTACCCCAGACTAATAACGTATTTAATAATAGTATGCAGTCATTGACTCTGGCTCTGTTCCAAATTCCTGAAGTCTTTGAAGGCTTGTGTCTGCTAATGAAGCTCTGACAGCAGGTCTCTCAGTCCAGTGGAGAAATCATTATAATGAGAAGTAGAAGGGGTGTTAGCGAGCGTTTACTGAGCAGTTTTTCAAATTTCATTATATACATTATATACACTCGAATAGATGACAAACTGATCGACTTGTCATGCCACGCTTCAATGCTTCTGTCCAACAGACGCACACTGACATTCATTCTCGTGATGTCCTGTGGTGTGCTTTTAGATTGCCAGTGACCTCTGACCTTTAGGACCCATTTGCTCTTTACATTTAAAAGTCAGCCTCCAGAACTTCCTAGCACCAGGAAGGCCTTCTGATGAGATGCCTGAATTAGTTGACAACTAAGCTGAGAAGCAGTGGCTCCATTAAGTCGCCTGCTAATGATTCTGTGGCTCACTTTGGCTCGGAGAGCCACCAGCCAATTTCAGCCACTTACATTCAGGCCCTCTTTTGTTTGGTTCTGACGCAAGAATGTAGAAACAAACATTGTTTGAAAAACGGATTGTGTTTCATTTTGTTCCCCCCCCTGCAGCACTGATACTCTATAGCAGGGGTCTCAAACTCGTGGCCCCTGCTCAGGATGCAGTTTGGCTGCCCGCCAGTAGTTGTCCAATTATAATATGGGTGTGGCCCCAACAAGACAGTCCCTCTTTGTCCAAAGTGGACAAAATATAAAGGTGCAGAGACCTCAATGATACATGACATTTGCAGGGATCACCTGTTCTCTAAGATGTGGTGTTAGAAGCCAGTGCTCTTTTTCAAAGGAGCCTCCTGTTGCTCTTCAAGTGGTTTGCATTTAACACTGATGTTGATTGAAAAACAACAGCGTTTCTAACACAAGTACCTCACTGTTAATCATCTAAATGGTTTTTAAAAAACAGAATGACCTACTGAGTTTTCTTTCCTCAGAATTCTCAAGCAATCTTCATGAGACTGACTCAACAGCCACAAAACTGCTGCCGAATGTTCAGCTGACAAGTAGAAAAATGAAGTCTGAGGTTGATTTCCAGGTGTGGGAAATGGAAAATGAATGCAAACAGAGGGATAGGGGATCACACAACATGATGGGAAACTCAACACAAAATAACCGACTTTTCCAACTTCAATCCTTTCTTCTTCTCAGGATAAATCTGTGATAATATTTAAAAAAGCACAGGATAAGACTAAACATACAGACTAAAGCTGGCTGTAACACTTTGGTGAGAATTTGTTTTAATCTAGCTTACTGACATGGACATAAACCCAAATGGACCACTTCAAAGATCCCCATCTAAAAATGGTTCTGTTATAAACCCAGAAGTCCTTTTATATGACTGGCATGAATGACCTGTAAACTTGGCCGCTTGCTTCATTTGACCCTCATCTGGCTCCTTACCGCGGGTTAGATGTTGGACCTGTTGCCTTTACAGTAGGTGACCTCCAAACTCAGCTTATAGTGCCGAGGGCAAATGAGAAAAACAAATCCCTAGAGAGGGGGAGATTATCTTTTAGGGATTAGCTCTGACCTCAGCCACCTCTGTGCCACATACTCCCAACCTCTACACTCCCCTGACAACCAGCTACTAATGCCAAAAAAAGTTGAATTATTCCTTACAAGTCTGATTATTTATTAGGAATATTAGACATGTTAAAACAGCGAGTGTGTGTTAAATAACAAAAACTTGAAAAAAATTGAATAAAAAAATATTAATATAATATGGGTAAGTATAATAGCTATGTAAATATGATACAATAAATAGATATGAAACTTCCATGGAGGGATGGATGCAGTTTTGCCAGAGACACAATGTCCAACAGTTGGTCATGATGTTATGGTTAATCGATGTGCATCAGCTTAGTAGTTTCAATCCAAAATCCCTACTGCACATCAAGCTGGTGCGTCCAGTGAAAATTTAAGTGCTCTGAAATATAAAAAGGCAGCCTTCCCTATGATTATGTGATTCAGAAAGGATTCACTTTGAATGTAGGTTAATATAACTTGACGCTGACACATGTTGCCAGCAACCCGTATGCATTTCCTGTCGCAGGCCATTACACTCAAAAGCCATAAGTCCTTTAGAATCCTGTCGCTACCAACATAAAGAGGTGCAGACAAGGAGACAAGCTGAAAAGGAAAAACAGAGCAGTAAAGGTGAAAAGAAATGACCCTCTCGTGATGAGTATTTATGGCTAATTGTTGAGCTTCAGACGACTTTCTCAAGAGTGATTTCATAGAGATGGGATGAACTTGTGGGCACATGCATAGACTTGCAGAGAGATGCTTAACACCGGCGCAGCACATTCTGCATGTGCGCTGGAGTGAGTGTCTGTCGAGTGTTTGAGGGCTAAAGAGTTGAGGGGAAGAATATCAGCCGGCCTTCACCCGCCCACGAGAGTCTGACTGCTGCTGACAGCATCTATCAACATTAACAAGCGAAAATGTGTCAATGAAATATGCAAGCAAGCATTTTTGAAATGTTTATTTTTAGATAATAACTGCAGGAATTGGTTGGCACTGACACTTCATTACTTCATAAGCTACTTTGGATATAGTTACAGTATATATTTTATAGTAGGCAAAACATATGCAAATAAAGTACGTAAATAAGTAAAAGTAGGAATGCAATACAATAACTAAACTAAACTAAAAAACTTAACTAAAAAAAAAAAATAATTTAAATGTTTCTTGGGGGAGAAACAAACTTTTCAGAATGCAAAATGAGCACTGACAATTGAAAATTCTAATTTTATGAGAGCTGGACAGTTACAGCAAAGGTCAAACGTTCAGTGTGTGCCAATAAAGAAAACTAACCAACTAAGTCATTTAGACCGCTATTTTATCTTGTAGGTGAGGAAAGGTTGATTTTAAAGTCGAATTATGTAATAAATAATCAAACAATCCATTCAAATACAAAGCCTCAAAAATCTGCTACACAACCAGCAACAAAAAGATGACTGTAATCTGGCAAGGGATTACCATAAATATATTTTTCAAAATACATCCCCAGACTAGAGTGGAAAACAAAATGAAAATGCATGATACCAGGCATCCTAGCGGTGGGAAAAGTGAGAGACGGAGATAAACCGCAGTAACATGATCTTGTTATTTACTCACTCAAAATATCAGTAGGCTTCGAGTATTTTCAGGGGGGACATTAGAAACTTTTTATTTGTAAGTCAATGTTATTTGCACAGCAGTTTAATATATATAAAAATGATTTAGGATTCCATGAAGGAGATAATTTGAAAATCACACAAATCCCATGTTTACATGTTCATTTTCTAAGAGCAAATCAGTTAAACCAAAGTATCTCCCATTTGAACCAAGGACAAGAAAAATGGACGGATTCGTCTCATGAGAAATCAGTTGCTACACCGGACTGTTTATATTGTTCAAATGTTTAAGAGCGATTTTGACATCAAGCTATTCAGAGACACTTTTTACAATACAAACAAGCCGCTTCATAACACGGTGTGCCAAGTGAGAAGAGGTTGAAGAGGAAAAAAAGGGGGTGTGCGCTCACACACACTGCAATTGGCTGGTAAAACTAAATGTGCAATGACCTTTTTCAAATTCAGTTTGTTCACCTCTGAAGGATTATCTGCCCAGATGGCCCCTGGTTGAACAATGCAACACCTGCTGAGGGACATACTGTAAAGCAATAAGGGTTAATCTAAAAAAAGGAGCAATGGAAGGAAGTGTGCTGTTGTGTCTGTTAGAACGATTTTGGGAATAACAGAAAATGAGGAAATAGTCAAGTCATTTACAGGCATGATATCACGAGAATGTACATCCTGAAATTCCTGACGGACTGGTCTGAATTAAACCATGACATGTCGGTTCCCTGAATCGAGGCACTTCACAGGTGATCCTGTAACTGCCTCACAACATTTCAGAGTCAACATAATGGGAATTAAAAAGTGCACAGCCAGGCCTTCCCATCCCGAAGAAACTATAAGGTTTCTAAATATAACCTCTGCTCATGTAAGGACTGCCTCGCTGTTATGACCGACTTTTGATTTATATTTAATAAAGGGGAAGATTTTTCAGAGGTGAGTGCAGGTGCCCTTTTAGAACAGTCCCTGAGTCACCTCTGCTCACAGAAAGAGTCACAGTGCACTGCATGTAAATCAGATGTGTATTGCTGTATCAGATTACTAGCCCTATCTTCCTACTTGTTAGATGAAGCAGCAGTTAAACCACCAAAAAAAATGTCCTCAAAGGAGGAGGGAGTGGGGACGAAGGTTTTCGGCAGTCTCAAAATAATGTGAAGAGCAACTATTACCTCCATCTGAGGTTATGTTTTGTCAGGGTTTATCAGTCGATCAAGCTGTTAGCTAAATAAGCAGGCTGTTTACAGTTTTGTGCTAGAATTTTTTACATTTTTTCTGACCACATTTTTTGATTAATGCTTTAAAAGTGACTTGTAATACAAATGATTCATAAAAAGATATACTTTGACTTGTTCCTGATTAAAAAAAACCTTCAAATCAATGTTTTGAAGGGACAGTATATGTATGTATTTATGACATAGGAAACATTTATATCAAGCATGTAATGAAGCTCCACCTCCAACATCCAGGAGATGTTGAAAGGGTGAAAATGCAGAAATTTGAAGTTGTATTGAGTAATAAAAGATTTTTTTGTTTGTTTGTTTTTATGTCACAGTGTTACTGCTGACTTCATCATCAGGTGGCACGCTAGCAGTAGAAACCACACATTAAATCATTGAAGTTTACTTTAACACAACAGGAACCAAATCAAACATTTCTCTGAACCATTTAGCTTCAACTCCAGAGCAGGATGTTTTCGATAGTTGCTGTAGGAACCACCTTAACACCACAGAGGGAGTCAGGAAGACTGTTGATTGGAGTTTTTTCCAAAAAAGTAGTGTATGAGTACTTGCTTTTGAGTACTCACCGATACCAAGTACTTACACCATTACACATAAAATTACTTTGATTTTTTTTTATTTTTCATATATATTGTTATTTGAACAACATTCCTCAGTAAGCTTTTCTAGTACACTTACTTTCTAGTAAGCACTGTGTTTAAAAAATCGATTTTCTGATTCTGAATCGAATCGTTCATTAATTCCATAAAGTCGATTCGTAGGTCCAAAGATCGGATTAATTAATTTACGTTTTAACACATATTCTCCGGGTGAAGTCCAACCCCTTTGACGACCTCACGAATCACGTGACGCGACATCACCCTGCGCTCCTTTCCAAGCCAACAAATGAAACTCGAGCGAACTTTACCACTTCCGGGTAATTCTGCACGCTCTGTCATAATAACTGAAGCGATTGCGGGCTTCATTTGCAAAGATATGCGCCCGTCTTCCGTCGTTGAAAACGAGGGCTTCAGGCAACAGAGCCACACTACGCCATGGTGTCTCGCAAACGTCTGTTATCCCAAACATGCACCGGTCAGTAAAAGAAAACGTGAAAAGTAAGCTTCAGTCAGCAGTCAGGGGGGCATTACAAGCGATAGTGGACATCTTCGCAATCTTAAGCGAGTCTGACAACTCACTATATTGATGAGGAGTGAGACCTCTTGTCGTACGTACTGCAGACCACAGAGAACTGTTACTTCGCAATGACCGTCAGGTTGCTGTGAAGTCAGTCACCAGCACTCTGTTTACATTTTCAGTGGCTGACAATATCTTTTTTTTCATTTTGATAATAACATAAAAATGCATTAGTATTAAACAGCAGCATCTTTGGGGTGAATTTTTAATGTCATAATGGCGTTCTGTGTCTGGATCTTTATTATCATTTACTATGAATCCTTCATTAATTTCCTGTTGAATGTCAATATGATACTAGTATTAATACATTGCGTAACTTGTCATGTGATTATGGCAACAGCTCAGAAAATGGTTTAAATACTAACCTCAATCGAGATTGGATCGGATCGAATCGAATCAAATTGAATCGTGATAATCAATTCTAAGTCATTTATATATATATATATATATATATATATATTTGTCTACAACAACGGCATCCAAACTCCTCTATAATCTAGAGGAGTGCCTGACTAAAAACTACTACTGGAGCTTGTTTTGTCTCAAGTCGGTTCCCAGTGCTACACTGGTCTCCAAACAAAGAATTCCCCATTGATGCGCTGGTTGTTATAGGAACCAAAGGACATGTGACTCTACCTTTAAGTTCCATACATGCTTTGAATGAGTACAGATGAGCAGTGGAAGACAAAATATATCTTTATTTAACTGAGTGGGCAGTTGGAGACGGAAACTGAAACGTTGATGATTACATTCAGTGTGGCGCTTTGATGGCTCAATATTTCCTTCTGCATTTTTTATAATAGCAAATTACCACACTCCACACACTGATTCACTATCCCTAGGCTTCCTATCAAATGACTTTGAAAATATGAATAATTTTCTGCAATATCGTCATTGTTCTTTTGGTCACCACCAAAAGTTAGATGGAACATCGATCAACTCGAGAGATGCCAGTTGAGGTGGCGGCGGCATGTTTCAACATCTCCAGGACAAGTTGGATTGGTTTATTGTTGTTACCCCAGAAAAGCTGGTCTCTCTGCTACAGCGGCTGCCGCCGTGATAGACAATATATGGATAGATTATTTAAAATGCAAAATTTTCCACTGAGTTGCATCCCATAACTGCTTATTGCCAGCCAGTCCCACACTACGGCTGTTCAGTTTACACATTTGTCCATTGATTTTCACCACTCAGTCGCCAAGCACCGAGACCAGTCTCACTCCAAACCCAGTGTTGTCACATACTGGATTAGCACCAGGGACCTTCTTGCTCCGAGGCAGTGGCATTACCACAACTCCACCATGCTGCCTGTCACATCTGATTACTTATTTCAGCTCACATCGAGATGCTGAAGAGACTCACTATTGTTAACAGGAAAACACACAGCCAAAAAATAAGCGTCTTAAGCCTAAAAATGAAATATTACCATTTCATTTGTGAACACTCACTCTGTCATTATGTCACTGTTCGCTCCCAAACAAAACCCTTCATTGTGTACCAAAAAAAAACTCGTCTTCAGCCTCATGCAGCTGACTTGAACACATAATACTCAGCTAAAGAAGACAAGCCTACGCTCTTTCATTCATTTAGAACCAGAAAAATGAGAGAGAAAAAAATTGCAATAAATTTGTTCAATGATGCTGAATGATGTGGTGCTAATGTGAGCGTCAGGCAGCCAGAAAGCAAGTGAAGAACAATGCAAATAGAGCAGGTTTGAACAATACAGCCAACATTTCATACATGGATATTCATTCATATTCATATCTCGATACCTATGCGATATTGCCACCTTTGAGCGTAGTAGAAGTTTTAACATTATTATTGTTCAAGGGATTATTTACTTTACTTTATTGTGAATACACAAAGTAATTCATGCGCAATAACAAGGTGCAGGAACATCTTCAGCCAGTAAAAGGTTGGGGCCAAAACATTTCAGTGATCGACAGCCTGTTTCATCAGAGACCTATGCACTAAGACACAACAGAAAAAACCTAGCTGAGCTACTAATTTCATTGCAGTTCCACACCGCAATTCAAAAGGAAAATCGGGAGCATGCAACCTATTTTCAGCAAATGCACAATATTCCAATCTAAAATCAGTTTATTCTCTAAATATTTGTAAAAGTTTGTACACTCTGATTTTGCAACATTACTGTCATGAATGTGCATCTCTTCATAGAGATACAATAACAATATATTGCAAACCGCCACCAACTTGCAAGCAACCATTTACATTCAACACAGTTTTGTTTTGTCAACAAGCTCTAGCAAGGCTCACATTTGATTAACAAATGTTTGGAATCCTCTACTTGATACTGAGTTTACGGATTCCTTGACAGCTCAGGAGACGCAGTGACTAGTGATAAAAGACAAGAGCACTGCCTGTGATGCACTGTGGTACATTCATATTGAAGCTGAAGTGTGATGAAGAATTTGCTTTAAGCACAAAAGCACGGAAAGTTGGGTGGACTAAATGCAACTAGAGCTCATGAACTGGCTCCAACAGTCCCCGGAGAGCCATTTGAGGCCAAATGGATCTATCAAAAAGGACAGCAGAGGACTCGAGGCGAGCGGAGTCTGTGTGCAGCACCGTCATGGATTGCTACTGTCTTTGACCAGAGTTACAAGAGATTCAATTCCCCAATTTGCCCTTCATTGATGTCCATTTGAACAGAGTGGAAACAAAAGTTTGCAAAGCTACTGACTAATAGTGAGAGATATGAAGGATAAATGGAAACACAAGGCCGGCCAGATTAGAAGCTCCATCAGAAGAAAAGCATTATTTTTCTGCACAGCACTTCACAGAAATAATGCAAGAGAAAATCCCCCCAAAACACTTGGATGCCATGTTCAATGTAATATAATAAAATGAATTTTGTTATGTAAATGAAAGGCAAATCTTCATTTATTTAATTTGATACAAGCCGTTCATTGTTGAGAGTGGTGAGAGTTTGTGGCTAGAACATGCTTCAATTAATTGAATGCCTTCCCCACAAAATATTGAAATGACAATATATTGGGACATTTGAGTTTCACTTCTTAATATATTTAGTTTTTTCTTAAATAAAAAAACTATATCGCAGCCCAGTTGAAAGTCATTCTTTGCGATGCTAGAGCTGGGATGTTTCTAGCACGTTGCTAAAAGAAAAACAAGAATACGTTTCATGTCATCGTAGGTAATGTGTTGTGAAGTAAGGGGGAAAAAAACATTGTCATTTTATGTGGCCCAAGTAATACAAAGTATATCGTACATGTCTTGCCAATAATGAATTTAATACATGAAGTACACAACACAAATTTAATTTAGCTCATAATAATTTGAGCAACTACAATAATTCATTTGAAATATTGAATTCATCACTGATCTGTTCCAAGTTTAATGATACATTTGAAAAGTTTAATCTGGACATGGCCTGATCTAATAAGACTCTGTGTCTGGGTAGCCACTGATCACTTGTGAGTGTTTCTTAAACAGACGTGTTTATAACTAAAATGATGAACTGAAGTTCCACGTTCTGATTCAAACATCATTTGTTTAGGAGGTGCTAGGAATTACAGGATTTAGTTCCTTGTTCCTGCAGTGAAAACACACACTAAAACGGTTCATTTCCTGGAAGGGATTTAAGAGCTAAAACAGCCCTGCTGTTCCTACCAGCTGAAATGTTGCTTGACACTAAGAAGGAAATATAGAAAGGGAAATTATAGCCGAGCTAGTTCGCAGGTCCTCTTTTCTCTTTCCACTATTCATTTATACATATGGAGTCAGATGGGTATATCAGTTTAGATTAGGACATAAATGAAAGTCTAAATATGTCAGAAGCAGGCTTTCAGTTAGGATTTTTTCAAGTCTGTGCCCCTTAATAACTTCTACTTCACTCAGCCACAAGGTAAAGAGGGACAGCGGCAGGTATATCAGCGCAGACTTGAACGGCACCACGCAATAAAATGCAACACTTGTGACTCGCGAGACGTTTGACAGTAGAACATGGCGGCGCCGAAGCAACCACTTTTTACCGTAGGAAAACCGTGGATGAAAGATATGGTGCCCTCAAGCAAAAGCCTGGTCAGAACACAAAGTCACCTCCAATATTAGTGGAATGGACAGTGTATTTCCTGCAAAGATTCAAGAATTTTGGGATTGTAATGCCACTAAGAAATGTGGTTTATCATTACAAACCTTTAACTAAAAAAGGCAAGACAAGACTTTGTAAGGTGGCAGAATAATATCAACCGATATTTAATGTTTCAGCTACACAAACGTCTATTGATGAGCCTTTTTCCACTGAAATTCATTGGCCAATCTGGGTCATTCTACAGCCATGTACAGTTTATTTCTATCTCCACCTTCACTTCTGACCTCCTTTTCTTCCCTCCTCCTCCTCACTCCCCAAAAAACCCAACATCCGCAGGATTTAAAAGGCTTACATGTCAGTCTCCTGATATCAGACTCATTCAGACTAAGCTCTTTAAATACCATGTAAATATATAAATGCGGTCCAATGTGTGGGCACCATTCAATCCAATTAGCAATAATGAATTTGGTCTCAAGGAATCTGTAGAGCAATGATTTTCTAATAGTTCTCAGCGGCTTATTAGACCAGAACACTCCAAGAATATTTTTATTATCCTTATTGGCAGGACATATCAAAGTGATGTTCATGCATACAAATTATAAATGAGGAACGCGATAATGTATTACTTGAGAGTGCAGGCACTCTCTGACACTTTCATTTGGGCATTAATGTGCATTCAGGCTGAAAGCTGCACTGCCTAAGCGCCGCACCGCCGGAGTCATGTGGTCCTTGCTACTTGTAAGACATGAAAAATTTAATCCAGGAGGGCAGGGCTGAGCAATTGATACAAGATATTTGTGCAAGATTAAATGGCAGCTCATTTTTCAGGGCTTATGTGAAGCTTTTAGAAAGCCACAAGCCAGACTTCTTTAGTACCCATTAAAGCAGAGTTATTACAAATAATGACTTGCAAGTTTTTGTCAAAGATTAACAATGTTTAAAAGTGTATGAAATATGTGGGCGATGGAAAGACATGGATTCTCCTATTGACAAGACGTGCTTTATCCCCAGCATCTTCTTCCAGCTTTTTTAGTGACGTCCAATTGTTCATTTTGGAAAGAAGTATCACAATTTCAACACAAATGATATACATGACCATTTATCACGATTAAATTTAACTAATTTGATAACTGACTGACTGTTTTGCTGCTGGCCAAAAACTGTTGGAAATGGGATATTATGAAACATTTATGTCCAAGCTGATGAATGGTCATTATTCTTGGGATACATTTTACATGGTTTTTTTTTTGTATTATTATACTAAAATGATTCACTGCTTCATTTTATTCCCACCATTTTTTCAAAATGAAAAGGTTATTTTTTACTGAATAGGTTATGCAAATATCTGTGGAAGAAAAAAAAGTATACATCAGTTTTTGTCCAGTTGATAACTTTGCTCAGTTAATAACTGCTGAATGACATCAGTGCTGAAGTGCAACTACATGAAGAGTCTTCCGTGAAGGAATGAGATTATCATCACGTTTGTGAGCCATTGTTTTTCCACATTCACCACATACTGATGCTTTTAATCAGACCAGGTACACCCACTGAAATAATCTGATGCCATGTATCAGATGAAGAATAAGCTCTTTGTCATACAGCAGGAATGTGTTTAGTTCCTGTTTGGCAAGTGCTCACGTTTTGCTCCAAGTGATGTACACGCAGCAAATCTCAACACTGAGAGATGTCACTTGTTCATGT
This sequence comes from Synchiropus splendidus, assembly GCF_027744825.2. Classification (NCBI taxonomy): domain Eukaryota; kingdom Metazoa; phylum Chordata; class Actinopteri; order Syngnathiformes; family Callionymidae; genus Synchiropus; species Synchiropus splendidus. Next base: position 24,161,408 of record NC_071335.1, read on the forward strand.
AATTGGCACATGCCGTTTGAAAGAGAAACCCTGGTGACATGACAACGCAAAGTTATATAAGGCGACGTTGCCACCAAACTTTTGCAAAGAAGTTATGAAAATGATTCAAACAAGAGTTTTTGCTCCTGTTCAAGTTGTACCAGATCTGCGCATCACAGCACTGTACGACACTGTAATTATATGTGTTTAGGTTTAGAACGGACCCTGCATCACACAACAATGAACTGAAACATGACACTAAGCAGACTGTCACGGCAGGTATTCCACTCACCTACTCTCCACTTTCACTCAGGTCTACAGGTCCTTCTTCAGGGCTAACTTTGGATTGGGAAGCAAACCATTGCCTTGGCGATATGGTTCCTCATTCCAACACCATCGGACTAAAAGTAATAAACAATAATGCCCAGAGGTTTCCTACAGGAGCTGCTGTCTCAGTTGGATCATATGGCATCCTTGCAAGTTAACTACGGGTGTGAACGGCAGTTATTTCTATGGGGGCAAGAAAGATTCTGCATCAATCACTGTAACATGTCTTCAAAATTGGCAAAAACGCAACTCAAAAACTGCCATGAACTGAATAAAAGAAAAACTTGATGCGTAGATGTGTCATAATCAAGACGTTCCTCATTGCTTTATTGACCAACAGTGCAGAAAGAGAAATAATAATTAGATATATTTGTGAGAGATTTTTTTCACAAAACTCCATTTGTCAATAAAACTTAAAAGATACAGTACTCAAATATGTTGTAAGGCTCCAGAGTGAATTGTGAGCTGACTCAATTTTTTATGGTAAGAAGCAGCACTTCACTGTGTCTCTACATGTTTACCATTAAAGCTGCCGGAGAGATATTGTATTAGTAGGCAGTGTTTATCTAGTCTGGTTTGCTTGACAGTGTGTTTCTGAAGTCAGACAGGCAATTTCTTCTATTCCTCTAAATAGGTGATTTTTGGAGTATCGAATCATCCTATCGTCTTTGCACTTAGATTTTCTTGCGAAGCTGATGCCTCAAAGTCCAAGTTAACATCTAAACCTGGTGGATGGTGTCAGGTCTCTGGCTGTCAGCCAAAAGGAATGAAGGACGCTGAAATGAAAATCATCCTGGCTTTAGACATACACGCCAGACACTTCCTCAAGGTATGAAAAAAAGACATCAGACTAAGCTTTAATGGCACGCGTTATCACGAGAAGACCAGCATGGCTCTCCGACAAGGTTTTATGATGATGTTCAAAAGCACTTAACCATGCGTTTGGGTGTTCTTTAAACGTAGTGACGGACCGTTCAGCCTCAAGATTTCCATCCTGCGAGGCAATCATCCGTCACATAACATAACACATGTTCTCTTTACATGCACCCGTTCTCAAGGGCTTGTTATGCAAGCAAGCCTTTCACTCGGAAAACGTTTAGCAATTAATTCAAGAGATTTTCAAAAACGTTTGCCTTCCTGTCCTCCAGATCAATTTAGTGATTTATAACTTCATTCATCATCACTGGATTTCTGGAAACCAATTTAATTAATTGGCAAAAGCCCAGCTTTCAATTATAGCGCTATGACAAAAGGAAAATAAAGAATGAAATGGTGTGTTTTGAAATCCTGCACCTCTGAGTCAACCATGCTGTTATCAGTCCAATGAATGGCCATTTTCATACACCCATTCTTATGGGCCAGTAGGATCTTACTGAATATTTGGAAAGCACAATTGTTAATTTACCCATCACTTAAGCAGGCTGCAAAAAGTTTTCTATGGTTACATGACGGGTGATACGCGGGGCTGAAACTAACTAGCAAGTCACCGACTATCTTAATCGACGGTTGACTAGCATGCCAGACATTAGTGTTGTAATTTATCCAACCTTCTACCTTCCTTAAAAGAGTCCTCCTTCTTTACTTACAACACGCTCAATGACCAAATTAACTGGAGAGGTGAACATTCACTCACTAATGTGCTTCATTATTTAGGACGACTGAAGACTGGGTGCAATGCCCTACTTGGTGGATAGATGATAGATGTGCGGATTCCGGGGCAATATTCTCTTTTAATCAGAGACACCGCGACCTTTCATCTTCTTCCCACTGACCAGTGAGGTGTGAGGAAGGGGAGCTGACAGGTTTAAATGTCCTTCAGTGTTTGCCCTGTATCGTTCCCCATCTCTCAAAATAGATTCAAACCATCTAAAAATAAACTGCACTTGCAGTGCTTGCCAAAGCATTGGGTTGTTTTCCAATCATCGATGTCTTATTTGATGTTTTTGATGTGTGTTGTGTTGTCGGAAAATATCAGAACCCCTTCGTCATGGGATTTCCTTTCAGTTTTTATTCCGGTTTCTCTTAGTTTTGATCTTAATAAGGCAGTTTAGAATATCGTCATCAGTATAATACGTCGCGAAACACAGCGTCTGTGGTTGACTCCGTAGCGAAAGCAAAAGGCATCAATAGGTCCCGAAAAAGAAGCTCCATCTCTTAGAATTTGCTGAGCAAAACAACAGTCTTTTGCAAAATGTGCGGAGACACAGCACAGCAGTGCTAACAGCTAACTGTTAGTTAACTCAAAGAATATAGCTGGACAGTTATGCATTATATTCTAACGCAGCAGAAATAAGCTCACTGTCAGTGCAGGTTGATGCTTTTGAGGGATAAATAAAACACCTTAAGTTAGCACTTTTCATTTTCTTTTATTTTGCTACCTACCTGTAAAAGATCAGTTTATGTTTGAATCAGGCATCCCCTCATTTATTTCATGACTTTGTACTTTTATTTTCATGCTTACCAGAGGAAACAGTTGCAATTTATTCTATTTATCAGCCTTGATATTAAGCAGTTTTAAGAGCAGGGACTGCACTATTTGAAATTTAAAATGTTAATAAATGACGTAAATTAAACGATCAGAAATAAAAGTGTCAGATTTGAAAGGGCGTACTTGCATTACTTTTGATACATTACCATTACATTAATTTGGTCTGAAAATAATGCTAACAATAACAGCAGCAACAATGTGGGGAGAATTTATCGACCAGCAAAATGTGTTATCGTGACAGGCCTGGTTGATAGGTTGTCAAAATCATCTTAGAAAGGTTTGTCTGTTTTACTTTCTATCTGACTGTCAGGTATTGCACAGGAAATGATTTGGTTTCACAGTTCAGAAACTTGCAAATTATCAATGCAGAATGTGATATTTCCTTCTCTCACTCAGCTGATCTCCTTGAAGGTAAGATCACAAACAGTAATCTATCTTTACAACGTGCTTCTTAAAAGCACAGACGACAAGGACTTCTGCTGTAGGGGTGTAAGAAAATATGGTTATCATATCGCAATACCTGATATCTATATCAATATTTAATACATAGATACTTACTGCTGCTAAGTCTAACTGGAGTGACATCATAGCAATAAACTTGTTTTCATGCACATCATATTGTCCTGCATCTGATTTTGCCCCTTAAAAATGTGGTTCTTATTACAATATGTTGTCGAATTGACAGTATCCAAATATATATATATAGCAATGTATCGCATCACCACTCCTGTATCGGGATGCATATCATATCGCAACATACCTGCCAACACACAGCTCTCTTTTTACTGGCAAATTATTTCCTCAGCTAGAACCAAAAAAGCCAAAAAAGCTGGGCTAATGCAATCACGGTAGCCTGGCCAGCTAGCGTGATTGCATTAGCCCGATGTAAGACCTAATCCTTGCCCCAGTCATCCGTGTGTATCCTGGAGGTGAATCTAAACTGATCAACAGCCAGATGATTAGCTGCACTGACAAAGCGCAGCGGTAAACGTTGCCGACAAAAGCTTTGAGGGAAGCTCGCTTGAGCTGCCTCTAAACAAAAGTCACATTCAAAGAACCATGATGTACTTCTCATAAAAGGTGGGGTTGACCAAAGCATGCCCCGCACTGTGACGGACAAACACACGCACCTACAGTCGCCAATTACTCTTTGTGTGTTTCGGACTGTGGGAGAGTAGCAGAGTGAAGAAAGCCAGTCAAGCACAGCCTGTGCACCTTAATTTCCAATGAAAATACTTGTCAGCTCAGCCGTTTGCCTTTCCTAAAAAGGGCTTTTTGAGTGCTTTATGTGATTCCCCAACATGATGTACAGGTGAAGTAAATGTGTTACAGTGCGTTGTGGGTCATGTGCTCGCTCCCGCATGCAGGCGGTGAAATAGAGCACACATAATGTAGACATTTTTTACTTGCACTCATGGTACAGAGTGGAAATTCCCATCGCATTTCTTAGAAGCCATGCATGAGCTTACTGACCTCACATTAGTCAGGAATGTTAGATATGAATGGCTGGACTAGGACATTATCATTTTTAATTTCCATCGCCAACTGTAATCAAGCAATACAGTAATGTAACTTTATTTTCCTCAGAACAAAAAGAAAATCGTTGATCCGTCTTGTTTAGGAATTATTTTTGCTCTCTATACTTGAAGGTTGTTTCTCTCAACGTTGGGCCTCCCACGATGTCCAGGTGGAATTGAAGACTTTCAAATACCGACAACAGTACTTGAAAAGATACTATGAGTCAAAAGCATATACGGAAAAAGAGGAAGAAACTGAGAGAACCCTCGACAAGCCAACTGCTTCTTTGTCAGTGGAGTTTATCAAGTGACTCTGCCAGTTTGACTAGGATCTCTGGTGCAGCTTTTACAAGTTTGCTCAGTGGTAAACCTTTCGATCTTTGATCTACAGAGATGGCAGCTTACCATGTGCATCACAGTAACATCTATGAAACAATGTCAAGCTGGACGCCTATAATCGTAATCGCCAAGTGTGTCGGCGACAGGATGTCTGAATTGTCCAGTGAGTAATCTGACTGCATGTTAGGCAGCTCTGAGGTGCAAGAAGAGGAAGATGTACTTCTGAGCGCTAAGAACTGATTATGCACAAACACACCTGGATGTAGTTGCTGGGATAATTGATAGTAGTGTGCATAACAAATGCTTCCTGAGCATTCTTGGTAGCTAAACAGAGCGGTGAATACAGGTCATTCTATAGGGATTATAAACGGATGGCTATGCCATTATTGCTTACTATATGAAATAGTGCTTGATGGGAGATCAACAGGTGCTCTACAACCCACAAAATAAGTTCGGGCATTTGTGCCTGCTTCCCTGAGACGTACAATGTTGACTTATAGTCACTATAAGTATATGCATATAGACACTACAGTGATGTGATCGTATAGCATGTGATTTAGCTGTTAGTGATCATTACTGTTTATTAAACATTATTATCGACCAGTTAGAAACTTGAGTCGCAGAATTCATATGTAGAAGTTTGAAACAAAACTGTAAATAATCTGTTTAAAAGGGATTTTTTTGCAGGAATCGCACCGAGACAGTAGATCATATATTGTATATTCATGCAGACAATGTAACGAAACAAAATTCTATGATTCAAGAATGGTGTTGGCTCCTGTGGTATTGAAACTTGTGCCGCTGGTGTTGGCCCATGTGGTATTGAAACTTGTGCCGCTTGGGCGAAAAAGTAGAGTCTTAACCACTACACCCCGGTCAGCAGTGAGCCTGAACTCACCAGCTATAAAAACATGTTATCAAGACCACATTTTATCTTCACAATCAGAAGACAGTTTATTTATTTTGGGGATTCCACTCTGGGGCTGTGTTTCATTACGTCCAGTTTTCCAATATTTGGCTGCTCTCCTCTGCTTCATATGATACCCATTTAAACCCTTAGTCACCAAAGACTCAAAATTGCGACAGGCAACGTGGCTGCATTTAAACAAGCCCATCTGCAAATGTGATGTAGTTACTACTTTACACAAGCAGATGCTGGACACCTGTCCCATCAATGTTCAAATGTGCAACATTTGCGGGCAGGTTTATATTATATTTCTCTGTCTCCCCAGTCGAGGAGTCGAGGGCGACAGAAAGTGTCACGCAGAAGCAGAGCTCTTTCGGTGCGTAGTGACAGTGACTCTGTTCAGTCACCAGGCAGAACATGCCGGTGCTTCGCCATGTGGCGGAGGCACGGTCAAAACTATGACAGAGGAAGCAGGAAAAAAAAAAAGCGAAACAAGGAAGAAGGAGCCGCCTGAGAAACTACAATGCGATTAGCAGCAGTGGTAAACAACAGTGATGATGCCCAGCCATCATCATCATCGTGGTTACTCGAGAGACAAGGAAGACTCCAGTGGATTAGATAAACATCTGTAAAATCTGTAATTCATTATGGCCGCCACCTCAGGAAACACAAATTCATCCCAAACTCATTTCTCATATACAGCTGCTGTCAAGTGTCAACCTTTTTAAACAGTGATATTAAAGTTGAACATTTCATTGAGGGTTATAGCAAGGGTTAAAGCCACACAGAACACCACACAAGTCTTATTACTTCTGAGTTAGTCTATCTCCAACGATCTTAAAATATCATGAAAATTCATTTGCAACTTTTAGGTTGTGCTGTTTAGATACAAGCCACAGCCGGGGAAAACATAACCGCCACTCCTTGGCAGAGGCAATTATTGTTACTGAAACAGAAAATTCCTGGTAATAGGTTTGTCTAATTTCGAGTCTTACGGGTGAATTGACAGGCTGGTGGTGTATTACGCTTAATTACGGTAGCCACAGAATGAAGCCATTTATGGAACCTGTAAGGCAGGAAGTTGAACAAGGTGTTTAATCTGGTGAGCAGGAACACTACCTTGTGACGCCGGTGCAGTAGATAGCGGTTATCATTAACAGGTAGGCAGAAAAACAGATTAAAAAATGTGACTCTCACATGTACTTGCACGTGGAGTGCACTGTTGCACTTGTGCAACAAAGCAAGACTGTGTGACACCCAGGGAATAATCAGAATATATGGTCAAAGATTGGACTTGTTTACATATACTTTACATCTACAATTAGTTGAGCATACGTTTGATTTTGTACACAGAATGGTCCATAATACTTGAAACATGGAAATGAAGAGCAATAGTCAACCATTCAACTAAAGCACTCAGAGAGTGCAGACCTCCACCGTGACGTTCACACTATTATTGAATCACAGCAGGAACACTGCTGCATTCAATCGGTGTTGGAAGAGTGGCAAGCTTTCGGTTTGGACTATGTTTCTTTTTTTCAAAATAGTCCTGACCACCACCAAATCCCACCATCTGTTCCTCCACCCCAGAGAGTTTCACTGAACTGCGTCCATACCTGAGTCACCATGCTAGCAGACACATGCCAGCTAAAATATGATCTTTGAAGTTATTGAGGTGAGACATATTATTTGATGGCTTAGCTGATCAATCATCTCAGTTATCCTGGAAATAATCCAGCCTTCATTTCAACCGTGATGGCTCTCTCATCAGACGACTGTTTATGAAAGCAAGTTAGCAATATGGGTCACCATACTTCCAAAGGTCAGACAGAGTATCTTGAAAATCTGTCTCACTGACAGATATGATTCAGACAAACCATTTCAAAAACAAGGTCATGCGTGCTGCTGCCGAGTTCGGATCCCGACGATTTGTCCTTATGTGACCCCCGTGAGACAAAACCTGACATTACAAAACATTGGAATTGGAACAGTCGAATGACAGATCATCATTTTGAAGCACTAAGTAGACTATAATTGTATCTCCATTCTCACGATGGCTGCATAAATATCTTAATGACGTGGAACTGACGAGAGGAAACCACAAGAAAGCAAACGAGGTCATATTTAAAAAAAAAAAAAAAAAAAAAGTAGTTGAGCGAGTTCTGCGTGCCAGAGACCTGTAGATCGATTTGCATATCTGGGGCGTATGATTTGAACCTTGTATAGAATGAAGTATGATGGAATAGCAACACATTTGAACTACTACCTTTCCTCAGAAAATATTGCTGCTCTGAGTTGATTATGGTTATGAAAAAGTGCTTTCTGCTTGTGTTACTGAATCATTTCTGACTGAATGTGTATTAATGAGACATTCTTAACAGAGACTTGGCTTCAAGAATGAGTTAAGAGGTGGTTAATAAGGGCTTTCCATAAACACTTAAACCACTATTTAACAATTCACACTGAAAATAAACTTTGGCAGAGAAATATAAAAAAAATGGATCACAGTGCTCTTTATGGCTCATAAATAATACCACAGCTGTTTCTTTTTAGCTGAACAAACAAACCTTCCTTTGCTTATGACGGTTCGGGCGTTTTAACAAGTCTGTCTGTATATTATTTCATAAGTTGCAGCACAAGTTATGGCTATGGTTCTCCAAATATCTACTTGCTTTGTCTGCGTCATGTTGTGAGGGTTAGTCAGTCACGTGGGAAAACTCGTCTGCCAAAGTATTAAAAGCTTCAGCACTTAAAAAGCCCATATGCAAATGATTGGGTGAATCACATTGGTGACGTTGCTTAATTCTCGCTTGGGTGTTCCATTTCCGTTTTTCTTTGATCTAAGGAGCGAAACAACAGACGGGAATGTCAGCAGTAGGTAGCAGAGGCGATCTGCCACGGGACAGGCCTCGTGGAAACCTGGCCTCCTGTCACAAGGCTGTGTTTCAGGAAGTAGACAGGAAAACCATTCGAATCCCAGCAGCAATTATTTAGCTTCCATGTTCGGAAATGCGATGAATTTTTTAAAATATATGCCGTGTCACATGACCCTCGGATTTATGTAGTACAGTGTGCCGCTTTGTTAAGATCAACCACCAGACAGTCTGAACAGATGTTTTCAAGGACTAAAGGAAGTAGTTCTAAAGTCTCCACACATGAATGCCTTAACCAGTCAGCTCATGACTAAAACACAGAATACTGCACAATGACATTTTTTATAGGGAGTTTTTGAATAAATGGGAGGGAGACAACCAATGAGAGGCGAGGATGTGGTACCTCAGAACAAGAAGACGATGGGTGTGGCTACGGAAGATGGGTTAAGGTGGTGGACTAGAGGCGACCCTTGACAGCAAATGCCAAGAGAAGATCACTCAATATTGCAAATTTGAGTGGCTAAGCGGAGAGGTGAATCGGAGCAGGTGACAAACACCCATCAGGTTTAAAGCAGATATGTCTCCCATTAATAGTCATTTAATCAGATTATGTTCAGAGCATGTTTTGTGCCCAGCAGAAGGAAAACGTGTGACTGCAGATGTGTCCCGGAATATTCAAATGACTGTTTTCTCCGCCCTGGATGAGTCTTTATTGACAGCACAACATGAGAGTGATTATAATTGAGGCACTCGCATGCACATGACACAGTACACATTAATACAACTGCTTAAACACAGATGAGACCCAGCCACCAGCAGCCTCACCTTTAAAGTCTGCTTCCCAAACTCAAACAAGCAGCTACCTGATTGATTGTAAGCAACCCAAAAACCGCTGGAAGCCCCTGTGCATGCCTGGCGTTGGTATAAATTGGATATTAGTATCCAACAGCGTCTGACTTAATCAAATCATATTCACCCATTAATTTAGCCGAGGAACATATAATTAAAACCTTATTAGCCAGCTCTCAAGAGTATGGCTTTTCAACATTTGCAGAACATTGTGAGATGGAGTGAGCCGAGTTCAAGGCTTCGTAGTTTTTGTGCATCTCAAAAGACACGATCTGAAGGCCTGGCAAAGTAACTATTAACTCACTTCTTCAATAATGAGTGAGATTTTAACGCAAAGATAAGGAAGTAAAACGGGTTATTTTTAGCTCTACATCTGGGAAATACATTGGTAGTTCTTCCCCAGCGACACGTGAAGGCGTCATTCAAACGTGCATAAATAAAAGAATATACTTTGAATATATGTATAATACATGCATGCTGCCCTCCGCAGTTAACTGTTTTGGCACTTTGCTTAAGTGCACCGCTGCCCGCGAGGAAGACAGGAACGCTCCCCATCATCAATCAAAATTGTAGAGGGAAATAACAGACTGTAATTACCATGTAAAGAGCATTGATTTGGCACTTTTTCATTATGAAGCCGTTCTCCAGGTTTACTTCGATGTCAAGACAGCATCATTTAGCACTTGACACACAGCAAACACAACGTTTGATTTGCTTAGTCTCTCTCTGTTCTCCTCCGTTATGTAGCCGCAGCCTGGCTGTGGGCTCCTCACAAAAAGAGCCTTCTGCTCTGAGCAGAAGTGACCTTCTCACTCTGCATCAAGGGGAGAGGCCAGGCAACAGGGTGGAGCTCATTTTAATGCTTCTGAGGTTAGGAACATGGGTTGATCAGAGCTTAAACTATTGGCTCAGATGACCGACAGATACAGCAATTCATCCGTTGATCTCTCATGATCCAGAGAATTGGTCTCAGATCTCCTTTTCTTTCTTTCTGAGGAACAGGTTTTCTGCCTTACAATAGGTAAACAGTAGTATATGAGAAGATATTTTGTTCTTAACGGCAGGGCTGTTCTGAAGTAAACACAAGGCTCATTTAAGAGTCTATAAAACAAATGAATTATTTCCATATATTTTCAAATATACCATGCACTGGACTTCATCAGTACAGCTTTATTTCAGCCAAGAGAGTAAATTTAGTTTCCTCTAATGAGTTGCTCCTCACAGTCCAAAAACCATGAACAATGGAGCATTTTATCACCTGACTAGGAAAAGTTTGTCCAAAATAAAATAACTACTTTAAGTACGCCATTGAAACGTTTTGCCTGCACAAAGTAATTCAGGCTGCTCAGATGAGGAGCCACTGTTAATTAAAACCATTTACAGAGGAAGCCAAAGTGAGAAAAAAAGGAGCCATGGGATTTTACACTACCATCCCAGGGTTTTCGCGGATCAAAGAGTTTTAGCTGTGCTTTTAAATCGTTATGTAACAAACTTTTTATGCCTAAGAAAGGCCGAAGTAGAAACTCATTCCTGCACAGAGAATACTACAATGAAGACTGATTATTATGATTGCATTTTCTGCATGTTTGTGTCGGCTTTGCTTATTTACCGTGCCATGTGGACAAACTCGAGCGACACACTGTCCGACATAAGGGATAATCTGGATTTTGTTCGGACCAAGGTGGCGGTGATCCTGTCGACGCCGCTTTGGCCTCTGCCATATGTTTTTTCTACACGTTAGCAAGGCTGTTGATGGCACACTGTGTAAGCTTTCCTGAAAATAAAACGTAGATGGAACAGGCTTTCCAAGATTGCAGCTCATCCCAAAGCAGTATGTTGCATGTAGAGCAAAAAAAGTCAAAACCACCATGATTGTGGTTGCATGAAAATTTGAAGCTTTTCATAAACCTTTGATATTTATCAGACCTGACTGTACGTCCTCTGTGAGCCTTTGCAGAATTGTATAAGTGAAAATATATTTGATCATAAGTTTCTTTATTGAATTTATCCAAACTAACTTAGGACCTGTAAAGAGCTTTCAACTCCAATTTGTCTTCTTTCACCCCACTGTTGGTATTACAATACTGTGTACAGGAACAGGACAAAGAAAACTCGGTCTTATTCATGGCGATCAAGGTTTCAACAGTGACTCTTATGGCCTCTTCTTCACGCATATGTGTGTTGTAGGAGCGCAGAAATGCTACAGCCGCCATCTGTTACTATTGAGATCATTGCAATCAAAGATATTTCAAATGAGAGCAAATAGATAAAATAAGAGTAGTAATAATTGGGCCCAACAATAATACAGGTCTGCTGTTCTGGGTACGGTTTTGCCAGCCTGCACAATTGAAAAGTAGCTACAAAGCAGAAAACTTGACTTCATAAAAGTTCAGTTGCACTGGTAAACAAATGAATATTTATGTGACTATGGTTGTAAACTGTGTTGTTAAGAGTTGATTTGACATGTTGCTGTGGCAAGGTAAGATTTCGTAGCGTTAGCCATGACACTTCAGTTTGATCCCTGGTCCTAGCTTTTACCATGAGCCAACATACACTTTGTAACTTCACTTAGCTATAATGAAGTTCCTCAAAATATTTAGTTCTGCTCAGGAAGGGGTGACGCACTCTCTGAGTGCTTTTTTCTAATCAGCCTTCAACACACCAAGTGTGCCAAAGTAATGCGCACTGACATCTTCATTACTAGTACAATAAACTATATTCCTACCTCAGTTATAGGGCTGCAAAAACTAGTCAACGCAGACAACTATAATCAACTAACTTATTATTCACCAACTGCATCAGGACAACAAACCATCCAACCACATTTTGAGCACTTAAAATGCTACGTTTCAAAAGAGCACTTAACACTGTAGATTTGTTTACTATTTAAAACATTAGTATTAGACAAGGCGCATGTTTCTCAACCCGACACATTGTATGAAGACAAGCTGACTGAATGGTTAAAATAGTCGTGACTAGTCGACTGCCAATATCATTGTAATTTAATACACATTTTCTTATGACTATTTACAACACTATAATGACTAGTCAACGATTAAACTCGTCGTCACGTCTCTCTTTACACATATCTATGCCAACAACGATGATATAAACAGCTATTATACTATCATCCAGGCTCTTATTTAACATCTACATTTAACCTATTGTTCCCATTGCCTAACACCAATTAGAATCAATGAACCTTTTGCCCTGTTTAAATCCTTTTAGACCTTCATCAGTTTGGCAGACAAAAGCATAGGATCGATCATGGGTAATCTGGGAGGCTGCCAGGGGCCCGGTGAAAACACAGATATGTACTCGTTGTGCCCCTAACCTTCATGCATTTATTGCAGGAAGTGACAACTACTAAACAATAAGAAAACCCCATGAGTCAGACTGTCTCGCAGACAGACAGAAAAGATGATCTTCACCAAGATGGTATTTTTGATGTCTGATAAACCTTGACTCTTACCTCGACATGCTGTCTGTGATGCAGGCCTGACCCGGATATCCCTCACCTCGAGCCGACAGTGACCCCTGCGTCATGCCCGGTCGAGATTTCCATGACTCCATTAGCGCTGTAACAGGCGAAATTAGATTCAGCAACGGCTTGGACTGGTCCCTCACGTCGTGCCGCGTGAAAGACATTGTTCCTTGAGCTCCAATCTGGTAATGGAACGAGTGTCCACCAGAATTAACTCCAACAATGGCCGACGTGGGCATGCCGTTATTTTCTTGGTAATAGCTGCCATCACTGGACTCCTGCTTAACCCCTTTAGACAAGACGTTGTTGGCAAACACATCAGGCTCATAGTTCCCGTTGATAGGGGGCACAGGGGGCCCCAAGATGCCAGAAAGACTGTATTCATCGATGTTATTCCTCAGTGATAAATAGGTGGTCTCCGATTGAGGATAAAGACCAAGCGCTTGCTCGCTGTGAGATTGGTTCATACATCCCTCATTTTTGTCTGGCTCACACTTAATCTGCGCGATGAAAGGAGTGCCACTTGTTTTACATTTGGAGCTGCCGAGACACATGCTCTGAAAATCTGTTCCGGGCTCATTCTTAATGTACTTGACCATGCCCATCTGGTCCAAGCCCACGTTGAACACCTCCCCATCCACCATCTCCACTTTGGGGAATTCAAAGTTCTTGAAGTTGGTTTCCCTGGTCAAACCTGTTGCTTCCGGGCTCTTAGTGTCATTCTGCACCAGCCCAAGAGCGCTAGCCGGGCTGGACACCGGGAACCCACAAGAGGAGGGGTTTTGCGGGCTGCCCCCAGCTACGTTACCCCCTGTAGACGGGCTGGCGATCGATGGCCTCATTGTGTTGCAGCTGCCACCAGTGGGGCTGGAGACAGATGACATCATGTTGCAGGTAGTGTTGCAGGACGGTGGCGACCTAACACCGCCCATGCTCTGCGGACTGGACATGGGCGACCTCATGATATTAGGAGGGCTGGTGAGAGGTGGCGAGCCCACGGTGCTTGACTCAACGGGGCTACATGTATCAGAACTCCTGCACTTGACAGTCGCCAGTGAAGGCGCACAAGCATTGTGGTTGATGGGACTACCAACAGAGCCGCACAGCGGTCCGAAACACGAGGGGCTAGTGGTGGATGATACGATATTGTTGCTACCGCCGGGGCTGGAAATGGAATTCTGGGGGCTGCAGGAAACTAGCATCGAAGCTGAGCTAACCGGGTTGCCAGGAGTCGAGTCCCTTGGAGTGTTAAAAGACAACTTGGGACTGTTGGTGGAACCACACTGACTCTCCTCAATGGTCCGAGCAGGTACTGGATACATCTTTCCCGGACTGTTTCCCCCAGCTTGCTGACCGAAGGCGTAATCCGCCTCTCTAGCGGCGTTCATGTACAACCCCATGGACTCAGCCACAGTTTTGGAAAGCTCCTTGGAGTCCATTTCCTGCTTGTGGCCATGGCAGGAGTTAGTGACATGCGAGAGAATGAACTGCTGGTTCTGATGTTGGTTCAGCCGCAGCGTCTGACGATCCATCTTCTTCACGTTGCTGTCCTTGCCGTCGATGACTTGGCTTCCAGCTGGGCAGCTGACATTGACAATGTCCATGAGGATGTCACTACTATTCAAGCACGGTTCTTCTGTTGAGCTGCAGAAATCCATGGTGGTAGAAGCCTGACTCCATCGGTTTTCTGTCTCACTACCATCGAAGTAACTTTGGCATCTTTTGGTCTCCATTGCTGGTTCACCAATTGACCTAGATAGCAAAACGAGAAAGATATAATTAACTTTTTAAAATGCCTGGAGATGATACTCTAACCCAACATTTATTTTGGCTCAGCTGTTGCAGCTGCGTGTAAATAACACAACTTTTTTTGTTTATTATTTTAAAAGGAAAACGACGGCTTAAACATTTGTGATCCATGTGAATTTCAATTAAAGGGCAAGGAAAAGATTTCTCCTCCGTTTGCTTGCAAGGGTTAACGTTTCCACGTGACGCTTTCTGGGCTTCATTCTCACCTCCATTGGACAAGTGAGGCAGAAATCCAGCAGCTTTGTCAGGCCAGTCATGGATTGGCCTGGATGCTGTCACTCAATAGTTGCTGCTCTGGGGGCCGCAAGTGCTGCGACACAACTTGACTTGTTTGACAGCGTTTGCGTTAAAAATCTGCGCCTTATTATGACAGTTCTCAGCATCTCCAGCTCACTTTTTCAAAAGTGCAAACGCATCGAACATCGTGTCGTACAGTAGTGCCATTGTATTTCCTCTGAATAGACAATAAGCGTTACTAGTTTGGGACAAAACAAAGCAGAGAAGGTCACGTTATGCGCGCAGCAGCATCTCCTAACAGGTGCACGCACCCGCGCTGAGCCCAACTCAGAAAACTGCCGTCTGTCGGACGTTTGTTCTCCAACTTCGCGGCGACAACGACTAAGTTAAAACCCTCCAATTCGCATCAACACTCTCGACGTTGCGACGCGACAAGTCTTGCTTACCTTTATCACGACATTCAGAGTCGTCAGGTGGCTCGTGTTGCTGGGCAGCGATTATTCCACACAAACGGGCGAAAAGTCAAGAAACGCGCGTGCAACGCCTTCACCGGTCCTGGTGCATAGTTAACTTTCAGTTTGACAGCGAGAGACAAGTCTTTTGCTGCGCATGAGGCGCCGTAATCCCGCGGCTGCTCGCGCCGCTCCGGCAGGACTGAACAGGCAGCGAGGCTCGGTCAGCAGCGGCGGATGAACCTCACATCATGGCCGCGCGTGAGAGCAAGCGCCTCCGCGTCGGAGAGCAAAAGATGAGAAATAACAACAAACGAGGAGTCGGGCGGACTTGCAGCCAGTCAGGGAAACGTCACACTCCCTCCATGGCCCTCCTACCGCAACGGGAGCCACACAAACTGAAGGGAAAGAGGCGGAGGGAGAGGAAGTGGAGGAGGGAGGAGGCAGCGCAGGTAGACGCTCTGAAAATAGGGCACAGCGCGAGCTACAGTGAAAACCCCAGCGCGCCACCTATTTATTCCAAACAGGAGGCATGCATATTCAATATCCATACATCCCGAGCAAGTACTGTTCTCGCCATTCTGCCAAAAACGTGCGTCATTTTTCATTCAAAAACACAACTCAGTTTGTCTTCAGTGAAATACCTGTGTGAAACTCGCGTCAGGTGAAACCGTCCTCAAGTCTAACAAAGTTCCTTCCACTAGGCGGTGCAATATTTCTGCTTAACAAACAGGAAATAGATGTTATATGTTTTTATAGGTCCGAAATAAAACTCCAAAAGTGCAACACTGTGATGTGTTATACTTAAAAAAAACATTGCTATATAGGCTGCTCAAAGTCAGGCCAGTGGGCCATTTGTGGCCCCTTGAAAAGTGCCCCGACGCCTCTGTCATTAAAGTGTCTTGTTTGTGTCATCATTCTGCTTTTATTTGAGTCCTGTTTTGCTTTCTCCCTCCTGTCTTCCTCTAATCTCCCACGCTTAAGAACACCTGGACTCCAGCAACGTGTGCCAGATGGTTTGCTTCATTTGTTAGTTCTGACTCTTCTTGCATTCTTTCTCCCGGTTCGATGACGCTTTTCGTTTGGACTCATTCCATTGTGGACTCTTCCCTGTTTTGGTGACGCTCTGGATTTGTTTTCCGTTTTGTAATCCCGGTTCGGTGACGCCTTTTGTTATATATTTTGTCATTAAATTAATGTATTGACTCGCTCCTGCCTCCTGTGACTCTTTCAACACTGCACTTGGGTCCTGCTCCGCGTCTACCACCCTAACTGTTTGTAGCTTGTAGGCCACAAGAATACCATGATCCTGTAAATGGCGTTTTCAACGGAGTCTCATGCATGGATATTTATAAATTATGGTTTGCATGAGGAGAAGGAAACAGCATTATTAAAACAGGTTCTTATTTTATTGATTTATTTTTCTTTTTTCCAAAAGGTGTGCACAGCGATGCATGCAAGGCAACTACATGATAAATATATAGATATTAATTTATATTTTCCCAAGTTAATGGTATGTTGTATTGTACTTTCAAAACATCTCACTTTGCATGATTTGGATTGTGTTACTCCAGGTTACTACATTTATTACATTGTTATTATTATTATTATTATTATAACAAAATCAGAGAGCACAATCCTCCACCGCTTCAGTCCTTTAAAAAAGCTTTTCAAACTTTTCAAATGAATTTGAAGACAGACAAAGACACTAGTGACAGAACTATGGTACAATGTAGTGTAATGTGACATATCACTATCACCTTTGTCAATGTCCTCAGCAGCAAACCACAAACGCTTTGGATGTGATCATCCATATCTAATGTAATGAACAAGACTATACAAGCAAGACACTGTACATGCAGATCATGTGGCAAGAGTCTGAGATAAATATAGAGCTGTTCAAAGTATAAATTAGTGTGTCTGCGTGATTTATAGAGGAAGTGATTCTGCAAAGTCACAAGAGAGAAGAGGGCTGTGTTTGTTGCGATGAACTCTCTTCTCCACCAGTGAAACGGCAGCGATTGGTGGACGGCCAGGTTTGGTCGCGCTGTATATCGTGTCAGCTGGGGTCAAAGATCAGTGTTTGTCGGAAGAGGTGATCAGTTAAGGATCTTTACTCGTCTATTGTTGGAGCTCAGACGTTCCTCCAGTTCAACCACTGAACCATTCCTGACCTGATGCCTGTGTGTTTTAGGTTTTAATGTGAGCTTTGACAAACAAGGCTTGAACTTTGTATCATTTGTTTAAAAGATCCCACAGTCATCCTTGTAATCCAGGGAGTAGTTGCATTCATTCGGCTGGAATCAAAATGATGCTGCGTGATTATGTTCCGGTTAGGGAGCAAAAAAAAAAAGAATTGATCTCTGACCTCCCAGAATGTGAGTCGCTCCTTGGACGACTTGGTTGTTAATCACATTGTAAGCAGCTTATTTATTCAACTTCATGCCACTTCTTCACAGACATTCAGCAACCAATTCCGAGAAGAAATATTGCAGACAAGCGATGGCTATCTGAGCTGAGAATCCTGTTCAGACGTAGAAGGCAGTCACTGAGAACATCAACAGCACAACAGAGTTGCAGGCGGTGCCTCATGGGAGCAAGTGAATTGGAGCATGGTAACTCTAAAACAAAACACTGGTCAACTCAGCAGAAGTTAGTAACTCAATCTTCTGTGGAAAATTCTGTGAGGTAGTTTTAATCAGTGGACGTCGATCGACTACATCCTGAACCTTGCTTTGTGTCCTAATTACCGTTTATGCACCTTCGACAAAGGGAATTAATAGAGCAGACCTGAACAAAGTGTGGCCCGGGGACCAAATGTGGTTCTTTGCCAGCATTTCTGTGGCCCTCATGAAATTAGAGGGAAACACCTGGAATTGTTTAAACTTATTACTCAGCACTATTCCATTTTAAATATGACTTGTGAGGGATCTATGACTTACTTTAGTGCTTAAATGTGGAGCCTGTACTTGAATAGTAATAATCTTCATAATTATTTACCATGAAAACCTATTTTTTTTACAATAAAAACGTATCTAAAACAAGTATTATATTATACATCCTACATCATAATGTGCGAGTGTGTTTTTTTTTTAAATCTATATCTACAGCATTTGATCTTGTTTCCTATTTATTAACATAATTACTTTCTATTTTTAATGTTTTTAAACATTTTCTCCTATATTTTACTTATTAAAATTCAGTCTTTTGGTTTGATGGCCCCTCACAACAGTCCCACTCTACAATGTGGCCCCCAAGGAAATGGAATTGCCTTCCGCTGTTATAGAGGGAAGGTTGATGGGGAGTTTCGAATGAGGGCTCACAAGATTGGTCAGGATTAGGTGCCCTGAGCGATTGAGTTTGACTCTCCTGATCCAAACGTTGGTCACAACAAAGCACTATAACCATAGCTGTTGGCACAGAGATGCATCTTGCATGTTCGGTTCTCATCCTGGGGGCGACAAGTCTCTGACTGAAGCTGCTGTCCATCTGCCAGAGTTCATCACAGAGAGGGTTGGACACGATGCTCTCAATGTTGTCCATCACTTCCTCCACACAGTCCTGTTTCCTTCCAATACACTGTCCTCCACAAGCCTCTCGGTCTTGCAAGTGAAACACATGTCACCTTATTTAGGTCAGTGTTAGTCACCTGTGGATGACAAGCTGTGGTTGCAAAACATGCCAACTTTGGCTTCTCATACAACTGCTTCACACTGTCAAGAGGTCAGTCACATGGTCAGCTCACATTCGCACATTGAGGACTGGAACTGTGGCTCACAACTGTGTTCCTAACAACAAGACTAGCTACACTGCTGAGACCTTAAGTGTGTGTGTGTGGAAGAGGTGATCACCTAGAAACAAACTAGACTCCAAGACAGGACCAATTCCCCGCCTCCAATGAGGAAACACTGGTATTATTCTGGTTACAGCAGTGGGGTGGGTGACAATGTTGACTGCATGTTCCCTGTACAGCATGTGTTTCTGGTTGGTTTAAAATCAAATTCAATATTGTTTTAAAGTGCACAAAAACGAGACCCTCTCCAAAGCCTTTTATGATTCGTGACAAATGTTCAAGCCGTCGTCAGGCTAGTATCTCGGGGGTGCATGGGGGCTATAAACTGAAAAACATGAGGAATTGGACACACTTTTGACGCCATAAATTTCCGATCAGTGCCTAGTCATAGGGTTGTCTAACTGGTTTCCATGAAAAGGGTGTTTCTCCCTGGGAATTTCCCAGAAAAAGGTTGAAATGCATTGATTCTCATGTCTTGGTGGAGCAGCAGCTTTGCTCTTGCGGACGCCATATTTGTGTTAGTGAGTCGTGACACTCGCATTTGATTGGTCGGCGTGGCCAAAGTTGTGTGTGTCTCAAAATCCTAGCTAATAGACTGCTTTTCATTATTTACAATTCACATGAAAGCCTCCTGAAAAGCAGAAAAAGTGCGAGGGAATTTGCAGACTTACTGGACAGTTCCTCAATCAATATATATCATCAAGAAAACTCATGTGTTTAGTGTCTTTATAGTCATATAAGCAAAGAAAGTAAGTTATTGTACACAAAACTATAATTGTAAAAAAGACTGACAGAAAGGCAGGCACTCTGGTTTCCTCCCACAGAAACCTTTAGACTCTAAATGGTGACTCTTAGGTCCTTGTCCTATAAAGATTTAACATTTTATTTTTGTGCGAACTGCACCAACAATGAGCCGACTCTTTTGTGTGCAGTTTTACTGGCACGACTTTCAACTAATCCTGAATTCTATTACCAGATTTACACTCCTCAACAAGATCAAAGCTGTTGTGCTCTCCAGCTCTAAACACTGTCTGCTCTGGATTTTAAAGAAAGGCAGGATGTCAAATCAATTAGCCTGCGTCTTGTCCACGTCCGCATGGCTTGCGATCGTTCGCCATCTAGGCAGAGAAACCCTCCGAAATAGGGCGACTTCCTCCTGTTGAGGTTTGCGCACAGATGAGCTGCATGTCACATTAATTATGCCCGATCCGGCCGGCCTGTGTTTCCACAGTCGCACTTCATCTATTTGTAATAATTACGCCACAGCAAGGTTTTGTGCTCTTTGGGAAGCCACTGAGTTATGTTATGCACCACTGGATATACTGTAAGCGCTTTCCAGTACAACGCCATGATTTATAAATAGAACTGCAGGACTGTGCGAGCGGCTGTGCAGCCACAGTGTGGAGCGATGTTGTGGGGCTTTGTTGCGTATTAAACCTCTCTTTCTTCTCCCACAGCAGCTGATAACCAAGGAGTCATCAAGGAAATGTGATTCTTACGCTCCATTTATAATTCTGAACTTAAGAGAATCATCCCCCCCAAAAAAAAAACATTTAATGAAGACATCAGATGCAGAGTGGATTATGAGTGTGTATTTGGTTGATCAATTTGTCGGCTGGTAAGGACCCAGTGGACTTGGTGAAAAATATCAAAAGCTGTCGCCACTGTCATGATTCATTTCGCAGTGAACAGTATCTGAGATGTCAGTGGTAATTAGGCATCACCTCTTGCATAACACACCATGTGTCAGGGTGGGTGGCATGTGTGTGCGCGACAGTGTGTGTGTGTGAGTGAGTGAGAGTGAAGACGTCCAAATACGGGAAAAAAGGAAAAAGAAATCCAGATCCTCGGAGATGATGAAGACGGTTGAAACCAAATGAAGAGAAGCTGTTTCGGAGACGTCCGATTCAGAGACGTGAGATTGATGGTCATGCCCGCTGACGGAGGTCCACAGCCCCAGAGGCAGTGAGCTCTGCTCAGAAACGCTAGAATATCGAGGTGTTGACTGGCTGTCATGGTTGATATGTCTTGTGAAGAAAGGGTGGTGGTTCCCCTCTTCAGGATTCATTATGTAACCACATTTAACATGGACGATGTCACAGCGTCTCTTGAACATTTCTACGTCAGTTCGGCAGCAATTCAGGTGCAGTAGCTGAGTCTCTCCTGGATAATCGACTGGTACATTTCCGTTACTCGTATCTTCTCCTTGTGAGCTCATGTGTCTTGGTGGCTCAGGAGAACAGACCCAAACGCTAAAATCTTTGCTGCTGTACAGAGGACTCGAACAACAAGGATAAATTTAACAAGGTTTAACGCACAGAAAATACCCAAAATAGGGCACGAACAGGAAACAAGGAAACTAAGGACGTCGCCACCAAAACGGGGAGCGAGGGAAACACACAGGGATGGCGAAAAAACCTGTTACAGAAAATAAGTTAATTAAAGTCAAGACTAAATAACGGGGACAACAAAAACGCACTCGGATAAACTCATAAGGCTGAAATAACGAAAAGCGCTCGGTGGTGGAATAAACACAAGAAGAAGAAAGCCAACAAGAGAAAACGATAGATGAGCTACAGAAAACACTCACACGAAGCACAAAGCTAATAGTAAAAAGCTGAAAACAAACAAGGAAGAAACCAAGGAAGCAGCAGAAAAGACATGCACGCACCATCTAAGAGTTATCAAACACGCTAGGGAACAAAGTCAAACTTTACCAGTGGACTCAAAGTAACCATCTGGCAACACAGACTGTAACCAAGGTGTTGAAATTGGCGAAGCTTGATTAGCGGATGGGTTCCAGCTGTGCTGCTGTGAAGGTGGACAGAAAACACACAAGGAAACCGGATGTAACAAAATATAAACTCACGGAAACCGGACATAACATCATGGGTGACATAGGAACACAGGTCCAGCAGTGTATTGCTTCCCATTTTAGCTCAGCTCTTTCTTCTCTAAGGCAGGTTGGATTCTTTGTCTCCTACTGACCTCTTTGAGACTCACTTCCCACCCAGATTTTGGCTCATATATGTAGGAAATTCTGTCACAGTATATCGGCATTAATAATTGTTGTCTTAAAAATGCACAAAATGATAATATCATGTAACAGTGCCGAGTGACTCCGTCATCTTTTTGTGGCAGATGCAGCCCTCGTTCACATAGCACCAGCATCAGAGGTGACCGAAACCCACTGCTTTTGAAACCTGCCTAATCGCGGCAGCTGGAACTGGTGTCGGCACCACATGTCGACTGTAGACAGATCA
This sequence comes from Synchiropus splendidus, assembly GCF_027744825.2. Lineage (NCBI taxonomy): Eukaryota > Metazoa > Chordata > Actinopteri > Syngnathiformes > Callionymidae > Synchiropus > Synchiropus splendidus. The sequence goes on from NC_071335.1 coordinate 24,183,725, forward strand.
GATTCGTCACAACAACAACAGCGCCAGCAGTGGTGAGCCTCGCTGTTCTCCTCAAAGTTTGATGTCCTCATCCACGCTCTGCTTCTGAACACTGCTCCTCTGCGTGGCGCCAGAAGTGCATCCCAAGGATGATCTACCACAACTTTTATAAGTCCATTGTCTTCTGCAATAAGTTTGGATCACGAGTCACAAAGCAGCTGTGTTTTCTTGCTCCTGCTCGACGGCTTCAGAGTGAGGCGGAACGTTGGTCTGTTTCAGCCGAATTTCCACTCAACTGTCTGCAGCAGTTCCACTCCACTTCGCTTCAGAGTATTGCCAAGAACCTGAAGATTTTAGAACAGTAGAGAGTGAGTGGCATGAGTAGGGGAAGTAACTGTCACAGAGTGGTCTGAGTTAATTTCTCAAGTTCAGTTATGATGGCATTGGACTTGATAGTGTTTCATCGCTTTTGGTAATTTGAGAGAAAAGAATTGTTTTGTACAATTGTACAATTATTATTGAATTTTTTGACACTATGTGGATTTGGTGACATTTTTTGGACACAATATTCATGAAGAGAAAGTGGAATATGTTGACAGCCCTGAAGGAATTGTATCTCCCCTGGAAATCCCTATGACTCTCCAGTTTCATTTGCTGTACTGTATACACTCTTTCAGGAAATTGAGCTGTTGAATTCACACCGTGAATCTGGGCATTTCAGGACCATATGTTCAATTCATTTCTTGAAATCATACATTGTGTTAGCTAGCTAGTATAGGTTAACGTGAACAGACCCTGTCTGACTGCCAAAATAAGACAACATGAAATATAAACATTGTGGGCTGATAATGTATATTGTACATTTTACTAGTATTTATAATAAATAAATAACTAATAAATAATAACTTCAATGGAAAATGAGAGAAATTATACTGTTTCTTTTATCATTTTGTCAGATGCTAATTCTACATCTGGCTTTACAGACATGGTGAAACGGATACAAGATTTCTGTGTACAGTTACATTAAAAATACATTACGCAACATTTCAGGAAACAGTTTTAATCATTTCAGATTTTGTTTTGGGCCATATTGAATGGCCCTGAAGCCATTATGTGGACCAGGCATGTCTACAGATGTTTTGGGGGGTCAGAAGATAACGGCACCCATTGACTTTGCGGTGGCATATTGGTCGCATATCCCTGTGGAATATTAGGTTGCTGGCAATGCTTTTTAACCGTGAGCCAGTTCGGAATATCAGACTAAATAAAAAGGCCATTTAGCAACTGGACAAGCCAGAAAGAGCCTGACTTTCTCACATGAACTCCAATAAATGCCCAGTCAGATACCGAAATACTTTTTGCGGAGCAGTATTTAAGCAGTTCTACACAAGATAAAGATGCACCACGTAATGCCAAAAAAATGAAACGGAGTCACGGGTCAGACTCCGGGCACGTCGCTGCACTTAGGTCAGCAAATGAGCCCAACTGTGTCCCATTTCATAAATGCGTCCTGCTGTCGCGTCGGCACAATCGCGGGAGATTGCTTGGTTGTTTCTGCATAATCCTGTTGACAGACAGACAGCCCGGCAGATAGACTGATACCCAGACAAACGAGCAGAACCGAAAACATAACCTCTTTGGCTGAGTCTGTAATGAGAGCCCAAGGCGACCCAAATGTTTTCACCAGCTGCTTGAAACAAATGCAGCAAAATGGGAGTTTAAGTGCGCGGAATAATGACGGGCCGAGATCATTTATTTAATTTTACAGCCATGATCTATTCATACCTTTCCTGCAGCCACAGAACATCATGAAACTGTTATGGCGCCGTACTGGCCACATTGATATTTCAGCGCCGACCTGGAGCCCGTACCTGTCACATTCGCTTCAAACTTTGCCCACAACAAAATTGGTTTATTCATTCAGAGAACGGAGGATCATCTTTTTCCCCTCCCATGCTAAAATAAACAATGGCCCATCACACTCAAATTAACACAGATTGGGATTTGATGTGCTCTACAGCCAGATGGCTTGCTCGCTCCCTCTCTGGCGAGCTGGCGGTGCAGCTGAGGACGGAGCCACTTCCAGAGCGGATTTGAAAGAATCTAGGCCAGAGAGAGCGAGGCTGCTTTCGGATAGTAGCCGCCAGTGCTGTCATGTTTTACTGCACGTTCGCTATTTGAGGAAGAAGCCACACCACTGTGAGATATGTGCGCGCTTCGCCGTGTGTGTTTGTGAGCGGTGAGTGAAAGAGAAGGAATGTCTTTAGAAAAATTCGAGGGATAGGGAGTCATCTGTGTAAACAGTTGTGATGGGAAAACCTGATTTCCATTTCTCACTTCTTTGACTCCCCCTGTGAGGTCAGTGTGAGGAATCCACTGTGGATTTGTCGCATTGTGTAACCTGTGTAACTGTCTTTCCTGGCACTCTTTTTTAAAATAAAATATTGGAAAAAAAGAAAAACATTTTACACTCGTAAACCGCTGGAAACCCGCTGGAGTTGCAGGAGGGATAGCACCCCCCCTCCTATTTTTTTTTTCTGAAGAATCGAAGAATGAAGAAAAAAAAGGGTTCCAGAAGGGGCACTTTTCTCATGCAGGGAAAAGGAGGGAGAAAGGGGTGGTGCAGTATCTCTGCCATGTCATCGGGTGAGAAACGCACCCACTGCCCTTTTGCTAACTTTACATTAATATTATATTTTTTCTATTATAAAATCAGAGCAAGCATACAACAATGTCAACAGTAAACACAATAACAACCCATATTGTCTCCACAATCACATGAAATGAATTTATTTATTGTTATTGCTGGTTTTATTTTTTTTTTATTTGGTTACTTACTATTTATTTTGCTGGTTTTGAACAGTCAGACCACATAAGCAGCATCCGCTACACAGTACTGTATATGAAAAACTCTGACCCAATTGTTGACTAACGTTACAAGATTTATTCTGGCAACTATTCTGGATTACATTGCGTTTCTTTAAGAGACACAAAAATCTCATATTTTCTTATACATATAGCCAAAAAACTTTCTGTACTTGAACCATTTTTTTTTTCATTTTTTCTTCTCCATAACATAAATAATTTTACTTTTTATTGTGACCTTGTCTGATTCCCATGAAGAAGATTTTTTTTTTTCAAAAAATAAATCATCTTCCGTCACCTTTTTTTTTAATATACCAATCTTTGTTGCTAGTGTCAATTATGTTGTAGTGTTATTGATGTTCCTGTAGTTACTATACTGCAGACAAGCAAAATTTCCCAATCGATGGAAGAATAAAGACAATAATCTAAAGCTTTCCAACATTAGTGTAACAAAGCTCTATGTAAATTCAATATAGGAATTACCCCTATATGACAATCTCAACATAGTTATCGTTGTATTGTTTTGCAAATTTGTAGTATTTTAACCAGTAATACATATGTGCTTTTCATTTTTACTTACACTTACTGTGTAAGCTATTTCTTTTTATCTCACTAGAGATCATTTTTCGAACATCTATGTTCCAATATCTCTATTGTTTTCATCTTATTTGTATGAAATTTCTTCCTTCCTTGATTTCTTGCGTAACAAGCTCGCAGTCCTGATTCATGGAAAAGTCTTCGGCGTGTTACGCGAGTCAGTGAAGTGCGTGCATTATCCATCAAATGGCAGTAACAGGAGTGCAGGTGTGGAGCCCAGCGCTTCAGCAAACACTCCGGCACAGACATTCAAATGCAACTTTTAGAGCCAGTCATTATTCAAAAGCCGAGGCTCCATCTGGAAAGTGGCAAACTTGGCTATTTTCCTGGTGTCGCTGCCGAGGAAAAACTGGGTCTGTGTGAAATTGCAGGACTCATGCTACTTGGCTAAGGTGTAAATTCGTCTGGCTTTGATGACTATTTTCTTCACAGTGGTGCATTTGCCAACGCGAAGGGTTAAAGTTGTTTTAAAGTCCGAAAGTTTTCAGGTTGTGAACATCTTTTTTTTCCCCCCACAGAATGCGTGATGTCAAATCTCAAGACATGACACAAGAGAGGTTTGGTTAAACCCAGTTTAAGTTACTCAAACTGCTCCAGTGAATAACAAGTTTTCTCGACCCAGTCTGTCTGGTACTGTCTTGCTAAGGGACTCATTAGGTCCTGGGACATTGAGTTTGATAAGTTGCTCTTGGTTTTCCTGTGGCGTTCAGCTGGCCTGTTCACATTATACCAGTGTAGACTCCCCTTGATAAAAGGCATGGTTTCTAGTGCGGTAGCTTAAGGGGGCGTCGAGGAGCGAGTTCACGTGCAGCCCAGCCCGCTGCTTCATACCTTCTTCTCCGCATCTGTAGTCTTGTTCTTGGCATTTCCCATGAGACATTACCCCAACAAATGAGCCATCCTTGCTTCACCACAGCTTGATCTTCCTCTTCATTCACTCCCATCCGCTTCATTTACCTCAAGCATGAGTCAGTGGTTGCTTCCCCGACTGCTTTTACCTGGCAACCTCCATCATTCTTGGTCCAACGCTGTCTCTCCTCTCCACGTGTCCAAACGTTTTGATCTCGCTGAGTTTGTCCCCAAACTGCGACAAGCTATTCCTCTGTTACACCCTGATACCTGACAGTCGTCTCTATCCATTCCAGCCTGGTCGCACTCTCTTCTTTTTATCCCTTGGTCTCTGTCCGCCATTGGTTTTGACCAAAATATGACACCAAAAAGTCTCCTATTTTGATATTTTAAACAGTGAGAGTGAGACTCCATTAAACAAATCTGTATTTTTGTGTCCCTTTTGACGTCAGACTAAAACTATAACTGATATTCTTTTAATTTTTCTGCCTTTTTTTTGTTCTTTCTCATCTCATCATGTCATCACCACCACTCACAGCATGTTCTTGTTTAAAGACTATAATTGTCTTCTTTTCATTGGACATTTTTGCGTGTTTTTCATCTTCCTCAAAATACATTGAAGGAATATTGAAAATATATTTTGAAATAAATTGCCTTTTTATCTTGAATGCCTGGTCCATAGTTATGTTGATTTATATTCAAATGAAATGCATATAAAATTAAATATTTCAATAGGTTTCATGGCATATTTACACTTCTTAATATCCTTACTTACATTTAATCTCTTAACATTTATTTTGTCTTTGTCACTTAAGTATATATTTTGGATATTTTATCATCATGTTTTTTTTAAGTCATCGCTGTCGCTGCCCTTCACAACCTCTGACCTAGAAAATGCTCCCTATTTACGTGCGATTAATCTGTTATTTGTTTCAATTTTTTCTGCAATTATTTAATTGAAATTAATACATTTCAGTCCCAGCCTTAAATTTGAAGCAATTCCCAATTACAGTTTTTTCAATTTCATACCATAAGTAATAGACTGAATCCCACCCGGCCGACGTAACTGGATCATCGATGAGGGTGAATGCAGCCTGTCAGCACGCGTGAAGCTACTGTTGCTGTAGAGTTGATCTGCAGTTTCACAGCCACCAAAATGCTGATGACTTTGTGGAATAGGTCCAAGTTTTACTTTCACTTTTCAAAATCCAGTTCGACAACTCGAGCTAACAAAACTGTACATGCTATTTGGGCGGTTTTAAAAGAAGAAAGAGGAGTGTTGCCGCCCTGAAAATGTCTCTTTCACCACAGTGCCAGGGCACATCAAGCCTCAGCAGCAGATTCATATTAATTACTAACTGGCAAAGTTGACAGCATATCTCTGCACCCAAAGCCAGGAGTCTGTGAAATTTGCCTGGAGTGCCAGACTACACCTTCTGTTTCGATCGACGGCCATCACGCACGACCACCCACACGCGCGCGCACGTGCGATCGACGGAGGGTCGTCCCTCTCCGATGAAGTTTTCACAGTCTTATTCCTCCACATCTCTGCAACCTCATTACTTCGGTGTCTGTGAAGTGCCGCCTCTGTGCTTCCAGCATCTCGGAGGTTATTTTTAAAACTGAAATTAAAACAATGGAAAAAAGTACCTCCAGAAGAAACACAAGCGCTTCCCCGACTATTTGCTTTCCCGCCGAGAATGAAACAAAAAAAAAAAAAGCCGCAACTGAGAGTGTAAATGAGGATCATACACACATTTAGTTCTGTGAATATAATGTTTGTAATAAGGAAAAACATCTGCGACTCGGCTGCGGCTCTGCAATGTGACAAATAATCTCTGCATTATTTATTTAAAAGGCAATGTGTTTAACCCTTTCAGATCATTCACTGTCAAAGTTTCCCTGTAGCTTCTTCGTAACTGAGGAGGAAGATGTAGCCAGAGGATGTGAGCTGTAGTGTCTTGTTGATGCAAATATTTTAGTTTTTATGTTAATAAAAATAAATATGTTAAATACTTTTTCAGGCAAACGTCTTCTGTCTCATGTCATGGAACATTGATTTTAGTGCAATTTCAGTCATCGCTGATGCAAAATATTTCGGAGCAGAATGCTGTGTATTTAGTATTTAGCTTGTTGATTCGACGCTGCTGAAAAGGCCAGTCATCTGGTTGGTACTCATGGTAGAGCTGCAGTTCCTCCACATAGAAGAAGCCACTCAAAAAGGCACAGAATGAAACAATGTGCTCCATGTGCGTATACATATATTAGTATTTTTTGAAAAGTCAAAATAGATGTGATAGAATGGACTTCCTACATTATGGATCTGAATAAGACATGGGTGGTGAAGAGGAGAGCGCGGGCAGGGTGGAGGGGTCGGGACGTCTGGATGGAGGGATCTGTGTCAGAAGAGTAGATGTTTTGAGAAGCTTTATGGAACAGTGCTGAGATCTGCGGTGATGTGTGACGTCACCGAGATGAAGATCATCAATGAGATGGTCTCATTGGGAACGTCTTGGAAGGGAAAGATCTGACAGAGAGAGACTGCAAATTTGGAGATGTAGGACAATTTAGATAGGTTGGATGGTTCACACACGTGGGCCAGAAATGCTGTAGATACCAGGAAGACCAATGAGGGTCATGGATGTGATAAAGGAGGACATGAAGAGGATCGGCATGACAAGGTCATATGATCAAGGTTGGAGACTTGGAGGTTACTCCAGATGAGGCGCTGAAGGAACTTCCTCAGAACCTGTAAAGTAGGCTCGTACCGTCAAGGTTTGAAGGTGCAATGAGCTTCATTCAAGTCATGTGAGACTCAGTCAGGAACAATCTCCAGCCTTGTCTGGAGCTTCAGCTGATCCTTCACCTGCATGTGTCGGTCGGTGTTTTTTCCTGTGAGCTCTATCAATAATAAATGCCTCCAGCGGTGTCCTGCAAGAAGTTTGAGTTGTGCCTTCTTCAGCTCAGAAACCCTTGTCTTTCACCGCTCCTAACTGGCTCAGCCTGGGTGATCGCTCACACCCTACCAGGTCACGGCAGCTCTCTCACCTCGCTCTGGCCCAAATTATGCAAAGATCAATTATTTTTCTTCAATCCACTACTCTGCCCATTGAAAGCCAAGATAAGTAAACACTTTCCAGAACGCCGCTGTCATGTCTCTGACAAGATGTTACAACAAATTGCATCATTTGCGATGGTTTTCCTGCCATATCCTCCAACTCAGTCACACACAGTCATTATTTTGGAGGCCTATTCATGGTACCAGACCCCCCCCTCCCCGTATGTTGTTTTTAGCTTGTCACTCCTCATCCCCCGTTGATGCATCATTCCTCATCTATGTCTGATGTGTCTTCATAGCACATGTTCCATTTAGCGCGCATTAATTTCACTCAGCTTCACAGCGTTCCCCCGTGTCTTTTCCCTGGGGACGATGCCACAAAAGTGTCTGCTTGGTTTCCAAAACACTGGTGGAACTACTGTGTGCTGAAGTGGTACTGAAGATCTGTGCCATGTTGAATTCATAAAGGTTAGAAACTCAACACCTGGGTCACAAATGCGATGCAGATTCTGGATTTGTATTTAATAAAAGAGTGGAAATACGCTCCTGATTCATGGAGGGAAAAACAAAAGTGTCTCTGCAGGATTAAGGTTTGTAAATTCACCGGTGTCCCGAGAAAACCTTCGCAGACTCGTCCATGTTCCGGCGCTAACCTTTTGATAAGCCCTGGAGATGGTGTGAATTAAAGACATTAAATCATGATTTGGAGATGTGCGAGGGGGCTCATGGAGACGTCCCCTTCACAGTCCGCTGCTCAGGGTGGAGGTGTGTGGTGGACAGTCGCGACAGGTCATCCCGCTGCAGTGACGAATGGCTTTCATCAAGAGGCCGTGGGCTCACGGGGGAAATGTACGAGGAGAGCTCTGCCAGAGGAGCTGATATTTATCTGCCAGTCGCTCACCGCTGGGAGAGGAGAATTAACAAGCATGATTGAACTTTTCTTGAAATTGTTTTTTTTTCAACCTAAAGTTATTTTATAATTCAGAATGGTGTGTCACAGTTGCTTTAAGTCCTCAACAAATGGGATTCTTCTGAGGTCAGTTTGGTGATCTATAGAAGCTTGATCCATGAGTAGAAGTAGTGAAACTCTGTGTATGGGCCAGAGTTAATGGGAGGCGAGGAAGAGAGTGCAGGCAGGGTGGAACATGCGTGGATGGAGCGTAATAGAATAGTAAGGCAAGAGCGGAAGGGACGCTTGATAGGAGGCTTTGGTTTCGAGCCATGATCCAAAAGAGGTCATATGCCTTTTCCAGTGTGAAAAAACATTGTTTTTCAGTCTATAAAACTAATGTTTGCCTGGTTTGGGTTGTATCTGAGGATGCATGTTTTAAATTTAATAGATATTTGGATGAGTTAATTTGGCTATTGGGGTGTTGTGTCCCCCAAATCTAGACCAGATGAGAGTCTGTAGTTGATGGGCCGATGGGAGACAGAGATGTTGGAGGGAGAAGTTGAGGAGGAAAAGGACCAATGAGATTGCTGAAGAAGAAGTCATTTTAACTGTGTCTGCTTGCTTATCTCACCGCTTACTCCCTTAATACAGGTTCTGTTAATCTTTGTGTAATTGTTTCAGGGTTGGAATCACACGGCAGCCTAAATATACACGAAGAGTGTGATGTTAATGAATGGCACTCGGGTTAATAAGAGCTGTCGGCCGTGTAAAAGCGCCGGGTGAGATTAGCTGTTATCATTTATTCCAACAGACTTTGGTAATTATTTCAACTTTCCATTGCAAACAAATCCTGAAACAAATGAGTTCGATCAACGTGACAATCGCTTGTTGCTCTCACCTGGACTGACTTTTCTCTCCAAATCACATTTCATCTGCCGCAAATAGTGATTTTCTTTGTTGTATATTTTGAATAAAACCAAACCTGCTGAAACCAGAGCTCCCATTGATTGGAATGTATCTGAAATCGCGTGTTTGCATTGGTCACTTGTAGTGTACTGTGCAAGCTACAAGCTACAGTAGTATTATTGGCTCTACCAGACAATGTGACGGCTTTTGTTTCGTACAATCACCCCATGTTTATAAGGCTAAAGACACCTTTGAAAAAGAGAGAAAGACTTCACGGCTCCTATTAAAAGTAACAAACACTGTGTGTATATATATATATATATATATATATATATATATGTGTATATCTATATCTCTATATATATATCTATCTCTCGCGCTCTCTCTACATACATACATATATATATAATTTATATATATGTGTATATCTATATCTCTATATATATATCTATCTCTCGCTCTCTCTCTACATACATACATATATAAATATATATATAAATATATATATATTATATTATATATATTATATATGTGTGTGTATATCTATATCTCTATATATATATCTATCTCTCGCGCTCTCTCTACATACATACATATATAAATATATATATATTATATTATATATATTATATATGTGTGTGTATATCTATATCTCTATATATATATCTATCTCTCGCGCTCTCTCTACATACATACATATATAAATATATATATAAATATATATATATATTATATTATATATATTATATATGTGTGTGTATATCTATATCTCTATATATATATCTATCTCTCGCGCTCTCTCTACATACATATATATATATATATATATATATATATATATATATATATATATATGCATTTATTCTTGTTGGGTATTCTTTTGTTGATTATTTTGTATTTCTATCTGTATCATACATGTGAAAAACCAATAAGAAAAAAAAAGGTAACAGACGCTGAATCAAAACAAAACAAGAAGTTCCCCAAAAAAAAACGATGATGACTGTGAAAGAAGTGGTGCTGTAAATGAAACACGATGGGTGAGGCCTGATTTCCCACACCAGTTAACACGGGAGGTTAGCAGTGAACACCCATGGTCTCGCCTCATGACCTACTTCGACCCAAATGGCAACTTGGGTGTGTTCAGCATGTCGATCTCCAGTGTTGACTGGAATGCAGGAGATTCCAGATTCATCCACTGGGGGCATCTTCCATGTAGCTTAACACCAACAACAAAATAGCAACACTCTCTGAAACAGCAGTTGCTAAAGACGGCGTCAAAAACCATTATTATCCTTTATTGGAAGCAGCTCTTACTAAAAAGGATCTTTAGTTTTTGTCACCAAACTTGGGCAATAGCTGGTGTCATGTGACCATTTCATGTCTGTGATGGGCTGAGCAGCTTCACTGAATGGGCACTTTTACAGAAAACAAAACAACATTTACAGAAAACACGAACTTGTAACGGAAGTGATGAGTGGGGACGTGTTAGTCCCACCCATCGGGTTAGCAGAGACCGTCTCATTGGATGCCTTGCCAATGGCAACCTCATCACTGACTGGACAGTTAGTTCATGTTTTTGTGTTTTCTGTAAATGTTGTTTTGCTTTGTGTTACATTTGTGGTGTTTGTGTTGTGGTTTGCACTTCTTCGCCACCGTAACTTTGTGCTGAAAATGACCAATAATCATTAGATACGTATAAACAATAAAACGTGAATATAAGAAATAACACACGTTTGCATCGTGGGGATTTATGCAGGCACAATAAAGTGCGGCGCAGCGCCCCCTATTGACCAGCCGCCACAGCTAATAAGGGTGAAAGCTAGAAAAGCACTGAGGCAGGGCGTACCTCCGTGGAGAGGCTCATATCATGTGAAAACACAGCACATAAACAAATGAATTACACCAGTTCCAAGGTCAAACTACACACTCTCCTGCTCACAATTCAATACCTAGCTACAACCACTGTGCCCTACATCACTGTCCCACACATTGAAATGAAGCTACATGTTCTTCTTGTTGTCTCCCTCCTGCCTTGTTTGTTTGGCTTCACACATGAAGCATCTCTCTCTCAATGACAAGGGAGGAGAGCCAGGAGCGGCCATCGAACCCTGGGCCCGGGGATTGTAAAGGCACATGTGTCAGCTGTTGAATTTCGAGCCGATCCAAAGCTGGCCGATCATGAAACAGAGGAACGGAGGGTGAGTCAGCCAGTGGCCTTTGTTAATTGCATGTCTCACATGGTCGCGGTCGGGACAGTTAATTGGAAAAGATCAAGGGGATTTGCAGTGTTAATGAGCTTCTCGTGAACTCCAGTCATACTCTGGATACCACCGGAGCCCTGACAGCATCCTTTTCCAAACAAGCCTTGAGGAAAACTTTGCTTTTTTTGGGAGCGGACGTGAGGTTTTAGGAAATGATAAGTCTCATCTGCTGCTTTTTAAAGCACTAATTCAATGACTCGACAAAGAGCCAGTGCTGGTGAAGCGGAATCAGTCCAACGTTTCAATCTGTTTTTTAAATCAAAATTTCCTGTTAATAAAATAGGTAAAACAAGTTAATTACAATTAATTAATTACAACATTATTACGATTAATTAATTGCAACACACATTAATTTAATTTAACTGAACAGTTTGCTCTCCAGTCAACAGGGAACCTTTGTCAGTGCAGGAGTTCCTGCTCCACTGATCCCACTGATGCACAAGACACGTGGCAGCTAGGATGAGAACAACAACAACACACATGGAGGAATCATCCCTGAACAAAAGCAAACAAAAGCATCTGTTTGCTTTTGTTGAGGGAGGTTTTTCACTACACAATGGCCAGAGTTTCCACTGCTCTGAATGGACTTGAAATTCTTATAACATTGAAATTCTTATACAAATAGACTAAAGACATTAAAAGAGCTTCAGTTTAAATAAGGTGATATAAAAACTTGAATATAACCGCCATCTTGATTTACTGTGCTGCTGTCAAACTGATGCAAAATAAACAATATTTTGTTGTTTAAAAGTCCATCATGATTCAGTCATATACCAAATTCATTCAAATTAAAAAATGTGGCTTCTTGTGGCAAATATTTTTATGAGCCGAGTTAAGCTAGTAAAAGTATATTTTCTGTTACTTTGTGCTATAATAAGAGGGGTCCCTCCACTGAAGGGTGGTCTGTTCCAATACATCCATATCGACTTTTGGTCATTGAATTCACAAAGCAGACGTGCAGTTCTCCACAGACCGATACATGAAACAATCCTCCATTGACACAAGCAAGGGCTGCTGTGGCTCTTCAGTGCACTAAGCCAGACAAACTGGTATAAAATACACTTGGCTCTGCGCTGCAGTCCGACAGTAAAATCAATGAGACTTCTGCACTCAGTGAAACTAGCCCCTCCAACTCAGACCCGCAGCTCATCATTCAATAAATGCACAAGTTTTCAATGTTTACGGCCAATTTGTATATTGGCTGGTGGAAATGAGCCTTTTTTTTCTCATGTTCATTATGCTGTTTTGGCCTCGGGTCTTCATCACATGACCACGGACGCACGGAGCACCAACCGAAAGGCTTCAGTGTTAATTCAGTTTCCAACCTGCTAAAAAATAATACAATAAGCTGAGTGTTCCTCTGTGCTTCAAGGTTAAGGAGCAGTGGGTTACGTCCCCTCTGAATTCTTATACAAAAAGGCCTGGCAAATATAAGCGCAACTGAATAAAACTCACAAAACAGAAGTTTTTGGTGGATGAAGCTGAATAATTGATGGCACTATGTGAGTCTTGTGAGCCGAGTTAAGCTGAACAAATCAAATGCAATGCATCAGTTTGAATGAGTTGTGGAGGAAAGTGAGCATTTTCTTGGCGCCATTGAGAAAAAAAATGGTTAGGACCATTGTAAGAGCTCATTACTGTGATTTGTTTTTTAAGCAACATTTTTGTGACATGGTGAACAGTCCGGTGAAGAGCTGCCTACAGCTTCAGGAAATTCTACCCAGTGGAAACGTGTTTCAATCGACAGCCTCAAAAAGTCGACAACAGACACAAAGACGGTCTTCGTGGGCAGAATGAAGGAAGGGAGAAGGGAGACAACCAATGAGGATCCTGGATGAGATAAAGTGTGACAGTTTTAAGACGGGAGGCCCAAGTGTAGCAGGAAGGAGGCCAAGACCGGAATCAAGTACAACAAATTTAATAAAGAAACAAACAGAATAACACTCGACTTCTACTCTAGAAGGAGACTAGAATAATATAAGAAGAATTACAGAACACAAGCAGACGATATTCAACCTCGACACCAGACACACATAGTCTGAAAAATAAAATAACCAGTCATTCAAACGTGCGTCCATAAGCGCAAACGAAAGGTGAAAAACCAGTGTCCAGGGCACAGAAATAAGTCCACAGGATCGGAGGAGACAAAAGTCAGAGAGCAGGCACAGACGCACTGAAACAGAAAGGAGACTGATCAGAAAAAAACATACAAACTTGAGAAAAAACGTCCACAGTGAGGATAAGAGTCATTCATGGAACGATCACTGGCACGGAAGGTCATACCAGGGCGAGCAAAAACAATGAACTGCTGGCTGGCGGTCTAGTAGAGTGGTGGACGACTGGACTCAGTCATCCATGCTATAGATATATATTGAATATATATCTATATTCAATTTTTGAGAAATAAAAAAATTAAATATCACAACAAAAAAAGATTAGAATTAAAAAGTAAAAAATAAAATGTCTAAATAAATAAATAAGAGAAGGAAAATAAGAAGAAACGTCTCTGAATCTTTGACCTGCACTAACACTTCCTCACTACTGCTCAATGACTGTTGGATCCTGAGGAAGTCAACCTCTGTATAGAGACAAGCATCAGCTCTACACTGAGTCCCTGAAATATTACCAAGCTCCACACCCCATCGCTCATCAAGATCACGAGTTCAACTTGAATAAAATATTTTGTTTTTCAAAGGTGCCGTTTGGAATTTTTGTCCCAACAATGTGGCAAAGTCAGTACATTTTGGCTTTTTAAAATCGACTAAATCTCCACATTACTCACGAAACATCAGCAGGTTGTCAACTTGAGAGGAATAAACAGTATTTTCAATGAGAAAGTTGGGTGTTAGTGAACAAATGGTTTGTGGAAATGTAGCCGCGTGTGACAAAACCCGAGTGGAAAAAGTGGAGAGGAGTCAAGTGGGTGTCATCGCTCTCAGTAAGATGTGGTGAGGAACCCGGCACTAATGGAGTGCAGTGGCCCTGCAGCCGCACTTATCTGAAATATTCAAGGCAGCACTCTTGTACGACGATTAATATTTACTCTAACTTGGTTGACACATGGTGAGGTGTGAAGGATCCTTGTGGCTTTTCACAGTGTTTTGATGTGCGATAGCGACAGAAGCTAAAGATGAGCGTGGAGGACGGACGTGGACCATCGATGCCTGGCCACACAGGGACAGATCAGAAGGCCGACTGCACCAGCACACAGTCCGGCGCCGGACTCTTCTGACCCGCCACCAAGCTGGAGGATGCAGCAGGAAGCTGCTCTTATCTGTGGAGATCTCTGGTGCTGCACACTCACCTGTGATCCTCGGCCCTTTACGCCCCCCATCACAAAGTTCGGAGGCCATTTTGCCGTGGAGACATTTTGTGATTAGACATACTGAACCCATTCGACCTCCTGTCCCTTACGAGTCAGGCGGGCCGGCAAATTCAAGAGTGAAGTGTTTCATTTCAAACAGCTTTGTAGATGGCAAAGCAGGAAATTCACTCTGAATCTGTGAGCCCTGGATCAGTAGAAGGTGTTGTCCATTCCATTTCTACTAGTGGGACTTCATTTAAAAAAAAAAAAAAATCTCGTTTTAACATCTTAATATTTGATAGCAGAATGATCTCCCGTAATTTATGGACTACAGAGCGCACCAGAATATTAGCCACATCCACAAAATTTAAGAAGGAAAACTGATCTTGTTCATACATAGGCCACACCGGTCTACAGTGCAGTGGTTCTGTCTGCACTGTAGAAAGGTCAGTGGTGCTTAAAAATGCATGAGAATCACGTCTAAACTGGTCTGGAAAATAGGCTCCATCTTGGAGAATGACACGGGGAAACAAACTGGACGTTTGGTTCTGAACTTGAATCATGAACTTCTCATGTCTTTTATTGACATTAAAGTGCTCAAAATGACTTGTTTTTGCCCACATTCTGACACCACAGCAGGTCTCAGCTGCTGCTTCTCGTCTCTGCTTCTCCAAGAGATCGGCTCTGTGGGCGGAGCTGAGGACTCGCGGGGGCGAAAAGAGAGCATTTTGAGCGCTTCAGGTGAATAAAACGCCTGTGATTTCATGGGTTTGATGTGATCAGGCTTAATGTTTTGGCAGCATGACGCTCTGTAGCCTGTAAAAATGCGACAGATGACAACTCTTTCCTCTTCCAAAAGAGAGTCAACTATGAAGTCAAAATTTTTGTCTTGTAAAAGTCTGTTTTTACCCGGCCAGCATCATGTCCAGGACGGGTCCAGTGTTAAAGCAGTGGAATGAAGGCTTCAGCTGAACACACCATGACGACTGTGGGAACGCGATCTAAGCAGCTCTGCGAGGAGCCAGGTCCAGATCTCAGTCCAGAAAACTTCCAAGATTCCTCCGACTCTTTGATTTTTCATTTCAAGTCGGATCATGGAATTCATTATTTCACTACTTTTCTCAGAAATCAGAACTTTGAAAAAGCCATTTTTCCTTCTTTATCTCACAGTTGTTCCTCCGCTCTGATCTCTCAGACCAACTTCTCACCACCACACCGTCTCCAGACCACCACTTCTCTGTGACTTTAAGATCGCAGATTTAGTGCTGGTCCATTTGGAAACTGTTCCTCAATATATTTTACTGCAAACACGCCAAAACACTTGGGAGAAACATAATTTTTTTGTGAGAGGCGTTGCCAAATAGTTCTACCACAAGGGCACGCGGCGGCGGCGGCGGCAGATAAATCAACAGGAGTCCTCTATTCCCCCTTGTGGGTCGGCGCAACACCCAGATAGATCAATACGTGGGTTTGTTTCTCTGCTCCGAGACAGAAGTACCTGGACTTGTATGGCGACTGCCACTGTCACACATGTCTGTTACTGAAACCGTGATCAACCGTCTCAAGTGATGATGCGAAGCATGATGTCGCCGCCGACTTTCATCGCCGCATCTGAACTACACCTCTGACGCCATTAAAAAAAAATAAAAGTCTCCAGTTCTTGTCACTTCAGACGCTTGTTGGATCGAGATGAAAAATATGCTGTTGGATGTGGCTTCAAATCACCGCGAGCATGAAAGCAAAATGGCTTTAATGGAGGAGGAAAAACAAGAGAAGTCGTTTTCCTTCTTCATGGCAAATCTCGTTCGAAATGAATAAGTGAACATTTGTAACATGAACCCCCGAACGGGAAAACATGCAAAGTTCCCGGGCCAAACTGGGATGGATAGATATGAAATGAGCAACAGATGGCTGGAATTGATGAGGAGATGAAAATGACACCAGTGAGTTTGAGCTGAAGAGGCATTTGGGCAGATTTCAGTGATATCGCCTCCATCAGAATAAACCATTTATTTGACAGAACAGTCGTCCTGGAGCCAAAATCTGAGAGTGATACCTCACATCAGACAGGCCTCCAAAAACTCTTCACTCGTTTGGGTTGATAAATATCATCCACTAAACTTGATTTTCTGGATATTTCTATTGTAACATTACTCTCATACATCTTGACAACATGAAAATACTTAAAAATATCTCCCTACATTACATTCTCAAATGTTTTTGACTGAAATAATTTCATATTTTTTCACATTTATTGTCAAAGTTGACTGTCCAAAAATATATGTTTTCAGAATATCACAAAATACGTCACCTCGTATTGAAAAATACAAAAGTCACACAAGGATGGTATTTTATTTTTATTTATAATGGGGGGGAAAATGAAAAATAAAGGATATGAATTTTTTCACATTTTTATTACTCACAAACCATTTTCACAAAATGACAGCGCTTTAATAGGTGCTTGCATTTTACGTACCGTAAAGCACTGCAACAGTTGGAATTTAAGATAAACTATAATTGCTGTTGTTTTTCTTTTGTTTTTTTCCCCCTTCCATCAGTTAGATAAAAAATATATATATTTAAAAATATAGAAAATTTCTGTCAATATATATATGCGAATGTATATTTTATATGTCATGTATTTTGACAGGACGGTGGATTATTTAGATTAACATTGAAATATTATAATTCATATGGATAAAAGTATATAGTTATATATACTTTGCATATATATATATTTATATATGTATAGAGAGAGAGAGAGAGAGAGGTGGGACAAAATTTCACAGGTTAAATGTGTTACATAAAAGGTTGACTGACATGAAAGAAAAAAAAAATTAAATATAAAAACACAGTAGTCAACATATGCTTTTGGACTTCTTCAAATATGGAATTATAATAAATATATAACAAAGACAACTTAAAGATGACTAGGTGCCCCAGGCAGAAGGAGGTGTGGGCCTCTTGACTCTGGCTGCTGCCCCTGCGACTCACCCTCAGATACAGTACAGTGTGTGGTGGGAAACTTGTTTCACACAATGCTTCTGCAGCAAGAGACTCAGTCTGAAATGCTCCAGGCGCAAAACTCAATCCATATCTGCATCATCCTTACATTCACATCCCCACACAGCGTACTATACAGCATGTGCTGACCCGGCGCTTCTTCTGGCTCCAGCATCAAGCCGCTGATTCACACAGCCGATCCCGGTATGTGAAATTCCCAGGCCAGAGACCACAAACACACCGGTCTCCCAGCAACAGCAACGCTGGTCTCGTGCTCCAGGTGGAACTTCCACAAAGACCGTGGACTCATCTGAACCGCCGGGGGGTGACAAACACCTTTTGAAATCTAGTTATTTTTATCTGGAAGAAAAATAAAACGGGACGAGGATGTGCTGTTTGTTAGGCTGCTCTAGCTCCACGGGGAGGAGGGCGTGATGAAGTGGCAGGGTTTCACTTTCATTATGACCACACACTGTCTCACTGCTTTTGTCATACCAGTACGGTGGTGCCTCAGTTCTCCACCACAATCCGTTCCAGACGGCCGTTCGAGAAGAGATTTGTTCAAAATCTGAATTGATTTTTCCCATTACAATGAATGGAAAAAGCAATAATGCGTTCTAAGCCTTAAAATAGTCTTTTGTAGGAGTGAATGTAGAGTGTCTGCTGCAGGTGCGTTGTTCCTCTATGTGTGTGGCCGCTGCATGTGGGAGGGGTTGCAGAGTGAGTGACGTCTCTCCAGAAGTGAAGAGGTGCCCGGTGCGTGTCCAGCTCTGAATGTGCGCTTCTGTGCAGTTTGGCTGTGACAAAGTCATAAACCAAGTCACGCTCTGTCCCAGACTCGCCTCATCCCTGTCCCAGCTCCAGCCCACAACAGGACATCAAACCCTGGAGTGAGCGCTCCAGCACCTCCCCTGTGACACTCTACCACGGTCCAGTGCGGAGACAGGAAAGGTTTTACACCTCAATATGAAGAAAAACAGTCAGTAAATGTAGCTAACGGGACACGTCTGCATACAAAGGCTGCGTTATACACAATAACAAAGTGCCTCGTGGGTCACCTGATCGGTCCGCGCACGTTATGTTTTTTCCGGCTTTTTTGGGGGGCGTTCGAGTTATGGATTTTCGTTCGAAATCCGAAGCAAAAAAATCTACATATTTTTGTTCGAATTCCGGGACGTCGAAAACCGAGGCACCACTGTATATGTGTCACAGTAGCAACACTGCTGAAAACTGTAGTTTTTTTTTTTTTTTATTGATCAAGATCTAAATATTACAATAATTATAATTACTAAATAATTATTATTACTGTAATAATTACATTCTTAGGCGCAATTTTTACTGCTTTTTCTCTTTCAAATTCAAATTTAATTTGACCCTTGATATTTCGAAGTTTTAAAATTGGCGAAGTCATCAACTAGCTAAGAGTTTAGCTTGGATATCAATATAGAAAAACATACATTTAAAACATTTATACTGTATGTTTATTTAAATATCCCCTTTTTAAACTATTTATTGATCCACATATTAATGTATTTATTTATCAATCCTTTATTTATCCATAAATTAGAGGCAATATTTCCCCCCTATCGTATGTTTAAGGCAAATATTGAGGGTGATATTTAAAGTTGTTGGCTATATTATTTGCAAATGATACATGAAGTTCATAACACCCTTTATTCGAAACTCCCACGGGGTCACACGTGCTTCGCCCTTATATATTCAATGATCAATATTCAAATCAACTCCTTCTAAAGCACTGTTAGTTGCGCTAGAGTTTCCGGTCCGAGGGCGGTTTACAACCGGATTACAGTCTAATGCTGCCGAAGCACCAGCTCCTCCAGGAGTCCGCAGCTTTACAGAGAGCGACTCCGGCTGCTCGGAGTTCTGGGACGAGGAAGTTGAAGCTTCGAAGAGCGAGAAACAGTGCCACCTATTGATCACTACCAGGAAGTGTATTTTCGAGTGACCTCATAAATTACTATCGCGAACTTCAATTTGATGACCATATGCAGTTTTAATTAATAAAGTGAGGCTTCACAAGGAGCTTTTCGGTTAAGTGAATAATACAAATTGTGACTTTAAAGTAAAGAATGAATTACATTTCTCTATATATTTTATATATTATATTTTTTTAAGAGCTGTGATTAATAGAATCAAAATAAATAAATAAATAGTGCTAAATATATTTATCTTTTGTAATGATTTTGACGGTTTGTAACATGTTATGTTATTAACCTGTAATTAACACGTACAAGTTGCATGAACGATAAAAACTTTCGGTTGTCCCAGTCGTCGCCATGACAACGACGACCCCAGTGCTGTGGCAGTTTCGTCACTTCCGTTGAGAGCCAGTCTCATGACAACCTCGCGCAGCAGCAAAACAAATGAAAGCGGTAAACGTCATTGTATTAAAACCACTGTGTGAGAATGGACCACACGAACCGTGATGTGCCGTTAAATGAGCCTCAGAGTCAGAAAAGTGGCTATAATAACATCCGTTTTTTCACAATAAAAGCGTTCTTAAACTGGAAAAAAGATCGAATCGAACTTTTTCAGCGTTGACGTCGTAAAATACGCGAGTCGAAATACAAACAAATATTGACCACAATAAGAGAGTTTTTCTGTGTCAGAGTCTCTCTTCTTCACCACCTTTGACCTCTGGATTGACTTCAAAGCCTATAAGTCTTTGCATTTAAAGCTTGGAAAACTCTTCTTCAGATTGTTGCTCAGTGCATTTTCTCTTGACAAAAACATCTGATGTGATCCTGAAACAGCTTCCAGTCACACAGATTTATTGACTTCTATTGCCTAGTCATACTTTTTTTTGTTTCAACGGTGCTTATAAACATCCACATCTCTTGAGAATTTATTTAGATTAATTGTATTTTTCCCATTGGTATGAGCATTATATCACCCTCTCTCATGCTCCCAGTGCATCTAACAGCCGGAGCGCTTATGTAGAAACACCAACTCGGACATGACAGTGTCCGTAGGAGTTAGTGACAAGATGAGATTAGAAAGCGCTTATTCACCGGCATCATGGTTTATATTCACCGCGAAAGACATCCGTCAGCGGCCAACTGCTCACAATGCAAATTTCTGACACATTTTCTCAAATGTATTGCGAAAGCTGCAGTGACACGCAGTGACCAGTGAGGATGTCGAGGATGCACAAAATCTTAGCTCTCATTTATGTGTGCGTGGGAACTGAACTGAACTTGGGCAACCAGCTGAGGCTCAGAGTAGAGCTGTTTCAAAGTCGATCACTGTCATAAATGGTTGTGATTCACTGTTCAAGTTCTTGTTGAAGTCCAGAGCTGTTTGGGTTCTAACTTCACCTCGACCTCAGAGGGGACAGTTTAATGTGACCCCGGGGCCCAGGTCAGTGTCCAACTTTCTCCAGGTTTTCACACTCCATCCCGTCTATTGAGCAGCACAGTTCCACTGTATCCAATAAAGCGACAGTAGCAGATCAATGCTGGTGTGTGTGTGGATCTTCCGGCTCTGATGGATCGGCGCTTGCAGCAACAACAGTCCGGCCACAGGACTGTTGATTTCTCCGGGGAGGAGCAGGATGTCTTGGATAAGTTCCGAGCAGAGCGATGCCTCGCTCTGACATGTGTCAGCCTCCATCAGTTTTGATCGTTGAATGCAATGACCTCTACAAAGTGCAGACTGGCAGCACCGGCTCTGACAGATTAACACTTCTGTTAACGTCGGAATGTTTTTGCCTTCTGCTGGAGAGCCACCGACAGCCGTATTGATCTTTGATCTGTCAATCTGTGGTGGTTACCGAGGCAAAGTTGCTGTGGTCGAATTGAATGAAAAAGAGGAGAAAGAAATCCATGTTTGTGTTATTTCAGATTTACAATAAAACACACATTTTCAAATCATTTATTCTGTCAAAAAAAGAGTCATCCATCGGTGACAGGTGGTGTTTGAGGGTATATATTGGAATTTTAAGGAATATATCAAAGACAAGTGATAAAGGAAATCATTTTCTATTGAATAAAATAGCTGAATTACTGGCGAATGTGTGTTAAATGGTTCAATATTTCAAAAATATAGCAACAATTCACCATTGCATAGCCAGTGAATAAAGGTATCATAATGTTGTGTCTTATTTATGGCCAAAACAATTTACCATCAGTTAATAGATTTAATGCCATTACAATTCAGTGCAAACACAATTTAGTCGATGTAACGTAAGTTCATAATTTATTCATAGAAAAGCCTGGAGTTCAAATTTGAAAATCAAAAAAGATGCAATACCGCCATCTGCTGGATTAAGCTGCGACGTGTCGAGAATGGCGTCTAACGACTTGTGTTTATTTATGGTAATATAAATCAACATATGGCTTTTCTAAAAGAAAAAAAGCCACATCATAAATAGCGCAAAATAGGGGACATGTTTCATGAGCTGAGACCTCCTGTATTGACAAGAGAACTTTTACAAAATATAAAACAAAACAAAAAAATCATGTTTCCGTTGTAATTTTTAGTTGACAGTTAAACTACAAAAATGACAAAAATGGGCTATAAATAAAAATAAAAACTAAAGATAAAAAAAGTAAAGTAGAAATAAAATGTAATTGAGCAATGTAGTTAAAGTCTCCAAAACAAGGTTAATTAAACAAGTGTAAATATAATTAATATGTAAATATAACTCTTCAGATCGCTTGTAAATGACTTTGGACAAATACAATTGATATAAATAACTTATTTAAACTCGAATAGCCTTTGTTTACTTTTTTGCTTTTTTTTTAATTTAATAAAATTTTACCTTTTTATTAACTGAATATGAGCACAGTATCGTATAGAAAAATTAGCAGTAATGTTAATAAAAATAAAATGTCGTAGCAGAGGAAGTAGCTCAGGAGGAAACCAATATTTTTGCTTCAGCTGCTTCCCACCCCCAACTTGAGGGAGCACTGTGTCACTGAAGACCAGGCTTTTACCCATCTACCTTATTGACTGAACTTCCAAGTCACACCAACCGTGCGTGTGATTCATTCCAAAAGCACGTTTAGGAGGCAGTCTGGACCCCGCGGAGCTTTGTGAATTCTACACACGCTTTGTTTACTTAAAAGAGGATTGTTTTGGTAAGCACTTCTCATAGCAAAGCCCGAGGAGAATAATTCTCTCAAATCCCTTGTGAGCAGCATTGTATCAGCAGCTTACCCAGAGTAGCAGAAGAAACGGAGGTTTAGGGGCTTTTATCCTGAATCTTTTTAGGGTGAAAGCGATAACTGTCATTGTGGGATTCAGCGCTTTGTCATCCTGTACAGGATTTCCCTCTTCCCCAGGAGGAGCACTTACCCACTTCCTCCTCCAGATATGACTCACACAATGCATCTGGAGCAGCTGGGTTCACCACAGGGCGATTCTTCAGCTCAGTGTGACCCGCTGCGATCTAACATACGCACCTTTGTTTTCCTTCGACCCAAACTCTCTTTCTCTATAGGAGAAACTGGGTCCTGGTGATGTACTCGCAGATGAATCCCCCTCACACGCTGCTTCTCTTCAATCCTCTAGATGTGATCTGCACTGTTGAGTTCAAACTTTCGCTTTTCATTTGGGGTGTTTGTTCATGTTAGTCTGTTTTTAAAAGTAAAAAAAAAAAACAGAAATAAACAATCTGAGTCGTTCAGAACAAACATAAAAAAGAAATTAAAAAGGAGAAAAGAAAAACTGTTGGAACATACCAAACACTGACAATATTTTACAGGTTTAACCCAAGCTAGGCTGTTTTGGTTTCCCAATGTCATTGCATATACAAAAACAGGGGATTTTTTGCGTGAAACTTCATATATTTTCACTTTCATTTTTCTTGCCGAAGTTAATGAAGAACTAAAAGGCTTACCGGTTCATCTAAGGTCCTTTGACTGGTGTCCAAAAGAACAAGCTGGTGCAGTATGGTCAGGAGCTTTGTCATCCAGGAGAGACTCAAAGCGTCTTGTTGTTTCAGATAGGAGACCTGGGGCAGACCTAGGACAGGCTAGGGAGATCAACCCCCCGACTCAGATAGATAGGGGAGATTTTTTTTTAAACTTTTCAGAACATGAGCCAACATTATCATATTCTTCAGCAACTACCTTCATCAAATCCACAGGTAACAACATATCCTCTGTACTTACAATTTTTTGTGTAAAAAGTCTTTCATTCTAACATTTTTTAAAGACTATTTTAAGACCATATAAATGTATACATTTGGCTGTCAGCAGACGCGTCACCTCAGTGGACTGCTCTGGATTGGAAAGCTCTGTTTAATGCTCTGGTTACTGAGAAATGAGGCTACTGCTGCTGGAAGTGGGTCCCATCATCGCTCTGGGAGCCTCATCTCAATCTGTTTGGCCTTTGTAGCCAACAAGGCTGCGGTGCCACTGCAGCAGCGCAGCAATACAAACGCTCCATTCACTCCAACAGTAGTCGGTTAAGAGATTAGATATGAGACACACAAACGTTACAGAGCAGGTGCACCTCGTTGCACATTGTCATCCATGAGGACGGAGACTTAAAGTTATTGCTCTGATGAACAGAATATTTTTTTAATCCACCAACCTTAACCTTTTACATATGTGAAAAGATCTGTTCGTGTTACAATGTGATTGATCAAGATTTTTTTCTATTAAGTCCAAACTCTGATTTAAATATTTCCACTAATGATAGTAAAAGTTACAAACAGTCTGATCCGGTTTAGTCTTTCAAGTGAACTTTTATTCCATTACGTCAAACTAGGCTTCAAACTAGATTCAACTGTGGTTTGCACAGAAAATAACTTGATATTTACAGCATATTTCATGAAAGAAATTGCTCCCCACATTAAACAAGATCAGGAAATGAGCGAGAACTGAAGTGAATTTGAAGGTATCATCAAAGAGTCTTCAACTGACTTCATTATTCGTCGTTTTGGAGACCTTATTCGCTCTGTTTAAACAGTTTGGTCAGCGGGCGTTTACTTCTTTCTTTCAAGACTCGACGCAGACAATGGTCCAGTATGAGGTCAGCAGAAGGGGGCGGGGCAAAAGTTCATTGTTTACTCGGAATATATTAGCCGAGAACAAAAGGGCGGCGTTAGGACCCTGAGGCGCAGGACGCCCTCCCTCGTCCATCGATCTGACACTTCCACTGAGCGACCAGTTGGGAAGAAGATGTGACGAGGGGCGGTGGACCGTCAAGTTTAGGGAGGATTAAAGTTTCTCCGGGTCACTCGGCTCCAAGTCATGCTTGCCTGGGACTGTTTTCCGTCCTTCTCCAGCGCTTGGCGCCAGCTCTAACTGCGAGTTCGCCGGCGGAGCGGCGTCACGCACGTGCCTGAGCCCCCGTTCCTCGCCCGGGAGGAGAGCGTCCTCTCCGGCTGCTCTGTCGCTGCAACATGTCGCTCAGCAGGAGCATCGAGTTCGAGCACTTTGAGGAGCGCGAGAAGCCGCCCCGAACACCCCGGAGCCACCACTCCGGCGCCAGGGGCCACGGCTTGGTTCCGAGTCCGGCTCACAGCGCGCACTGCAGCTTCTACCGCGCGCGCACCCTGCAGGCGCTCACGTCCGGGAGGAAAGCCAGGAAAGTCCGCTTCTATCGCAACGGCGACAAGTACTTCAAAGGTCTGGTGTACGCCGTGTCCAGCGACCGGTTCCGGTCCTTCGATGCCTTGCTCATGGAGCTCACCCGCTCCCTGTCGGACAACGTCAACCTGCCGCAAGGCGTCCGGACCTTGTTTACCGTGGATGGAGGGAGGAAGATCACCTGCCTGGATGAGCTGGTGGAAGGTGAGAGAGTTTAGACACTTGTTGCTCACTCGCCTCGCTCCTTTGAAATATGTAAACACATCGTACTATTGGTATTAACATTGAGACGGTAACATTTCTATCTCACCGGAAAGCTTATGTCAACACATACATAACTTTTTGACGTGATATTAAACGTCAGATCAGTAGACGCCATATTTGTTATGTTGCTGGATCGTTCATTGATCTCTTCTATGGCATCTTATATACAGTTTTCAGTGCTTTTCGTGTTCAAATTCTTTGCGTAGCATTATTGTAGCAAACACCAATAGTCAGCAGTGGCAAATCCATGTATTCTATGAGCCAAAACATTGATATTTTGACCTCCTGTTTGTCAGTAAATGGACAACCATGCTAGCCGATGTATTGATTATTTGAAAGCCAATTGTTCGCCTTGAATGAAGGCCAAATGGTCTGTGCCAACGCCGCCGGAGGGGAGCAATGCTAAATTGTTTAAAGGTTTGCACCAATCTGTGGCAAACACTCCATTAGCCAAATCTATGTTTACCTACAGGGCGTCCTAGGGATCGTTCAGGATGCCGTACTTCATCGCAGTTCACACAATGCTGGTGACATGTTTGACCTAGTGAGCCGAGCTGTCCGTCACTGTCCAACGGTGTCGGCTAAATTGCTTCTCCCCTGACGGCGCCAGCCTCTTTGGACATTCAAGACCGTTTACAGGTCACATTCTGGTCTTACAGCCCGTCACATGGAACATTCCAGGGCTCTTTATCGGCAGGAACGATACTTATCCTGAACAGGAGTCATGATATATCGCTATACTCACTGTGGTGATACAGTCGCAAACATGAGCTATTATATTTTTAAGATGAAAAATTCATTTCATATACATTATGTTTAAAATCAAAATATCCCTGCAACAATACAAACTACGTATCCATGTATTTATTAAGCAAACATTGCCATAACACTGCATCAGACCGTCAAGTATCAAGATATTTGAGTGTATCAATAGCTTCTTAAATCTGTGGCACATGCTATATAGACCTCTGTTTAGAAAGGAGTACCTGGAGGAACACACCTGAAGTAGCTGTATACACAGTTCGGTCTCACCCAAGATGAGGACTCACAATTTTCCCGAATCTGAAGTGTCTCTTCATATATGACCCCTAACTGCTGGTGACATGTCTCGATGATATGCAAAATTATTTGTGTGTATGCAAACTATTTAACACCAACTCTTTGCTTGGTAAATAACAGAGCCGCTTCCTAACTTCAGTTCTGTCCGCTCTGGTACCTTATAGTCTTCACATTAAAAAGAGGTGTGTAAGCACCACATGACCTCTGAACTTCAATTCCTCTGAGTATTTGCTTTAAAAGACCACATTGTTCCACCAAACATCTAATGCGATTAAGCCCCACTCATTGTCCGTGGTCACTCATACCGTAACGTAACTGTCTGGTTTCCTCCAAACACCATTAAAGAAAAACCAGGGACGGAGGACGGTCCAGTCTTGTCCTTGTTTACTCAGCCATCTAATGGGCAGAGAGCGGGAACATTACTGCACCCCTCAGCAGTCTGCTCCCATTGATCGCAACCTGCGGGGCCCCTTTTGTGTGAAAACCCAATCACTCCATTCACATGTGTGGCCCTTATGACAGGATGGGATTATTGAGCTGGACAGTCACCTTAAACTGCTGTGCTTGTGAAAAGGAAAACAAAGAGGTGTTGGACATTGCACAGGATTTGGGAAGCGCTTTCGTATCCCCCTGTGTGAGTTTATATTTAAAGGTTAGACTCAAGTCGGGAGTTTAGTCAGACTGTGCCTTTTAACAGGCACTTCACCAGGTGCAGAGACGTTACTTCCTGGTATTGCACTGCTACAGTGCTCATGATGGTTAAAGAACCTTTCTCACAATTTACAGTAGTCGACACCAACAGTCCACCACTGAACAAAAGTCAAAATAAAGAAAGAATAACTCCGATACAGCCAGTTCTGTCTTTAACGCCATGCACACTGTGATGCTGAAGACAACACTAAGTCCTCAAAGAACCAATATAAGAGTGATGTTAGCGTCTCTCTTCCTTAACTTCTTGTCCATGCAACAACTGTGTAAACCACCGAGACACTGCCCCTTCCACAAACAAGCGCTTTGGTTTCAGTCACCTAATTATCTAAGTACACTGGAACCTGAAACCTTACAAGCCGATACGGACATCCAACTCCTTCTGACTATTGGTGCAGGATCGATATCGTCTTCTGCTTTTGCCAGGAGTTGCCGAGTAATTTTCCCCCATCTGAGCCTGTGTTGTGTATCCTCTGTAGTCGGGCTGAAAGATTATGGTATTAAAATCACGATATGAACCATTAAGGTATTCGCATTGCAAAATCGACAATACTGTGTCAATATTGGCATCTTGAACGTTCATGATGCAACTATCGCTAAATAAACAATCTCAATTTCCCCTGCTCGTCTGACATGTAGCTGGGGCAAAATGTCAGTGTACTGCTAAGGCCAACCCAGCTGTCATTTCCTGCTTGCCATTGATCAACATCTATCACCAACCAGTGGCAGACATCCCACTTTCCACGTCCTTTTGTATCATAAAATTTACATTTTTCGAAAAAAAAAAAACCCCAACAAAAACATTGTTTTCCCTAACTCCATGTTGAGATATGACATTTTTTCCATAGCATTTGGCCTTTCTGTCTACTCACACCTATCCTGTCCATGAACCTCCACTCCTTCTTTTGCCTGGTCCCTCCATGTCTAACGTCATTCGCTCAGCATGTTACCGGTCTCTCCTCCCCATATCCAAACCCTCTGACTGTGACTCCCTCTCAACATGAGTTTTCCCTCTCCTAGACTTGTTTCTATACCTGTCCTTCCGAGTCACTCCCTGTGAAAACCTGAGCATCTTCAACTCTGCCACTTCTAACTGGGCTTCCTGTCTTTGTTCCAGAGCTACTGGCTCTGACCCAGACGTCATGGCCGGCCTTACTACTGTCCTACAGTGTTTCCCTTACACGCTCGCTGAAGGTCTTCGGTCACACTTGACAGTCATCTCCGTCATAAATTTGTGCTCCTTGATCATTTCTCTCAAAGTTAAGCTCAAAAACTCAAGCTATGGAGGAGGCGAGAGGGGAACCCTGGCGAGGGTTTACCTTTCGGTAAACAAAGGGATCGCACGAGTCGGTGATGTCAGCGTAGCCTCTTGATTTATTTGCTTTCGTAACTGATCTAGATCAGTGACAGTTGCATGGTCTTTAATAGCCCCATTAAACTTGACCTCATCTGTCGTCCAGCTGAGCGCTGTGGCCTCTAGTTCCTGCCTTTCTCCCACCACAGATAGATGCACCTGAGATCAACGACCCCAGGGAATAACCTTGTCTCCACACCATCAGAGGGCTTCTCCGTACCCTGTTAAAACTGCCTCAGCTGATGTACAGCTCCACTTACATATTGTGTCCGAGTTATTACGGTCTCCTCAGCTGTGGCCTCACCATTTAATTAGACACCGTTTAATTGCAGGCTTATTAAAAGTGGGTCTCAGGGGAGAGGAGCCCCTGGTGAACGGGTAACACAGGGGCTCCATCCGACATCTTGACACAAGTCACAACATCCGATGCCTTGTTGTACAGAAGAAATAAAATGCCTAGGAATGGTCCTTGGGACTCACAGGTCAGAGTGCTGAACTCCACTGCTAGATCACCATCTGTTTCAGGAGGAGCAGCTAACATTCTTAACCCAGCAACGCTAAAACACAGTCATACCAAAGTCTATTTATTTTAGAGATTTGAGTGAGACTGATAAACGCCGACACAAACTCGTCGGTGGAGGTAAAAATGGAGGTGTAGCTAATCGTACTTGGATAGAGAGGGATAAATATAGCAGGGTACGTGGTTGTCATGGCTCCATCGCCTGTTCAAGTATCATTTACCAAAGAGAGTTCCTTTAAATTCATGAAAAATATCAATATATTCATTCAGCATTCATTTGATTCCCCCATCCAGTAATGGACATTATTATGTGGCCACTTGCAGTAAGTCAGAGACCTCTTCAATCCAGTCTTGCCTTTATTTATTTACTGCTGTTCTTTGAACATACTGTATTACTGAGGGGTTGCACGTAGTCTTCAGTGATGGAGGGAAATCTACCACTGAAAGTATCACAAGTCGCCGGTTTATTTTCCGTTTAAATGCTGCCAATTGTGTGCAAGCATGGGATGTAGCGTGCTCCCATCAAAGGCTGACCATCACAATTGTGTCCAAATCCTAGCATCTGTAACTGAAATGAGCAGCTCTCCTTCAGTGACTTGACAATGCTCTTCAGGTCTTTGTAAGTCGATTATTTTGCTTTTGTCTTCACGGTTCCCGCTGCTGGACCTGATTCAGATTCATAGTTTACCCTTCAGAATTAACCGTTTGTAACCGTCACCTACCAGAAAAGACTCTTCTCACGAGGAAGCATTTGCTGTTAGCGGTTCTGAAGGAAACAAAGTTGCGTAGCTCTGGAGGAAAGCCAGTGCTGCAGCTCAGCAGCTGAAAGGGAGAGAGGACTGTGTTGCACTGGCCTGGCCTCTTAATGTGACTGTTTGTTTCACACAGGAATGTTTACCCATTACTGCGCGTTTGACTTGGTGTTGCAGGAGAAATGTTACATTATCTCAGGCATGTGTGACACAAACGGTGACAAGGAAAGTCTCATGTATTTGTGGATATTAAGGAGTGCTAAAGTCTAAAAAATGTCCTCTGTTTAGTGGCTTGCAACTGACCTTTCAAGGTCGTTCTGGGTATCTTTGCAGATACCGTGGTTCCTGGAAAACACTCCACAATATGAAACACAACAGAGTGACTATATATTAGGGTTAAAAAAAAGAAATCACGTGATGGATTTGCAACAGGCCCCTGGCTGGTGGGCCATATTTGACTGTTGCGTCTCTAGTCTGCCATGTTTTACTGAGCGTCCAGTGTAAACAAAGCAAGTGAATTGATCTGCCCCATGAAACACAATTAAAGTGAGTGAGGAAGCTGCAGAGTCCTGATATAATATGTGAATATAAAACATTTTTTCAGTGATAATAGTAGTAAAGTTTAAAAGTCCCATATCGCACTGCTGCAGTTTGTATTGTCTCCGTCCACCAGGTGAGAGTTACGTGTGTGCCTCCAACGAGCCCTTCCGTCGAGTGGACTACACCAAAAACGTCAACCCCAACTGGTCGGTGGGAAGCAAGAGCGGCTCCTCTCGCTCGCTCCCCTCGCTCTTACCCCCCAAGAACGAGGTCCAGCGCGAGTCCAAGGACTTCATCAAGCCCAAACTTGTCACGGTGATCCGCAGCGGCGTCAAACCTCGAAAGGCGGTCCGGATTCTTCTCAACAAGAAGACGGCTCACTCGTTTGAGCAGGTTCTGACGGACATCACCGCTGCCATCAAGTTGGACTCCGGCGCCGTGCGGAGACTGTACACTCTGGAGGGCAAGCAGGTCAGTTGAAATTAGGCTACTGAGGCTTTTATTTTACACCTCTGATTTCTGCTGGGCTGAGACCAGCAAAACCCTGACATGAATGGATCAATATCAGCACATGAGCGTTTGAAAAATGACGCACGAAATGAGCCATTTGTTCTGACATCAGCAAACTCATTAGCAGATGAGGAAATTTGACAGTTGGAAATAAGACGCAGCGGCGTTTAATAACCAGATGGAGCTGCCAGTCAGAGCTGAGCCAAATGTTTTATCTGTATGCGATTCATAGGTTTCAGCTGCCGCCTGCCCGTTTCACTTAATCACCCGTTCATAATTACATGCTGCAGTTCTCTCAATCGGACTCTGATGGATGGATTTGGGAGCTGAAAGCTCTTCTGCGGCCACACGTTCACTTCCTCCTCTGCTCCTTTTGTCAAACCTCTGACTGAAAGGCTCTGCTGGCTCGCATCTCTGCTGTGGATTTTGGAGTCTCTGCCGGAAGGGAGGTGGGGTCACCTAGGCTCACCACGAGGGGGTCACCCAGGCTAGATCCATGCTGCAGATATGAGCAGTCGTCTTCTCCGTCACTGCTTGTGTAGGAGGAATTGTGGAGAGACTGGTGGCTTGTGAAGCTGTCGCAGTGCAGACAGTCTCAATTTCAGTGGATAATGCACAAGAATATTACACTGTAGATTCTGTGGATGTCGCCTTGAAACCCTCTCATTCCTCTCCTTTTGTCAGCCCTCGGTAAGGGGTCTGTAGGCTGCATCTGGCCATCCAGCTGATCATTTGTGACCCCTGAACTTATTCCTCAATGCCTTATTAACAAGCCCATCAAACACCAGCTGAAAGAGGGGAGTCAGGGCTTTTTACTCTTACTACTGCCATTCCGGTAGCCACGGCGATTCAAACACAGATGATTTACTGGTGGAGCCTGCAAGAAAAAATGAAAATGAGTTAGAAATTTCATTTTAGTTGGAGCAGTTTGGGAGTGCTGTTTCACATCTTTCACCTCGAGTCTCACCATGCGGCGACAGAGAGACCATTAGGCTGATCAGTCCTGCACAGACTTCTTATCTGGTCCGGTTTGTTATTGAAAAATGTGTGGAATACTTTGAAGTTAAATGCCTGAGTTTCTTGTCATATTAGAGTTCTTACCTTGTCATCTTGCCATTTAAACTGTTACTAAACAATCAGAAATGATCATGTTGCATAGCTAAACACATAGACAGTTATGTACGTGAGCTCTCAGGGCCTGCACTGTATGATCACAGACAGCAGCTCTGTACAACTCACTCCGGGGTTGTTGTACTTTTCAGATTGTTTGAAGGCGGTTGAGTTTCTTTGTAAATGAAAAGTTTTCAGCTGAACTTTTCAGTGGAGGGCAAGAGGGCCAAATGTTTTCCTCCTGGTAATTTCCTCTCTTGCTCGGATGGAAATGACTCATGGGATTGAGATTGTTATCGCTCACGACAATTAAAATCCTGAAAGTTTTTGTGTTATAGCGCAGAGATTCACGTTTCAAGTTCAAGTTTTTAACTTTTCATTTCATCACCAAGCATCGTAACGTTAACGGTCAATGCTAATGTATACAATCGCCCTTCTGAGACTTCTTGTAATGCGAAAACACTGAAAGACTTAATCACATCTTAATGCTCCTCAACACTTGCATAAGTTCAACACATGCCGTCCTGTAAATCACGAGCCGTACATTGCTCCTCGTAAAAGTGTTCTCGGAGCTGGATAATGATAAACAACTGAATGATCTTTTAATGGCTGCTGCGCTCAGCTTGGAGAGTGGCACACTTTTAATGGGCTCTTAAGCTTCTGTTTGCAATCATCGACTAAACTTTATTGCAGCTTCAAGACAGGGCCGAGCGCAGTCCTCCCAAACCTTGGGCTTGCTGCTAAACCTCACGTGAGTCAGTGAGTGGAAGCGGTTTTAAAGGATTGAGAATAAATTCAGACTCCAGAGCTGCTGCTCAAAGATGATCTGGGTTTGTGCCATAGAAGAGGAATATTTGCTAATCCAGTAGAGGTCTGTTAAGTATTCAAGCACCTTCCTGCTGCCGTGAAGTCACTGTTGTTTACTGTTCTGTTGTCAGTTCTCTTGACCTCAGCAGCTCCTTAGAAGAAGGCCAGTCTTCAGTCTTAAATCAGATGGTCTTTTTTCACCATAAACAATGATATATCACAATGGCATTCATGATTCAGAAGTCTTGACATAATTTTACAGTTTTATATTAACTTAACATAAATTTATTTCACGATTAACAACTTTTTATTATGATTATTTTTGTCCCTCAATATGTAATATAGGGTTTTGAAACAATAAAAATGAATCATATGGTCTTTTTTGCCTCAGAAAAGTGGTGAGTCTTAAGCCATATTAGTTATTCTTAAATACATAAACAGGCGCAAGATGCCTCATAGCAGCAGCTCACCATCTGCTTCCTCGAAACCAAATGACGGGGCCCAGCCACCCTGCCTGCCTGCCTGCACCACTGCAGGAACACACCAGTCCCAACACACACACACACACACACACACACACACGCACACGCACACACGGGTGCATGAAAACCCCCCCGCCCCTCGGGGACCGGGCCACCATCGAATAATCAGACTCAGAGCTAAAGTGCAGCTGTCAGGTGTGTGCATGTCTAGATTTGTGGCGCGCGTGTGTGTGTGTGCACACTTGTGTTCACATAATACTGGTCTGTCCACTCTCCAGTTTGAAGCGCCTCTTCTGGGTGAATGTAAATCACAAATCAGTTATCGGCGCCAGCAGAATCAGCTGCTGCTTTTCAGACGGACCACCCCCCTGTTTTACATTTCAAAGATGGCTACACAGGCAGAAAACAAGATGTCACTATTCTCCTTAGCTGGGATGGTGCCGTTGTTTCTCAGACCACTGTCCAAAAGTTCAGTTGCCGATAGAGGCCGTTGGTCAATTTTGGTTTTATGTTAAGAGACAAAAACGTATTTCTTTTGTTGATATTTTGATCTGAACTTTTGCTATTACAAGGAGATCAGTCAGTGAGCAGAGACATATACATTTTGCCTGGGGACCATCTTAGAATTACCAATGGGAATTTTTATTGTATATTTTAGCATAGCATTATAGCATTTTCTACTTGAATTATTATTTGTTTTGCTTTCTTCAGCACTACAAAGTGCATCACACATCCAGGAGTGATGTTAGACAAATCTCTCTCCAGATGTCAAACTCATGGCCCGGGGGCCCAATCTGCCCCGCTGAGTTATTTTATATGGCCCACACAGCTTTAGAGCAGTCTTTATCAACAAGTCTTCTTGTGAACCACTGAGATCACATTGTTCTAAGCTCGTCTGAGTCATGAGTGAAGTTGGTATTTTGACATCAGTCATATAGAAGTGTAGCTTCCAGGAATGAAAACAATTGTTGTGGAGCGTATCTAACAATGACTAGCTAGCTAACTGGTCCTCTAGCTCAAATGAATTATGTGTGTGAATTCTTGTGAGGAAATGCATTGTGTATATACGTCACCACAATAAATTCAAAACATTTTTTTTTTGGGGGGGGGACCCTTTGCCGTCCACATAAATAACTTGCAGGGCCAAATCTGATCTGGGAGGGAAAAGAATGAAATGGTATGATAGAAGATATGAAACAACCAGAAGAGCTGTTTCTAAATGATGTTGCCTTGCCTGGTGTTTGTGGTGTTCGTGTGCGAGCTGAGGAAACCTGATCTTGTTCTTGTGAACATGACTCCTTAGTAGAAATGATTGTGCTGTCGATTGATAGTATTTTTTGTTTGTTGCTGTAGCGAAGCCTCTAAATCTGGTGTATCTGAAGTGAAGTGTCCTGTGTGAGAACAGTCTGAAGAGAAAAGATGGATAGCAGCAGCACCAAGGCTGGCTTCAGCCCTGCCTCCTCACTCTCAGCTCACCACCTGATTTTCTATTCAGCCCACTGAGACGGCAGCTGACGACCACTTATCTTTGTCTCATTTCTGTGCTAAATTACTTAATAAATCCCATTTCCTGCCACAATTCATTTCCTTGAACACAGTGGCTGCAATTATTTAGTTGTTTGAAATTAAATCAAACTGTAGAGGGATGTTATATGTTGAAAATAAGCGGTTAATAAATGAAGTGACTGTTCTAGCTTTTCCCATCATCCTCCAGTCACAACTGTCCTCTCCCTGCACCACTCCTTTTTTCTTCATATATCTGGTTACCATCAGAGCCCTTTTAAAAAGGTGTCTGTAAGGTGCATTCTGTTGTCGTCATTTACAGAGAAGGCGATGCTGAATTCCATACACTTAACCCAGCACCTGCTGGCAGACGCAGCAACCTTAAATGCCTTTTTGTTTTTACTAACCAGGCCAGCAAGTGTCGAAGAAACTCATTCACCAATCTCCAATTCAAACTAGGTCACAGTGTGTCACTGTCTAAATTTTGCTCTCTATATTTGACTTCATTAACAAGAGAGTTATTGAGACAAAGTTTTCTGTCATTCACAAGCAGCATAAGTTCAAATGAGTGACCTCATCTGAAGCTAACTCGGTTCTTAGTCAATGACACGAGTGTGAATTGATCCAGGAAAAGTCAAATGACGTCTTATTTGTTGAGTTTTTTTAACAGCTTTTCTTGACTGGAGGGTCAGCAGAGAAACAGGCCTGGCATTGTGGACGCTAATCGTGTGCTATGAAGCCATAAAGAATCATAAGTGTGTGTGACCATATTATTGAAAGATGAAGTGGATTACACTTCAACAGCGAGGTATCTGGGTTATTGCTGCTGGTATTCTGGTGACGTATTCTTCTTCCATCTGTTGTACTACAGCTATCAAAACTTCAAACAATGGAGAAAAGCAGCCCAAAGACATGACACTTTTCGTGTCAAGTGTTTGCTTTTGGCAGACTTGTCATTGACGCTCATGAAGAGGGAGGTGAAGACAATCCTGACATCCATCAACTCAGACATGGTCTGACATGACGTGCTTCTAATGAAGCCGACCTTCTGACCCCATTTCTCTGAAGCACATACGATAGGAGCCTCAGTCTGCTTTGTTATTCCTGCCATTCGTTTGAATGCTGTGTACTGTTTATCCAACTGAAGCAGGCCATCGAGTGAGTCACGTGGATCATGGCAAGAATCCGTCCTGACTTTGATAAGACAAAGACATGGCATCATCCTTTATAAACATAGATGCCGTTGTTGTTTTTAATGATGCGAAAACTCACGATTTCCTACCCAATCTTTTCTCATGCCATTTTCAAAAAAATATTTTGTCACCATGGAATAAAAAAAAAAATCTGCATCCACTTTGAACGATGTAGTACACATACCAGACCACTATGTGGCAGTGTAATGTGCTTCAAAAACTGAGAAGAATGTGTCCACATAAAGTATCTATTTATGGGAATTTCTCTTCGGAGATTAATAAAGTATCTATCTATCTATCTATCTATCAGAAAGTCTTGCGTGTTGTATACAAACCACAAGTCAGAAACATGGCAAGCAAAACGAAAACTAGCTTCAGCTGAGCGACGGTTATGACGTGGTGGTGTTGACATCAATTCACGCTGCAACCCAGCGTCTGACGGTTGTGGAAAAGGGTTTTCTCTCAGGTTACATGGTTTATTTGGGTGCCGTGCCATAACTCCGCCCACTCGTGGCCACGATGTGACAACCTGACTCCGCCAACACACGCTTAATAGCTCACTATTATCTTCCAACAAGTGTATTTTCACTGTCAGTTAGACCCAAACCGTGTCTCCCTGAACACCTCTGCCGGCGGCTCAGCTGACAGCGATGTGGAACAATTGTGGGTTTGCTCTGTAAATAGAGCTTGGGCCACACAGTAATTACAATGATCAAGCGATATCAGTTCAGGCTCTGATTTGTTGATGGTATATCCAGCCCGTCTGCTGCCCACTTGAGAGCTAGCATCAGCCATTAAGGTAGGCAGCACTATATTGTCTCCCAAAGTGAGGGAACTCCACAGTGGACTTGAGTATTGGGCAGAGGCTTCAGGCTTGTGGAGTTCACTTGTCTTGTGGTGGATAACGCTTCAATCATAACTACAAAACCAGAAACTTGAATGGCTTCCATCAATCGAAGTGTGTGTCAAGTTCCTTTATTGAATGGCTTCTATCATTCGAAGTGTGTCAGTTTCCTTTATATTCCTGGGCAACATAAAGGCACCTGTTCAGAAAATGTACGCCACATTTGTGCTTAAAAAGCTGACGTACAGCAGGGGGTCGTCAGAGGGTCAGGGCCGTGCAGATCACTCTCACAAAGTTGAACCAACCTGGTGTCTGAAGACTGTTAGTTGTCAGTCTGGTGCTGCTGTGCTCACCACAGCTGGCTCCCTCAGACATCAGGCCTTCTGTTCTTGCTGGGGCGTTTTACCAATCACCCGGTGAGGCCCTTGTTGATGAGTTGGTGGGGGTCTTGGTTGAAGGATGATGATGAAAGAGCTGAGCCAAAAGGCAACACTCGATTTACCAGTGGATCTAAGTCGTTTCCACTCTGCAATATGGCTGCCAGCTTTGGGTAGTGACTGGCGAGGCAGGGATCTCCTTGGGATGGTCCCCAGTCTGCTGTATTTAGGTGTGGAGCAGAGCATGTCGCACGTTCTTTGCAGTTGTCCGTGAGGAGCGGAGTCCTTTTAGACTGGCGACGAGGTAGCGCGGCCATTACAGTCATTACATATGGACTGACTGATGACCATTGTAGATTGTCCGTCATTTATTATCTATTTTTACAATGTATTATTCATCTAATTTATCATTATCTATACATTATCTATTTACCTATCTTTACTTATATTGTATTTATTTTGTGATTTTGTCTTGTGTTTGGCAGCTTGTCTTTGATGTTTGTTATGTCCCTTCAATGTCTTTGATATGTATCTAATATGATATGATATGATCCAAAGAGCTTCTCCAACCCTGCTCTGGGAGAATGTCGATGTAGAGATGTAGATCCAAATCCCAGCGTCAGGGGCCTCTACAGTCCCTATGGTGAAGGGACTTGGGGTGGAACATCTGCTCTCCAGAAAACAACAAACAAAAGGCCATTGGGGTGACTGTGCCATCCTGTCAACATGCCCCCTGGATCCCTCCCCCTTGTCTGAAGATGCCTGGGTGTCCTTGCTATGGTTGCTGCCCCTGCAACCTCGCCTCAGATGAGCACGAGAAAATATGACAAATATTTTTCAACTGCTGCCAGATATTAATGTGAGATGGTGACAGTATGTAAGATGTATTTGAGAAATCTTTTTCAAGTTATTGCACATTCTCCATCATGAGAGACGTGTCAGACTTGGAAGTATAAATGCTCCAAAAAGGTCCTCTTGCTGTTCATCCGCCGATGGTGAGAGAAACACGAGGTCAGACAAGCGAGGAAGAGGAGGGGTGTGTGTCTCACTTTAGAGGCCGCGCTTCAATTTACCCCTTAGAAATGTCTGCCATTCGACACAGAAGCCCGGCAAACAGGTCATCTCACTGATCGGCCCAGACAAGGCCAAACAGTTCATCACCGGTGATGGAGCGCCACTGGCCGCCCTGCCAGTCTGTGACAAGGGCAAAGGGAGACGATGCAGTCTGACAAACACAACACCCTCCGTGGCTACATTATCATATCTGCCCCGGCTAATATTCATGTGGACTCATCTGCTACTTCTGATTTCCATAGCATTGGATATTTGGAGCACGTTCTCCCAAACTTGTCGCAATACAGTACTTTATCAGTGCTGCACCAATTCAGAGAAATAGGAGAAGAGGAGGCGGTTGGGGGGGGGGACTGCAGGGGTGTGAGAGAGTCAGACACAGCCTGTGGACAGCTCTATGAAGAAAGTGATCCAGCTGGGTGTGAGTCCTCACAGCACTGCTCTGAGCGGAGGAGCAACAGAAGTTGCTCTCCGGGCTCCCAGTGCAGCGAGGATTCATCTAGTGGTGAGACTGAAACCTGTCGGAGGGTTTGAAGGAAATGAAGGTCGGTTGTGGTTTCGGGTTCTCGGATGTTAGACGTGTCTAAGCTGGAGTGGAGTCTCATAAGAAGTCAGCAGGGAAGTTGCCCCCATGACTTTGCGATCCACACAAACCTTCATGTGATGCAGGAGTCCATTTCACCTTTAGAGTTTGGTGGTTTCATCGAGTTTTTGTCTTCTTGATAAAATGTTTCTGCTTCGTGGCTCCATGTCTGAGGCTCTCCATTTTGGACACATACGTCCCACTCAGAGGAGGGCGGTTGCCGTGGCAACATGAACACTCATGCACGTCGTCTTCAGCTGCCAAGTTCTGCAGAGAAAGACAGTGATGATCTGACCCACTCCAGCGATGTCCCACTTGTGATCAGCCTGTCACGTGTTGTGAGGTTCATCTTAAACCTGTGGGTGGGACACAGCCGCACCTGACCAGGATCCCGTCCTCACTTCCGCGGTCTCCTCTGCCGCTCCTCCTGTTTTGTTGTGGTTATTCTGGCTTACTGGTGTGTGTGCGTCTAGAATCTGAGCGACCCACATGCAGACACACACGCTGGTTCAGTGTGGCCCCCCAACCTCCCCGAGAGCATCCATCTGCCACCCTTCACTGTCTACTGAGGGAGAGTGGGCGAGCAGGCGGGGGCGCGATGAAGAGCGGACGGTTTGTCCCTCTCCTCCTTCAAGTCCATCCTCCCACAGATATGGATTTGATTGTGTTCGTGGGTGTTAGTGAGCTGGACTGCAGTGTTTGTGAGGCAATGGCTTCCATCTGAGAGGTGGAGTTTTCCAATGCAAATGACTAGCAAAGTGTCGTGAGCTGTAATGAGCCTGACTCTGCAGGTTTATGCTGATGCTTGATGCGTGGGCAGCAGACTAAGCAAAGAGGCCCAGACGGTCCTCTGCTCCACTGTCATCCTGCTCCTCTGGAGGAGTGTGATGTGTTACACCTGTCCACAGTGCTGAGTATCAAACCTACATAGTTTCCTAACAAAGTCAAAATAACTGTCACAATAGCAATTACTATTTTATTTTATTTTATTATTACTACAATATTGTTATGTTTTTGAAATAAAAATAACTGTCACAATAGCAATTACTATTTTATTTTATTTTATTATTACTACAATATTGTTATGTTTTTGAAATAAAAATAACTGTCATAAAAGCAATTCCTATTTTATTTTATTATGTTTTTGGCTGCATGTTTTCCAAAGCACTTTCCGAGTTGGTGGGATCCCCACTGACCCCAGCAATAAGTCTGATTCTGATCTACTCAGTTGGTGCGGGTCGTGTCCACACAAGGTCTATGTCGACGAGGCCTTTCGTCCACGCGGACTCTGGGGTTTTCTGTAACTGATGGTTTTTGAAACCTTATTGAGCTTGTTTTTGTCTCAGTCTTTGACCCAACATTTATTTTCTCAAACTGTAATCAAACAAGACCTAGTCTCCACTACCAAACCCAGGACTTAGTTGAGACTGAGACCACACCATGCAGAGATCCAAGACCGAGTGCAAACTAAATACAGAAGTTTTACTAAATATGCTATCATCAGAATAAAGTACTGTAAATTCTGGACTATAGAATGCACTGGACTATTAGCCACACCTATTAAATATACGGTGAGAAGGAAAACAGATCTTGTTCCTACGTAAGCCACACCGGTCTATAAGCTGTGGGTGCAGTGGTGCTGTCTGCTCCGTAGAATCGAATAAAAATGCATGAGGATCACTTCTAAACTAGTTTGGAAAACAGGGTCCAGCATGGAGACTGACTCCTTAAACAAACTGGGCAATGTTCTGAGCTTGAATCATGAAGTCCTCACATCTTTTATTGACATTAAAGCACTCAAAATGTGCTGTTTTTGCCAGTGTGTCCAAAGTTCCGACACCACAGCCTTTCAATAAAAGGCCAGTAAAACATTTCGTCGGTTTGATGTTACCAAGCTCAATATTTTGGCAGCGTGACGCTCTTTAGCCTATGAAGGTCCATATATTAGCTGCGTCATTGTATAAGCCACAAGGTTCACCCCGAGAAAAAAGCAGCTGCTTACAGTCTGGACATTAGTAGTACTTTTAGTATTGGCCTGTTCTTTTTTAAGCTTGGTCTCAGTCTCAATAACCACGTCTGAAAGCTCTTCAACGTCTTGGTCTCAGCTCGGCCTCGGGTTTGGTGGTTTTGAATATGACACTAGTTGGTGTTTGATTATGGTTTGAGAAAACAAATATTTGATCGATGACTGAGACAGAGGTGAACTCAGTCAGGGACCTGGATTCAAGGACATAAATGGACTCTCTTGCTGGTATGGACGCAGCAGTCAGCGGTGCTGCTAACCAACATGAAAGCCTGGCTGCTCTCAGAAGGCCACAGTTCAGATCATTGTTGGTTTTGTGGTCTTGACTGCACTAGGTGGGCCGGATTTGGTCCCTGGACCTTTTGTCTGTTTGTCACATATAGCAGAACATAGTCATCTTTCTGTGCCTCCTCATCCATGTGTGAAACCAAACCATGTCTTCAGTTTGAGCTGTCAAACCTGCGACAAAGCGGCTCCAGGTTCCTACAAAGACACCTCAGATCTCAGCCTCCATCTTGTCTGCTCCACTCCTCCAGATCACCTGCCTGCAGGACTTTTTCGGGGATGATGATGTGTTCATCGCCTGCGGCCCGGAGAAGCACCGCTATGCTCAGGACGACTTTGTGTTGGATCAGAGTGGTAAGGCTTCCACAGCCTTTGTGACTGGTAGGCCTGCCAAGACTAACTAAACATCCGTCTCCGTTTGTCCGTGTGTGTGTTTGTGCATGCGTGTGTGTTAGTTCAGGTGTCCTTCCTCCCAACATCCCTCTCACTCGCTGTGGCGGCTTCCTCTGGTCGTCTGAGGTCGTGTGCTAATGTGCATCCTGTAGTCTGTGCGAGCTGCAGTGTTTGAGACGCTGTTGTTTCATGTTCCATGTTCCAAGTCTCATGCTACAGCTAATCTGAGCATCGTCCTTGTAGACGAGAGATTAAAAACCTGGAGGGAAACAAGTGTTTACATAGCCATCCTGAAAATGACTTCCTGTTTGACTTCGGTGGTCCGCGTTTTCCAGATTGACTGATAGTTCAGTGAACTGAGTCGACAGTGAGGCTTCAGAATACAAGCTAGAAGTGAAGTCTCACGTCAGATGAGTTTATCACCAGCATTCACAGGGATTTTCTGGGGCAGAGGGGGGAATTTAGGCAGTGAAAAAGTATTTGTTAAAAAAGAAATCGGATATGAGCTTCCTCTCAGTGCTTCAGTTTCTGGCTCTAGATCACAGTCGTAGCCAAAACAGCCATGTTAAAGGTTTAAAAAAATAAAGTTGAAAAAGATTTCTGGAAACAGAAATGTCCTCATCTCTGGATCGATTTGCTTCCATGCATTGAATCACTCAGATATTGAAGTATGATTCATGAAGATGAACTATAAATGTGTTCTTTTTCAATGGCGTGAATTGTGTGTTTCTGTGTGTCACTCTTGTTCAGCACTAACCTGCTTCTTCTTCTCCTGCTAACATGAACTCTAGGTCGCATGTGATGTGAGCAGTCGGAAGTGTGTGTGAGAGAGTAGAGGAAAACGCACGTTTTCTCCTCACTGAACGCACTATATCCCTGCTCGTAATTGGCTTCAAGCCTAAGCCACGTTAAATATAATCCTTTGTTTGACATTCATCTGACAGCTGACCATAAATCCACAGATTTTGTTTTATCTTTAAGCTGCATGCCAGAGCTGTAGATGATCCACACAAGTAGCTGTTGGCAGTGTGGGAGTTTGTCAGTGATTCCTGAGGAAGGTGCACGTTGATCTGAGCAGTGATCTGTGGTCACTGTCGCTCTCTCGGGCTCAGTTTTCCAAACTTGACTGTGTTAGCAGTGCACTTGTTTTGTGTCGATGAAAGGGTTGAAAGTAGTTTGACTTCCAGAGTGCCGAGTGCTGAAGGCCTCGTACAGCCGCTCCACGACGCCACACCGGACCTGCAAGAGTCCTGGACCTGTGCGTCGCAGCAAGTCGCCTGCCGCAGGTATCACTTTGACCTGTTTATCTGGAGGGTTTGCACGTTGGGCCGGGCGAGACATTATCAGACAGGTCACCAGGAGAGGTGCGAGGCTCTGCAGCTGTCAGCCAGGCAGTTTGTGGCTGATGGCAGGGGACGTTACGCTGAGTAGTCAATGTTCAGAAAGTCCTTGTGTCAGGTGGAGTTTTGAGAGTTGGATGGCACGGACAGCACTTTTCATTTCTGCTTCCACGTGTCTCAGATGTCTCCCTCTCTCTCTCTCTCCCCAGCCAAGCGGCCTGCTCACTTCTCCACCAGTCACTCCTCGCTCAAATCCCCCGGTGAGTCGTCGACACCACACGGAGATGTTCAGTCAGACATGACCTTCAGTCAGACAGTGAGAGTGGGCCTAATATATGCTTCCACCAGGAGCTCACCATCGTTTCCTCTCAACGTTTGAAGAGCATCCTGATGACGAAGCGGCAAAAAATACTTTATTTACAGTCCATATTTCATGGACGGCGGAATAAATGTCATGCAGTAATGGAAGGTTTCCACAGGCCACATTATGTACTTGTTAAGGGGCATCAAGCTAGAAGAAGGGAGGCAGTCAAAAAAACAAAAAAACAAATTATTATGAAATTATATTATTTTAAAAAAACACTAAACTAAATCTTTTTTTTGTGTCCTCATTCAAAAAAAAACATTTGAAAAGAAGGAAAATTTGGGTTGATCTCGCAATGAACAAAAAAAACAACAAACAAAAATGTTGTCAGAGATGATAATGACAGGCTTTGTGTGTGTGTATATATATATATATATATATATATATATATATATATATATATATATATATATATGACTGAATGAATGTAGCGAGAGCTTACAGTTGAACTCAGGTTGCTGTGAAACCTCAGTCATCATTGTTCTAACATGAGCTTTACTCCTCAGTCAATGGGGTGGGTCAGCTCTCAGCGTCCAGGTCCACCAAGTCCTCCACTCCTTCACCCACCAGCCCCCGACTGATCCCCAACATCAAGGTAATGAAACCAGCAGAACGAGAAAGTATCAACCACAAGCCTGTAGAGCACACGGCATCAGGTGTGTTAGCATGCAGAGTTGTGAGGCAGTAACCTGTGAATGTGGTCCACCACACTGGGCTCGGCCCCTTCATGTCACAATGCTGCTCATCCTGACTGACATAGCTGCTCCACATTCTGCACACTGAATGGAAAACGCACAAGATGGTATCGACCTACTTGTGACAAATTGGTGCGACAAATCTATGTCAAGTATTCAAAGCGGCGACGGAGAGCCGCGGACGCTCTGCCAACGCTGCGATGTTGAGTTAGAGCCACGACAAACGGATCTGGTGTTATTGATGGATCCACTCACGAGCCACGGTGTCGGCGCCAGCTGGCCGGCTTCCTCCAGAGATTCCTCTCCTCCAGCTCGACTGGCTCGTGTCGGCCCTCGATGGTTTAGTGACACCAGCACAGCCACAGAGCCTGTGGACCAGCTCAGCAAGGCTCCATGTCGGCTGTCTTCTCTGTGAAGCAGCGACACTGATCTGAGTCTGCTCCCACCCGAGCTGCTCTTCAGACCCAGGCCACCAGACTAAGGTGTAAAGAAGTTCTGTTCTGTTGTTTTCATGTCCAGAACGGCTCGACAGAATTGTTGTGGTCGATCAGGAGGCCCAGAAGCCTCCCGGACTCGAGGCTGCCGCACCTTCGATTAGATCCTGGGGTCACAAGGTCAATAGATTAGCACCACCCACGACCGCCCACAGAGGTTTACCGCCCTCTAGTGGTGTAACGGCCAGAGCAGGAGCATCTTTTGAAATTAAAATAGATGAAACAACGAAGTCAATTTAATTAATTGCATGTGAATATTCGATTAAAGACTGTAAGTTGAA
Organism: Synchiropus splendidus; assembly: GCF_027744825.2. Taxonomy (NCBI): domain Eukaryota; kingdom Metazoa; phylum Chordata; class Actinopteri; order Syngnathiformes; family Callionymidae; genus Synchiropus; species Synchiropus splendidus. The sequence goes on from NC_071335.1 coordinate 24,228,553, forward strand.
TCTGTACACTAAGGTTTAACATCAGGAGGAAGTGCTCCAGAGAAGAGCTGCGTGAAGCTTTTTAAACTCCGTCCATTTACTCTCCCTCATCATGGATGTTTGGCGTATGACGTCACATTATTGGCATTATGACAGTGTTGTGTTTTATTCTGGTCAGAAAAAAAGACTGGAAAAGTAGAGATTTCATTATAAAGTGTCTTTAAAAGGTTTGACTCCTGGATTATCATCTTTTCACTGAAGTCAAATGAAATAAAGAGTCATTATTTCTTTAAATTATGTTTAGTATGGTTCTATTTTCTTAGTATTCTTTAGTCTGTTATTTTTGGTCATAATATTTGTTTCTAATATATAATTTGTCTAATTCCCTTGGTTTTGCGGTATTACCGTAAATTCCGGACTAGACAAGTGCACCAGAATATTAGCCGCACTGGTCTAAAAGCCGCAGGTGCAGTGGTGCTGTCTGCCCTGTAGAAAGGTCAGTGGTGCTTAACAATGCTTGAGGATCACTTCTAAACTAGTTTTGAAAACGTGGTCCAGCATGGAGACTGACTCACCAAAGAAACTGACCAATGTTCTGAACTTGATTCGTCAACTCCTCACATCTGTTATTCACATTAAAGCGTTCAAAATGCGCTGTTTTCACCCGTGTGTCTGAAGTTCAGACACCACAGCCGGTCTCAGCTGCTGCTTCTCGTCTCCGCTCCTCCAGCAGATCAGCTCTGCTGTGACCAGTCCTATTTCCCTATTGTGGCAGGAGTGAAGTCTAGTCTGAAGTAAGATGGTCCTGTGGAAGCTGTGACCGCAGCTGCACGAGGCCTCCCTCAAGTCTCTGTTCGACCACAGAAATGGGATTCTAATGAAGCCTTTCCTGCAGATCCCGCCGGCGAATCACGTCACTTCCCCGACCCTCAACGGCTCAGCCAGCGACAGGCAGCAGAAGAGCGATGGTCGGGCGCCGGAGGGTAAGGTCCACGTCCCTCTCCATCCTCCTCCCAGTGCTCCTGTAACTCCCTCTGCTCTGCAGTGAACGGAAACCTCCACCACGCCAGCATCGTGCAGAAATACAGGGTCGGGAAGGTCATCGGAGACGGCAACTTCGCCGTGGTGAAGGAGTGCGTGGAGAGGTGAGTCAGCCGAGGCCACGTGGCCTCACTGTCCCCGGAGGAGCGTGGTGGGCTGACACGTGTCGCCACATGACCAGGCCGAGTCAGCACTATCTCAAGTCCTGAGCGCGTGGTTCCCTCCCTGGTGCCGAGTCAGTGCTTTCTTTTACGGCTCTGTCTAATTGCTCTGTTTCCCTGCAGCTCCACTGGAAAGGAGTTCGCACTGAAAATCATCGACAAGGCCAAGTGCCGAGGAAAGGTGCGTCTCCCTCCTGGTGTGGAGTGTCACGGCTCGGCCGGTGTGGTGACGCTGCTGTGTTTCAGGAGCACCTGATCGAGAGCGAAGTGTCGGTGCTGCGGAGGCTCAAGCACCCCAACATCATCCTGCTGGTGGAGGAGGTGGACACGCCCACCCAGCTCTACCTGGTGATGGAGCTGGTGAAGGTACGAGGAGAAACCTCCCCCTGAGTCTGAGACGCCCGAGTCGAGTTCCCTGGTGTTCCACAGGGAGGCGATCTGTTCGACGCCATCACCACCTGCAGCCAGTACACGGAGAGGGACGCCAGCGTCATGGTGCGCAACCTGGCGGCGGCGCTGCACTACCTGCACGCCATGAACGTGGTCCACAGAGACATCAAACCGGAGAACCTGCTGGTACGCACCTCGCTGTTGCCACTGGGTTGTCGAGTTGATGTAGGGGGCGCCGACGTGCGACACGTTGAGGGCGAGAATGTTTCAGGCAACACGTTTTAGGCTACACTACTTCACACTGCAGCCGAATCTAAACTCCAGTGACAAGTCCGACCAATCAGAGAGCAGGTTCACGGTGGGAAGGTTCAGCCACAGGAAGAAGTGAAATGGACAAGAAGATGATCGTAGCAGTTGCAGTTGTTACTCCCAGTGTTCTGCTGACTCCACTTCATTTGTCCGTACAGGTTTATGAAAACCCGAACGGCACCAAGTCTCTGAAGCTCGGGGACTTCGGTCTGGCCACAGTCGTCGACGGACCCCTCTTCACCGTGTGTGGAACCCCCACCTATGTGGCACCCGAGATCATCTCAGAAACCGGGTGAGTGTTTCTGAAGACCGCCAACCTTTCCAGGGTGTCCCCCCTCTTGTTTTGCTTCCTGTAGCTGGGGGAGGAGCCTGAGTGTTTACTGATGCTCTGACCTCATGGCAGCAGTGCTGCCATTTGTTTCTCCATGAAGATCTTGTTATTCCACCCCAGACCTGCAGGGGGCGGTGTAATGTGTGAAAAAATCCCATTCATTTTTAAATAAAGCTGGAGTGAGAAATTCAAATCCCGACATCAGCAGAAATGTCATGTTATAGTTTCCTACAGTCACAAGAGTGATGAGTGAATCTGTTGGGACGTGGTGTGTGTGTGTGTGTGTGTGTGTGTGTGTGTGTGCGCGCGCCTCAGCTACGGCCTGAAGGTGGACGTCTGGGCTGCCGGGGTCATCACCTACATCCTGCTGTGTGGCTTCCCTCCCTTCCGAAGGTAGCGTGGCCTCATGACTCCGCCCCTCGTGCGTGTTGCGCTCAGCTTCTCTTCTCCCCTTCCTGCAGTGAGAGCAACCAGCAGGAGGAGCTGTTCAAGCAGATTCTCCTGGGCCAGCTGGACTACCCCAGTCCTTACTGGGACAACATCAGCGAGTCGTCCAAGGTCAGTCCCCGGTCGCGACCGGCTCGACCTGTGACTGGAACAAACAAGTCCTGTCTGGTTGCAGGAGCTGATCGGGAAGATGCTGCAGGTGGACGCTGAGGCCCGTCTCACTGCGGAGGAGGTCCTGGCTCACGCCTGGGTCCAGGTGAGTGGCACCGCAGGGCCGGAGCCAGGGAACATGGGTTCTTAGTTCCAGAGTCACTTGTTTGTTCAGGACGACACGGAGGCGCAGAGCAGCGTGAAGGACGAGGCGTCGGCCGAACTGAAGTCTCCTGGGTCACCGGAGCACAGCACTGCTGCGAGCGAGCCGCTGGTCACGGTGAGAGCTTTTCAGTACCGCTGACAACAGAGAGGACGAGTCGTGTGCAGCCACCTTTATTGACCCCCCCCCCCCCCACTCCTCCTCCTCCTCTCTTCATCATGTCAAGACAGGCTGTTCACTCTCACTCACGTTAATTCGCTCATTCAAGTCATTTCTGGGGTTAAAAAACCCGCATTTTACCGGGGTAAATAAACCGGATTAAAGACAACACGTTGAGCGTCAGTACCAATGATCAACGGTGCTCCGCCTCCCTCTAGTGGAGGAGTACGACATTGCAAGGGTCCTCATGAGCTCCGTGTGTATAGATTTTTAATTTTAACTTTACGTGCTGTCACCGCACTTGTTTCGTAAATACCATCATAAAAATGGCTATGCCATTTAAAATGTAAATGTAATTGTTTAGTAATGTATTTAATGTTTTCCTCAGTCATGACAGCGTTTACTTTTCTATTTTCTAAATCTTGTCTATTAAAACTTAAACTCCAGAGCAAGTTACAAAGTGCTTTATTTTTTTTAATCCAGAAATGAAGTAACATTACTCCTGGAAATGTGTGATGGTCACGTGACTGGCGTCTCTCCACAGAACCTCCCGGACGTGCAGCTCCCTCCTCCGCTGTTGTGCACCGGCCACAGTGACCCGTCGCCCAGCGAGAGCCCCCCTCCTCCCCCTGCTGGTCCCTCCCCAGAGGACCCGACTCCCCCCTCCTCTGCCCCCCTCTCTCCTCCCACCAAGCTCGTGGTCTTCCTCCCCTGCTCTTCCCCACAGGAGCCGGACTCCCCTTCTCCTCCCCCGGCTCTCTTCCCCTCCCCTCCATCCACCCCCACCAGATCCAGCCCCCCGCCCTCCCCCCCCGGCCCCTCCTCCCCCGCCCTCTCTCTCCCAGCTGACACCGTGTTCTCCATGGGACTTCTGGAGATCTGAACTTTGGCGCCCTCTGGCGCCCGAGTGTCGTCCCACTGTACATGTTTGTAGCTGCTGATTTTAGGGCCTCAGACGAGACGATCTTATTTATTGCCGAACGACTTTCACAATGGCATGAATTCATCAGGAAGGGCTGCGAGTTTCTCACCTCTGGATGTGAAATACGTCTCTGAATCCTCATTCTGTCCCTTTTTCACCTCCGTCTGTGAAGACTTGAGGCAGCTCCACCCTCTCGAGTCTCGCCCTCTGGCTCAGCTCTTCGTGACAGAATTTTCCTGCGACCCGAACACGCATGTTTGACAAGCAAGACTCCAGTTTCCACTCGCGTCAGCTCCCGCCTCTGCTCTCTCTCATCTCTTGTATATGGAGTTAGATTCCGTCTTGCCTGCTCAGTCTCCCCCAGAACTTTTTTTAGGGTTAGAATAGCTGCTTTCACACCTGTGTAAAAAGATGCAATAAAACTTTCAAACATGGGTTCCTCATGCTGTTATGACAAATCTTGGTCAATGTGTCTGGCTGTCATTTATTATGAATCTCAAGACTTGAAATACAAACACTATGAAAAATGAAAATGACAAACTAGCATTTTTAAGGCATTCTCCTGAGTCACACTTGACACCTGGGATCTACGGCCCTTCCTCTTCTTCTGCCGCACCTTTCTCCTCTCGTCCTCAGTTTCACACGAAAAACTACTTCTTGATCGAATGAAAACAACCGTTTGAAAATCCAAATGAGATCAATGGATCATAAAACTCCACTTTATTGTCAGAACTCACAGAAAACACTCCAAAATAATCTGAAAACAAAACAAACCGGCTGATCACGTCTTCCCTCGCTGGGTGAGACTCAGAACCACAATTGGAGATAACAATAAAACGCTTCAATTTGCTGCACCAAAGTCGCCGTCCTCCCGACGACCCCGCCTGAACTTTCAGTCGCTCGAGGAGAGAAATGTTTCCTAAACGCTGACACAGGAATTATTTCACTTTGATAATAAAAAAAAAAGGTGATCCATGCACAGGAATGTTAAATAATGATGTTAAAACCTGGAATATATTTATATATTTAAACTCATCCTTCAATCTAGAATATTTCAGATATTTATTGTAGCAAAAGCCCACAGACGCACACGCACACACCGGAAAGCTCACACATATTTGGATTTGTCTTGTTTTTTAACTTCCGAAAGTCACTTCTTCTTCTTCCCCGGAGCAGACAAAAATAGACTCTTTCAGCTAAAAATAGATTCTAACAACCCGCGCCCCAGAGACGGTAAGAAAAGCTCTAGAAAATATATCAACGTCCCTTTTTCATGATTCTTTTGTTTCTTAGGAAAATACTCTCTCGTGTCAGTTACGATACAATCATCTGATGGAGGAAGCGGTTGACTGGTGTGGGAGGTGCCGGTCAGTACCGGGTCTGGTACTCGTGGTGCCACCGGTTGAAGTCGTTGTAGAAGAGGACGATGCTGCCGGACGCCATGCCAGTGATGATGCATCTGGAGGGAGAGGTGGAGTCGAGTCAAGAGGCCGCTGTAGGTACCAAATGTGTCCGCTACATACACTGGAATTAAAGGGCTGTGGGAGGAAACCTGGAGCAAGCAGGTCGACAAGTCCACTCCCAGAAAAGAACCCCAAATGACTTCTATCATATGAGTCCAAGTTTCATCAGCCGGGGTCACCGTTCGGTTCAGGACAGAGTCGCGCGGCACCAGCTGAAGCAGACTCACCTTTGGTCATGTGACATGGCCATGGAGCGGATGCCGGCGTCGCAGCCCGGGTAGGTGAAGAGCTGCTTGAGGTTGTGGACCTGCCAGACGGACACCACGCCTCCGTCCCCTCCGGTCAGCAGGTACTGTCCGTCTCGGCTCAGAATCATGGCCTGGACACGGAACACAGCCAAGATTCAGGATTCGTTTCTCTCACCATCATGTGACTAGAGGTCAGAGGTCAACGGCGCCGAGGGCTTCGCTCAGAGCCGAGCTTGCTACAAAGACGGCGCCCCGCCGCGAGGCCCAGATTTATTCCACTCATCTGCTTTTCCTAAAAAACGCAGCGGCCCAACGGTTCCCGCGGGAACCACGGGTTCACAAATCAAGCCGAGTCGGAGACTATTATGGTCTGGAGGAAGCGCAGCATCAAGCAGCGGGTCGCCGTAGCTGCTGATGGACCGGGGCAGAACTCTCCGAGGCAGCAGCGACGCTGGTCCCGAGTGGCTGCACGTGTCGGATCTTAACCCCAGACTTGACTCAGGGTGGGGGAAGCGTTGGTGTGCAACTCTCCACCGCACTGGAACAAGACGGGTCTGGTTCGAACCCCGCCACACAGACATGAAGAAAAACTGCTGACTCGGAGGAGCCCGAGACCTCGCTGCAGCCCAGCAGGGGGTCGGACCCTTCAGCCGCCGCAGGTACGAGTCCGCGGCCAGACGTTATAAATCTGCCTGGAAGCGATGAAAATGTGGGGGCTCTGCGGGAGCTGGGAGGGCTACATGAGCCCAGGTGACTTGAAAGATGACCCTGGCCAGGAGAGTTCTGGGGGAATCCTGCACGGATTAGTCGAGTCTCGGATGGAAAAATGTCGAATTTATGGCCCCGAGACGCGACTCTGGGGAAGTGGATGCACAGCCACAGTGATGCTTGTGGTAGAAACAGAGCGGGACGGAGCGAACTTGAGATCAACGGCCCCAACACCAAACCCATGCACAGCTTCAGTCCAACTAAATACCGCAAGTGTCTTCACTAGACCAGACCAGGAGCCCGCACACCACCCAGAGAGCTTCCTCACTTCGACACTAGGTGGCGCCTCAAGCTTTCATATGCAGCTGTCAAATTCTCCACCACAAAAGCCAAGCCATCTTCAACTCACTGCAACTCTCTGGTGTTCCTGAGCTGAGTCGAGCTTCAGAGCAGCCCAGGAGCCACATGTGGCCCTCTGCCTGGATCTATGGGGCCCTCATGAGCTCAGAGGGAAACTGAAATGCTTTGTGCGCAAACTCTTTTACGATGAATCAACTGAATTCTACAGACAACTTAAAGCCATTTAAATCAACATTGAGAAGAAGAATTAAACATTTTGTTTTTCTAAATCCGTTTTTTCCTGTCATTTGAAAGGTGTCATCTCATCTCCAGCATATTAACTGAACTACCATTTGACTGTATATGAACTAAAGAATCAAATCTTTTTGCTGAGAGTGTTTTACATGTTATTATAAATAATGACCGACAGAAAAAGGTGTTTCTAACTTCAACAATAACTCAATGGCGTGACCCTGCAGGGAACAGACGCCATGAAAGCTCCAGCTCCTCGTGAGGATTTCACCGACTTCAGATGGAAACGCGGCTGAAACGGCTCCACAACAACGATTCGCCTGTGGGTCAATAGAGCATGAAACACTGCAGCTCAGTCACATGGGAGCAAAGTTCACTCCTCACAACGTCACGTGTGTGTGCTCCTCCTGATGGGAAGGAGGAAGCCTCTGAGTCTGACAGCCTGTTAACAGCTCGTGACATGTCCACAACCGTCACACAGGCAGTGAAGAAGCATCAGAGAAGCTTCACTTCAATCCATCCGCTGTGGTTTTCATCATTTCTTCCCATCAACGGCAGAGCTGGGCACCGACAGCATGTGGGAGCTAGAGGCAGATCACGGTGAAATATGGAGTCAGAACCAGGTACAGTGGTGTCATGACAGGCAGCCGACATCTGGCTCCGCCTCCTGCCGTCAGGTCTGAGCTCACATGTTTACCCCGGAGTCGTGCTGCGCAGCGGCTCCGCTGACAGGCAAGATGGACTCCAGCGTGAACAGAAGCGCGGCTGATGTCACACCTGGGGGCGGAGCTACACGGAAGTGCTTCAACTGGCGATGTGAACTATTGCATCGTCTTCAGCCCCCAGTTTCACACACGTTTTTCTTCCGGGGACAAATGAAAATAAGACCAAACTTTTGAAAAAGTTTTTTTTTTTTAATCTACAACTCTTCTGTCTTGTAGTCATAACGGCAAATCCATCGTCAGGGGAGACACAACTGTGGTGGCGGGGTGCTGGTTGATTTAAGAGTGGGGGGGTGGGAGCGCCCGGGGGTCTTAATAGGAAACAGGCCGTCTGTCAGAGCCGACTTACATTTCCCAGGCCAAAGCGGAAACAACGGGTCGGAAAACCAAAGGCGGTAGCTGCTCTCTGGTGTCACTCGGGAGGAAGTGTGGGAAGTGGGGAGGCGGCTTAATGGTGGAGGTGTCCGCAGCCCGCCACAGAATGCTCTGTACCACGGCTGCGGGCCCAATTCCAGCCGACGTGGCGGCTAGGGATCAAAGGAGCGCTTCCTCTGCAGTCGAGACGCGGCCTGCTTTCATCAGAGAGCGGCATGTTTTCTCACCTTGGTGCTGTCGTCCGTCTCCATGTGGCCCAGCAGTTTGCCGTTGATGCTGAAGAGACAGAAGTGTCCCTTGTCGTAGTAGATCATGCAGTGGCCCTCGGTGGAGGACTGGATGAGGCGGGGGCGCAGGCAGCCGGCCGGGCCCCCCAGGGTCCGGAGCAGGTCGCCGTTCATGGAGTGGATCAGACAGGGCCCCTCTGAAAACAGGCGGCAGGAGGATGAGCGCTGGGTGGAGGGTGTGACGCTCGTCCCACTGGCTCACCTTTGCAGCCGCTGATGACCAGGCCCAGCTCGGCGCACACGCTGGCGCACGTCACCTCGCAGTCGTGACCCGTCAGGATGGCTCGAGGGGTCGTGATCACAGCTGCAGAGAGGGTCAGAGTGAGGGGCCACGGAAGCATTCAACCACATTTAGACACCGAAACAACACGTCAAGATCGAAGCAGCGACCTCACACCGGCTCGGCTTCCTCACTTGTTTACTGCCTCTCACTGGATCCAGATGTTTCCAGACAAGGAGCCGCGAGAAAAAGGTTTGGGTCCTCAAGCTCGTGTGACTTTATTTTGGTTAGAGCCGCCAGGGCCAGCGACAACACAGAGGAGCCTGTAAACCGGCCTGTCTGTCTCCCGTCTCTCTCACACACACTCACACACTCAGCCGGGCGGGCGGCGGAGACCTTCCAGTTTCATCACATGCGACTGTTGAAGGCATGAACGAGGATGAGGTCTGGTCCAAACATTTCTGCGGACATGTGCGAGCGGCTGCTTTGAACTAGAACTCATTAAAAGCTGACGTCTCAGGAGAGGTCTGACCTCTGGTGACCCCTGAAACCTGCCGCTCAAACACAGTTCAAAGGCTTGATTCCCGAGAAAATATTTAAGGAAGTTAATTCTAATACAAATGATCATGCAAAATGATAGCAACCAACAATTTAGGGGGTGTTTTGGAGAATTATTTTGCCATTTAAACTCAAATTTCTTGCAACTCTTATATCTCCACACCTTTTAATATAGATTTATATTTAGCTGTGGTATTCAGAACTTATACTTCATGCAGTTGTTTTGTTTCATGATACTAAGGATTTATAATACAGTTCATGAATAATTCAATAATGTATTGCTCTCACAGCAAAACTTCATTATATTTCTAGAACAAATAAAAAGTGATAGCACTGATAATAAAATTAAAAAAAAACTGCTGTCACACAACTTTGTCTCTTCCAGTCCTCCACATGTGAAACATTTTCAGATAAAATCATATGATAAAGATGATTTACTATCAGTTAACCTTTTGATCCCAACACCAGACATTTGGTTCGACTTAGCGCAACACATGAGTGAGATTTCATCCACGACTGAAGGAGCGGCACAGAAGGAGCCAGCGGGCCAGAAGTGCGTGTATTTTTAGTCATCCAGCAGATAGGCTTCGCCACAGAGGTCACCACAGATTCACCAGTCCTGGACGCATCTTCCCTCTTCAGAACACTCAGTCTTAGGTTTTTACTTTACATGTTGATACTGTCATGATCGCAGACAGACCTCACGAGGAAACATGAAACAACATGTCTCTGGCCACCTCCAAACCCTACAGTGCGAGAACTCTCCCAACAATATCTAATATCTTGTCTGAAGTCGGAACCAGATGTGGGGCGATTGACTGAATCCAAACACTAAAACATCAGCGAGAGGGTGTCACCGCTTCTTTCCCCACCAGAGGGCGGTGTCGACTGAGGAATCGTCCCCGGCAACGATGCCGCCGCTCCGCTCATTTGTCTCCTCACTGACTGTGTGTGTACGTCATCGACATCTTAAAGTGTTCCGAGTCTGGAGCGGGAACAAAGTCTGTTTTGTTTACGTGAGCGCGGGCGCGCGCGCGGCCCCTGCGGTCCGGGGCAATGGAGCATCAGATTGTGGCGGTGAGGGGCTGCGATGACGACCGCTTCCCTGCTCCCTGAACTAGACTGTGGTCACCACCGGGAGGAGGCAGAAGCTCAGTCTAGAGCGAGGACAAGACCTGCTGAGTTTTATTCCTCCGTTGAAACAACAGGACGTGCAACGCTTGTTTTAGTTTGAGTTGTGCGTGTTCTAGTGTCAGAACACTACCGCCCCCTGCTGACCAACTGAGCTCATTTCATTTGACAATTAATAATATAACTACAGTGGTGCCTCGGTTCTCCACCACAATCCGTTCCAGACGGCCGTTCGAGAAGCGATTTGTTCAAAATCTGAATGGATTTTTACCATTACAATGAATGGAAAAAGAAACCCAAGCGTCCCAAGCCTTAAAATAGTCTTTTGTAGGAGTGAATGTAGCGTGTCTGCTGCAGGTGGCTGTTCCTCTATGTGTGTGGCCGCTGCATGTGGGAGGGGTTGCCGAGTGAGTGACGTCTCTCCAGAAGGGAAGAGGTGCCCGGTGCGTGTCCAGCTCTGAATGTGCGCTTCTGTGCAGTTTGGCTGTGACAAAGTCATAAACCAAGTCACGCTCTGTCCCAGACTCGCCTCATCCCTGTCCCAGCTCCAGCCCACAACAGGACATCAAACCCTGGAGTGAGCGCTCCAGCACCTCCCCTGTGACACTCTACCACGGTCCAGTGCGGAGACAGGAAAGGTTTTACACCTCAATATGAAGAAAAAACAGTCAGTAAATGTAGCTAATGGGACACGTCTGCATACAGAGGCTGCGTTATACACAATAACAAAGCGCCTCGTGGGTCACCTGATCGGTCCTCGCACGTTATGTTTTTTCCGACTTTTTTCGGGGGCATTCAAGTTCTGGATTTTCATTTTTGCAAAAAAATCTTGAAATTTTTGTTCAAACAAAGTCCGGGACGATCGAAAATCGAGGAACCACTGTATTTGAAATGCTTCAAAAATATCATAACATTCTGATAAAATAAATATGGAGCAGTAATGGCAGTTGGAAATGACAATAGAGCTCCTTGGAGGAGGTCTGCACTCTCTGAGTCATGTTTTTTAACGGCATTTATTTGTCCTCTGTCCTATTTTGTTGTTATTTTGTCGATGACTTCCTAAAGTTGGCAGCCATTTTGAATTTCTTTTGAAATAAAGGCTGTTATTTTTCAACAGGTGGAGGTTATCTATTTATATTAGGAGACAAAAAAATGACAAAATGGGGGTAAGTGAGTGGATTTGTGCTGGAGGTATGTGCTCTCTGAGTGCAAAAATACAGATCGTTTCATAAAACAATGAACACGTGAGTCTTGCGTGCACACACACAGAGCTGGTGGCCAGCTGAAGAGTCACACACCTGAAGGCCCCTTTCACGGCTCCCACTGCGTCTCATTACGCAAATCAAAATTTGCCGTAAATTTCAGCCCATTTGTAAGGGATCACTTGACAAACACGCACATGGATGCAAGCCGGCCAAATTAGCACGCGGGAGGCTGGGCCCAGGGCGGCGGGACGGCCGCGCTTTGATGGTGGCTGATGCCATATGTTATGGTAACGTAAGAGAGAGGCCCGCGACATTTTTCACTTTTATCGAGCGGCCTGACCTCTCGGCCCTCAGATGGTGGTGAACTTTCACGAGCCGGCCGCCGACCCCCAGCGTTAAACGGCTCTAAGTGGCCCTCACTTTCACTCACGCTGAAGACAGATCTCCCCGCGTGTGAACACACACACACACACACACACACACACACACACACACACACACACACACACACACACACACACACACACACACACACACACACACACACACACACACACACACACACACACACACACACACACACACACACACACACACACACCCCTGGGAGTGAGACACGGACGCACAATCCAAGCCACATTATCAAAGGTGCGCAGAAATGGCCAGTTCTGATCCGACCCAAACCAGTTGTTACTTTTCACAGAGAGGCAGTTTAGCACACTTTGTCCGGGTACCTCTGTGTGTTCGTGTCTGCAATACAGAGATCTGAACTGCTGTGTTGTGTAGTTGAATGGAAGGTGTGTGTGTGTGCACTCACTGCTTGATCCCTCCCCGATGCTGTTGAGCTTCCCATTCCAGTACCAGAGCAGCAGCGTGGCGTCTCTGGACCCTGACAGGACGTAGCAGTCTCCGCCGATGTAGGACTCGGAGCGGGCCAAACAGGTCACCACGTCCCGGTGGCCGAAGACGATCTGAGTCAGTTTGCCTGCAAACACACACACACACACATGCATGAGTCCCAGTGATGCTGCCGACGGTAAGAACTGTAATGTTATTGTTCAGATGGTGAAGGTTGCCTTATTGTGTTTGGTTGTATCATTCCTCTGTGTTTTCAGAACTCTGAGTGCAGACTGAGTGTCTCACAGATGCTTAAGCTCGTTGCTACATTCTTGTTTGTTATCGCCAACGTTGTTGTCGACCCCTCCTGTCCAGATTTAAGCGTATGCTCGCTGACAATTCCTCTGTCCACTTCATACCGTGAACTTGTATTCTCACTCTCCTTGCAAAGACCTTTCAATAAATATTCATAAAAGACAATTCTCTCTCCAAGATCTTTAATGTATTCAGGAAATTCCACAACTGAACCCAACAACAAACGACCAGTAGAGGGCGCTTTTGCACTGCCTGCACATGCAGACGTTCAAGTGGAATACTGGAGAAGTATGCTGGAACATGACTTGACTTGGTGGGTGAACTGCTTTGAAATAGCGTCGTGACACTTCAATACAGGAATCGGATTTGAACCCTACTCGCTCCTTATTTAATCTCCCCTCAGCATTTGCACGTGTACACTGGAAGCAAGTTAAGAAACAGGTAAAAGAAGAGGCTGAAGACGACCGATGAGGTCTAGGAATGTGCTGGACATGAAGAGGGTCAGTGAGACGATGGAGGACGAGCAAGACAGGTTAAGGTCCTGCTGCTGCTGATGACAGAAGTGAAACTGAATCGTCTGTAAACGTGTGGTTTTAGAGGCTAAGGCAGATGCTGTGTTTCAGATCTCCTCAGGCAGGTTGCTCTGAAGTCAGACAGGGATGCTGCTGCTGCCTTGAAGTCTAAACCAGCAGAGACTCAGTCGTGGATCTGAGGGTCAAAGCTGGTTTGTCAGGGGCCCAACATTTTCACCATGTGCTCATTGAATTAATTTATCGCGATGAATCTCATTTCAGTGCTTGACGCCAGAATAATAGTAGTTTTCCATACACATATCTTCCATATATTTAGACTACATATTTGAAAGTGTATATAGATTAATTCATCCTGAAGTAAAATGAAAAATGAAGTTGCTGCATATAACTTTGAACTGGTCAAGAAAATTGACAGAAAAACACACACTCTCAGACACCAAGTCTGAGATGCAAAGCATCCACAGACAGAACTGGACCCCCAAACAGAGCAGGGGCACAATTAAATCCTAACTTCGGAACATGCTCATAAAAAAAAAAGCAATGGTTTACGCTTGTCCCACACAGCTCTCTCCTCATGCTGTTGCTCTGCTACATTTGGAGACACAAAAGGATTCTGACACTCGGTTTCATCCGAGGACACGCGCCAGACAGCGAGTCATGTGACCGAGTCAATCTTTCATGACACACATAAGAAAGTCAAAATGCGAGTCAGTTGCAGCTCCCCCACACCCTGACGTGTGTTTGTTGATCATGTCCAACAAAATCAGAGTTCCGCCGATTTGAAGACGAGAGGAGAGAGAGAGAGTGTGTGTGTGTGTGCGGGTGAGCGAGCTCTGTGTGTGTGTATATATAAAGAGCCTAATTGCTGTCAGATTTCCAGACCACAGCTCGACTCGCTCGCCGTCTAATCCTCATTACGCTCCTCAGATTGTGACCTCTGCAGTCAAACGGTGGAGAGTTTGTTCCGCGTGACACTCGTGTCAGAAATCACTGTCCGCCCCATAATGAAGCTGTGTGAGATGAAAGCCGGTGAGCGGCTCACAGACAGGACGGGGGAAATGTTTGACGTCTTTATAAACAGTGGAAATATGAAATCAGGCGGCGGCCGAGCCAGGCGCGAGCACCTGCTCCAGCTATTGTGCCTGCGCGGCCATCACGGCCCTGTAATTGATAAAAGCCCGTCCTTCTTTCACCTGGGGGCTTTGGGGACCACGGCGGCAGCTGTTGAGCGCGCCAGATTAAAGTGTGTCCGTGTTCCACTTGTACACCTCTGTGGCACTCGCACAATAGAGCCATCTCCCCTCGCACGCCCCCCGTCCCCCCCTCCCTGTTTAAAAACACTGCAGCTACAGAAATTGATTCGGTGTGTCGGACTCTGAATGGAGAAGGTGAGCAGAGTGGAGGATCGAGGCGGAGACAGTTTCATTTAGGACCTCTGACCTGGTTCTGTCCCTGTGAAACGGATGGGTCTTTGAGTCAGAAACACTGTGGTCTCCAGCCGAGACTCACCATGCGGCGCAAGAGAACAATCTTTAGCTTCACAATCACACCTGACCGCGAACATAGGACTTATTATTACTTGCTACAAACCCAAACGCCTTGACTGAACCGACTCTTACACAGGGACAGGCAAACTAGTCCGCTGTTTTTTAGCTTTCATACCAAGAATCTCCAACATTCCACAGCATCCTCTCTGATAAAATCCACGTGGTGTGGATCTTACAAACTCATTTAAAGGCACATTTGACTTCACACATTATACTGAGAAGCCTGTAATGATACAAACCCCATGTTTTCTGGTAGGAATGGAGCTTGTTGAAACATATTTTATATATATAACCTAAATGTGAATTAAAACTACTGTTTCAAGAGGGTTCCTTTCATAAAACCATATTTTGAGAGATGAAGGGAGGTGAAGAAGTGAGTGCAGGCAGAGTGGAGACTGGCAGCAAGAATGGAGGACAAGCTGCGCAGGACTGTCATGAGAGCTGCCACCATGCATGTTCAGAGAAGTGTGTGGTTCTACACTGGATTTACAGTTCCAAAATCCTGGTGATGCATAATGTAGTTATTCAGTTACATTTAAATATCGTCTTTTGTGGTAGTCTAAACCAAAACACTGAGAGTAAACAACGCATTGACTGAAAAAATCTGGCACTAAAATGAAAATGAGCGAAATACAAACGCAGACACCACATAGTAAAGAGTGAGCAGGAAGGAACACAAAGTGACTGAATGTTAAAAGAGCATTGTAAACATCAGCCACTGACGCTGAAGAAGAGGCAGCACCTCGGCTGGTTAACTTCTTAAAGCACAAGAAACAATTCCAGCTACTGATAATCCTGCGCGGCTGCATCATGGAACTAACATGTTCAAGATAGCGTGACCTGATGATGGCGCTAGAGGAAAGGCCGACAGCTTTCATTTGCTTTATAACTGAACAATTAAGGACAATATTGATGGTAAAGCCTGTAGTAAATATCCTGCAGGATCACTGCATCCTACCTGTATCGGTGGAGTAGACCCGGAAGCTTTTGTCCCAGAAGCCGCACAGCAGGATGAAGCGGTTGTCGGCCGTGATGATGAAACACTGGGAGCTGATCTGCATGCTCTGGTCCAGCAGGTCGGAGATCTGGCGCCGATGGTTTGCAACGTTGTTGGCTGGAGAGAAGAAGACAGAAGGGTCAGTGTCATTGAAGGGAATGGAATTTGACAGATCCCTGCTCCATTTCTGACATTGATGGACGTGTTTTCATGCCATGGTTCACGGACCAAACGCAATGAGAGGACCAACCCGCCTCTCGCTCCACAAGCAGAAAGCACCGTTTCATCACGGCGCCACATTGTTTCAGTTTAAAGGGAGGAGCCAGGGAGGAGTTGAGTTGTGAGATCAGGTGACGTTTATCGGCGTGGGGGCGGGAAAATAAACGACTTATCTACCAAATATATATTTTTTTACAATTAAAATTCTCACACTAGGAGAGAAACCTGTGCCTTATTTATTATCATTATTATTATGATTGAATTCAATAACCATTTTGAAGAATTTGCTCTTAGAGTGAAATGACATTGGGCGAATGATACTCAGACTCACTCTGAAGTTTAGTTTTGATGGTGTTTGCTTGGACTCACAAAGACTCTCAAGACTTTACCTCTGACTTTCAGCTACAACAGGCAGAATCGGGAGCTTTCATAATGGAACCACTGAGATAAATCAACTTTCATGAGACACTTTCATGAGACTATACAAACAAAACATTTTGAAAGTTTCCCCATTCATTTCCTGAGCTCAGCCTCTTCTTCATGCCTCATATGTGTGTTATTGAAGCGCCATGATGCTACTGCCACCTGCTGCCAGATCAAGCTTATTGCACTTGAATATTTTAAATGCAGATATATAAATAATATAAATTATGTAGAGCAATAATTATGGGTGAAAGAATCCAGACACTGGAGGGAACTCGTCGAATATTTTTTATATTTGCAATACATAGATAACTTTTCTTCTTTTTTGTTTGTGTTCAAGCAACAGCTTTTCTCTTTAAAAAGCAGACGTGGCCGTTTATGTTGGTCCGACACCTGTCATGACAGCGTGTACTTGAGCGGCTCTCAAGCTCCAAATGGAGTCGGAGAAGTTGGTGAAGTTCACTTGTTAAAGAAAACTATTCACCCTCATATTTCATCTCCGCTCTGCTAAACTGAGTGTTATGAGTTTATAACTTAATTGATATCAAACAGCTCCGAGGCCTAGTAAGTCGGTCCTCATTACACTCGCGTCATTTCCCAACACGGCGAGAAGAAGATTTGTGGCAGAACGTATAAAACATCCTGCATGTTAACTTCACGGGATTTTCTCAGCGCGGGCGTGAGTAATGACGGAGCACTGCAGACGGAGCACGGAGCTCACATTCATCTCGATTGAGTAATCCAGCCCGTGTTTGGTGAGGGAGCTAATTTATTGACCTTCTCTAATCCGTAAATGGTATCTCTTCTTCTGTGCACAGCGATACGTCAGCCGGGGCTGTAACTCTGACTTCGCGGGGTGAAAATAACGGGAGAGCCGGTGTCAGAAAAGCTTTTCTCCTCTGTAAACTGAGGAAGTCCAGTACCTGTTTGAAAGCAATATTTCACCTAGTTTTCTCCTACGTTTCTCCGCGCCCCTGTGGGTGCTGCAGACGCCCCTAATTCACTGTGTTTGGTCCTCACTCAGGCTGGAATGCAAACGCCGAGAATTTATCTCGGACCAGGACGAAAAAGATTGTGGCAAAAATAATGGAGAACAAAACCATTTGGATTAAAACCATTTAAAAAAAATCGCTCGGCAATGACCTACATTTTTGAAACACAATTGAGGATCACACAAAATATTTTAAAAAGCTTCAAATGTGACGGCTTACTACTACAAAAACTACTTTTATTTTCTCAGGAGTGAACAGAGTGGCTTTGTGCCAACGTTGCTCATATCTTTCAGTCGACATTGGTGCACCTCAGAAATTGTTTCTGGAGAGAGTGAAGCCTAACAACCCAACCGCAGATGAGAGGCAAAAACTGCTGACAAATATTTGCATTTTACAGATTTTTAAAGACACCAAACTTTCATGGAAAGGCTCATTCATGCTCCAGCGCACTCTTCTAACTGCAATAATTTTGTGTATCGCAGGACCTCACCTCCTGATTTTCAGTGTAATATATCAAATAGTGGGGAAAGAAATGTACTTTTTTATGAGGAAATCTGAGAGATAGTATTTTGTCATGCCACCTTGCATCGTGACAAACTTCCATTTCAAGGGTGGAAGGTAGTGAGCCGAATCCCTGGTTCATTTCAGTAGTCAAGCCTGAAGAAAAGTGGTCTGCTGAGGGGGTTAAAGGGAGACACAAACCAGCCCACCGCCTCTCACAGTCACAGCAGCACATGTGAGACACCGGCAGAAGAAATGAAGGCGCGTAGAAGCTCCTCGGCTGCGTCCCATTCATCACGGCAGCTCAGCACTCTTCTCCTGCTCATCAACAAGTCGTGAAGGATGAGAGGCGCACATATTGTCCTGACAGCCGTCCGCCATGCATTCTCAATCACACATTATTACCACATTCATATTCATTCCCACTGACACGCGTCCTTTCCCTCTGCTCAAATTAAAGCAACGACCACGCAGAAGGGGAGGGAGGAGTCGGCGGAGAGGCGGAAAGACGGGGGGGTGGAGGGGGGGTGTTGATGATGAAATGCCGGCCTAGGCCACAGCTCATTGCATTCCAATTTGCATGCAAATGGTTGAGTGTGAGAGCAGGGCCTATATCATGAGGAGTGAGCCGCTGCTGTAACTCTGATCTACTGTCCAGGCACGCGCCGCCGCCGCCGAGTGCCTCACAAACCCCACCAAAAACAAGGCGGACAGAGACGGCGGCTGTGTGCCGGGGATGACAACTGGCGGCAGCCTACCTATCAGAGGGTCAATTTCCACAGGAAGTTGGTACGGCTGGTCCTGCACCGCTGAGCTCTGATGACCTGACAGAGAGGAAGACAGATTGGATTAATATTGTAATCTCATGGCCTTGTGAAGTGGGAGCGGGCGCCACTTCATTACGACAAGCAGGAAATTATAACCGCAAAGTCACAGTGTCACCTCCGGGCCGTCATCACAAATAACACAGGGGGTTTGCTGAAACGGAATCCGTCATGCCACGACAAGACATGAACCCTCTGCACGACCACGATCCCTTTCCATGGATTCATGGATGCAACACGGTGAATGAAGGCTGCAGTCGGTTAATCCAGGTAACTAATCCACACCAACTTCGAGCGCATGAACCATCGAACTGTGACTGTCCGCCCTGGTACGGACGGATGCAAATAAGGTTCCAGTGATGTGAAAGGCGGATGCACGGGGAGGACGTGAGACCTAATGCTGGCTGCTGCACGTGTCACATTTGATTCAGCTGCTCAGCAGACACAGTCGACCATCTCCCAAATCAACGTCCGTCCTGAGGCAATGTAAGATGTGAACTGAGAATCTGAGAGACAAACGCTTTGAGGTCTTAGCAGGCCTAACAGAAAAAAAAAGACTCTAATAAAGAGTGCTAAAATTGTTGCAGTGCGTTTTGAAATTCATTTCAAACATTTCTTGAACAAACAAATCCTTTTAGTCTGGAAAATATAGCTGTGATGTGTTAAAAGCATCTTGATATTTTGTCTCACCCACGAGTCCGTGCCACTTGTTGACAGCAAAGAGGCGGTTGGCGGTGACGGTGATGACGGCCGGCGACGTCAGTCCCGACTGGGTGTTGGCCGCCACGTGTGTCACTGGGGAGTTGGACGGGAACTTTAGCACCATGATGACGTCCTGCTGCATCTGCTCTGTGAACATCATCGGCGTCTGCAGGAGAAGATACTGTTCAGGAGGGGACAACGGGGCGCGAGGTGGAGAGGAGAAGAGCCAATACGTGGGGCAGTGGACCGGACAGTAAGTAGGACAAAAAGGAATAAAAACAAGGGTGGCAAGCAAGAAGCGTTGTTAAGGAGGAGCGGCGGAAGGGAGGAAGAAAGAAGGGATGAGATAATGTTAGAAAACAGGGCAGTGAGAGCAAAAGAAGCAAAGACAGAGAAAAGAAAAAAGGAGTTTTGCTCCTTGAGCAAAGTCAGAACTCTGTGTTTATATTGAATTTTTGAAAGGATCCAGAGCTAATTTCTAAAATGTGGGAAAAGGGTGAACTTATCACTTTAATAACTTTAATGTCACTGTCTAAACAACACAATAGAGCATCATAAATGATCAAAATATATCAATTGCTTTTGCGCTTTAGGAAAAGATTCATTTAAATTACAGACAAAGTTTTGTCAGTGACTGTGTGTGACTTACTGCTGCCACCTGCTGTCCCATTGATCTTATTGCTATCAACAATATTTCAATGTGAGAGAAGAGAAAAATACCTTTAGTACCTTAAGTTTAATTCCTTTAAATTGCAATATGAGACAACTGGCTGAGAACAGCACTCTCTGGATGCTTTTTGACTGCACCCTCCAAAGACAACACAGGAGATCAGAACTGGGCACTCAACGGTTCTACCTTTTTTTAAATGGAACTCCACTCCATGTCAGTGTGTGTTTCTCCCACTTTGGACGAGTATTGGACGAGCATTGTATGAAAAAAACGCATCGTGAAGCGTAGCATGAAGCCATTTGTATTTAGTGGCTCTGACTGAGAGTCATTTTCCTCTTTGCGTGTAAAGCAGAGGAACATCAGTGTTTAACATCAGCAAGAAAGTCGGGGTGTGTGACAGCGAACCAGATGCACTGACAGCATCATTACCACCCGAGCAGATGCTGACACTCCGACAACACGCTCACATGAAGGGGGAGCGAGAGCAACTGTGAAGGCGCTCACACACTTAAATACATGTTTCTTGACGTTACGATGGCGAGCTGTTTGAGGCGACGTTTTGAAGGGCTAAGTTAGATGAGCCCCAAACCCTTGGCAGATTCCGTGGGCAGCATATGTGTGCGGGGTGGTGGTCTACAGTCAGCTGTCATCACCGCGGGGACGCCGCACTAATAGGGACTCTTGGGGTTTCCGTCCATCACACACAGCCTCGCACGCCGCACTCTTTGGCCCTTCAGAAGCAGCCGCGTCTGGACTGAGGGTCACTTCTGCTCATGGTCTGAGCTCAGGTGGAGAGGTGGGCTCGCCGCCAGCTTTCCAGCGGGAAGCCGACCCACATGCTGAAGCGGCAGCCTACCGGCGCGCTGGTGATACATCACGCACACCTCTCTAATGATTCTGGAAAACACGGGTTCTACTGTCCACCGACTGTAAGCAGCGTTGGTGTCATGTACATACAGTGTATGTGGCGGCGGGTGATTCAGAGTTAGTCCACACAAACATTCATTTAGTCGACAGAGAAAAACACTTACCACTTGCATAGCAGAGCTTCGAGGTGGGTGTGGCTCGATGAGGAGCTGGCAGGGGGTCTGTCCAAAGCCCCTGATCTGAGATTCCACAGCCTGCCAACACACACACAGGACAGAAGCGCCGTGAGAACTGCAGGCGATACTCAAAAGGAGGAAACAGCAGAGCATTATGTCCGGTTTACACGCAGGCAACACGAGGAAAGCATCGCATCGTCTCACTTTCACATGATTCATGAAGCCAACGCTCGGCCAACTCACTTCAGATTTACTGGAAATAAGAGAAGGATTGGGAACAAAACAAAATAGTTGCAAAATACATTTTAACAACGTAAATGCAAAAAAGCTAATTATTTAATAAAAAAGAATGTGCTATGAATCACAACCTATCAAAGAGGATTAAAAGAGTTCTAAATAGTTATTGCGAAAATAAAAGGAATAACGTGGGAAAACAAATGTCAATATTCAGTTTAAAGATTATTTTTATTTACAAGAATGTTCTCGTGTTGAAGGATGACTAGGAGTGTGACAAAGGAGAAGAGAAGAAGTAAATAATAGGACAGCAAAAACAACAATGCAAGGGCTTTATGGGTTTAGAAAAATGATTGATTACTGAATTGTCACGGTGAATATAAAGAAAAATAATGTATCTGAAAGAGCAAAAAAGAAGTGTCAAGAAGTAAAGAATACTGCAAATAAAAATACTGAAAAAACAAAGCAAAAAGGTTTTAATACTCGTGACGAAATTAGAAAACCAAGTTAAAATGTGAAACCAAAATAAGATTACAAATGAAGAAACACCAGAAAAAAATGAAGAAATACTGGTCAAAAAATGTGTCAAGTTTACACTCTGGTTATACACAAAAGAACACGCATTTTTAAGTCTTGACGTTTGCACCATAGCAGGAACATGGCTGATGGTGTGAACAGTGCAAAACATATTGAACGCACTCACACATTCAAACATACTTTCTCACCGTGCGACACACACCCAGACTCTCATACCAATTTATCCTCCACAGCCACGCACAGAATGGGAGGAAGGCAGCGACGCAGCCTGGTTAGGTGGTGTTAATGAAGAGGTATAGGACCATAAATGTCAGAGTCGACGCCGGCCCAGTTGCTTCTGGACATTATCAGGGACTCACTGTCAAAGCGGCCGGCATGGGATGCAGCACGCTCGCAGCTCAGTGGACCTGAGGGACTCGCCCTGTAAAACCACACTGCTAACTATATTGCTATTTCACATGGAAAACGTGGAATAAAAATAGTCAGTATTACGGTCATAAAAAAAACAGATTATGAGTAAGTCAAGTTACAGTCAAGACAAAGACAACGTTTGTCTTGTAGGTTTGATATTGGACTTTAGATAAACTGATGACCAGCGGAGACTTGTTTGACTACATGGGAGTAATATCACTGTCAATAGTATAGCATCAACGTCCCGCCATCCTCCAGACTGTCAACACAAAGGTTTAATCACAGCCATATTTTACACGTCGTTGCAGTTGTCTCTGAGAGTCGCCGTGACAAAGCCAAGATGAGCAGGAAACTATCAGTGAAAGTGTCTGGTTGCAACTAACTTCTGGTTCCAGTCAATCAAATCTAACCAGACATCATTACAGAAAACAGCACTAAATCTCTGGGTGAAATAAACCTACTTAGATGGAGCATGATTGATGGTTCGCCAAAGACAGAAAAAAGACAGCGGAGTTATGACGGAGCCGTGGGCGCGTTGGTGTGTGTGGTGACTGTGTGGGAGTGACAGCTTGTGTGTGCAGGCTGAGGAGTTTGAGCCTGACTTGGCCGGGCCTGGGAGAATGAGCTCATAGCTGAGGCCTGCGTTTGCTATTTCCATGAGAAAAATGAAGGTCGCTTGCTTCGTCTGCTCAGGCACATTGTCTGAAAATAACCAGAGACCTCGATGAGAAGATCCCAACTCCGTCTTTGCTCAGGTCTCCTCAGCATATTTGCACAGAAACTGTACACCAGCTAACACGCGGTTTGAGCGGTCTTGCATCTTAAAGACAATTCATTCTACAATTGGGAAGATTTTACTTAAACGTCAGGGCAACTGTGACGCAAAAACTACACGACGGTAACAGCACATTCAAATATATGTTGCAACATAGTTGGTTGTTTATTGTACATCGGGATTAGCTCATGAGAAATGACATTTTACCTTGAAAAAAAAAAGATTGCAAGAAATCATGGATTCAAGTATAACTGAATTTGAATGAAATAAGAGACGTTTCAACTGTCAACGGTGCTGAACTATGAAGCAAGTAGTCAAAGGGCGTTGAGGGAAATGGGATCTATGGGTGCTATAAATGTATATTGTGAGACAATTCTATCCCAATGCCGTGAGTTTGGTGGTACCACCACTGCCAAAACTGCATTAAGGCTTCAGGATACAATGGAGTCAATCACACAAGAACTGAACCACTAAATTGCATGCTAAACATTTTATATTTTAGATTCAAAATAGAGCGTCCTTATCCCCAGTTTTAAAGTAAACTGCCAATCTTAAATTCCAAGCTTAGACACAAATTTACACTCTGAAGATCTCGTAATTATCGTAGTATCAAACCGGTAATGCACTGAAGTTCTTGTGGACCACTAAGATGAGTTGCTGGTCAGGCTTTGGCCCGCAGGCCTCGTCTTTGACACACAAGTCAGTGGTCATCATCTATTCACACTTGATATTTATTTACAGCTGGAATTGTTTGCTTTTGAAGCCGATATCAGAGGTAGAGCTCAGATCACAAAGCCGATATTAACCGAATCAAATCGAGGGTTTCTTCCACACACACCCTTCAAGGTTGAAATGTTCCCCATCACCTCTGCTTAAGCTAATGTACCAAAGAAAGTCCTCCATATTTCTCTACCCATCTTCATTAAACGCACGCGTGACATTTATGAGGTGGAGGAAGGTTGGAGAGCGTCTGACTGCAGGTCAGTGTTTCCCAGCCTGTAGGCCGACGCCATGCGCAGGTGATGATACGAGGGGACGACCACAAGGCCAATCTCTTTTGGGTGCGCTGGCCCGTGTCTGATGAAGCTTTTCTGCATTCTATACATTTAAATGGCTGAAACACCCTCGGCTCAGATGTCAAACGCGCCGTCTTTTGATTTACTCCGCCGCTTGACAAGATGGTTCGCCGTGTTTAACACAATGAGTTTATGGAAATTAGGCCAAGGAGACAGATGGAATTGGATTTGAAATGTTGTGATTTGTTGTGTTGTGATTGCTGAAGAAAAAACGTTTTTTTTCCAAGCTTGTATAGAAATAAAAGCTCTAATAAGGGACAGAAACATTGACTCGAGGACTTCTTTTTTTTGGAATGTGCTTTGTGTAGCAACCATTATACAAACAATAACAAGACACGACATCAAAAGTGTTACTTTGCTGCCTTTGGTTGTGTTCATATTCCAGTCATAATCTTGATGTTAAGCAGCCCTTAAATTTGATATTTGTTTTTTATGGACACCCAGAGGTTCCAAGGCCAAAGTGGAGATACAACCAGACAGCTCATGAAAGCTAAGCTATCCTGTAGAAGCTTCTTCTATTCCGCTTTGTCCTCCAGAGGAGGGTCGCGAGGGGAGCTAGAGATGTTAGGTTAGGTCTTTCAAGAGGAACAACAAGAAGCATGAGGAAAAAAGAGGAAGGACAAGAACATGAAGGAGAATAACTATAAGAACAGACATAAGAACAGAAGGAACAAGTACAAGAAGAACAAGATGAGCTACAAAAAGGAACCAGAGTGAACAAGAAGATGACAAAAACAACACAGAGACAAACACAGCAAGGAGAGGAACAAGATGAAGACCAAAACAAGGAGGAAGAAGAAAGAAGTACAGGCACAGCACAAATAACAAAACTAGGAGGAGGACAACAAGGAGAAGGAGAACACAGAGACGAAGGTCTACAAATCCAAGAGGATGGAGAAGAAGAAGAAGAAGAGGCTAATGTAGATTTTTCAGCAGCATGGTGCAGTGTTTGTCTAGTAGCAGTGGGCGACTTGTCAAAACAGCTTCCCTGATGGGGTTGTACTTCCCAAATTACGCAAACACTGCACCACTTAACAAGGCTCTGTGTTGTGTCACGCGAGGGCAACACTGTGGGATTTTCCATATTCACGGGTGAGAGAGGGAAAACCCTGTAGACTGAGCGGGCGGCTACATTTCTCCTCACTGAGAGAGAGCCAATGCAGATGGGTGCATCTACCTTCACAATGGCAATGCATAATGCAAGTCCACGGAGATGGAGGGGTAGGGGCTTCTAGTTGGACTTGCAGCAGAAGCAGGACAGGAAGTAATCACGATTTGGGGGGGAGAAGTCTCCACAGCAGCAGCTAATCCGGGCTGAGATACTCCAAACACTCTCGCCGAAGAGAACAAGACATAAACACCGCTCTGCAACCATTTATGCTGATGAGCATGCGTAAATATACAAGCGCGCACGACTCGCACAAACCTCCAGAGTGTCGGGGATGGGGGCGGACACGAGGATGCAGCTGCCAAACAGCACGGCAGGAATACAAAACCTGCCAGTCACGGCTGCAGAACCTTTGTCCCGGGTCAGCTACCTTTTCAAAACACACACACACACAGCCACATACACGCACGCCCTTGACAATGACAATGAACAGTGCCTGCGCAGGTCAGCGAAACAGTTGTCACTCAGTAGTCAGAGACACTCGGGACACTTTTCAAACCTCTTAGTCCTGAAACGACCCAGGTCTGGTTCTGCACTTTAGGCTCAGTCAGACTATACTATACTTCCTTCCTTCCTTCCACAGGTGGCAGGAAAACCACAGCCTCGGTTTGTTTACCTAGTACTGGTGTGTCAGCAACGAAGGGCCAAACACTGTCAGACAATCCAGTTTTCCCTCTAGAGTTAAGATAAAGTAGGTGTTTCATTCCAGAGAACCAAAGTGGGTGTCAGTCACCTGTCACTGGCAACAACACAGATAAAACACAACTGATATTTCAACTCAAGGTGACTACATTATTCTTGTAGCTAAAATAAAACCAGAAAATAAATTAGATTTTTTACCATCAATACGCATAAACATGCCATAAATGATGGGAAAACTTGTTTTAATCACAACAATGAGGAGGATACTGATCTGTTAATGCATCAGCATCCTGACTGTGCTCTGTGTTTGGGCGCTCCTGAAGAGTTGGGGGGAGAGAGGGGGATTTTTCTGCTTCAAACATGCGATTTTCTGGATAGGATGAACCTTTGTGAAGTTGCAGTGATTTCAAACGAGAGCAGAGACTGGATGGAAAATGCGTCTGTTCCCACTCACATGTATCTCTTATGTGTGTATGAATT
This sequence comes from Synchiropus splendidus, assembly GCF_027744825.2. NCBI lineage: Eukaryota > Metazoa > Chordata > Actinopteri > Syngnathiformes > Callionymidae > Synchiropus > Synchiropus splendidus. The sequence goes on from NC_071335.1 coordinate 24,255,039, forward strand.
CACTCACATCCTTTAAACTCAGTACGTAGAAAATGTTCAGTAGATTGGATCACATTTGCGGCGCGTGAGTGTGTTCGCAAGGAGGACCTCAGGCCAGGCTGAACGCAGGTAATATCTCTGTGTGTGTGTGTGTGTGTGCGCACGATGGAGGCCAAAGCACATCTGGATGGGAATTAGGGTGAATGAGGTGATAAATCAAAGATGTACCCTCAGTGCCCGCGATGCTCCAGTCACTGAGCATGAAGGGCAGAACAGCCAGGGAAAGCGCTATTAAGCTTCTTGACAGGCTTGAACTCATCTCCATGGACACTTAAAAACCAATGGGGTGCTAGTTTATAGCCCGGATAGAGGAGAAGAGGTTTTAATAAAATTGTTTTCTTCGATAGCAACGTGCACAAACGCAATGCGATGGGTATCTCCACTTCTTTTGATCATAAATTGTTCATTTCGTATTATATCATTCAATTGTTCTTCTAACTTTGTAGAAAGAATGTCATTTCATTTCACCACCATCCTCCCTGGTGTGTTTTTTTAAAGGAATCCAACAGTAATTTTGCTCAATATGTTGTAAACGCAGAAGTTTAAGAGCAGAAAGTGTGTCGAGAAATGAAAAACAGCTTCACACAAAAAAGCTATTGTTGGGTCAGTTGGCTGCTGTTAACCTGCTCCTTTTTATAGCAGATTGGTGAAGTTGTCAGACAGTTGTTTGGCTGTAAGCTGCCTTTCCATCGCTGTATCTGTGTGTTGCTCTCAAGAAGAGTGTTTGTGCTCTGGTTCAAAGCGAGGGGATGAATAATGAATGAAAGTCAAGGAGGGGGCTTTAAGGCGTTAAAGTGGAACACTTGCTCGAGTGCTTTCAGAGGTATCACACACACACAGGGGAAAGGCTTTGCTCAGCAGTACCTGCCACCACACTGTTAGCTCCGCTTCCCCGTGCCAGTTAGAACCAATTTAAGAAGGCTAATGGCATCACGAGCCATGCAGCAGGACAAAAGTGGTGCTGCTTTTTGTGATACAGACGGCTTAAGAGTGAGAGCTCAAATGCACTTACAGGAATCTTTTTCCACTGACACAGCAGAGTGTTTTTTTTTTGTCTTACCTCCCGGAGCATGGGGTCAGAGATGGAGCTGAGGTTGACCGCTCCCTCGTAGGTGAGATAGTAGAAAACGTTAAGGGCTCTGGTCGCCTCCGGTCCATGTTGCTTGTAGCCAAAAATCAGATCGACCCACTGGTGGAGCTGGCAGGACACAAACTCGCTCTCCAGAGCCTGCGGAAAAAGATCTGCTGTTAATAGAAGTGGTATTGACAGAGCCAGTGAAAATACGGTCCTGGTCGGAGTCACATCACGGCGCAGGGGTTCTGGAACGACAGGCGTAACTTTCAGCTGCTGGTGGTGAGAGCTGCAGCACTTTATTCTTCATGCCCAACCTACTGCCACCTGCTGTCTCGATAAGCTCATTGCAACCAACAACATCTCAAATGCTCAAAGGCACAAATGAATGAAGAACAATGATACATTTTCAAGCAACTGAAGTCAGCGTGGCACCATGTACAGTGGCCTTAAGCAAACAGTAAACAGCACGTCTGTTCAGCAGCAGTTGAGAATGATATAAAGAAGCAGCGCCTCCCACAAATAACTGCAACGCTTCACCCTCCGTGTGGATGCCAGCAGACGCCTGGTGTTTATCTTTTATTCATCAGATCACCAAACAGCAGCTTCTCCCTCATTCCTAGCGTGACAACATGTTTAGAGCAAGCAGCACCTCTTGGAAATTATCTACGAGAGGCAATCTGCCAATGATTTCTTTAATGAGTAAAAAGCCCCGACAATCCCTCCCCGATCATACGGAAGCGTCGGGACATTACCGGAGCCTTTTATCTCATTAGGGAGCCACACGTGGCAGATACAGGCCGTCTTCTCTCCTCATTAGCTGGCCACGCAGGGAAAAAGCATTTACGCTCTGCTCATAAAAACAAGCCACTGTGTTCATTTGTGTAGAGCGCCGGGCGCACAACACCAGCAGATCACAAGGAGACAGGCCTTGATTGTCATTGCTGCCTGGTGTCACATTAATTTGGGGCGTAAAAAAAAAAACATTAGCCAAGGCAACGCTTAAATGGCAATTTATATCATTTAAATTTTTACTGCAGAGACCAGCGCATCCCTCACTTAAATGCGCTTCTCTGACAGCTCCTTGCTCCCGGCAACTTTAATTACCTTCCTTCGATCAGTTCTGAACAGAAAAAAAATGAATTTTACTAGTTAAAACTGGGCCCAAAAAACACGGCAAAACAGTCCACCGTTTTTACTCTCTGGGTTGAATTATAACCTTTCGAAATGAAAAATAACGGCACTTAATAACAACAAGAAAAATGTGTTTCAAAATACTGTGCAAGTCAAAACCGCCATCTACAACTGCCAACGTGGATCAAACGCTTTCAGAAGATGGAAAAGCAGCGAGGGGGTCAGTGGCGCGATGACTCATGTTTAAACCCAACAGCCTTGAGGCAAACATCGTAGCAGTTTTGGTGCGACAAAGCAGCTCATATTTCCCCAGATTTTTGGGTCATTGTAAGGACTAAACAACAGCTAAAACAATACATGACTTACAAACGCCATACTTGAAAAGTCCAAACGCTGACAACCCTTTATAGAATTTGGAATTTTTTTTAAATGCTCTCCACAGAGAGTAGCTTTGTGATCAACTGCCCACCGATCAATGACACAAGGCTGGCAAAGTAACGTACCACAAAGATGACAAGGTTCAAGCCAACTCTGCAGTCTAACACAAAGTATCCAGATGCAGCATCATGTATTCAGAATCGCAGTGCCGCAGTGAGAGAGCCGGAGGTGGGCGGAGCTACAAGTTGTTTTAGACAAAAAATGCAGCTTCCTTTCCAGTTCATACAGTCTAGTATGTCTAGTTAGTCTAAGGTCAACTTATGTCTCCACAGCTGCCTATATACGTTGCTGCCCCCCTCATTCACTCCACCTCTCATGTTTGACTTTGACACCCCAGAATTAGGTCAAAGTCCTCATCAAATCATTGTACTAAATCCTTGTTCAATAGTTTGTGGGAGTACGTCGCACAACCTCACTATTGAGAATTCATACGGTCAAATATGTCATTTGTTATTATCAAAATTCACCAGCAACATTCCCAAGTATTCTACTGGTTGGTTTCCTCTTCTTCTTTGACCCGTTACTTCTTTGTCCACAAAACACCAGAATTCACGGCAAGATAGAAGAGCATTTCAAGTAAGGTGTAGACCTCACAGAACAGCATTCAGGCGGCGCCATGCTGATGCCCCGGACAAGAAGCTCTCTTCACAGCACATCTCCTTCTGGCCTTGCACGTCCTCAACTTCTGAAAGCAAACCTCCACCACTCCGCTCTAATCTCCGCCATTTTTTTAAAGAGAAATGCCAAGGCCTCGGGGAACAAAGGTAACCGCCTTGATCAGGTTTCTTCAAAGCCAGACTCTGGACGGAGCAGAGCGCTCAAACACTCATCATGGAGACTGTTAGTGGTCCCGAGATATTCAGAAGCGTCCAGACTCCAAATCCTTTTAAAAGCAAATCAATAGGCTCCACCAATTAAGTGGCTGACATACTTCTTACCCCAGTGACCACAGGTGAAGTGCTTTTAGGTTCACCTATAGACGGAGGTTGAGGGTGAGAAATCCATATGTGCATATGAGCGGCCTGCTTGAAGACTCTCAGGAAGCCAGAGACATGTCTTTACAGGAGAAACTCGTCGATATATTGAACAGAGCCCACAGCAAATTTGGACACGCAGAAACAACCGAGGGCAATTCTTTACTCCTCCAATGTGTTTTTTCCACAGTTCCACTCAAATACAGATGGGATGGATTTCACTCCAATTCAAATTATGACACACACAAACCAAACAAGTCGATCACGCTCCATATCAAAATCTGTTCCATCAGAATTTAAATGATTCAAGTCAGATATTCCCACTGCCTTCGCACCAATACAGTTCTTCCTTTAGTAAATATTGAATGTATTTCTACTCTATTTGTTTCTTCATTTTGTTTTCTCCATAAAAAACGGCAAATATTGTTATGCATATATAGAACATCTGTTAGTGTTGTATTGACACCCGATAAGTCACAATTGAAATGCTATAGGTTCCCATTATTTGATGAGTCAAACTGAGTTTTTCCTCAAAGTGCATATTTTATTCATGAAAATTTCAAAAGTGTATGCACAATTACAAACCACTGGCATGTTATGACAACTCTGACATCAATTTCATAAAAGACAACACTATTAAAATTAATTTTTATACGACAAAAAGGTGATTATATTGTCCTCAATTCAAACACTCATCTCAAATTATTGTTTGTTGGTTCAATGATCAATGTCCTTTGCACTCTGGCATCACCACGAACTACACCATGAAAAAAGTAACTCAAAAAATGTATTATCATGTAGTGTTATTCAATATTATTATGCCACATATCTGTCGAGTATTATATCAGTATTATTAAAATCTTAAACAAGGACTTAATATTGATATTTTAATGCTATAACATTATATTAAATTCTACATAATGGTTTCCAAATATCAAAATGTCAACATCATGATATATTTTTACTGTTTAAGCGTACAATAATTTCACGACAAGAATTTCACACTGTTATTTTTGTGAGTTTAGTGGGGTACACTGAGGTCCTTTCCACGAGAAGATACATATGAATTTAGCAGGAATTGTGAGCTGAACACAAGTTGATATGACCAAATAATTTCTGGCTGCCGTTTCACGCAGAAACTCAAGGATTGAAGAAGATGAGCCGATCTTGGATCCTCACGCTGGGCAGAGTTTGGAGGTCTCCCATTAGCGCAGCGACAGGTGAACGCGGCCCACAGATAGGACGGAGCAGAAGGTTGGGGCAGATAGCAGATTCCTGCGCTGGGAGCCGGTGCCACTTCAGAGGAGGCGGGCAGGATTATTGATGGGCCAATTAGCTACCGGTTTTTGGTGCCATCCCAGTCCACGAGGGAGTCTTGGATAATTAATGAATAATTTAGCATTCCTTTATGTAAATGCTGATCGGGGGGTAGAAGTCACAGCAATCCGGGCGTCTATTGTTACCACCTTGATGAAGTGCCCCTCCGCAACAGCCCTTTGTTTATTCCTGTGATTTGTTTTCCTGAAAAATGATCCAGTGGGGGAACATTTGCCAACAGGCCTCAGTCAATCTCCACACATCACCTGTAACTTTTATTTCCTGGGGATAAGACCATGACGATTATATCGCCAAGATTTGCAAGATTCACAATTAGAACATGCTCATAACTTCATTTAGAAGCAACCAAAGGAGCATGGCCAAGCACTGATCCCTGTGGCACCCCATTTCTGATGCTAATAAATGTTAGCATCGCACTTAGAACCTGCTCATAACTTTATCTAGCTGCAACCAAAGGGGCATGGCCAAGCACTGATCCCTGAGGCACCTCATTTTTGATGCTAATAAATGTTAGTATCACATTCAGAACCTGCTCATAACTTTATCTAGCTGCAACCAAAGGAGCATGGCCAAGCACTGATCCCTGTGGCACCCCGTTTCTGACGCTAATAAATGTTAGTATCACATTCAGAACCTGCTCATAACTTTATCTAGCTGCAACCAAAGGAGCATGGCCAAGCACTGATCCCTGTAGCATCCCATTTCTGATGCTAATAAATGTTAAACATTGAAGCTTTACTGTACAATCTCTTCCAACACAAAAACAGTTCCCCTTGTTTGAGACCAACTATTTTAAAGAGTCTCCTTTAGCTGTTTCTAAGAACCTGGGATCAGATTCATGTTTCAGGAGGGATTGTTTTTCTATATTCCTTGGGTCGAAATGTTCTCCATGTGCAGGTGTGGCTGAGCAGACTGGAGCTCCTCGGGTCCCTTTTTAAGTTGATGTTGTGAAAAATCATTTTCTACTCAAGGGCGCGTATAAAAGCACGAGGGCTTCGCCGCGGTTTGCGGTTTGTTTTATGATACGGATTGAGCGGGATTTCACTTCGATCTTAATGAGGTGACACTGAACGCTTTCCTCTAACCCACACTGGCCCTAAAAAACCTTTTTAAGGACTTATGGAGAGCTGTCTGTAAGGACGTTAAAATGTCACTTAACAAATCAATCCACTCATTTGCATGCCAGCAGCAGTGTGCGCGAGTGTGTATATGTGTGTGTGCGTGTGTGTCACAAGCTGTGTAATCAATCGCACATGTACCATGCAGACTGTTGTTGGTGGCGATCTGCTTTCTTTGCTATTGAGGACAGAGGAAGAGAGCGCTCTGCTCTTGAGACAACTGGAACGTTTTATTTTCCCGATCGAAGCTGGGTCCAACATATTTCTTACACTTCGTGCTCTCTACAAATGCAGGGCAGATTTCTGTGATAAACGCTTCACATCCAGTTACCATTATGTTTTGAGAACGGACAGTGACCAGACAACTTTGACTTCTGCCACTAGTGCTAGCTAATCCATCCATGTATCATGGAGTATGGAGGGGTCAGGTCGCTCTATGTGAAGAGGCCAAGGTATCTGGTGAACCTCCTCCACCTTGTGTGGGGAAATGTGAAGGCCTACCTCGGAGATGTACGTTCTGACAGGGGGCCAGAGCCACCGATTCTAGACCGTTACATTTCCTACATGCAGAATAAAAGTTGGGAATGGATTTCATAGAAACCGATAATGATACAAGGACAAGATGACTAAATCTTGGAGGCGATACAGATAACTTGGATCTGAAACCTGGAGGGAACATGCTGATCCAGCTGAGGGTTCTTCACGAACCAACCAACAAACCACAACAGAATGTAGATCATTGTTTTCAGGTTGCTCAAGCTGGTTACTTGAGGCTTCCCCACTTGGGTACACAGATTCCTGGCAGAACAATCTCATCGGATCAGGAATGATACAATAATGCTGGCTGAAAATCACTGTCTAATAAGGAGAACAAAAAATCCAAACAATATGCTCGTCCTAATTCAGAAGTTACATTCACGTAGTTATAAGTTTTTAGGATCTTAATGGGTCAAAAAAAGTTTTGTTTCCTTCTTCATTTTGTGTGCCAGTCAAACCTGTCCACAAGGTTTTAACCATCCATGCATCAACAGAGAGCTGGGAACTCTGAATAGTGAAGTGGCAGCAAAGCTCATGGACCGACTTGGTTGTTTGACTTTGACAATTTGAATGAGATACAACTTAACTCTGGTGATTTAATTTAATGCATGACAATTCATATTCGTACTGAAAATCAAGAAGATTAACTTTGATTTCTCCGTCACTGAATTGTTTTCTGAAACCTATTCTGAGTCACATGATCCTTTAGCTAAACGCCATCACGGCCAGTGATGGCGCGAGACTGAGGCGGACTATGATGAAATGTCATTCTGGGAGAGAAACACATGTGGGCAGCCAGAGATGAAGAAAGAGAAACAAAAAAGCAATGACTGACGTAAGGTTGGAGAACGCTGGACCGTGGACACGACTAACAAACCATTTCCTGGAGCTCCTGGCCTGCGTACAGACAACCTTGACAGGGTTGTGTTGCCTTCTCCCACCCCCTTCCTGCTCGCCTAATTAGACGGGTCACAACTCTGGCTCTGGGTCAACACAGCTAGCGCTGGCAAGGGGAACCTGAAACCAACGCACATCTCTGTTTTCATGCCACTTGAAAAGAAAGAATATCATGTTCTGAAACGCCGCAGAATGAACCGTGATTGGCAAATCAGGCCAAAACAAACACGTCACAGTGGATTCAGACTCCGGACCAAGTGTGGCGGCGAATGAGCCACACGGCGTCCACTTTACAGCCAGATGTGTGTGTCGGGTACCAAGATCATGGCGTTGTGGGAGTGTTTTATTTCCTAGGTGGGCGCCAGTAAGTGACCTGCAGGAATCAGGCAGCAGGTCTGCCGAGGCATTCCTCAGCTAGAGAGGCCATTCACTCTCACCATCTTGTCTTCTATAATAACACCTGACTTCTATAATGACACCGACATGCGTGAGGTAAACATGAGGACTAACTCACCTAATTCACTCTGAATTCTATGTACAAAGCCAATTCCTACCTTTTTTTTTTTGAAGTCAGTGACCATTCTTTTACATGTGGTCCGTTGTTTAACGGGAACAATGCCATATGATCATTTCACTGACATTTCTTGCTGTATGCCGCACCAATGGAGACGCCTGACACACTGCTGGTTTCCCACAACCAAAGCGACATCTCCCGCCTCTAAAGTTGCGTTAAAAGCAAAGCAGTTCGAGCTTCTGAGGGCCAGGTAGTGGGACACCAAGGTGGTGGCAGAATCTCCGCCCTTTTTCCAACTGAGGAAATCTACTAGAAGCAAACATCTTGGGTCCATTAGACGCTATTAACTTGGTGAGTCATGAATTCCAGCAACCGCTACTATCAGGTCTTCTTCCACTTCACTTCTTCTTCAGTTTGTTGATGATTTTCACTCTCTGCATTTGGCAACATCCCATGGTAAAGGGACATTAAAGCACATCTCTTAGTGAAACCAATCCAATCCAAATCGTGCTTAACACAAGCAAATGAAATGAGCGTTCCAAGGCTGGTTATGGGAATCACATTTCGGATGAAGATGGTCATTCTGCAGGGAATCAAAATCGACTCCTTGCTTTCACATAATGGAAGGAGTCGGACAAGACGGTGAGGGGTTGGGAATGGACTCCAGCTGGTTGCCTTCTTTCCAGGTCTGTCATGTTTGTGAGAGAGCACAGAAGCAAAAACTACATTTTCACTATGGCTCTCTGTAAAATAAAGTAATTTGTCTGAAATAAAAACCTTTCCCAGCTTAATTCGAAATCGCGCGGGGAAAAAAAAAAAAAACAGAAGTGGAACAAGTGAGCAAATGCCTGACCAGTGTGAAAGGCCACTTGAACATCGAGACCAAGTGAGCCAGGCGACAGCAAAGCCTGATTAAACAAGGAGGATTGAAGCGTGATGAGAGTCTGAAGTGTCGGAAGAGGACCGAGGTAATTGGAGTCGCTCAAGTCACTCTAAGGTCCTCTTAAGAGCGGAGTGGAGATAATTAGGACGAGTGACTCCACTGCTCAACTTGAATCAATTGAACAGTCAATGGGTGGTCGACGTATAATCCTAAAATCTACCAGAGAAATATAGATACCAGTTTAATTTGATAGGAGATTTAAGATTATAATCAAAGATTCACATTGTATTCCAGAGGTCAGACTTTAGAAAAACCTCATCGGGACACAGAGGGGACCGAAAAGTGAAAATTAATGAATCAATAAACAACACGGAACATTGAAGAATAATCTAGAGACAAAATTCTTGAGTTAAACTGAGAAGCCAAGTTAGTGTTCGCTGTGTAAAAACAACGCAATGGTGAATAAAGATGGCAGACGATCTGATAACACAGAGAAGAGGGAGATGAAGAGCATCAGAGCGTGAGCATGTCAGCGGCAGTAAATCATCATATTTCTCAGGCTCTCATCATCCCACTACATGACGTCATAAAAGAGGAGGGAATGGAGGGCAGAAGAGCGGTAAAAAGGGGGAGGAGGACGAGAGGGGGGGGACAGCTCGTAAAACACAGAGCACACGGTAAACATGTCTGCCCTTATGTATGACAATACCCCTACAGTGAGCGCTGCTTGACATTAGCCAGATAAACCCCCCCGCCCCGCATCCACGTTCCCATCCAGCAACAGAGAATCCAGCCGAGACACCGGGGGAATAGATTAGCGCTAAAGGCTAGCACAGTAAACCGTCTGCGACATGGCCGACGTTAAGATTTTCACTCACTCAGTCATTGACAAGTGCGTAAGTACATCTTGGTGGTTAGTGAGGGGGCCTTGCAGTGGTTTACCTCAGCTCGCACTCGAGTCCCTCCGGAGTCTCGGTGAGAATAAGACGTGGAGGCTGGTGGGAATGACATTACATGAGTCCCAGTGGTTGTCTGAAGGGGGAGCGTGGAGTGTGGATGGGAGGCGAATGTAAACAACCATGATCTTTGACAAGTGAGTAGCTGGTGGCCAGCGCTGAAGAGCTATCATGTTTGGCTGACCTGTCTGTGGGAAAAAGACCTCCTCTCAATGCCTCGGCTCCGTTATTCTTGTCAGCTCGTTGACACAAACATTTCCTCGAGGTTATGAAATGGATTTTTTATAACATTGTAGGCAGTTAGATAAGCTTTTCAATACTTGATAATGACGTTGATAGATATTTGGCTTTCGGTGACGGCGATATCGTGGTGACGTAGCCTGTGTAAGCGTGAAGAGCTGTCGGCATATAAACCTGACACACATCAGGGAAGGACTTTCCCATGGAAGAGGGGCGAGCGTCAAACCTTTGGGGTTCCATGTTTTGAGTGTATTAAACGTGGGGCCCTTTCCCTGGATCTGCTTTTGGCACTCACATGGAGGGCAAATGGCAGAAATATTTGTACTCTTTTGACGACAGATCCCAAGGACCTACGGGACAATTTTGCGATGTTAATGGAGTCCATTTAGCCTGCTTTCATGTCCTGCTCTCCATGGATGTAGTCGAGACCAGCTGACCCGACAAAGACCAAATCCAAGACTTGTCCAAGACCAAGTACAGACCATGACCAAGGAGGGGCAAGAACAAGGACCAAAGTGAATATCCAATGAAAGCGTTTCAGTTCTTGATTCATTTAGATCTACATGACAAATAGACTTCTCTGCATCCGTTTTCTGCGTTCAGTTTGGTCTCAGTCTTGGTCTCGACATGGTTTCAGGTCCCCAAAGTCTTGGTCTTTGTATGCCATGGTCTGGACTACAACACCAGTGGATGATAGGTACTACTGGACTGTTGCCACAGCGTGAGGGGGGAATCGACCCGACCAGACCCCAGGACTTCACTTTAGCACAGATCAGTAACTCTGGAAGAGAAACAAGACCCTTCAACAACAAGTGAAGACTGAAAACAATGATAGAATAGTGGCACTTTTCGTTTCAGGACTGCATGAACAAAAGCTTGAACTAAACCGACCAAAGTAGATTGAGTACAGCTGGTTCGATCTGTGGAGCAGAGCTCTGCAATGACAGGCTCTTTAGCAACCAAAAGCAATATTTTCATAACCTCACCTAAATAAACAGTTCACTATCACCATGCAAAAACAATGATGCTTAAGGCCAGTTAGTTTCATAATATCTTGTCAACAGAGTTCTGGGCTACAGAACTCCAGCTCCTACAGAACTCCAGCGACATTATTTATTGACTCTCACAGTGTCAACCTTTGACCGATCACTCAGCTGGCTTCGCCCATTCACCAAGACAGGAGTGCTGCGCTTGTTGTGAGGGCAGTTTAGCTGACATCTTTGCGACTGCTGTGCGAGAACAGATGCTTTCTAAGGGCAAAAGGCCCAAACTAATGTGTTGCTCGTCTCTCCCATGTGTGTGGTTTACTGCTCTGTCAGCAGCCCTACAAGAGCTTAGATGACGGAAGGAAACCACACGTGAAATATCGAGCCGTGAGTTCTAATTGCTCAGAAAGGGAATTCCCTGCTTGGGTTCAATAGTACATTTATAAGGTAATGAAGAATAATGAGGGAAACAGAGAGTTTTTTCCCTCTGTTTACCAAGTAGTACAATTGTATTCCTCCAACTAGGTTTGTAAGTTTTCAAGGGACTTCCAATTTGCGGTGAAGCAGAAGCAACCCAAGGGGCTGATGGGGAACGTGCAGGTAAATGAAGGCGATAACAACCGCAAACACGTGCTATCAAACGGACCATGCATGTAAAGCAGCCAGATACAGTGGAATGTCTGAGAGGCCCAGAGACATGGAGTTATCTGGCAGAGGAGGGCTCAAGTTCTTAACCTTCACCTCGACCTCCGAGTGAAAACATCAAGAATCCCTGGATCTGTGCGGCAGGCTGCTTTAACAGCCATGTGAGTCCCCCATGTTCAAGTGCGTCACAACTCATCAAACATTCATTTCAACTATTTTCTGAATTCTCAGAAAAAGCAGCTGCTATTTACTGCTAAAAAATTAGGACATTACACTCATTTTATGGGTTGTCAACAGTTGTATGTTAAGTAATCTCAACTCAAAACCTGCATTTTTCTGCTCATTTTACAGCCCCTAGATACATCACATCTGTAGATATGCCAATCTTAATTCAAGTGAAATTATCTTGCAGCATGGACAGACAATTTCAACTACATCTTAACTCACTTTGCGTGTCGTCTTCTTGTTTTTAGAAGAGCCAGCCTCTATGTTTCAGCTGCCTCTGCGACCTGACCTCGGCTAAGGTGGTGGAAAATAAAAGTTTCATTGGACTAATACAGACAATACTATCACACGTTCTTGCGTCATTGAAAGGTCAGGACGCATTTGTTATATTTTGATGGAAAAAATGCATGTCAAGCAAAGCACCATGTTTGGATGTCTAATGAAATCCAGCGGAAAAACAACAACTGGATTCAGTTGCTGGTTCACGACATCTGTTTCATGGTAAACATCTCTTCAAAATGATCTTCAGTTAAAAAGATAAAACCTCCATCACGGCGCTTCACACACAAGAACTAGAGCAGACAAACCCTCCACTACATGGGATCTCTTCATAAACCTGCTGGCATTTACCCCGCAACACTCGCTCACAGCAACAAAAACAAGCAGCCGTGTGGCACAGCGGCGCGATCCTTTACTGTGAGAGGCTTTTAATGGCCTCTCCAGATTGGAGTCTAATTAACTGTTAATCATCTAGGGCTCATAACCAGAGACCAGACAGCCGGCGTGCATGTGTGTGTGCGCTCAGGAGCGCGCGTGTGTGTGTGCGCGAGTGCGTTTGCATATGCGTGTTATGTGTTCGCTGCTGTTGTCTCGCCGTGTGTTCGGAGGCCATTAGAGCTAAACAGAGCCCAACAGTCCATTAACTCTTTGAGTCTTCGTCTCTCCTCTGCAGCGCGCTCATCTCTCTCCCAACAGAAACTCAGTTGCCAGCTGACACCCTCTAATGCCAGCGATCTGTCACAACCGCGGAGCTGTCCACCCACTCTGCCCTTCCAACCGACTCACAGAGGCATCTTTTCATTCCATCCTGCGCACCTTCCTCTGCCACCGTCGAGTCTCAGGCAAGTCACCACGTCATTGCTTCAACTCAGGTTGGGGTTTGTATAGAATGTTGTGCATCAAAGACAATAAATCCGATTTTGTTTTCTTGATCTTTGGATTCCACAATGGTGGAACTCAACTCTAAAAATGATGAAGCCCACCAAGAGGCCTAACAGTAACCATAAGTGAGGGATAATGGATGGCAAACTGCCACATGCAGAGACTGCGAGTTTTCATGGAGCTTGTTATTTTTGCACCACCAACACCTGCCTGCTGGGCTCGGCTACATGCAGGATCAATACCCTCACAAGCTGGAATAAGGAACCACATTCTCCCACACCAAGAAGCAGTAACAAGCACAGCACTGCCAGCATGATTTGATAATTCAGCTCTTCTTCCAAGCACCAAATTGGCCACCGGGGGGGAAGGACTGCTGCCGGACTTGACGGGTCACACAGCACCACATGACCAGATGGAAGCACTGCATTCATCTGCCGTAAACTTAACAGTGTTCGGGGAATCGTGCGAAATAACAATAGAACCCCAGCCCTACCAGACTAGGTAGCACCCCTGGTGACAGCCGAGGCCGGGGACGGGTGTGATTTATGGTGGGGTCTGCTCACATCAGCAGGCTGGTTAACAAACGCCGCCACAATACCACACAGGTCACAGAGCACACCCCAACTCATCAGCACCCAATCAAGACCGGGCAAATCACCTCGGCCCAAGAACGCAAAGTTAAAAGGCAATAATAGGAAATGATTTTTTATGGTTATACACGCACACGCTTCCAAAGTGAGGTGGATCGCTCGGCCAACCCAGCAAGAGCATGTCACTGCTCGGGGAACGTGAGAGACAGTCAGGAAATAACACTGTCTCGGTGAATTAGGCGACGCTTGGGAGACATCAACCCGCTTCAAAGGATCCTCTTGGTCATGTGACAAATCAGGACCAACAGAAGTTCAAGGGTAGGTCTTTCATAAGGACTCAGATCCAACCCAAAAACGACATTTTTTTACAACAATTTCAGATAACACAGGCGCACCACCTTTGGGTAGCATCCGATGCAGAACCACCAGATTCAGGAACAGTTTAGTTCCTGGTGCTGTCAGGCTGCTGAATGTTAGACAGTAGCTGCAATACTGTTTATTTGTACATCTTCTGGACTAGTATTTATCTAATATTTATTTATTTATGGACATATAGTTTTGTTTTTGGAAACCTGAGGCCTCAGTCCGAAATTTCGTTGCCATAATATTGTGATATGTTTTTGTGCAATGACAATAAAGAAAGTCTAAGTCTAAACAAATGTAAACAAGACCAAGAAATATAATTGAAGCAGCGTGTGAGATGAAGCAAAGAGCTCTGTCACTCAAAAACACTGTGTAAAATACGAGGTAATTCTAAGTTTAGTATGGATATTGAACTGCACATTGAACTGTTCTGAGCAGTACAATAGGTAACTAGCAAGAAAGCGCCTACTGCTTATCACTGAAGGTCAAATATGGAACTTACCTGGCGATTGATGCGAACAAACTCCTCAGGGGTCTTGGCCCAGGGTGGGAGCTCCACATCCGACACCACAGTTCCATCCTCCATCACCCCCAGGTTGTAATTGTTGGTGTTGACGAACATCTCAGGGAGGTAATAGAACTCTGGAATCAGCTCCTGCAGAGAAACAGAGAAGCATATTTCAGTGAAAATAAAAAGCAGAGAGCAAACACTGTTGCAAACGCTGTTCATTGAACATGACAAGACCAAAAGCTTGAAGTCATAAGTTGTTTTCTTTTCCCAGTTTTTGAAGATGTTATCGCTCCCAGGTTACATCTGGCTAAGTTGTAAGGTGACAACCTCATCGTAGGATGCGAGTTGCCTCAGGTTTTCCCAGAGAAACTACTGCCGTGCTAGGGGATTGAAATCCCACTCAACTGGGTTGTACAGTATATGTTGTCATTGTTTACAACGTGAACTAGATTCGCACCAGGAGGAGAGCGGCACTCTCGTAAATACTGATACACCAGGAGTGTAACGACTCATCAGCTTCAGTCAGATCGTTTCCTTCCCCACGTTGCGTTGTGTGGAAACAATTAGATAAGAAGATTGACACAGCTCTGGTGTGTCTGCAAACCGCGTGTTGGCTCGGCGCGCAGATGTCAGAAGTCCTCCACGTCCAGCTCTAATGGAAGTAAATAAAACGACCTCGATGTGCCGCTTGAGAATGTTGACACAACCAGCCTCTTGACTTGACAAGATCTACATGTTCAAAGATAATCGTGAGAAATTTCGGCTTGAACCTCGACAGAGGAACAAAGTGGGGGGAAAAAAAGTTGTATATACATGTGCCACTCAGACTGAGGTTTTTCTGAATTGTAAAATGATTTAGGGAAATCACGTCTCCCGTGTTAGTGCTTGGCAACAACAGCGGAGCATTCTGGGTGCACTCTGAGCCGTGGTTTCATAATTTTCATATTTCCTGATTTCTTTCTTGTTTAGCTTAAAGCAACAAATGTGTTCTCAGCGCTCTGCTGTTCCGCACATGCGAGGGTTGAGCCGTGCCAAATTCCTCCCGCGCTGTGATGGGTTTATTTGGTTGTCTCAAACAACAGGACAATTCATAAAACAGAGAGACTAAATTTAGATGCAGCTCTGACACGGGCAGCATCACCATATGTTTAGCCATTCGTCACTCTTAACAAAGCAGAACTTGCCATAACGGGTGTAAACACGAAGCGGGAGCCTAAAATATGTCTTTTTCGCCCCCATTGCACTGACGCGAGTGTTATTCTTGTGGGTATGTGTCACACCAAGACGAACCAGGATGTGTATGGTATTCCATGGCTCGCATAAATAAAGCCCGGAATGTGAAAAATGTATACAAAACTGTGAGCATTTAAGGGTTTGTCACAAACATTTTATTGTTTTGACATGACGCATGCATGTAAGAATATTCCCATCAGTACACACAGGAGATGCAGCAGCAATTGAACTAGCGTGTCTGTCTGTGGGTATGAAAAGAGAAGAAGAAAAGGGGCTGACTGCTCTTCTCTCGAATGACAGAGAGATACAAACATGTTGTCAGGCTGACGTCAACAAGAAGACCAGCACCAAATCAGAGCTGACACGTCTTAGCCAGGCGGGTTAACAGCACGGAAGATAGCGGGGTGGAATGCAAATGAAGGAAGCTTTATTTCCACTCAGGTTTGTTTCTTTTTTTGGAAGAACTCGGTGACCTCTCAAATGCAGGGTTAGGGTTACCCCCTTGGATTTCATCCACTTTCTTGGAATATTAAAACCCTGTTGAAAAGGGACGTAAAGGGCATGAAGGGAGCATGGAAAACCTCTCATCGCCACATGAGGCCCGACACCTGAGCCGATCTTCCATGTCCTCCCCAGTCACACCTTCGTATCCTGCATCCACAAGCCTCATTGGGTTGAAGTCATCTCATTCCACCTCAATTTCTCATCGTCTCCATTCAATACCATCTCTCTTCTGAATCTGTCTGAACCATTTGACGTCCCCAACCTCATCCCCACACTTCTCCACATGAGCTGCCCTGCTCCATAAAACGACCATAAAATTATCGGTCCAAGACTAAAACCAAGCGTGACTTCACTGCTTCACTTTGAGTTTTTAGTGAACATCAAATCACCAAAAATGAACCCACCTCATTTTATACCCACACACCTGTTTGATCATGCCCAATTACACCAATATATTTGACTTAAAAATGTTTATATAACTCTGATTTCACCCATGCCACCCAGTCTGCATTCTCTTCTTTGCCTCCCTTCCATTCTGTCCTGTCTATATGACTGAACCCAATCTGAATTCCAGGGGAGGTACAGCAAAAATAACATCAAATAACATTAGCCCAACAATTTAGAGCGAAGGCAACATTAACTGCTGAGTCAGCAAGATTCACATAGCTGGAAGGAAACGATGATAAAAATGAAACCAAATACATGAACTGAACCACAGCAACATCAATGATACTCAGGCGTCTGAAGTGCAGTATAAACAAAATTGTTGAAAGGCTAACTCTTGGCGATGTCGGGAGGGGGGGAATCAAAAAGACAAGCAAACACACAGGTTTAAAACAACATCACATTTCCTCACTTCTGAAATCTCTTCACTCCACAAAAGCTGACCTCAAACCCAAAGGTCACCCTTTTAACGAGGCCCCGAGCTCACCCAGGTTCACCGGCAGCAGCCTCCTGTAAATTCAAGCAGCAGGCGGCGACCGCAGGAGGGGCGCGCGCGCACGCACGCACGCACACTCTCCCTAACTAAGCTCAAGACTCCAGTGCACTCAAACCTACCTTGCACGGACCATTATGTGCAATGGCCCCGTTGCTCTTGCCTGGTCAGAGGCCAGCCCCTCTGATCCCCAATCCTGTCCTGTCATGGGTCACTGCAAGGGGCTCTGGCCTCTGGGCTTCTCTGCCGCACTTCCACTGTTGCAACCTCCAACCCCTTTTGGCTACTTTCCCCCCACCTCTCTGATGCCTTCAGGCTGGGGCTTGGGGTCAAGGGATTGGGGACCCGGGGGTCACACCAGCGTCACCCAGGCTAGAGACACATTGAATCTTGGTGTTGTAACCTATTATCACAGCTTCCAAATAAAAACACTGGGGCTTTTGGCCTCCAGCAGGGACAGAAGGCTGCTATCAATGACTCTAATGCTAAAGCAAAACGTAGCACTTAGCATACCAAATTGATACATCTCGCCCCTAATTCCCCTTTTGCTACCAACAAGAATGAGTGCGCTCATGTGGACGGAGTCGACGGACTTGTATTTAGAATACGCAAAAAAAAAAAAAAAAAAAACCCTCTGGAGTGAATGGCGGAACTAGGTGACAAGGTCCAGATTGCCTTGTTTTGATCCGGAGTTAGGTTCTCACAGTTTGATGCACACTGACAGGTCTAGAGAGAGCGAACCAGAGCTGCTGTTTTTTGGCTTTTGCAATCAAGCAATGACCAGCTTCGGGTAACACAATCCATATGTTTTATCTATGGGATGAGGGGGGGTGCGGGGCAGTCGTACGTCAAAACCCCCAACACCACCGCCCGGCTTACCCACTGAACCAGTGCAGGGAGGCACAGAAAACCCTGCTTTGACATAGAATGTCTGACTGTAGTCGTAAATGTTTTAGGGGAGTAGTTAAAGTGTGCGCTGGGGGTTCGAATGGACCCTCTGTATGAGAATGACCTGCGCTGTTTCAGGGCGGATCCGACTGCTCACTCGATTTTTGGGGGCCCGATGGGACAGAATTCAAGTCCTGGTTATAGCTGGCTGAATCTGAGACAGATGAGGATTAGACTGAGGCTTTGATCAGAGCAGGCTAGGAAGCCTTCATTGCGCAGGGACACTGATTGCTTGTGAATGACCATTCATCTTTTCTTCTGGAACGCTGGCTGTGGATTAATCGTCGGCATTTGGACCATCATCATCTCCTTTAAATAAAAGCATCAGCTGCTTTCAGGAAGCCAAACTGAGGAGATTGTTGGACTTTTGTTGACAAAATGTAACACAAAACACCAGTGAAAAAGCATGTTCCCCAATATTTAGTGGAGCTCAGACAAATGATCCTTGACAAATGAAAACATTTTCATTCTCATTTTGCAACTGACAACAGTGAAGAGAACATCCCCACCAAAGGTTCTGCTAAAACACCAAAACTAAAACATGTACTGACGGCAGTGCATGGTTTTACAGCCATGAATTAAGTCCATTGTTTTTGTCTTTGACTCACAAGGTCAACTCATAACAGAGCGTAGAAAGACATTTTCATACTGGTACATTCTATAAAGAACTACTTGTGTGTGTAAGTGTACAGTACCTTGACGTCTGACGTGTCTCTCTGACAGTTCCTCCAGGCTCGGGACACGGATGAGAAGGTGCGGTCAGCGTGGTCAAACTTCCCTCCTTGGAAGTTCAGGAAAAACGTCGTAAAGGGCTCCTGTGAATCATGAAGGGCAGGAAAACCATGGATCACATTCTTAGATAGTTATTATGCTTTCAATGCACTTAAAAAAAGAGTTGAAGAAGAGTTGATAAAGGCATTTTCCAAGCAGTTTTCCTCAACCTCACTGATCAATACTTGGTGCATCAAGTATCATGGTTACAAGCTAACAAATTAGAGAGGCTGCAAAACAAAATACAAAAGGAAGCTAAACACAGTAGTGAATGTGTTCCGTTTCAATTGAAGTGAAGGAGCATTTTCTGCTCCAAAAATATAACCATTATAATATATAAATATATATAATAAAAATATATATAATAGTATATAAAATATAACAACTATTTTTCACTTTTAAGTTTTAAATACATGAATATTTTCTGTTTAAATGACCATCTTCACAACAGTGTATATGTTTTCCAAGGATATCATTTTGCACCTTTGCAAGGACATTGTTGAAGGTAGCACCTTGGATTGGTCGGCAAGGTTGCTTATTAAAACAAAGCTGGCAAGTGAATAACAGTGTTAATAAACTGGCTGGTTTGTTGCATTTCTAATCGTGTTTAATCTTGTTAGGATGGATCAATGTCTGGCTCGCACAGAAATCTGACCTCTGGTCAATAAATCCAGCCACAGATTCACATTTATGCTAAGAAGTTCAGAGAGGCATTAAAGCACAATGAGCAAAACAAAAACCACATCATTTCATGTTCAATAACTGAGCAGTTTCTGCTTCATATTTACAATCATGGATGTGTTAAAGCGGCATCAGAGTAAAGCCGCTAATAATGTCGCTGGATCAATGAGGTCAATCTGATGGGACTCGCTGAGCTACTGAGACAATAACAGCAGAAAACTGCACATGGGGGGAAACTTAGTAACCTCTCGCTCCCATGAGTGCAGTACGGAAAGATTGATGACGTCCATTCAACAAAGATACCAAAATAGAGCACTCGAGTGCAGATCGAACACTCCTCTATAGCAAATGGTATCACAGATAACAGCTGTTATTTCTCTGAGACAGTTTCCTCCACAATTGCTTCTGTATTCGACAATCTTGTTTGTCAACCACATCAATGCTATTACACTATTATTATGAAGGAAATGAGAGCACTACATTTCTGATTCAGTCTGCAACTGTCTGTGATCCAAGACTTCCTGCTTTATTTAAGACAGAAAGGTGCTCATGAATCCGTCAGATCAGCAGTGTTAGATGAGAAAGGGGGTTTTCTAAACAGTTTTCCACACAGATTATGGAATCCTGTCATTGGCCAGAGGCAAGGAATAGAACCAAAAATTCCTCTGTGGAAAAGCATTTATATTTGACTTAGTTTTTAAAGCAATGGATTGTTAACCCAGTTCTTAAAAAAAAATTTTTTTTTTAACGTATTTATTTTTGATACTTAAATACTTTTCTTTGACAGTGCACGCATCAACCAAATATTAAAGATGCTTTTGGGGAGGCTTCTGAGGTCATAAAGTCACCTGCGCTGCTTGGTTTGAGCTGCTAGTTTGACATTGACAATTGCTGATGGTAAAATATTTTAGGTCACACCATGTTAGATGTGATCTGGTTTTGGTGCTTCTTAAATAACTTAGTAGCACACATGTGGGTGCCACAGGAAACGACCAGGTGGCCTGATTTGGCCCCTGATCTGACACCAGTGGTGAAGTCCCTGAGCATCGGGGACTCCTGGATTCTCCATCCATGAGGAGCGCAAGGTACGGCCTCCCCCCACAAAGATTTTCACTTGAACAACTGTCTCTGAAACGCAAACTGGGGGATCAAAGAAGACTCACCATGCGCAGGAGCCACATCAGTGTGAAGCTGGAGGTGGAGTAGTGGGTGCCATAATGGAATTTTGGCACCTGATCATCCTCCCAGGACTCGTAACGGTCTGAGAAGAATGCTGCCCTCTTAGGGTTCAGAGCACCAATGGGCTGTGGAGAGAAGTAAACAGAAAATGAAATGAATTCGACCGCATAACTAAAGACGAGAAGGAGCGCGCACTTAATACATTCCAAGGGAATGATTTGCGGCACAATAACTGCTGGGCAAATAAAGTGAGAAGCCTTCGCACGATCTCGAATGAATATTAGATGATGTTTTTCTTCAGACACAGATCAATCTTTACCCAGAGTGCGTTTAGAGGCTCTAAAAAGAGGCCTTGCAGCTGTATTCTGTCAGAGAAAACTAATGTTCTCCAATGCAAGACGGCCTACCAGGAATAGCCGCCGCACGCGCACAGGCTCCCTCAATTCATCGCCGAGTTCATCTATAAAGAATACACAGCTCAGTGGCTTCATTTGGAAACTCGGGGTACACAGATGCATTAATTCCCCATTGCTCTTTAAAAACCAATAACCACGTGTCGTCCTGCAATTATTTAAAAACTCATTTATAGAAATCTCATTGAGGCGGATTCAATTTTTATTACTCTTCCAGTGGCCGGCGCCGCCCTCTCTCAAACCCGCCTTAATCGCTCTCCACCACACACACACACACACACACACACGCACTGGAAACCTGGATCAATAGTAATGGAATGATGGCCTTTTGAGAGCCCAGTAGGCTGTGGATCAATGGGATCTCTTTTATATCATAGGGTGCTTGTCACGGTGGGACTGTTTGAGGGCGGGAGTTGATATTGATCTGTGCTCAGCTACTGTGTTGTGTGGGGGCAATGGTCCGTGCTGTTGTACGTGTGAGGGGGTGTGTGTGTTGGATGCTGTACATGCATTTACCCAGCTGAGAATTAAAGACACAAACCAGGATAAAAATCATCTGCATTTTTTCAACAATAAAAAAGACAATTTACTGTACAACAAATGTAATGTATTGTTATTGTTATTATCATTATTATAACTAAGAGGTAATGTAATGATTGATTTTGCTTGAATATGTTTTTAACTTGCCATCTTGCAAAAAAAGCCAATTGACGACACAAAAAAAGTAAAAACAGAGAAGCCCCACATGGTAAACAATTCTGCATTGCGTTTATATACTTTTCTCCTCCTATTTTAATGTTATAATATACATAAAAACAATAATATTTAGACATACACATTCCATTAAAAGTGAAGTAATTACCCTGCTAAATGAGAGGCCATTGTTGAGTTTATGAGGAGGAATAAAATCAAAAGTGTTGCTCTGCCGCTGCAGTTCTGTTGACAGTGACACACTGCGGGCTTCCTCAGGGCCACTAGAGGCGGGGGGAGGAAGGGGGAGTTCGGGAGGGTGTGAGTACACAGAGTGAATTATACATCACACCCATTGGTCTGATTTATAACCCTAATAACCGGGGACTCATTAAAAAAAGAAAAGGGCGAGCAGGCTTATAAAATAAAAAATACTCAAAGTGCCACACTGACACAAAGAGAGAGAGAATTGTGTGCGAGCGCCAGCGGTGGGTGGGTGTTAGCCAAACATTGTTTACTGCAGTAAATTACTGTGGGGCGAGCAGCTTACAGTAGCTGCAACAGAGAGCTGATGGAATGCCTATTTTTCACTTCCACACCGTCCAATATCTCAGGAAACCCATAGCATCTGCAGCAGATCGCGGAGAGCCAATGTAATAGTTTAATTAGACTAGAACTGAATAATGACTATTGTATTTGCAATGTGAACAGGTAAACAGTGGGATGTTAGAAAGATAAGACAGAAAGAGCAACTGGAAAGAGGAGGATTTCTGCTTGTATCCAGTGAACGTGAAAGAATATATGTGAAGGTTAATAGTGTGTTGACAAGCGGCGTCGCTGAAGCTTGTTTCATAACAGCTGCCCTTTGTACATCACAACCCTCACGCTGGTTCATCACTTTGTGTCGATGAAAGAACAGGTGATGTCTCTGCGTGATGTTCGGAACCGGACGTAGTTGTCAATTTTACAGGCCTGATGCAATGTTGCCCTAAACTGCACGCGTGCATGCACTTGCGCGCAGCTGATACAATCTCAGCGCATAAAAATATCTACAAAAATTCATCATTGAATGCATTGAATATAAATTACCGCAATTTCCGGACGACAGGGCTTCTGACATTGCTACATACACAATGGGGCAAACGGCAACTAGAAGAGCTAGCTGATGTTTAAGAGCTGATTCCTCTTAAAGACACTCGTGATTGGTCAAAATGTGCGCACGCACTGAGCCAATAGGGAGGCGGAGATATCGGAGATATAGATATCTATATATCTATATATATATATATATATATATAAAAACTGTTTTTTTTCACTGACTGCACTGTTAATTTCCTCACCTATATATATATATATATATATATATATATATATATATATATATATATATATATATATATATAAATGGCTCAACTTGGTCCAGGTGACCGCTCACTTTGTGTGTTTGCTCAGACGCTTGAAAGATTTGAGGGAACATTGGCCTGATGTCATGAGCACAATAATACCGACAACTTCAGCCGGCCAAGAATTAATGAACCGTTATTAACACCAAAAGGAAGGGACCAAGTGTTGAACCCTGAGGCACACCAATTACCAACTTCAGCAGCAGTACTGATCCGGATAAACGGAGATTAGCTCTGAACCCTACGGACTGACTCTCTGCTCTAATTGGGCCACGAACCTCTCCTATCTGTTCCACACGGCAGTAAGAGGCCTTCTGACCCACCCACCTGCCATATATCTACCTACTCATGTTTCTATAAAAGAGGCTTCTACTTGGTATCATAAAACCATCCATCCATCAATCATTTGTTTCGGAACACAGCTCTCAACAAGAAGGTTTCCCTGAACTGGCCATCATTGGAGTCAGGAGCTGACATAACTTTTCAAAACGTCGCGGCTACAGTTGAGTACAAATGAAACATTTTCAAATCTAACCAAGCCAAAGCTTTCGTCAAAGCAGCTTGTGAATGCAGCTGTCTTCATGTGGACGGCCCACAAGTCTGGATTGTTTACACGTATGAACCATTTTTATTTATCTTTAACGCATCTATGCGTCACTTTGGCTAATTTTGAAAAGCCTCATAAATATAAAGGACTTGACAGAAACATAAATATTTTCTTCTCCAAAGAAGACTTGTTGAGTGTATTATAAACTCAGACTCTTCTTGGGACCATTATCCAAACATTATCCGGCGCTACCTGGCTTTTAAAACAATAATGGCTCACTGGTGATGAAGTGTAATGGCTTCGCCGCGATTTGATCATCGCTTGGCTCATGAATCAAACAGGACTTTTGAAGAAGTGTTTATGTATAATGTCCTATTTAAACAGCAAAAACGTTGAGGAGGGCCTCGGGGATAAACATATGGGGCGCGTATGGCGGGATCAATACACCATTAGCTCCTGTGGCTGCCGGTGGTTGGAATCACAAAGGTAAAAGTAACATTCAATCACTGTCTTAATCGTGTTTCGAAGGTAAACTACAGCTTGGATACACAGAGACTGAACACCGGTAAGATGAGCAGAAAGGAAGGGATGCATTTAAACCCGTAATAAGAGGAGCTCTGGCCCGTGCGCTCAGGTCTTGCTGGTCGTGCTCTCATCCTGACGACAATGTTATCTCGCCGGTCTGCATTTGGTGTCAGCTTGAGGTTAGAGTTTATGATAAGAAAGTCCCTGGGGTCACGCTGGCCGTGGCAGGAGGGGACATAAATTCTGTGTGGCCGCTTTTGTGCCGAGGACAATGACGACGTATGACATATAAACGTTCACGGCAATTTGGCTTCTCAATGTCAGTCGAGGCTTCGCTCTGACCTGTTTTTATCAGACACGGTGACCAGTGATGAGAAAAAGCAGATGTCAAGGGTGTTAATGTGCTCGAAACAAAAGATATTTGGCTGGAAAAGTAAGTATCCTGTACGGGAATTGAACCCATGCGGTGAACGTGAACGATAATGTGTAATAATAATAAAAATAATAAAAGTGTAATTATGTGTAATAAATAAATGAATTTATAAATCAAACAAATGGATAAATAGCCAACCGACATTACCACATTTATTGGTGGTGTGATAGACACTGACATGACATGAGTTGATCTACTCACTTTTTTTAGAACCTATATCCCAAATAAGGAAACTAGAATTGATCAATAGTTTAGCTACCATTGGCATTGACCCTAATGTGACTCACTTGAGTGCCTTTTAAGTGTTTTTCTGATAAACAATGCTTCAAGAAACACCTTTAAACACTCCCCTCCCGACATGCATTGTCCCAGCCAGTCCATAAAGCAGAGCACACTTGTCTCACCACAGTCGAGTGGTCATATTGAAATCTGGAGTGGCTCAATGGCGGAGTGAAACTGTTGTACAAAAGATTGGTCGCCCTCTCCTTCTTCATTCAAAGCCCAGGGACAGCAAATGATGCTGCTCTATTACCCTGCACACTCCCTCTTTGACTGTCTCTCTGTTTCTCTTTCTCTCACCCTTCAGCTGCTCCCCGGGGCAGAAAGGCTTGACTGCTCTCCGAGGCAGAGCTGTCCAACCTCCATGGCGACAGAAGAGAGGGAGGCAGAAATGATCTAAGAAATTGAAGCAGGAGGGGCTGTGTGTGCTTGTGTCAGTCTCTGCAGTTTGCTTGCCCGGTGGGCAACATGAAACCAGATAAACAGGAATTATGCAGCTTCATACGGCTAGAGAGCTGCAGTGGGGAAGATAAAACAGACGTGAGAGCCACAGAGGAGATCCAAGCTGAAGGCTGGACACGGGGACGAGGTGTTGATGGCTGAGGTGCTTGGATCTCCATGGCAGGAGTGTCACTGGATATGAAAGCTTGTGCTTCAAACTAGCAAATTCAGGTCAGCAAGAAGAAGTGGTGACCAAAGACTTCCAGGAAACGTCATTGATCATTTACGTAGCCACTTCCTCAGTCAATATGGGGAACTTCCAGACAGAAACTCCAGCATGTTGTGACATTTACTCTCCTTTTATCTTTTTATTTGCCGCAAGATTCTGGAGGGCAAGCCTTCATCTTAATCCGGACTGAAAATTAAAAATGATTTGCCTCAAAAACAGTCCAGAAGAGACGTCTGTCTGACTCACATAGTAACTGGAAAAGCACTGAGAAAGAGTGTCTACCTCTGCCAAGGTGTTCACATCACATGACGGTATCAAACATGGTGAATGAATGAAACCTCAGTGATTCAAGAATTATTGCCACCAGCATTTCTTGGAAGCAGCCTGAGCAGGAATCAAACTCCGGCATTAACGGCAGAAGTAGCAAGTCCTAACCAGCAGTAACTTAACTCCAGTAATCTTTCACAAACTTGAAAGTGACAGTCACAAGAGAGTTCATTTATTTTATTATTATTTGTTCTATTGAGTCAAGTCTGGGTTTTAGCCAGACCTGAACAGAACTGGCCACGTACCAGCAGTGGTGAGAAGCCACAGTACCTTCAAAACCTCAGAGGATTCTAAGTTTGCCAGTTTGAGATCAATCCAGAAAAGCAAGATCTATAACTAATTAGGGATAAAAACGTGGACCTGCCCAATTATTCAGAGATCCTTCTAGAGCCTGAAAGACGAATATTGGAATTTTACCTTGGACAAGTCTCTGAAGTTGCTGGGCAGCGTGAGATCAAGTTCTTCCGAGTCATAGTTGGTGATGACCCATGGAAAAACGGGGTACTGGTTCAGGTCATTGAAGGTCCGACCTGGTGAGAGAAACGTGTTTATTATTCATTCGAATAAATGTTTGACTTCTCACATCTCTCACTCTCTTTCAGCTTCTCTGCTCAACTCAATAACTCCACTTGAGGAACTACCGATAACCAGCTAACTTGCTGAGTTCATTCCGTACCAGAGATGGTGTTGAGAAAGATGAGGTACTCAAAGTTGGAGATCTCACGGCGTTGCCAGCGCTGGGTCATGGTGGAGGCTTTGAAGAGCTGCTTTGGTGTTGCCAGGGAAATCCGTCTGAAGAGGGCAAGTCAGACAAGGACAGGGTCCAGTTCAATCCCAACTCTCATCTTCATATCAGCACATCTTAACAGCGGTCAGTATAAATACTCTACATAACAAATAATAATTGTAAGTGTAATGGTGCAACACTAGTAATAAATTATTAAGTCAGTTTATAATTTAACGTACTTTTGTGTGAAGTACAATATACAGTAATGCCACCGATACTGCGACTAATACAACTATTAATGATAATGAAGTGCACGCTCAGTCACCATTGTATCACAGTACTGTAATACAATACAATACTGTAATAATAAAATGGCAGAAATGTTCAAAACAGGACGGTGGTGGTCATGAGACTGCGACAGCAAAAATGGAAAACACATCTGAACAAGATACATTGGCACGAAGTAGCAAAAGTCATTAGAATCTAATTGGTAGTTGAAACACAAATGAGCAGCAGTCCAATTAAAACAGAGCAATTAATCACTGTCAGGGTGTAATTAGAGTCATTTGGCTTCTAAAAAAGTGAAAATAGATTAAATTATGAATGAGCCCGCGGTACAGTCAATGTGCCTGATACAAGTCCTTCACGTTTCCTTTTTAATGAGTAAAGTTTGTGTTGTGTTGGCCTCTTGCTGAAAGGTCAAAGGGCGGTTAATATTTCCCAACAACTGCAAAGGGAGAAAAGATTGGATCTAATAATGACATGACTCAACAATGAGAGGTGGCCACGTGACTAATACGGCGGCTGACCTTTGCAGTGAACTAATGTGAGTCTCAAGGAAAGCTCTCTAAGGAGTCAGAAGAGGGTCAAAAGACCTTCTCCACTTGGAAACAAGTCTGATTTATGACGCCACACACAAGATTTAAAAGGCTCTTTCGTTACTGTTGCGTACAGGACTTAAAATTGATGGTTGGCAAATCGTTTTATTTTCTTTTTGTTGTAATTATTTTGTCGTTTTAAACAAAAGGTTCATGCCTTTGAAAGAGCAAAAAACATTTAAAGGTCTTAAATCCTAAAAATAGATGAACAAATGAGCAACAAAATAAATTAGCTTGCTGTAAAAAAAAAACCAGCAGAATAGTAGTAATAGTAAAAGTCATGTTTCACAGATACATAAATGGCTGTTTCATGTCAAGCGTTCTTTCCTAATGGTTCAGATGGTGTGGTGCGTCGGAGCCTACTGCCGTCAGTGTGTGAATGCTAAGCGCTATATAAGTAAGAGCCATTTTTTATTTTATTTTTTTAATACTCAGAAGTACCAGTTGTTTCGGTAGGGCTTCAGAAAACTGAACTCTCATCAGATTGAATTAGCTAGCTACCAAAACTAGAAGAACATAAAAGTGCTCTCCACTGAAATCCATTCGTTTTTTTTCACCTGGTTTGTGGAAGTCCGAAGTTGGTTCCGACCCCGACACGTGGGAGACTGTGGACGACCTTCTTGACTGCAGAGGCGTCAGGGAAGTTGAACATGACTGCAGCTGGAGAAAAGCAACACGAAAAGAGATGAGTGTAGAGGAGTGAGCTTTGGTGGACCAGCAACCCGAATTAAAGCAGACCACAAGAGGTCTAGTTCCTAACAGGTCACGGGGTCTGGAGTTAAGGTAAAAAGAGGCCCACACTTCCTGCTGGATGAACATGAACATCATACCCACTGAGACCTTGTGGCCACAGTTCAAAGTTGCAACCTAGCTTGACCGGTAAACTAAAAGCCACTTAGATGTACTACGTAAAAACATCAAAAACACTTACTTCTGTTGGCCATGAAGATTTCAAGAGCAGTGTTCTGCAGCAGGTAGCGCCTGGAGAAAACAGCTCTGATCTCTGTGAACAGCCATTTCCCATGAAGACCTTCAGTGTAGGCTAAAATCTGCAAGATAAGTTAACAAGAAATGAAGGAACGCCAAAAAAAAAGAACACAAAGAGCAACAGAAATTAAAAGATAAAAACAAAACAAACAGGAGAGTGGGGAATTCATTTTTCATCTAGTGATAGCAGGGCTGCCTGAACAGCAGGATTAATGTCTTATATTGATCAGCTGCAATGAAAAAGTGATTCCTTCAGCAAGAGAATAGACGCCATTGAGCAAGAGGGAGTGGAGGAACTGTTACATCCATTAAACCACAATCCATTTAGCAGCACGCGCACGGCGAGACAACAGAGGAGCAGTCAGCTCTTTCAGCTCATAATTGTTCTTCCAAAAGGGAGAATTTTCAACCTGACGATTTGCTGAGAACATGCTTTAAAATCCTCCATGAGCCGTGGTGATCTGTCCCCGAGGGGCCGCAGCGGTCGTCGCCGTGACTTGTGATTGTCACGGGCCTGACAGGCCGAGCTGCTTGACCCTGCCCCAGTGATCAACACTCCCACTAATCCAGCATTTTGGTTGACTACTTTGCTATTTAGCATCACTTTGTTAACTACATGTTCCTCCAATTTGGGTCGCGGAGCTGACAGGGAGCGCGCAGGGACGCAACGAAAAGGTAAGAACGAGACTGGAGTCTGTCTCAGAGGCCGTGTTATTCATCAAAAATATTCAAATGTGAGCTCGCCGGCGAGGTCTTCTGGTGAGTTGAAGGAGCTCATTAAAGGCCGGGACCGGCAGAGGGGCCCAGCTGAGGACAGCAGATCCTCCACCGACTCTCGGAGGAATAAGACTGCCTGCATCACAGACTGACTTCAAAGTCTCTGGAGTTCAATTAATTGTGGATTAGGGGGCTCCGAGACGCTGACTGGGACGACTCCTTAAACTCCATCCTCTCGCCCAGCCATCGAGGTGTTCAGTCAAAATGGCAATGAGTTGACTTGCTATCGCAATATACACTGATGGAGGAAGTACGTCTACACCACCAGACTCTTAGTCAAAGTCAACATTTCTATGTCCTTTATCGTGGTTTAGTCCTGGTCACCATGATGATAACTCAAAGAAGTCAAATAAAAAACATTAAATTAAAAACATATTTTTCAATTCAAGAGCAAGTTTCTACCTTTGATTATTGATAATATTTTAGCTTTGAAAAAGCCTTTTTTTCGAGATCAACTCCAGTGTGACCATAGCAGCAAGCTAACTCTGTGTCACGCCAAAGGTAGTAGCAAAACCAAGAGTAGATTTGAAGATTTGAAAAATGATACTAAATAAAATTGAGCGAATACTACACTACTTCAACACTTCTGATCTACAATGTGATACAATGGAACGATGACATGAGACGCAACATAAGTTATAAAATGTGCTGGTCCAAATCTAAAGTGTGCTGAGCTCCTTGACACTTTAATGGAAATATATTTGAAACAAAAACTGTATTTTCTCCAAAAACACTGATATTCATGATGTAACTGTAAAAGTAAGGATTTTACTTTACATAGATGAAGTTGATTATTTTGTATTTTTAATATACAATGTATTTATAAATGGTTCAATGGAATACTGAAAGCAAAAAAATAAGATGAAAAAAAAAAAAAATCTTTTTCGTGTAGCGACTGTATTTCAACCCCCGTGAGAGAGAATGACCACCGAGAGACAGATCATGGCCACTGGGAAGGAAAAAAAAAACCCTATCTTTGCCAAACTATCTGATCAAAAATGAAATTTCTGTCCTCAGGTGTGTGATGAGTACGACCAGAGAGGGTGACCTTTCACCCCCAAATGAGACTGGTTGACTCATCTCATCCCCGGGAGCACCCTCGCGGACCTTGAGATGGATGTCAAGAGGACGATTGAGGATGAAGCGATGAAGTTCCGTCGCCGGCTCCCACAGACAGATGTGACAGCGGCGGACGAAACGAGATATCATGTTTCCACCCCGCTCCGGCCGATGAATCTCCAGGAACACTGTAAATAGCACTCTGCGTACTCAATATCACCGTCCCCATCGGCTGCGCCCTTTTCCCTTGCAGATGAAAAAGCAGAGTGGCTGACAAGGACGTGACAAACTATCCGGGCCATAATGCGCTTGCTGATATGACCAGCGTCGGACAAATGACAATGGTGTGGAGGTTATTGTCCGAGG
This sequence comes from Synchiropus splendidus, assembly GCF_027744825.2. Lineage (NCBI taxonomy): Eukaryota > Metazoa > Chordata > Actinopteri > Syngnathiformes > Callionymidae > Synchiropus > Synchiropus splendidus. The sequence continues at coordinate 24,285,994 of NC_071335.1, forward strand.
TGGAATTATGGGAGCAGCAGCTTCATCTATGATCGATGGTAATGGTGCTGGCGGATCTGATAGATGATACAGAAGCAGAGGAATCTATTACGGCCAAACAAAAAGACAATGTGTGTTGGTTAAAAAAAGGGTGCGGAAGAAGATTGCAGGGAGAGAAAATGAATCACTTTGAAATGACGAAGGGGGGTTATTTTAATCGCAAAGACTGCAAGATTTGGCCCAAAAAAAAACAGATCATCACTGGGGTATTTTGTTGGTCCGCCTGAGTATTTTTTATTTTTTTTACCAAGATCTCGTATTGATGATGGGACAGTCCTACCACTCCAGCACATCTCAAAGACTCCCAATGGGGTCAAGGTCTGGAGTTTACAGTGGCCAGCTATGACAGCTTATCTCCACTGTGTGAGCCCCAGGATTAAATAACCTGGTATTTCAGTCAGTTAATAGTTGCTCCCTTCACACAAGAGGAGGCTCAAACTCACTTGGTTAAAGTGTACGAACAGATACTGTTGGCTTGTGAAGAGATTTTAAATGAGTGAGTATGCAATATTTTCGATTCATGTCAAACACCGGCAGACAGGGGAAAACATGTCAAACCAAAAACATCTCTCCAAAAGGTCCAATTTCTTTTTTCACAGAAGCAAGAGTCAGAGGGCCACGGGGCCACACGCAGCCCGGGGGCTGCCATTAAGGAACCCTCAAACAAATTAGGGTTTGATACATCAAAATGACTGCTGGAAGATAAAGCGCTGTTTTATTGATGTTTCATTCCAAGTGGAGCACCGTCCGTGGATTCAGGTCTGGCGCAGCCCGAGATCAATTTCAAGGCGTCACGCGAGAGGACACAGCCAAAGCGAAAACAAAGGCTGGAGTGCTGATTGCACTGGTTTCTCTCCATCTCTTCCTTCTATTTTCAACCTGTTTGTGTGCGCGGCGGCTGCTCATTTCTGAGGCACGGTCGTTTGTCTCTGTCAGACGCCCCAAAAGACGGCAAAATGAAAAGGGACACATGAAGAGGGGCTGGGTGACTGAGGCAAGGAACACACGCACAGACACACTAAAGTGAATCTTGCTCCAGAACCTGCTCCTTGACACAATAGCAGCAATGACTCTACAGCATAATAGAGCTGAAGACCGTATCACCTTTCTATGCTGACGATGTCATTCAAATATCCGTAACCTTTAGCCCTCACTGGACAGGTTTGCGTCAGAGTCTGGCAAGACACCACCAAGCCCAAAGAGCAGGTCTTTGCACTCAAATGTCTAGCTCCGATTGGGTCTGATCATAGATTAGGAGCAGACGGAAAAGTACTCAGAAGTGGCGCGAGCAGGCAAAGTGACACAGTTAACAGTGTCCTGATTCAAGAACCAGACCCGAGGTCCTGACTCATAGAGGACGTTTCCATTTGAAGGAAAAGCTGCTTCTTTATGTTTGCCAGCAAGATTCAAGGGTCTAATTTGACCTTGAGCGACCAGCTGGGGGGAGAGTTCAAGACAAATCCAGGGCTGAATTCTTACTCTTATTCGTGCACGACCCTTCACATTGAGCACCTTCAAAATAGTGAGTAGTGGAGAAAGACCAGTGTTGTAGCGAGCATCTTCCACACCTCTGCAGTGCTATATGTACTCATATAACGGCAACAGAAAAGTGCCTGTGCAGTCGACACCATCCCGACTTCGACTAGAGGAATCTCAATTAAAAGGCAGTGGGTTGAGAAATGAAGAAAACTGGATATACAACAGCAATAAATGAGGCTGTAAACCTCCCCATTAACTGTACATGAGAGATTGTGATGGCGAGAGTAAAAGATGAGACGCCATGGAATAAACCCTTATTATAAAGAGTTCAACTGAACACAGGCCGCTATTGAAAGAGCGAACGCGAACACAAGCACGGCGAGTTAGATGAGGCGCGTGCAGCGCCGGGATCTAATGTGCTGGAGAGAAAATGAGGTGATTGAAGTTCAATTTGTTGCCTGTTATTAAGTATTTCCGCATGGCTGCCTCAGTTAAAGGATAATGGATGAGGGATTTATTATTACCTTTTGGTCCGATGAAGTGGTGTGGGAGATAAGGTGATGAAATTAATGAGCGGGAGGAAGAGGGGTGATCCATCAACATCCAAAACAGAGATGAGGGACAAGCGAAATTGGGGGAGCCAGATAGCATTTACACTCCAAAAAAAAAAAAATCAGCAGCATGTTTTGCTGCTGTTTGGCCACAATACAAACAGAAATTAATGCACATTGCTTTACACACATTATCTCTGAATTATCGTTGAAACAAAATGAAAGCACTTTTAATTTGTTTGTAGAGACATAAAGGTTTTAAAAGCAGCAGCTTATCACAAAAACTGAACCAACTTTTAAGATAAGACGGCATGTTATGTCTATATGTGTCGGTTGGGGATTCATGATGCGCCAAAAATGTGCAAAATATTGAATAATTACTGGGTAATAAACAGGTAAATGAAATGGATGTTTTTAGTTCTTTCTTGAAAGAGGACGACGACAGGATGACGACATTTAAAAAAATCATTTAAGGAGCCAAAATATGAATTGCGGTTGAAATTGTGTGCAGAACAAAAGCATGTATCTAAGGGTCGATAACAAGAACTAGGAGCTGCAGCTCAAATAAATGGTTGACACGCAGCATAACCTCTGCTGGCAAGGAAACAGCCATGTGGCGAAAAACAAGAACACTGCAATCTTGACGGAAGCTTTTGTGGACCACATGAAGCGACCCGATCTGGTCCCTTGACCTTGCGTTGGACACGTCGGACAACAAGAAGCAAGAAAGGCACCAAACACCCGGCAGCATGTAGATACCAGTTTGCTCGAGTTCATGACTCTGCTCGTCTCTGTCCTTCCTCCAGACCCCCCCCCTCCCTCCTCCTCCTCCACCGCCGTTCCACACTGGTAAACGAGCCCTTGTCACCCCCCATCAGTAAATGAGTTCATCGGACTAACGAGGGCCCGGCACACTAACAAGGGTCTGCTGGCTGCCTGCGGACCAATCAGGACCTTCATCAGCCTTGACACAAAGCCTCCTGGAGCCCTCTGGAGCCAATTAAGACAGATGTTGCTTCTGAGATTGAGTGATAGCCAGAAAAAATGATGGGATGGAAGGATTGTGGGAAGAGAGTAACAGGCAAAGTGAGTCGGGCAACAGCACACAGAGCTCTTACGCAGAAGCCATTACACCTTGAAAGATCAGAGGCGGTGTGAATGTAGGGCCCGGGGTCCGCGGCTGGCCCTTGGACAGCCCCTGTGTGGCCCACACACAAAACAAGGAAGCTGTTTTGGTCAGTCAAAAAGGTGATATTGGTATGTGATATGAATTATAACTCAACATAATTTCTATTTTTATCATTTTTCCAGCTTCTTTTTCACCATAAATAATCACATAGATCTTGCTTTTAGCAGCAACTCAAATTGCCCTTTTTTTATTTTTAATTCAGACTGGCCTTCGCTATAATTCTCCCAAATCTCACTTTCAGACCATATTATGTTTTACTGCTCCACGTGTGCTGTAGCCGAGTGGATGGACCGATTCACCTCACTGAGCCCTGGCTAGGAAAAGACAAAATGATAAATATACATATATAAAAATCATCCTCAGAGATGAACTGAACTGCTATCATACAATCATATTTTAAAAATAAGGGGTTTGGTCAAGCAATTCTGAGAATTACAATCGATAATAGAAGCCAAACAAACCCTCTTGCCAATGATTGATGGACACAATTGTTCCAACAGCATGTAACTAATTCAAAATGTAACCACCAGCCACACACAAGACCCACTCGCCTCACAGGAAGTAAAACAAACGACAAGGTAAGAAAAAAATAAACACTTAAAAGTCTCGGCCCAAGAGTGAGAGAATTAAAGCAAAATAAACACGCTCAGCATGCGGAGCGGGTGTGAGGTTATGACGGCGAAATGCTCAAAGCATTCAACTCCAAACGTCACCCAGCAGTTTGCCAAAAAAAGAAAAGCCCCCTTTGAAAAGATCTTTGGGGCCACTTAGTCTGAATTTAGCCTAATAAGGATTAAACCCATTCGAGCTCTTTTCAATGTTTGCCAACAGGTTAGCTGTTTTCTCTCTCTCTTTTTCATCCACTAGGCAGCTTAGCCTTTTTGAAGTGGGAACAAAAAAAAAAAAAGGGGGCCATGTGGATTTAGGGAAATGTGGCTGCGGTCGAGGGGGTTAATTGGTAGAAAAGTGAAGACTTCAGTGCATTAACTCATTGAGCATTCAGCCCTCAGGCAAGAGCGACGATGGTGCGGAACACAAGGACAGTGGCACGATTGAAGAGGTGTTAGACTTGTGATGCTGCAAGATCAGCATCCATGTGAAACCGGAGAATCATGGAAATAAGAGGGGATGAATGAATCACTAGAATGAGGCTGCTGTTTTGGCTTGAGGCAGGAAGAACAAGTTTGTCACTCCTATCCTCTCAATGTCCACCACATCCTCACTGGTTGTCTTCCTCTTCTGCTCTGGTATCTCTTCTACACTCCCTCCTCTGCATGGATCCAAACCACCTGACCTCCCTTACTTTGTCTCCTAACTTCTTCACAGGAGCTCTCTCTCCAGAACACTCATTTCTAATCTTCTGCTCAGTCAAACTCAGTAAAAACCCAAGCATTCCCATCTTTAACACTTCAAACTGAGCTTCCTGGTTTTAGGTCAGAGCTACAGTGTCTACTCAGACATCATGGCCGGCCTCACTACAGTCCTGTAAAGCTTCACTCTAGCTGCTGCTCTTCTGTTCCAGATCACCTCAGGCAGTCGCACCCACCCATGACACCCTGCCTGCATGCTCTTCTTGACCTCTGCCAGATTCACTGGACACCAATGAAAACTTGGTATTTGTCCACCACACCAACAACTTACTTTTACATCTAGAATTTCAATTTCAATGAAACATTTGAGGAAGATGTTGCCAAGAAGGCAAGATTTTTCTCAGCAAAATTCAAGCTTATTCAAGATATCGCCTCCAAGTCACCATACAAAGGTTCAACCCACAGGAAAGTTCCACATCATGTGATCAGTGATGTCCATAAAATTGTACATAACATTGCTTAACATTCTGTGTACGCCTTACTTCTGAAAGCCAGACTACTACACTGGAATGACCGATATCCACTAACACCGGACCAAAATTAAAGCGACCCATTTATCCAGAGTACCAAAGAAATAAAGACATGATTTAGTTTTGAGTAGTGTTAGAAAAATTCCTGACAAAAATTTAAGAAGACTTATGGTTCTCATCATAGTGGAAGTTGGTGAAGGTAATAATAATGCAAAGCTCAGTTTGATTGAAGGAAAAAGAAACTGCAGCCAAAGAAGCTAAAGAGTCTTGAAAAAGGCATCAACCAGGTCTCCAGTGGGTCAACACCAAACAATAATTTGTCATGTGGAAGCTTCTCAAACGGATGTTACTCAAACACAGGAATGACAGATGTCCTTGAACAATTCAGCATATAAAGAACCAAAATCAAACGCTGTGGAAAAAGCATCCCTTCACTCTCATCATTAAACACCTGCCCACGAAACAGAAAGCGACATGCTCTTCATAGATTCCAGAGGGAATCGAGAAGACAACATGGAGCCATTGGCCCCCTATTCCCCCTTTTACTGCCGGGGCAAACATCAGACAGGTTAAGATCGCTGACCGGCTCCTATCGCATTCTCCTCGCTTCCCTTCAATCTCCCATTTGGCCATTTAGAGACAGATAGGCATTTTTTTCAGGGTTGGAGCGAAGCTTTGCTGAAGTAAATTCTTTTCTAATCCGGCTTTTGTCACCGGCTTAAGTGGGTGTGGGGTGAAAAGTACACCCCTCTTCAGGGATTGGAAAGCACGCTGTCCGGGGAATGTTTCCAATGGAGCGACGGGGTCACACTATAATTTGAAGAAATATCCGATGGGTAGCATTTCATAAACACAACACGAGGCGATTAAAGAAAAAAGATTTAAGGCCATTAACGTCTTGTTAATGAATTACCGTCATAAAACCCTAGAGCTTAGTAACCAACGTCAGGATCCAAGAAGTAATTATAAGAGAGCATTAATGCGAGGGAAACCAAATAAGGAGCTACTGTTGGGTTCAGAAAATATTCACTTGTTCAAGTGATCGATCATCTGAAAAAGCTACACACAATAACTACATGCGGCGTTGCTTAACTTCTTCAAGTAAAAAAATCCTGACAAAATAAACAGTGCCTTTGTGAAAGCTTGAGCTATGTCTGGATAAAAAGCAATGTTCGGTATCATCCTGCGAACACACCATTCCGTCCCGACGAAATGGGTCATTAACCACAATGGCAGCAAAGCTTTCGCCCACAGCTCCAACCACTTGAAATATCTTGGCACATCAGCACTCTCAGCTCGACTCATGACGCCTACAGCTGGTGGGAAACAGCTTTCAGAATTAGCAACTATGATGAATATTATCTGCTAAAACAAGGCTTTGACCTTATTGGTGCTGCCAACCTTCAGGAACGCAATCACAAGACGCGTCGGACGACCGGCAGAGCGGGAACTGTCTTTTAATCTTTGTGGGCCACCACATCAACATGCACCGGCAGTGATGTATTTTTTGGTGGATTGAACCAAGTGGATTTTTTGTACGCTCTTGAGGTCAGATCGAAATGACATGGCGAGCCCCACTTGGCCCACAGGCCTTGAATTTGACCCAGTTACTAAGTGTACAGGCTTGAATAATACCTGGATTCTGTTAAAATATTGTAGGCGGCAATGGAGCCAATAATTAAACAGTTATTACCAGGCATGTGTTGTCACAATCTGACTATGTTTACTGCGGTACCTTATGTCATCAAGAGACAGAGAACAAAGACAGCTATGACACCACTAAACCACAATTACAATTCCTATTTGGACAAAGCTGTGCTTCCAATCGATCTCCCAATCGGATACTGGTGTCACTCTAAAGCACTGCCGGAATAATGGCTGCTGGAGAGAACAGCAGGTACACAGGTGTTGATTGTAATATCAGTACCCAACCAGGCGGAGTGGCATCTATAAACAGGCCTATCCATCAGGCTGCTCTGTAGCCTTTGACACAGTGTCAGCAGCGGACGGAGGGAATAAATGATGGAGCAAAGGGGATCAATCAAAGAAGGGGAGGGGAGACACCTGCCCCACTGACTGGTCCAGTCAAGCCCAAAGATGGAGCATGATGGAGGGCCAAGGCTCAGGTGCAAGGAGACGAAGGCTGCTCTTTGTGTGGAGGTGTTTGGTTAAGCAGGAGGGGGAAAGAGGTTCAAAGTCACTGCAAAACTTACAAGACAACTAATCTGTTTGGGTTCCTCAGGAGAAGGGCAGCTGGAATGGAGACATTAGTCATCATTAGGAGGCAAGATGACACTGTGCGGAATGGTTTCTCATGTGACTACAAATGCGGTGATTCTCTTTCCTCTCCCTGTCCTACCTAGTTACTACTTGTTTGAAGGATTTATCAGCAGGCTTTGTGCAGCCCTCACCAAAGACTCAACTGAAGCCAGTGTTCCGATGCTTAGATTGCAGTCGACAACAACTCTTGTGTTCATGAACACACTCTGGTCTTTCAGCAGACCGTCTGCACAATGCCACCTAGTGGTTGGTTTTCCATCCGTATCATCCAGGTTTGAGTCCTGGGATGCAAACCAATTGAGTACTTTGAGTGCATCAGTATCATCTGTGAAGTTTTTTGACTTCCATCCCCAGAAAAACCACAGATAGTGTTCCACTTTCTATGAGAGCCATCACTCACGACCACCCTTCTCAACAATGTTCGTGACCCCATAATCGTACGACAAAATACGGTTGACTGAAAAGAGCCTTTCCTTTTGAAAGCGCTTGTCTTCTGGAACAAGTTTGAGCTCCATTGAGAGAACAGTTAACTGCCCTAAAGAGGACATGAAATACTCCCAGAGAAGCCTTAAACCTTTGTTTGGGCTCAACTCCTCTAATAGACTCAAATCCCTCCTAATTGTTTGCCCATAACTTCACGTGGAGAGGCTCCCAAACCCATTCCTCATGATTTAAAGGGACACTTTTACAATAATTGGACGGCTTAGCGCATGGATGACACAATACACAGGGAATATTTACAGTAAAAATACACTGATAAAGCACTGCATTTCTTAGGAGCGTTGTAATTGCTGTAGCGGAGAGGCAGTGAGGTGTGGAGAGTGAAGCAGGAGAAACAAAAGGAGGTAAAATGAGGCTAAAGAAGGTCACTCCAAGCCGCTGTTGTCACGGAACGGCTGAGCGATTTATTGACCATCTCAGGATGCACTCTGTCAGAGCAGACAAGCGGGAATGGATGGCGGGATGGCGAGAGGACAAGACGAAGAGATGGAAGCAGGCCAATATGAATGAGTGAGAATGAGGGGGATCTGTTTCCTTGGGCTCATTGATAATGACATACCTGCTCAGGCTGTCTGTTAGCCCTATAGCACAAACTACTTAGGCTCTAACTGGAAAATCAATAGGCTCCTCTCGGAGAGACCTCTCGCTGCCATGCTTCTTTGTGATTGGCAGCAGCAGTCGAAGGTCATGCCTCGCGACCGTGAGGGTTTGGTGGAGCGAGCATGGTCAAGGGGGGTGGAGAGGGAAAGGGAGGGGAGGCTCCGCTCACAGCAGTTTGACACTTTAGGAAAAGCTTAACCATACAGGACTGGGTCGCCACGTAACACCGGCGTGACTTTCCTTGACTGAGTGGCCATCAATTCAGCTGCTCTGGCTAACCCCGGGTAGCCGTCACCACCCCACTAATTAGAGTTACCAATGGCTTCTCGATGGGGGGTTTCCGAACACAGACTCAAATTTGGAGACTGACCTTTCCGAGAATTGACAAGAAGACTTTAAAAGTTTGTGTTGTGTATTTAGATGCATAACAAAAACGACAGAGCGGACGAAGAACCTTTTGTTTTCGACGACACATGCAGTTAAAACTCAAGGTGGGAAACATCACGTAACCTTCTCAGACTAATACATTCATTTAGGCTGCCGACAACAATGTGACTCATCTGGAAAACGCCCATTTTATTAGCATTTATTTCATATTATAACAGCAGGAGTTCAGAAGGAAGTCACACAGCCATCGCCATCTGATAAATGATTCTGGGCGGAAGTGCTGAATGTCATGCCCATTCAAATCTAATAATATTTAAGATTAGCATAGCTTGTTTTCTTCATCCAAGAGAGTCACAGCCAGAGAGACAGTAGAGCAAACTCAGCAACAATTGGAAACTGCATCATTTTCACACCCAGGATGAATATCGTACAAAACTTTGCCTCAAATATTTACACCAATCACTCCACTGAGGGAAATTGTGGATTACGGAAGTAGCCTCACGGCGTTGGCATGACTATTTTGGAGCACGCTTTTCTTTGTTAGCGTGACTCATCTGTTCTGCAGTGAGAAGCTTACGGTGCGCACCACGTTTTTATGAAGAGACTTTCCAACATTTGTTTGACAGCACATTTGCAAGACTCCAATATTTGACATGGCACAATGAGGGGCGCTTCAGGGCTGAAACACACATCTCCGTCTGGATTTTTTTTTTTTTTTGTCATTTCCTTCGACCAATCAAACGAGCACAGCGTGTTCTCACTTCCTCATTCATGTAATACCCTCTGAGAGAGTCGGTGCAACAATAACTGCGCATGCAATATTGATGGCTCGAGTCTAAACACAGAGCGGATGCTGCTCAGCAGACTCGCACACTGACACACAAACTCACACATCTGCTCGCTGACTTCAGCAGTCGTCCTATCTGCCGAGCAGATGCCGGAGCCTGTCAGCCAATTAGCCGCCTTCCACGATTTTCTTTGAGGCTTTCTACAGAGGGAGCAGCTGGGTCCATCCAGGTTCGGTAGACGACGGCAACAAGACGGGGACTCCTTTAAATGTGATGTCAGGGCATGTGCATACATCCACATCTGCGTGAGTTTGTTAAGTGCCAGGAAGTGAGTGAGTTTTGTCGAGCGGATCGTGTTTCAGAAACAAGCAGAAGGGAATGTGAGGTGGAAAAACAAAGACTTTGCATTCAGTCAAGAAGCCTTATGAAATGAATTCACCAATGTAATGATTTTGAATCGGTTATCATTAGCCAGCATCGTGTTGCTCAGACCTCATGAAAAAGAGACTACGGTTCCATCAGTTTAAATCGATGATGACACCGTATGAATAACTGGGACTCATCAGGAGAGATTTCCAAAGGTAGTTTTTTTTGTGCACATGAGGGGATCACTCTGCCGGGCAACGATCAAAGAGACCCCTTTTAGCAAGCCCCTGATCTTTTCTCCAGTCAAAATAAACCAGGGAAAACTCTTGAGGAACCCCAGATAAGTCCCGATGTGTTTGAGAGATAAAGGACACGCGTAAGTACCGTGAGTAGATAACACCATGACTGACCAGTGCCTGACCTCGTAAGAGTTGGTCATAAAGAGGAGTACAAATTCACTTCCACGGGCTTCGTAAAAAGAAAATCTAAGAGTAGCCATCTGACTGGACGACTTGCCACAAGAAGGAAGGAATGGTGTTGACTTCAAACTCCACATCCTAAAACTGAGGATAGAAACCCTACAGTCATTCATGTCTGCACTTCTTCTACATGTGAAATCACGAGTGATAAAAAGCAGTAGCTACCTAGCTAGTCCTGGATGAAACTCATCTTCAACAACCTGTAACTTCAAAAACAGCTTTGCGTCTGGAAGGCACAACAAGATACAACTATTAAAGAGAAAACTGGAAAGGAGAGTTCAGGCCAGACGAGCATGTGATGTCAAGTTTGAGATCAGAACATGGCAAACTGTAACCCATTTAAATTTTAAACAAATGAGCAGCTTGTGCACAGGTGGGTTGAAAATGTTGTGATGAGGTGACAATATAGTCGCTTCTGGGTTGGTTAAGTTAAAAAATGTACTTAAGTAACATGAATATTCTGACATAATAATACTCTAAAAATGCCAAATTCCTAACCTTTAGTTCAGAAGTTCATTTTAGATGTTAGAACTTGCCGTTCAGATTCTAGATTGTGTCTATATTTCAGGTACATCTATGGCAATTCATACACTTTTTAATTTAAAGCCTAAAAATTGCTTGGGAAAAAAATGCTTAAAAAGGGTGATGACTGCTTAAACATTGGGGGAAATATTCCATTTTAAACACGCAAATTAAGGGTGAATCGGTGCTTGGAGTCCAAGATCGAGTTCGGAGAATGTGGTAGATTTTATTCAGATAACTAAACTTCAGCCATATTTGTGGCTGCGCTGTTTGTCTTTCACATAGTTGGCTTCTTCTAATCGTTTTGGAAAAGGACATGGATTCATGCTTCTGTTTAATGTTAAAATAATATTTGTAACAAATGTCAAAACAAAGACCATTTCTAGTCTTCTCTCACCATTACAGAGCATCATTTCTTTCCTTAGTTCAATTTGGTTACGGAATGAACCATAAACACAATTCATATATAAAATTATAGCGTGTTGAGTTTAGAAATATACATTAAATTATTAACCTGGATTGTACACCAGACCATAGAAACGACCATGACCTCATGAAGAGGCTTCTGTGTGGTGCATTAATATTTCACCCCGCTTTCATAGTGGCATTGTTAAGTGTCCACGCAGCAGACTCGTGAGAGAACAAGGCTGCTGCTGCTGCTGCGCGGGTGACGGAGAGGAACCGCGAAATAAAAAAAGGGGCGCTTATGTGACGGGACGCGGGGTAACTTTTTTTAAAAAAAATGTGTGTGAGGGAATTCAAAACAATGTCAACGGACTGGTGAAAGCTCAAGACCACTTCGTCTGCGCGCAAGAATCAAGACTGCGCCTATTTAAAACAGGCGCTCCTTTCGCACAGGTGCGCGTGTAGACGCAAAATCTTTTCACTATGAAATGCGACCTTGCGAAGCAGGGCTGCAATTGAAAAACGAATAAAATAGAAAATTAAAACGTATGAAAGGGGCGCATTTTTGTCGAAGCAAAATTTTCACGCGTTTGAGAGGAATTGTTAAATGACACGAAAGCGAATATTATCTGTTTTACTGGGGTAAAATACTATAAAAACGTAGTATTAAAAAGCACCAAAAATAAAATGTATCCAGTATTTATGAGAGAGCAACCGAGAGCGCTGCAGTCCCGGGGTCCATAAGAGTCAGGTTCGGCGGGAGATGCGCACGAAACCCCCAGATCATTTTCTTTTTGGTTAGTAAAGCCCAGATGTCCTCACAGTATTTAGTGTGCTGCGAAACGTGTGTAAAGCAGAGCACGTTTTTAACGAAGAATATATGTGCAGTAAAAGTACATTTAAAAGCGTCAATCTCCCAAACATAAATGAAAAATGTTTTAAATGCTGAAAAAGGTGCATCTCGAATTTCAAAGCTGCTAAAAAGCACGAGAGCGCGCAATTATTCATGGGCACGAAGCGCTCCGATTCGAGTGGCGAGCCTGCGGAGCTGGGATCCGCTCGGCGCGCGGCAGAAGCGGACTGACGCGCTCCGGCAGGGACCCGCCAGACTCTGGCTGCCGTGATTGGCTCCCACCACTGACAGCTCGACACACGATTGCAGGAAGAGAAGCCCGCCCCCTTTTAACTCCTGCTCGAGGAGCCATTCATAAAGTACACAAGTGCTGCGCTCAGCTGACAAAAAGTGCAGCAACTCGAGATGAGCGCGGCTCCATCCGGACCCTGAGTGTTTCGCAGCCGCAGATGAGCTGGGCGGTGATAAGAAGAAGCCGTAGCGCCGCGTCGTCCGCTCGCCGCAGCCAACTTTGATTTCCTCGGGAGTGTTCGCCTCTGGCTTCACCGGTAAGCGTTGGATCCGTCAACATACTGCGACTCTCCGGTGTTCAGCCCGGACCTGTGCCCGAACATGATCGCCACGCAGGCAAAGCTGGTCTACCAGCTCAACAAGTACTACAACGAGCGATGCCAGGCTCGGAAGGCGGCCATCGCCAAGACCATCAGGGAGGTTTGCAAAGTGGTCTCAGACGTCCTGAAGGAGGTGGAGGTCCAGGAGCCCCGGTTCATCAGCTCCCTGAGCGAGATAGACGCCCGCTACGAGGGGATGGAGGTCATCTCCCCGAATGAGTTCGAGGTGGTGCTCTACCTCAACCAGATGGGTGTCTTCAACTTCGTGGACGACGGTTCCCTGCCGGGATGTGCGGTGCTGAAGCTGAGCGACGGCCGCAAGAGGAGCATGTCGCTCTGGGTCGAGTTCATCACGGCGTCCGGCTACTTGTCCGCCAGGAAGATCCGGTCCCGGTTCCAGACGCTCGTGGCCCAAGCCGTGGATAAATGCAGCTACCGAGACGTGGTGAAGATGGTGGCGGACACCAGCGAGGTGAAGCTGCGGATCCGGGAGCGCTACGTGGTCCAGATCACCCCCGCCTTCAAGTGCACCGGGATCTGGCCCAGGAGTGCCGCTCAGTGGCCCATGCCTCACATCCCGTGGCCCGGCCCGAACCGAGTGGCGGAAGTGAAGGCGGAGGGATTCAACCTTTTATCCAAAGAGTGTTACTCCCTCACGGGGAAGCAGAGTTCGGCAGAGAGCGACGCCTGGGTGCTGCAGTTCAGCGAGGCCGAGAACCGGCTGCTGATGGCCGGCTGCAGGAAGAAGTGCCTCTCGGTGCTGAAGACGCTGCGGGACCGGCACCTGGAGCTGCCGGGTCAGCCGCTCAACAACTACCACATGAAGACGCTGCTGCTGTACGAGTGCGAGAAGCACCCGCGGGAGACCGACTGGGACGAGTCGTGTTTGGGGGACCGGCTGAACGGGATCCTGCTGCAGCTCATCTCCTGCCTGCAGTGCCGCAGATGCCCCCACTACTTTCTGCCCAACTTGGACTTGTTTCAGGGGAAACCGCACTCGGCCCTGGAGGCTGCGGCCAAGCAGACGTGGAGACTAGCGAGGGAAATCCTCACGAACGCAAAAAGTCTGGACAAGTTATAAGCTCCGGAGATAAAGCACTGACTCTCCACAGAAAATGTGAAAAGACCACAAAAAGACTCAAACACTGTTTTCTTAGGAGCGATCGGGCCACAGACGGAGAAAATGAAGGTAGATACATGTCAACACTTTCACCAAGTGAAGAAACTTTTATTTATGCACACGTGAGGAGAAAATGTAGCGTGCCAACTTTTCCGTATGTGATTTAAACCGAAGAAATGTTAATAAAATGATGCGAATTCAACGACACAAGTAGGCCCCGTGTCTTGACCTATTTTAAGATGAGAACAGGTCGCTTTTTATTTTGGTCGCCGTCTGAGGAGGGCAGGTAACGCTCAGATTTACCTTTCACTCCTAAACGGTCGACCTCGAATTTATATTATTAAAAATATTAACTCACAACCACCAATCGATCTGAGCGCAGACACCTCCAATATATATAAATAACACTCTCGGACACAAACCACGATGACTATTGAATTATATCGTGATATAAAACTGCTCACGGCTAAAAAAAAAAGAAAAACATATTGCAAAAATAATAGATTTTCAGGATTGTCGTATATCGCAGGAGAAAAAAAAATTAAATAATGTCAAATAACAATTCGCACACAACGACTGCAATGCCAGCGTTAAAACTTACACTTATATTGATAAAGGTGAAAATGTTGTGAACAATTTCACAGTGAATATTTTATCAAGACAGCCGCTTGAAAAACGTCAGCGACAAAAACTCTTTACCCTCGTTGAAAATGAAGTATTCTTCGTAGAATGGGGTTCACAAATGCAATTTTGGAAATTACAACGGCTTCAAATAATTATTTTCGTCAGAATCTATTTTGCGTAAATAAAAATGTGTCGCTATTAATTGACGCAAACATTTCCAATTGATACCAAAATAGCAGAAAAAACAGTGAAGACTTTAAAGTCGAAAACAAATATCTATACAGCATGTATTATTATAATTGTCATTATTATTATAAAAATGAAACAAAATAATCTTTTTAAATTATAATAAATTAACAAACACGAGAGTATTTTTTGTCTTTTATAAATGATATATTTTAATAATTCTTGTACAATGTATTTACATTTGTAAATGTTACTTTATAAATATTTAAAGAAAAAAAACTAATTATGGAAGTCCCTTTCAGGATTGGTCTTTTTAAAGAACCAACAGCATTGACTGTTCATGATCAATACTGGTACTGAGAAGACCTTTTATAAACATCCCTTACCTTTGGGTCGATGGCTTTGAAGCCAGGATCTTCCTCATCCACGTCGAAGTAGAGCTCAGAGGCGGTGACGGAGAGAGTCCCCTTGACCACCAGGGCCGGAGCCACCAGCTGGGCGCTGGTGCTCAGGCTGACTGGGCCTGCAGGACACAGAACCAGCTCACAAACCATCTCACACCGCACCAGCAGAGATCAGAATAAAGCATTTGTTGCATGAAAAAAATGTAACTTGAGAGATACAAAAATATGATGCAACAAAATTCACACTTCACAAGTGCTAGTTTAAAAAAAAGAAGTAAAAAAAGCTCTACCACTGGCCACTGCAGCTCAGCCTAATCTCTCATCAATCTTAATTTATGCCATGACGACAATAGACGAGCAGCTCAGGGGAGCAGGGAAGCTGATTTCCCTCTGCTCCATCACAGGCGTGGACAAAACCGACACGCAGCGCCTTAAAATTGACACACGACATGGGAGGACATGGAGCCACATTGTTTTCATTCAAAGCGGTCGCACCTAAAACAGACAGCTGACGACAACAAGTGCATCTTTATTAGATCAGATTAAGCGTTTAATCCATGTAAAGCAGTTCATTTTCATGGAAGCCTGATCCTGCTTTGCACATCAAACAGTGGATTAGCGGGAAAAAAATCCACGATGATATTCAATTAAAGGTTCAGAAACATGACTCAAAATAGTGGGTCAACAATGTCGTCACAGTGATCGGTTCATACAGGAAACTCATTAGCATCAATGAGCTCTTTTGTGATCTTGACTTTTCACAGGCAGATTGTGCTTTGAAATGAATATTTACAGTGAATTACAATACAACAAATACAGAGCAGCTGCTGCAGCCCCACAGGTTAATGTGTGTTGACTTATTTACACTGCAAAAAAATGAGCTGAATTTTGTGAATTGAGGCTTGTTTCTCACAAAAGTAAAACTGTGTCATTTCTCCAAATGTTCAGCTGCAGCATTCTTAGTTCATCTGAGTACACAAACCAAACAATGTTTAGGGAAGACTGTCCCAAAACATTTAGATATGAAATTAAGAAATCACATTAGTTGACGCTACACTGTGTTCAGGTTCACCCTGCATTCCCATGCTGCCGTGGGGCGAGGCATGGCCGCATGTGTAGTTTCCTTTTGTTGTCATCAAAAACAGATAAATAATGTGACCTTATTCAACAGCACAGGTTTTAATCTCCATAGAGACAATATGATCAATGCAAATGGGAAGACTATCAGCCTGTGACGGACTGTGGAGAGGTGAAAACATTCAATTCATATATGTCCAGTCGTAAAATACCTCCATTTCAATCCTCTCCATCTGAGAACGAATGTCTCTTTACCACAAAATATGAGGTCATCTTTAGCCAAACTATCAACAACATGAGTGGATTGCATCCAAAAAAGCAGTGTGAGGACTTCAGATGTAAACAAGAGTGTTCAAGAACAGATTTTTCTTCTGGCTGCAAAGGACATGAAAGAGATACAAGGGACATAGCTCCTGTACCTGTTAAGTTCTCAAGGTCCTTCTCTTCCAAGGAGGACAGATTGTCGTCATCTCCGTCCAGCGGCGCGTCGCTTTCAGAGTTTTGATTCCCCAGCGCCGGACCCTTGATGGACTGCTTGCCTTTGAGGACGTCGTCCTCGGACGCTGCACGGGGATGAAATAGCGCTTTAATTTCACAATAGAATTGTCACTACATCTGAATTACAGGCAATATTTTTAGTCAGAAAAATGAGGCAGAAATATCTCAGAATTGTAATTTGGGTGAAATCCATATAACATAAAACATTTTAGAATAAATTCACCGAGAGAACAATGAGAAATTTGATATAAATATTGGTCATTATGTTCATGACAAAATTAGAGATCAAGGGGCAGATTTCAATATTAGATTAGATGTCCTTCATTTGTCCCCCAGTGGGGAAATTCAACTATGATCAATAAATTGATCTGATTATAGTATTTATTAAGAGAGAGAAAAAAAAAACATCAGTGATTCAACAGTGATTCAATGCCTTGTCAGATAACATTGGAAACGTTGATGGTAAGAATCCGAACTGATCTTCTATCACGTCCACACTGAGAAATCAAAAGGCCAAACCAAACAACAGAAGAGTGACAAGCTCTTAACCCATAAATCATTGGCAAGATTATCAAAACACATCCTAAGCAAAATGAGCGATTCGCTGCCCATTTTGATTCCAAGCGACAACTTGAGGTTCCGAATGGATCATTTGAGAAAAATTCTAATCTGCAAACATTTACAGAGCGTCGCATTCCCCAGCGGTGCATGCGAGGGATCCACAGACGCACAGACTCTCTGGCAAGTCTTCCCTCTGTGCAAACACGGCCGGCGTGATGGTGAGACCTCGCGCCGCTTCTGTGGCATGCTAGCAGTTGTAATCCAGGAAACACCTCATTTATGCAGGGGTTTTTGGTCCCTGTCACCTGAGGGCAGACTTGTTGCACTTCCTAAAAACGCACAGCTGTGTCATGTCGCTCTAGACTTTGAAACGACTAAGAGAGAGAGAAAAAAAATATCTCTTGTCATGGAAAATATGCAGCTCGCTGATATTTGGACCGGTCTTCCTGTAATTAAGCCTCCCAGGAGGATTCCTTAGTTAGCAGCACTGAAATTACTACCAGCTCCACTAATACGTACCACATGCTATTGTGTTCACACCGGGCGAGTGGACAGGGGACTTATCAGGCCAGCTCGGAGAAGCCACGCCCCCCTCTGAAAACCTGAAAATGTGTCACCCCGAAACACTCGCATTTTTCTGACGGAACCTCCCGAACCTTTGCCAAAACATGAGTTATGAATAACTGTTTGGGAGAAACGCTGAGGCTGGGAAATGACCGGTCAGCACAGCAGTTGGGTGGGACGGCCAGAGAGCTCCGACGCAACCAAGCCACCAATTACATTAAAAGATATAATGCTCTCACAAGCTGCGGACTCTTTCTTCTTTAAATAGACTCTTTTTCCTTCTGTGATTTTACAACCTTGAGGTTGTGGTCAGACTGTTTGTGTGTCTGCGTGTGACGTAAGAGTGCTGGTGTTCGTGAATGTGTGTCAGTCTGGTAGACATGAATGTGTGTGTTGTTGATGCAAGTGCACAGATGTGTGTGTGTGTGTGTGTGTGTGTGTGTGTGTGTGTGTGTGTGTGTGTGTGTGTGTGTGTGTGTGTGTGTGTGTCTCAGAGCGCATTTGTGAGCTTGTTGTACGTCATAAAGCTGGAGACATTCATCCGTTTGTGTGTATGTGGAGTGTCCATGATGTGTACATTTATTTTTATTACGCATCAGTGAGGGTACTTCACTTTTGTCTTTTTATTTTGGTCTAACATAGTGTGTGTTTTCTTAGAGGTCAGTGTACCCAATTAGAGTTCCTGTCTGAGTGTGTTACTCCAAATGTGGCGCATCAAATAAGCAAGGGCTGTGCATGTTTGGACGCCGGTTGTTATGAATGAGCATGTGTCTGTCGTGTGTAATAGTGTGTGCAATTGCGGGTGTGATTTTTGTCCATCTGTTTGTAGTTTTTCAGCATTGTTTTTTTTCTGTTATAGACTATGTTTTGGATGTGTGTGCATGTGTACTTGTACTTCTATCTTTGTGAGTTTTAACCAGTCTTTGTCTGTTTTAACTAACAGAGTGAGGACATTTTTGCAAAGTGAGGACATATTGGCCAGTACTCGCTCAGTGAAGCCTCATCTGGAGGGTTAAAACTTCAAAATAACTTGACAATTATAACTGGGTTTTAGTTTGGTTAACAATAAATGTTAAGGTTAGTCATTTGTTTACCATGGTTTAGGGTGAAAGGCTGGGGGAAGCATTATGGCAATGACGGTCCTCACTAAGGTTAGACAAACGTGCGTGTGTGTGGTTTTGCTGGTCCCCACAGGTCCAAACCTTAACTTGAGGAGGAAGACTTCAAAATAACTGGGTCATTATAATCGGGCTTAAGTTTGGTTCAGAGTCATGGTTAAGGTGAGCCATGTGTTTTGGATGGTTAGGTGAAGGGTGAGAGACTGGGGAAGCATTAGGTCAATCAGAAACCTCACAATGTCCTCACAGGAATGGCAACACAAACGTGTGTGTGTGTGTGTGTGTGTGTGTGTGTGTGTGTGTGAGAAAGAGAGAGAGAGAGAGAGCGAGAGAGAGGCAGAGAGTAATATGACCTTCTACAGAAGTTTTCGTGAAGTATGGGCAAATGTGTGTGCAATTTTTTTATTACAAAAAAAAAAAATTCAAAATGACAAGAAAATACCAACAAAATTAAGTTCAACTTCATCAAAGAAAAGACCTTAAAAAAATCCTCTCAAAAGCCTCCTGTTCTTGTAATAGTGAGCCAGTCAAAAAAAAAAATCCAAACAGGTTAAAGATTTTTTTCTGGGGACCCGGTTTTCCGTCGGCGCGCTCCAACTACCTGCTTACACAACTGCAGGCAGGCAGGGTCGCGGCAATTAAATTGTCAAAATTAACAAATTTGTTTTTAACGGGAGCAAAGCCAGGAGTGTGGTCATGAGGAGAGTATTGATGACCAGAACAGAGACATTTGTCTTCCAGTATTTACTCTGCCACCTCTGCGACACAGGCCTTTGGACCAGACCAAATCAATCCCCAGGAAAGATGGTTCTTTCCAGCCGCTAACACACAAGAGGCGACTCAGGCGCTCGCACACTCTCCTGCGGAACAAGCTACGGAGGCAATGCAGTGTTCGCAACAACGTGGAGAGGAATACCGCGACGTCATCTATCTCCGTGTCACGCATTTGACGAGAGATCAAAGATCAGGGCAGATTTGGCCGTGTTCCTAATGAGTGAGACTCTCCTTCTGATGATTGTAATTACAGCCAGATATGACCTCTGTGGCTTGTTTTAGAGCTCAGCCTGAGCTCTCGTGCTGATCGCAGTAAGAATGTTGGGACACTGGATTTGAGAGGAAAGGCGTCGTCGAGAAACTTAAGTCATCAAAAGGACCTAAAAATATTTTAGTTAACTCAGTTCAGTGATTAAAAACATGTACAGATTTAAAAGCTTTCAACTTGACAACACTTGGATTTCATCATACATTTTTTTACATGTTTTTTTTTTTTAATCAATTGGATCAAATATATTTCACGTTTTATACATGAATAGCAGATCACCTATAAAAGGAAGTTTCATGAGGGTTGTTGCACAACAGGGAAGTGTCTTATTCGAAATTGTCTATAAAAAGTTGACGCAGTAAAATGTAAATTGTATGTAAATGTCCGCAAAGGAAATCAGTTAAGCTGTTCTCATACTAATGTGACACTTTTAATTGTTGAAAATGAGTGTGTTGCTACCAGTTCCAATTGCTACCAATACTTTGAACAAGTCAAGGAAAAAGTGAATTCCTGGAACTCATATCCATGAGTCTACCAACCAGAAGGTTTTTCCTCTTTCGCAGACCCGTCCTGCTCTACAATGACTCCATCATTCACTTCTAACTACACCTCAAGGACGACGATGAAATGAAGCAACCAAGAGGTTTTCCTAATCTTCATATGTACAAATATACTGTATATACACAGCTGTTTTTAAAGTTGTTTTTATTGAAAGTAAAGTTGTTTTGGTGAAATTTTAAAAGTGACCACACTTGACCGTTGATAGCATGAAATGATGCATCTGAAATTAAGTTTATAGTCATCATAAATCATGAGGTAGTAGAACAGCAAATGATGTTCTAAAAATATAAATAGTGTGTGTGTGTGTGTGTCTGTGTGTGCATGATACAACAGCCTAGACACAGTTATTTTATTCGCCACTCTAGTGATTCATTTACTTGTTGTAGCTTTTATGAAGTAAGGTGGAAGTATGTTAATGAAGGAATACATCAACACTGGAGTGAAACCCACACACTTGCTCATAGGAAAGTCCACCAGCTGGTCAATGTCCCTGGTCACCAGCTGCTTCTGCGTTTCTCTCTAGATTTTGGGATCCCTGCGCTTATTGCTTATTGACTCCCGTCACACCTGCCATTGGTCTGTGACATCACTCTGAGGCAGGTGGAGGATGTTTCAGCAGCGAAGCTGTCGCAGTTTCTAGGGGAGCAGAAGTAATTGATAGGCTAAATCTTCACCCGACGTGATGATGATTGCAAACCCCGGTGTGTTCTGGGAGGTTTGTAGAAACAAGGGGGATTACGGAGTGTTCCGTGGAGAAATGTGACGCCTCATGTTAATGTAAGTGTCAGAGAGTTGCTGTGAATTTATGGGGCAGTGACGGCAAAAGTTCATTGACAAACCTGCACCTGTCCTGGTGGGAAAGTGCAGCCATTCTGGCTGGAAAACCCTTTTCTCAACCAGCTCAGGACTAAATCCAAAATTAAATCTGATGTTTAAAAATATAAGTGGATGTAGAACTACAGCAAGTAGCAGTGCAAAAACCTCTTTTTGGTTCATCCGAGCCAACCAGGATCCACAGTTGAGGGTGATAATTCTAGTGGATTAAATTCATAATTTCATGTCTGGGACAGGTTGAGAAGATTTCTGCATTATTTTACCAAAACATTGACTTTTCTGATTGTGTTTGGCACTTTTTAAGATATTGAAACCTTTACTTGGCATCTGATGGAGATTAGCACGGTTTACCAGCCAAGCATGACCTTCAAAGGTCAAGTTGACTTTTTTTATTTGTCACCTTTCATTTTTTGCTATGAGAATGAGGTGTGCGGAGCCATGTTTGTCCCTCAGTACCATTAGTTTGATCCCACCTTTTCACCACTACACTCAGCCAAAGGGAGGGGTTCGGGCCTCTTTACTTCAAATGCTGCCCCCACAACCAGACCTTGAATGAGCCGATGAATGCACACATTCTAATGACACCCGTTTGTGATTTGACTTGCTTATATAAGGTTAGTAAGGAATTAATACTGCAAACAATTCATACATTTTGATGCACAATTTACTGCTAAGAGGCGTTATGAAGCCTTTGTAAACAAAACAGGGTCATTTTAAAGGTCTGTATTTGGTACCAGTTCAAGTTCAAGTTATGAGTTTCACAGCGTTCATTTGCAAAATATATACGTGTCATACACATGAGACACGAAAGGTCATATATATAAACAGAGCTTTGGCATTGGTGATATCACTGTGATAGCTGAGGTCAGCTGCAAACAAGGTGACCATGACTTCTGTGTGTTTCGGCGCAAATTGAATGAACTGGTTTGGACAAACACAAACACTCTCAAATCATCAGGACTATGACGGAAAAGTATTATGATTCCAATGACTTTGAATCACACACCGTGCACCAGTTTTGCATGCTCCAGTCACTGTCAAATAAACCCAACAAAACCAAAAGCAAAACCTAATAGAGCCCACATCGATTAGCTTTCACTTGGATCAGGAATAAATAAATCAGTTTGAACTTAAATACACGACAAGTACAGAGCAACAAATGACTTACCATTGATATCGGCCACTGTTGTGCAGTCGGGGAAAAAGAGAGAGTTGCATTTCAATACGATTGACCAAGTCAGGTTGATGAGTGAAACAACACTGGAGGCGAATGTTTTTAACAAGACAGGAGAGTTGATTATCAGCATGCATCGTACGAAGGGTGTCGTTTTACTGTGTTTTGCGGCACAATAAATGTTTTACTGCGATGACTTGGCTAATTTTTACGGCCACCACCGAGACTCGGTCCAGGGTGAGCGACACTGACCGTGCTCGGCCGCAGCTTTGAGCGTGGCCTCCGTGTGAGAGGATCCGAACGGGTTCCTGATGAAGCGACGTCGCCGCCTTAAATCGTCCTCCCAGTAGTCCAGGCGCCAGAACTCCCTTGGTCGGCTGCAGCGAGACAGAGGTAGCACATGTGTTAGCAATTACCAGCCAGCATGGTATGGCAGCTCAGCATTAGCACTTGGTCCGAGCAGCATACATAAAGCCAGCTTTGTCTTTGGCTCTTTTTTTTTTTTTTTTTTTTTTCTTTTAAACATCGCTGATCACTCTTGAGAAAGAGCAGCTTAAACACAAGATTAGACGCTAAATCAGTAAATCAAAGCGAGCGACAGTATCTGCTTCAAAGAGGTCAAGGTTTAGCCTTTTTTTTCTGCTGCAAATCCTCTTTGAGAATTTGATCCAAGAACATCACAGCGGAATGCACAAATGACAGCATGATCATTTTACACACGCATTTGTGGCACGTGCGCGCATTCTAGGCTCATTTCAAGCACAGCAGGAGACCTTTCACAGCGCTCGTGGTAAGGATGGGCCACTACAAACAGGGGGACAGACAGCATCACCGCATTTTTCAAATCAATTTTCTCCTGACAGAATGAGGAAAAGGGTTCATTTCCCCCCAAAAAAGTTTTTTTCTAATTAGGTTCAAATGGCAGACGCAAAAAGGTACATTAAACTCCCCATCTTATCTTTGGGATTTCTAGGGAAGCCAGTCTTTAATAGGCAGGAAACGTGTGAATTCATCAGACAAATGTGATCATAATGTAGATTCATAAGCCTGGCCATGAAAACAAGTATAAACTTTAAGTCATAATTTTGTGGGCTCCACCATGAAACATGATGGATGGAACCTGAAAGATTGGGGAAATGATTTTGAGTGACTCAAGAAGTTGCGTTTCAAGCCACTTTTAGCTCATGTTTTTGAAGATGATATGGGCATATGGCTTTCAATAGCGGTGGTTTGTCCGTCTGTCCGTCCATGTGCAAAATAACTTGATAAACTTACAGAAGGATTTGGATTACATTTTTAGGAAATATGAGAAATGGGACAAGAAACAAATGATTGCAACTTTTTAAACCTCGACACTTTAAGAGAAGATCCCCTCAGTCAAACGGAAATGCTACACAGCAAAGTGTGGTACTGTAAAACCTAAGAAGAGGCTGAGATGAAATAAGCTTCTTACTGTCTCAGACAGCCTTTGCATCGCACTATGTGATCTCCAGTGGTTTTAACTGAAATGGTAACTCAGGTACAACAGTTGTGGCCCTCTTTATGCAAACCCGGATGCCCGGGTCTACAGTACACGCAAAGCTATAGATTCATGACTCATGCATCTCGTGTTAATTCATGATCCAATCCAAACAAAGTCAGTGAACAGGTTACTCCGAAGAGTCTGTTTTTCAACGCCTCTGCTGAACATTCACAAAGTTTACGGCTTCAGTAGCATAATGCAGGAACCCCTTCATGCTTTATGGGAGCTGCTCTTGAACGTCGGCTTAGCTGGCGGCTCCTCACAAATCTCTAGTCTGGCACCGAAGATCAGCCGAGGACTTTAAAGGTTAAATCATTTTACTCCTGAAAACTGAGTAAAAAAAAAAAAAAGACTATATCGCTGTAAATTAAAATATGTGCAAAAGGCTGAAGCAAACGTTGATATTTACAGGGAGCTCTACTGCATACAGACAAATAAAAGCGAAGGGGATGATAGCTTTCGGAGAAAAGCCTGTTTACGAGCAGAACTGAAAGTGGAGCTGTTGTTGAGGAAATATAAATCAGTGGACAGTCACATCTCGACTTCGTTGGTTTGAGGGGGACGAGAGTAAATCATGCATTTTAAGTGAAGACATAATTTAAATTTCAGGGTGAAGGTCTTTAGGAAAAAAAAATACTTGGCAAACGTAGCCACGGATGACTGTGTGTGCTTTCAGAAGTGAACTTGTCATCGCTCTAGTGAGTTTCCGCTAATGAGAATTTTGTGCCTTTGAAAACGCGTGTGTATGTCGCTATCTATTCTTTACACGGGAGAGTGAGTGTATATGTGTGTGTTTATGTGGCTGTGCATTCATGGAGGAACGCTGGTGTCCCCAAGTATGTGCTCGCAGAAGGGCATTTATGTCTTGTACTGGAAAGCAAAAGGTGCGCGTGCAACTGGTTAAGATCCTCTGTTGTGCGAGTGTTGGAATGCATGCTTACTGTCCTGACAGCCTGCGTGTTGAGAAAGAGAGAGTATTGATCTGTGTGTACACAGGCATGTGCAGCTGTACGTTTGTGCAAGACTGAGCCTGAAGTCAGTGTGAGTCTGGATATGTCCTCCATGTATTTGTTTTGTGTATATGCTGCCTGTTTACATACATGCGTGTCAGAGTGTGTGTGTGTATGTGTAAATGCGGTTGTCCATCTGTGAAAGAAGGATTGTTTCCTTGTGCGTTTGTGTGTAAGAGTGTGTTCACGTTTAAAGCCTGTGTATATGAGGTAGTGTGCGAGAAAGAATGCTTGTGTTTGGCGCGGATAGTTTGTGGTCGTGTTGAGATGAGTGTGTGTGTGTATATATATGTCCGTGCTCAACGCTGTTTCTCTACTTGCAATGTGCACATTGTACGTACACAACTGTCTATCTTTGCAAGAGTTTTGTTCAAGTCAAGTATCTCAGCTTGTGTGAAAGTGTGCATATTTGAGTGCTAGTTTCAAACAAGTGTGTTGGTTTACAGCACATGGAGGTGTGTGACGAGTGTGAGCCTGAAAGCCAGTGAGGAGAATTTGTGTGTCGAGTGTGTGTGTGTGTGTGCTGAAATGAAGTCGGGGATCCATCAGGGGACGCGTATGTGCAGAAGCAGATTTCTCAGCGGTGACAAAGACGGGGCTCTGTGTCTGCGTGTGATAGCCTGGCAACACAAATGGCCACTTCATCATCCTGCCTGCTCCGGTATTCATCTATAAAAATAATTATTAAGGCCACGCATGATGCACCGGCTCTGAATCAGGACGCACCCGTCTCTTATCCCCTGGCGGAGGGGAGGGGGTCTCTGTGTAATCCACACAATGCACCACAATCCATCAGGAGGGGAAGCATCGGTTGGAGTAATTAGTCATGGCACGGGGTGCAGGGACGGGGGGGTGGGGTGGGGTGGGGGGTTCTGCCTCTGCCAGTCACGTTCACCCTGCACAGCCATGAACACGCCACAATGAGAGCCCTAATGACGGGCCGCTGGAAGAGCAGGACCGGGGATGAGAGATACCTCATCATCAATCCCAGATGAGGGCTCCGCCGTAACAACAGCGGAGATGCACGGCGCCACGCGACCCCCCCCCACACACCCCAACCCCCCCACACCACACCACACACGGAGCGCGCTTCTGCAAAGATGATACATTATTCACAACTCATCCATCCTTCCGGGGCATCTCTGGCAGAATTTACCGAAGCGCCATTCTTCAGAAGAACAACAATTAAAATAACAAAGGAGTGTGTCGTGCTGAGCTCGCGCAGACCGCTAGTGTAATTAGTAATTAGTCTGGTCATAAAGGGTGTCTGGAACGAGTCCTCGTTAAGTCGCAGTGGTTAGACGACCCAGGAGGCGGAGACACCAAGAAGAAGATTCTCACCAGATTCTCACCACAATGCCATGAAATTCAAACAAACATACCGTAGGATCTTGCAATGACAGAATGTAGAAGGCTCGATTTGTGGAATAGAGGAATTTAATTCATTGAATTAATTCAAAATTGAGATTAACCTCTGCCTTATGACATGCTTCCACATTTGATCAACTAATGGTAGATTAACATCCAATTCACACAGTTGAATTTCCACTTCAGAGTTTCAAGCGTTAAACACACTATTGAAAGAATGAATGTCTAAGAAAATAGCAAAAACAAACTGCACAGCACAAACTGATGGTAGAATTGCCCCCAATGTAGGCAGCGTTTATGACACAAAAAATAATCCCTAAATTTCGGAGCATTCCCGATTCCGCAGCAAAAAGAGAAACTCCATTGTGGCATCTCATGTAGTAGGATTTCACTGACTATTTTCACCCAGTTTCCAACCATTTCAAAGACATTTTGAAGACACTTTCTCCACAGGCCAGAGGTCCACTAACAGCACACAAACTAGCTTAACTCACAACCTTTCTGGGAACGCTACTTGAGCAGAGCCAGAGGGACTCCACCGTGATTTCAACTACTTTTTTACATTTATGGATTTTTTCCAAGCAAAAAAATGCTTTTAACAATCGCATTAGGGATCATCAAATATGTATTTAAGTAAAATAAATAAATTTTAAAGGGATATAATCTCACACAATGAAAGAAAATTCGTCATATGAAGGAAAACATGGCTTGGACATCAAAATTAGATCAGAGTATTGAGTGTCTCTGTGTCGAGTCTTGGTACGTTTAAATTCCTCAACACTTAAATGAATGACTTCCATAAGCGAACCATAAAATTCCACTTGACTCCCCCTCTGGCAGAGGAGTCGCGGTAATATCGCAGCGAGTGTTTTCCTAAGCATGGTAAGATATGCTAATGACATGACCTTTACCGTTGCTCGCAGGACGCGGAAACGCTTTCATATTTCTCAACAAGCGGGCGCACTTTGGCACAGACCGCCATTCATAACCTTTCGACAAAATTAATTTGGGCTCAGTCAATGAGGACAGGCGCGCAGCATGATCTCAGCCCTAGTGGATTCCATATTAATTCCAGGTGCTATTGGCAGCCCTCAAAGTGCACAAATATTGCCTCCATCCCGCGAATCACTCAGCTGTCATTTGCATAAACCATGTATTTGGGGGTAACGGCAGAGTGGGGCTAGATGGAGGACTTGTCATGTCGCTGGTTGCGATGGTGCCGGCTCTTTGTCAAGCCGTGGCAGTGATCGCCTCACCGGTATCTCCAGTCTCAAATTAAAAAATGAAAACTACAGCAAACACATTGGTGGAGAAATGGTCCTCCATGATTAAGTCTCGCCAAAGCGATTTCCTAATGCGCATCCTTCCCTCAGAGGAAATCATGTGTGTACGTTAATTTACCTTCTACAATGTTGCTCACGATATTTACCCGAACAGGTCTTTCAACTCATTTCTTTAGCCCCCCCAAAAAAACGGTACAATGGCCGCAGGAAAGGCCGCAGGTTTTGGGAAGATGATAAGTTTGGGTCATATATGACTGGGGATTATGAAGAGAAACGCATGTTCGTGGAGGACAAAAGTGTGTCTGCACAACACAACACAAGCTGACACTCGATTCTTTTTTTCATTGGGGTTAACCATGAATAAATAAGGGACTATTAATGACCACTCGCCCACTTTACTTATTCATTGAAATATGAAACTAATTGCATCACTAGAAAATGGCATCCTCCGGTTTGCATTATTCGCCCCTCTCCCCTTCACACCGCCGTCGTTACCACTCCTCCCAATTAAGTCCAATTTATCCCAGAGCTTTCAAAAAGCCATATTGCATCTCAGTATCATCAGCAGCTTGTGAGGATCAAAGCGCTCCCCTGGGTCCAGCGGCTTCAGAGCAGCACCGAGCACAACACGGCCAAACCACTTAAATGCAAATGCAGCACCTCTAATTACCGCCGGCTTAATGTGCGACTAACAATTAGTGGCCATTACACTCGGCGTAAATTCACAGACAAAAAGACAAATAATTACAAGCTAATTATATCAGATTTCAGGGGTGACAGTAGACGCTGATCAAAGACCGTGGTGTTAACAAGCAATTTGTTCGTGATGCAAAAATAAATCAAAACCACAATATCCCCAGATTTCACGCCTTGACATGCCCCAAAATGAAAAAGGGAACACAAATCCAAGAGGGTACCTCCATAAGGAAACCACTATTAACTACATCTGTTCTTCACTGAATTGTGCGTGTGTTTTGTGTGGAGAAGTCAGGGCCCAAACAGACCTCAGATACAACTCATTCCAGTTCTACTAGTTCAAAACATTGCAGTTTACGTCATTTAGTCGATAAACAATGTCTGCCAAAAATATACATTTTAAGGTTGTGCACTGCATTAAATGACTGTGACTTCGGACATGACCTGTCTCAGGGTGTTCAATAGCTGAGCCAGGTGTGTTTTGAGGTGACTCGCGTAAACAACAGAGCAATGCACCACTGTACCACTGTTTAAAAACATGGAAATGGTGTAGGGCAAGAGGCAGGGGACACCAGAGAAGGGAGACCAATATATGAACAACTACTGGCATTCACCTGCTGCTAACCGAAGAGTTATGAAGTGTTCAATTCCTGAAGAAAGCGAAGGTGGCGGCAGCAACACCCTACGTTACCACAGTATTATTCATTCCTATTGTCCAGTGGCTGTTTACAAACACCGTTATCTCTCATGAAAGCATAGCGGCAGCAGCCGTCTCACACCATTGGAGCTTGAATCTGGAACCATCTGCACATTTTTCCTGTGATTCTGACAACACGCTTTCACAACCATTTATCAAAACTGCGGCGAGGTAATGAGGGCGGTCCGGACCGGAGGTGCATAATTCCGCCATTACTGTCCAATTGTAATAATCTTCTGACCTCTACCTTTCACAGACGATCTTGAACGCAGTGACAAATCTGGAGTTCACAGTTCTATCATGCGGCAAAAGAGGCGCACAACGTCTGGCAAGATGTAGTCATTGAGTTCAGCCCCTCCTCCGCAAATGCTACATGTATTCCACAGGCCTTATAGTCAGGCTTATCAAGTGCATAACATGGGCTACATCACCATTTAAAAATTGTTTTAGGCCTTAAAATCTGCAAGTCCAGGAGGATATGACTTCTGGAGGTAGGGAATAGAACTGGAACCCTGCGGGGGGGACACCATGGACAGGATGGACATAGGAGTGAGTAGGAATCGATTTGAACTTATGTATCTCTAACAAGAACTTTGTGCTTTTAAAACCTCAAGAAAACTGCTAGTTTTGTGATTTATTTTATGTTGTGGTCTCAAATGTGTGGTTAATTATCTGCTATTAGAAGAGCCAATTCAAGTAAATGTTTCAGTTACACCATTATGTTATTACTGTATAAAGACATTATCCAACAGGAATATTTTTCAGTCTTATCCTTTCAAAGACGCGGTGCTCTTGAACTCCGCCATAAAGCAGCAGAAGTAAATACGTCTCAAGAACAGATATAAGCTGTAGCCCAACAAGTAAATGATGATGCTCTCTCCTCTGCACTCTATATCGGGAATAACAGTATTTTATGTGTCCTTCTTTAATGCGCAGGGAAGCGCTGGATTTCAAAGATAAAGGTGATTTTTTGGCAAATGGTGAAAGTAGCAAAATAAATGACCTGCTGGTGCTGTGGTGTAATTACACCGGCTGGGAGCGTACCAATCTATCAAGAGAAAGAGAGGTGGGGGCTGACACGCCGTGAAGGGGTTAGTCAAAGGAGATAGCCTTTGACTAACTACTGGCCTCTGCCAATCGATACCGTGCAGATATTGCGACAGGGATAAAGAAGAAAAAAGGCCTTAAAAACTTCCCCGATGGCTTTTCATTCCGTTATCGATCAGCACCTTTTTTATCTTGACCTTGGTCACCACGGCCGTATACTTTCTTTAAGGTTCATGAAAGTCATAAATCTGCTCCAGTCAGGCTGAGGTGCGGGCAGTCAGGCACGGAGGTGGAACCGCAAAAGGGAGGGAGAGGGACGCCCACACCTTTCAGGAGTACACATTTTGATTGAATATCTGTTCGTATAAAAGTGATACTATCACAATGAAACTTTCTTCACAAGCACATAGCAGTGTGAAAGTCTAACAATGCCTGTCGCCACAGCAAAGATGCACAGACATGGCTCAGCCCAGGAAGCAGGCAGGGCTTCTGCGAAAGTGGGGGAGCATTACTTTGAGTCTCTGGTGGATGACAGAGCTCCTCAGCTTTACCCTCAAGGAGAGGCCGGCCACAACAGGAAGACAGACAATTTGTTCTTACAGTCACCGCCAATCCATCGGATTCTGCTTTTCCGTGCGTTTGTCAAGTGCCTCTCTCGCAGGAACACTTTTATCTCAGAGTCACAGACGTAAACCAAGACTGAAAAAGGTGACTATGGCTCACAATGGATTGTGAGATGACAAGTCCTTCAGAACTAGCAGTTGGCCGCTGTGGTTACACTTGGCTATACACATGGAAAAGGTCACATCAAAAACTTAATTTAGAAATATTTGCTCCAGTTGCTTCTTAATTATTAGAATTGCTTCATATGTACCACAAACAGTCAGGGGATTTAATCATTTACACTTGGGAGTGGTTTGGCTTCCATTTTTGGCTGATGCACTTAAGACCCTTTTTGTAAAAGTAACTGCACATTGTGAATATTGCATCTGATGCTTGATTTGGAGAAAATCCTGGATACTACCACTAACTACGAGAAGCAACACCAAAAGCAGTCGATCATGACTTGAGCTGAAGAAGTCACAAGGACAGTACACGTTTTATGACACAAATGAATGCTAAATCTGATCGACATGAATAAATGAAAACAGTTTGTTAAATAGTGAATGAGAGAAAAACAATGGCGCACCGAGCTGAAATGCCTTTGCTGTCAAACTGCATAAAACTGTAGCGACTCAGCGCTGAACTTAATCAACAAATCATTCCAAAACGTTTATTGACTTCTTTGACGCATGACACAACTGCCGAGTTAACTGTTTCACCATATGTACGTTGGAGCCGAGATCCCCAGAGCAACGCTGTAGCATGTTAACATATGGAGATCATCAGCTGTTAATATGTTCCAACATGACACTTTGTTACTGTTGCTCACAGCCCAGCCACTGTACTGTATATACAGTCGATGTAAATGTTATCCTTGAGACTAAATTCTGATTCATATCCACCAGCTCCACAGCAGCGTCGGGCCCTGGTGGCACGTTATTTTACATAACTGATTGAATCCCCTTCTGTCAAGCTTCAGCAGTGATTTAAGGGACATCGGGGTTTTTGTCCCTTTCATAACTTCTGTCCCAGACACGTCCGCGCGCTTGATTAATGAGGTGGGGACGTTCACATCAAATCCATTTCAGTCCGGCTCGGTCGGAGAGTTTACAGACGAACAAAAGTGGAGATAGCCTTGCATTTGTTTTGGCTCCGAGTTTTGCCTTCTGTTTATGTCTATATCAAGACAGATGGATGTCCACAACTTGAGACCCGGCTAATTGGTTTTGAAGTAGTTGGGATGGGGAGTAAAGGAAACTAGCTTTTCTGGCCAGTGCCAGACAGAAGGATACACAGCAGCCACCGCTCACTATTCCAAAGTCAGTTTTTGGAATGTTAACTTGTTTCCCTACGCCACCTGCGGTGCTGCCGGAGGCCTCTCCAGATGAACTCCGAAGACCCTTGCAATTCATTTTGGGATAATGTACCACAGCCACCTCTGCAGCCAAGCTGTAACTATGCCTGACGGTGACCCCCTGCTGCTCGGCGCTGAAATATGTTGAAATAAAGGCATGACTCAGCAATTCTTGAATATCCCAATATTAAAAGATCAATTTCCTGTCACACCAAATTTACGATGCAACCAGCTGGTAGACGGACTTCTACATAGCCCATATTTAAGTTTGCATACCTCAAAAGATAAGTAGCACATTTGGTCATGAAGCAGTAGCCAATACATATATGTTGTAACAAAAAAGAAATGTGCAGTAAAAACCAGTATTTGTTGGATTATAAAGTCAAAATGTTTTTGGATTCTGTCTATGGTATCATGACTAACATCCCAAAACGATTAAGTTATATACTTGAGTCTCATTAGTTGCCAGGTGACGATGACTCGCGTCATTTCCAGACGATACATTTTCATGCAGTGTGAACTCCTCACTATTTAAAGTCATATAAAATCACATATTAGTAGAGACCAGACACTTGGTGTGTGCATACACACACATACCAAAAAACAGTACTTTTGTCCAGTCACTTCCTCACGAAAAACACCTCTCCTGTCTCATCCTCTCCTCCATCCTTTGCTGTTTCTTTGTCTTCCTGCCGCTCTCGTGTCACGCATTTCCGAGAGCTGGTGTACTCTAAACAGTTATGTTCTTGTTTCCTACGCTTATAATCCACACTGACGTGCTGGAGTCCCATTTCCTTTTTCAGCTCTGCGTGCGCAGCAACAGCACCGGTGGTTCCATTAAACATACACAAGGCCACACGGACATTGTGCAGGCCCGGCTTCAAGCACATGCATTACGTCCAGTATTATGTATCATAATTGTGATTTAGGTCAGGAATTAAAACATACAATGGATCTGGCTGCCACGGCTTCTCATGCACTCATTTATTAAACAAGAGAGTAGAGAACAAGCGTCTGGGCTCCGCTCTGTGCTTAACACAGAGATAGATACACTGAGGCTGAGAGGCCTGGTCTTAAGGGTCGAGGAAACAACATGAACACACTCTGCCTCCATCTACTGTGCAGCTTGAAGAGCCAAAAGAAACAATAATAAAGCAATGAATTATATTATTGTAAGCAGTCCCCCATGTCGATCACGATGGAGGACAGCATTTATTTTCAAACGGCCACGTGAAGCAGGATCGAGTGGTGAGACGTTGAGTTAGAACCTATTGTCTGTTAAACGCTTATAAATAATCTTCTGGCGCTGACTACAACAGGCTTCCACTTGCACTGGAGCTCCAATCATTAATAGATAATGATCTGAAAAAATGAGAACGAAAACACCTTTTCTGTAAGTACCTCCAGAGGCTTCCGTCCTCAATAAGGTGCTGGCAAACTGACATAGTAAAAGATAAAATAGTAACCCTAATATCAATAGTTTATCCATTACAGGTCAGCTCACTGTCTAGCGGAACAGTTACAAAGCTGTCCATTTTCAATCTCACAAGGCCGATCGATACGGAGGCATGCTGTTTAAATTTCGCCGCTATTGATTTTCTCTATAACACCGCAACCCCGGAGCATTCATCTTTGTGAAGGAAGGGAGATTTGATTTACTGAGGAAAAATTGGAGTGCACATCACAAAGATTTTTCGAGGGGCGGGTGTGTGACATGCCAAAAGATGGATGTCCCTTGGCTGGGAAGCCTCTCGCCTAAGGGCGTCCATTAAAGCGCCGGTGCTGCAGAAAATGAGCTGCACCAATGAGGGAGGAGGAGCAGGAGTCGCGGCCGGAGGTGTGCATTTCAGGGGTGTTTGTCGGGATGAGGAATAAATAGAATGCAGACGCCGTCTTCAAAAGAGAAAGCAGGTTTCAACTAACATTAATTATGTGGTCAGAATCCAGATTGAGGCAACAAAAGGTTAGTGGTGATAACAAGCCCATCCAAATGGGCCTGAACTTATGATCTAAGATATTGTCCATCAGAAAAATATCTCAGTGGTGGCGATATAGAGTCTGTAACCAACTCTTGTCAGTGGAACACACCGACACAAACAATGGTGGATGATGGCTACTCAGTACAGCTTTTTGACTGACTCAAGTTTGAAGGGGTTGGTTTATTCAGTGACAGCATCTCATCCTCTGCTGTTTCAATGTTTTCAAAAATGACTGTCTAGGCATTTGCTCTCATGACATCACTCTGGCAGACAATCTGATGGCCGGAAACACTCACCAGTGATGTCACCTCAGTCGATTCATAGAATAGAAATAGAAATGAACATGATACGACTGAATCATTCTCATTCCAAAAAAATTAAGGCACGACTGAGAAGCTATCGTTTTACATTTACCAATCCCATTTTAGGAAATTCTGTTTAGCAGATATCCAACTCAGGCCAAAATTAATGACTGAAATAAACTTTGCTGCTTCATTCGATCCCTGACAAATATTGAATCACACAGTGATCAAAGAAAACTCCTCTCAGTAGACAGTAAACATCAGCCCTGGCTAAGAAGAGCTCGTGTATCATGCTCCAGCTGCACTCTCCGTCCCTCCACCACTTCACTTCCTGCATACAGAGTGAATTTCCATGGGACATTAGTCAGCCTATTAGGATGCAATAAAAGGCAGGTATGAGAGCTGGGAGACAATAAGCGAACGTGTTCAGCCCTCAGAGTCCTCCATCATCTGGACTGCGTCACGCTAAAGCTGCCACAAACGGACATCCAAAACAACGCAAGACGAGAAAAGGTTCTGTGATGATCAATACTAATATTTTAAGACAAAAATGTGAAATATATCTTTATCGAATTTAGATAATTATTGGATACATTTTGGTGATGGTCACTCTATATGCAGAAGCAGATATACATCAAGACATTTTCGATGTTTATCCAAGGCCCAGATCCCTGCCAGGTTTCGGGGTAATAACCAGCCTCCAGCACCTGGTTCTGCTGCTGGTTGGACTTTTCAATGAAAGATATCTTTGCGATGATCACATGGCTTCACAAGGTTTTGGTTTATTTATGTGTAAGTTGTTTAAATATGGTCATTGATCACAAATGAAATCAGGAATAATGAATCAGTTCTATTAGTTGAATGGGACCCAGGTCCATTTTTTCGGGGGAAAGGTGGGCTTTGAGATCAAAAAGGTCAAGACCCCTGCTTTAGGGGAACCCTAAAAAAAACACTTAGGCGTGATACTAAAATATATTTCACATGCCTGTAGTTGGACACCATTAAAATAAATTTGGATGTCAAAGCAGATCCACTTGGGATCATGACTACGGCGTCAATCTCCTGGCTGTTGCTTAGACCCAAATGCAAAAGGACTGACAGTACAGGTAAGGGACCTAGTCCAGCCAAATGCGATGAGGGGAAAAATGATGTCTGTCTGGTGTTTCATTTGAGTCCATCTCACAGGAATCATTAACATCGTCTCTATATAGAAAGTACAGAGATGCCGTGTCTCCAGGCAGAGACATGACAGGCATGGACAGATGAACAGGTAGTTGGCCAATCTGTCTGGCTGTCTCTGCGCTGACCCGCAATGACTGACAAAGGCGTAAAAATGATAGATGCTGCTTTTGTCTGGTGGAAGAATCCTCCCCGGACACCAACTGATGCACCACAGCAGGAACATGTAAGAGCAAGAAGGACAAAAGGTGGACGAGAAAGAAATAAAAGTGTGTGTTCAGAAGACGCAGATGGAAGACAGCAAGCGGGGAAATGAAAATGTGAAAAAACACCTCTTTCCTCCGGAGGCCGAGGCTGCTGTAAGCTGGATATTAAGACACAAATTGCATTCAGGCGGGTCAGACAGTGTCAGAAGATATTAGATGCCTGCTGTGAGGAGGAAATACAATTCCCATCAGCTAGTGAGAAAATATTTTCATTTTCAGACCTCTTATTGAGTGCAAACTTTGGGGAATAGTTTTATGGCATGTGAACAGGAAGGGTTGAATTGTACACCAAAGTAACAATGAGGTGGTGCTTTGCTTTTGCCTTTTTCTGGAGTTAAAATTAACTTTTCACAGATGGACGTCCGCAGAAATACTGAGGTGGCATATACAACTTGCTTTTTATCCTTGAGATTTCAAGTGACTTAAGACGTCTGTTGTGTCAATGCAGGTTTGTTTCCCTCCAGCAAATAAATGCAGCCTGTGGCGGCTTTTGTGAGCTGATCAAATATGAAGAAGGATGGCCAGGGATCACTGACACACATGAGCAGCAAAGGCTTGAGAATGGGGCTCTACTCATACAATTAACTTCAAATGACATTCAAGTAATTTCTCTGTTTTTTACTAAAGTAAAACCTTAAAAAAATCCTGACTAGCTGATAAACCTTCCCCTTTCCTGTCCATCAACATGTCAAAGAGTCAGTACAAATCTTTCTATGTACAAAACCAACAGAAAAAATATATATAAAATGAGAAAACCATAAAAACAAACAAAAAAAGAGATAGAAATCCTTCCTAAGTAAAGGGCCAAAATCACCTGTAGCGTCGCTATCCGAGATAAGCCACATTTATGCACATATATTCATGAGCTAAATGGTCATGCTAGCACCTAAATGTAGGGGGAAATGTCAAGGAACATTACAACTGTATTTATTGTAGTATTTTGTACATGCTTCCACTGAGTCATATTGTTAATTTTATTACTTGTATTTTATTTTAATTAAATACTTCCATAAATTAAATAATCTTTACAATAACATTAATAAATGTATTCATAACGAAGTTTAAGTTGGCATTGATGGCGGCATAATTCCACTAAAATCATGAATAACTGTGATCAATAATCACCATTAGAACATCAAACAAAATGATTGCAATGGAGAATGATGAATGATGAACGAAGAATGGCTGCTGATGTCGATTGGAGAAAAGAAATGACTGAGTATAATTAAATAGTTTTGAAGGGTTGGGTGGATCATTTTAGTTCGTAGCTTGCAACCCGAGAATCAAAGATTCCTGTTGTTTTGTATTTGATGAGCTAACAACGTCCAGATTTGAAGCTAGAGATTTGTTTACGATATGAATGTCGTGGTACCTGCTGTTGCCATGACAACCATAAAGTGGACTTTGAGGTAAAAACAGATCAAGCTTTGCTGAAAAGGTCAGATGTCCTTACAGATTACCACTTCAGATTTCCAGTCAAATAAAGGACCAGTTTAATAAATCAGCAACTCGAGTTTAAGTCTACGCACAAGCCAGTGTCTCCATCACAAGACGTTTGCACAAGCAGGACTCAAAAGGAAAAGGGGGCACCAAACAAATTCAAATCATATGCAGGTTTACATCCCCATTTTTTTTCTCTGCTTGTTCTTTCACGGAGTGCCAGATGTTTCTCCTATGCCCGCATACCTCGGGCTCTGGTGCGAAGCCGTACCACCTGACCTTCACAGTAATTGACCAAAAATATTGATGTAATGGCACAGGACTGATTGTGATTTATTAAAAGAGCGCTGCACTCCAAGGCCTGGTGCCAATGGCTGCCTGCGCCCATCGGCAGCCATTAGGAAAACCATCAATAGCACAGCGGCATAAAAGGCTGGTAATGGGAGACTTTAGCTGGCCGAGGAACGTGGAACTCAATCTCCATAGTAAATAGCCTTGTGCTGCTTGAGTACCGGCAGCTTAAGCACAGAAAGACAAACCGGGAAAAAAAAAGAGGAGAAATAGACCACATCTTGATGCAGGAGTGAAGGAAAACAAAAGAAGCCAGATATAGACTTCAGATCCACTAGGAAACTAGCTCCGGCCAGACGAGTCTCCGGGGAGGCGGTTCAGTCTAACAAGCGTGAGGCAGCAGCCGTGTCTGCAGCTCTCTGTTACACACTAGCAGCACAAACAGCCATCATTAGGTGGAGCTGCACTGGCTTTTCCTGCCTATTTGTCCAAACAAACACAGAATCCTCTCCTTCTTAACGGGTGCAGTTGAAATGACCTTCATCTGCCTCCCGAGTCAATGCATCATTCCAACCACATCTGACACCTTCACCTTTTCAAAATGTATTTAATCCAAGGATTGAGGGATGAGACGAATTATGATGAGATTAACGTCATCATAATGGCTGTAATACACTTCATGACTGAGAAAAATTAAGTTTAAGAGGCAACAGTACAATTCTGGACACATTATATACATATTACCGTGAATTTTAAATTGATGTGTTTAACCCTCTACTGCATGACGTTTTAATTACAGGGGAAAACACATTTCACCCTATTTGAAGGTCCTTATAAGATGTAATACAAAAATCTATACATGATTAGGGACACCCTTTAAAGAAACCTTTATTAATAGAAAATAAATAAATAAATATTGATCGCTTGAGTTTGACACACTTTAACTGAAACGTTTTTGAGTTATGGAAAGAGATGAGTTCAAACATCAAACAAGGATTTTAAAAAGAGGACAAATTGATTCTGGCGACCCAAGTGTCGATGTCACCATAAAGTTGACAAGACAAAAACAGGCAAACAGAGTAGACGCACAAAGGTATTGGACAAGAAAATCATAAGTTCATCATCACTGACCCGATCAAAAAGAAAAAGGAAAACCTGATCAACCATTTGATACACACCACAATTGGTGCGTCGAATTGAAGCAGCATTCAAACGTGTGAAGCGATATAATCTTTTGGTGGATCCACTGATTATTGATGGCATCATGAGCCCATATCTGGACTTACCTTAGCGATGAACCTCCCCAAGCGCCATGTTTGTCAGTCAAAATGTTGACTATCTTTTGGATCAGCTGAGTGGCGGTCACATGGTCACGATACTTGGCTGCACGGATGAGGTGATCGCACATTTTCTCCTCGTCTCGCTTCTCGGCTGCGTACTGGGCACAGTTGGACTGAATGAGCGAAGCACATTGACAAAAAGCAAATCAAAGCATTTTTATCAGACTTGACTTTCTCACAAGAACACAACATGTCACAGCTGAACAGTGGGCTTCACATTCTGCTAATATCAGTGACAAAGCAAAACATCCATTTCTTCCACACACAGAAACTCCACCGCCAGTGAAACCAAATGAAAAGCCACAGGGTCATTTTCGTCCTGATGTCATGTTGATTAATAACACTGGACACGTATTTACTAAAGCCCTCCGGCGCAACAAACCACACGATACCTTGAATGGAAAGGGAGGACATTTTTCTATGTCGGAATTTGTTATCATAATGGGCCTTTGAACTCTGTAGAAACGCTAAAACACCTTCTGAAAATAGCGGTGGTAATTTGAAACACTGGTTTTCTTCTCGGAACCAATTTCACTTGCAAAGTAGGTTTGGACCTGCAGGCTCGTGCTGGAAGTTCTGTCTCGAGGTGGGGAAGGAAGCATTGTGTTTCACCCCAGATACTTGAGGATGCAGATTTACCAGGTGTTCATGCTTTATTTATTCAACTAAATGAAGTAAAAGAAAAGGTCAACATCAGGGGTTGGATGTGGTTGGGTTCCAGGTTCCTTTGACAGAATTGAGGTCTGATAGCTTGTGTGTAGCGGTATTTTCCAATAACTTGAGCAAAGTTCCTTTAATTTTACGTAACATATTTAAGCGTTTTAACTCATTTTACTGGATCAATCTTTTTGTGAAGATCCTCAAACAAAAGACAAGAACATTTATTCCTCCAAAAATGTAGTCAACTACAAAATTAAAAATTGATGCCAATATTGACAAAAAAAAAAAAACGAATGAACGTATAAAGCCTTTTGGATGCTTATAGTTTGATGCATCTCTGTGGATCCCCACAGCAACGATAAGGAGTATGATACAAAAAGGTATCACTGTTTAAAGGTTATATTATTGGTCATTTTTGCACAATAATTCCAGCAATGCATGTGATCTTATTTAACACGTCAAGCACTTTTAAAGAAAGTCTGTTGTGTTATGAGACATCAATGAACAATTTGATTCAGGTTTTTTATTACTTTATCTTATTTGGAGTCTTCAAAATAAAAAACAAATTGTTGCATTATCAACATTGAAAATGTACTACTTGCAAAAAAAAAGTAGAAGGTAGAAAAATAAATAACAGAGTCAGGAGGACGAGTGAAGTCGTATGAAAAGGGTAGTATTTGGGATCAGTCATCAAAAACAATGCCAGATGACGGCAGGGGGACAAGAAGGAGACGATGTCAGGACAGATCTGAGACTAAAGAGTGTAGTCAAAGGGAAGATGTGTTGGAGAGTAGTAGGCCCTGCCATGATGTATGGCGAAGATACCATGTAAAAGGAACCAAAGAAAACATCCAATGAGGAACATCAATGTGGTAAATGAGGACAAGAAGCAGACAGGTGTCAACAGATGATGACAGGTTCAAGCCGACTTGCTGTGGCAAGCATTGATGGAAGTTTAGAGGGGTCATTATTAAAGTAGACAGGTTTAAACTCTCAAGCGTGTGCAAATGCTTCATCACCTGACAGTGAAATTTACACCTGAACCCTCCACTATGTAATGCGTTTTTCTTCCTCCTCCAAGCCAAGGGTGACGCAGACCAACCCCTGAAATAACAACCAGGAAATCGAAAGGCAGAACCAAGCGCCATCAACAAGCATAGGCAGGGTTTCTCAGACATGGAAAAGACGGGTCATTGTTACTTGTGAAGATCATTCCACTGATGTGAAGTCAGAAAACTCACAAGAGCATTAAGAAGGACTTACAGTGTTATTATTAGGCTAAAATGAAAAAGTCTAACTTGGCGGCGTCCTCAGGAGCTGACGGTGTTGAACACAGAAACCATGGAGAGACACAAACAAACCTTCCCCGCCGTCTTTATGAAGGAATGTTGGGAAAACACAAGAACTACTTTTAAAGTGTCTCCCCCAGCTCATGAATAAAAACATAGCTCAAGGAATGCAGGAACGAGGACAGCAACCTTTGCAGAGCTCCTGCCAAGACAGAACACCGATGCCAGCCGGAGTGTTATGACTTACGACAGTGTAATCATTGGCAGCACCCTCTATTACCGGCCTCGGCTGACAGGGTCGGGGCTGCGTGGGTACTTGCTTCGTCAGAGGAGACGTTTTCGGTGAAAATATTGTAATAACGGCTGGCATTAATCGAGTAAATTACGCCGAGTCGTGTCCAACGCAATTCATCCAAGACTCATAAAAACAACTGTGGATTTGTGTTACAAGAAAATGGGCTGGCCAGGAAGTGTAATCATCCCCGAACCAATAAATCGCAAACAAATGTGGACTAGCAGGTGACCACCAGGGTACTTTAAATTTAATTACATATGATCGGAAAAATTATAAACTCCAAGCCAACCATTTTTCTCAAACCCACGAGTCAAACCTGGCGGCTAAATCTGGCTCAACAAGTCACTTCATTCGGCCTAGAAGACCTTCAAATGCAACTCTTTGGAAATCTCTTTGGCTTTCTGAATTTCCTGGCAGGGTTTGCCACCGCATATCCACCTATCTTGATCATCCTGCCTAGACCCACCCATATATGGATGTATCAAAAACAATGGCAATGTTGATCTTGCGCTGAAGCATTTTAGCTCTGCTGAAAGGTTAAATTCCGCGTCTGCTTGCTAGCTCAGCCCCTTACAATCTCGGGTTAACTTTTCATACAAGTCAAAACAAACATAAAACATGGCGGACATGACTAGCAACAATGGAAGCAAAAATCTTTCTGCAAACTTAACTGGTGTCATTTGTGTCTATCAGTGGGAGCGTGACAAATCTTATCCACTGTAGGCAGCAGAGTAGTAAACTTCTGTTTGAGGAGACCATAAAACTGCCTGATGTTGCTCCAGCAGCCTCAAAACCTCCAGCCTCCAAATCTTTCTCAAAACAATGCTCCTTGCAAGCCATTGTTCGCAGCATCGTGCGGCATTCATTCACACTCGCAATAACAGGAATAAAGTAAGGCTATTATTGTTTTTCAATTTATTCTAACACTTCCTCTAACTTTGAGGGAAGGTTTTGAACGTCATTAAATTAGGGGTTATTATGCAGTTCTTACTCACAAAAATATCATGGTTTTTTACACTAATCCTACAGTTCATCAACGCTGGCCTCACAACTGTCCTGTTGCACTACTCTTCTGTCACAGATCAGCAGTCTACTCCAGCCATTCCATCTTGCCAGCACTCAACTCTTCAGCTCTGTCCAATCAAACCAAAAACTATTTCACCTCAAAAGCACGTTGAAATTCATGAAGATCCCAGAGATGGTGGACTTGAACATTTATCCAGCTTGAATGACAACATGTACAAGGCCAAGCCTGAGCTCTAGCTTCACCCTGGGTGATCAGTGAATCAGTCGTGCGTTATGACAACTATTACATGGCCTGGATATTTTGACAGGGTTTCCTGCAGCACTGTATCGTATCGGAAAAAAAAACCTCCCTTCCTTCACTACGTTTTCCCCAAACCAAAAAAGAATTGCCACCTCACAAAAACGTAAAGAGACGTTGATGTAATTGGAAACCTTAAAATCACACCTTCAGCAACTCTTTTGTCAACCGACAGGAAGCTAAAATCATCTCGCAGCGCTCATCTTTATGTAACTATAAATGTAAAAAACTTCCAGTCAAAAACTACCAGGGCATAGGTATCATTTCTCTGAGGGATATAATTGTAGTATTAGAAAGAGACAACAGATTTCCCAGCGGTTGTGCTCTAACAGTGTGTCTTATCTAATGTTCTAGTTGTTGTCAGCTGATGTCTCCAATTCCCCCCCTTCTTCCATCTCGACGGTTAAGAGGGTTAACCAGCATAATGGGCCGAAGGATGGAGGCTCATTATAGGATACCAGCCCCATGTTTATCAATTAGAGTGACAGAGGAGTGCTGGTGTTGGTGCCACAGTGAAGCTCAACATGCCAGCTGACAAAAAAAACAGTGTCTGGGTTCAGTCCTAGAATAGGGATGAAGGAACCAAACCAGCAGAGATGTTATTAAAAGACTTGATTTGCAATCTCTAGACATTTGTGGCACATTGGGGTTTCAAAGCCAGGCGATCGCTCCGGGAGAATCTCCAATTTCTCACATACGTTGACAAGTCCTCCCTGAGGGTTTCATTTACAAACGGGCAGAGAAACTGTCCGGCCGAAAGCGAGACAAAAGACATGTCCTTGTCTAGCATCAAAGAATGCAAATACACTACAAGTAAAATCCTCCAGGAACACAATAGGAGTCTAAAGAGACAAGAGGATGAAATGAGAAAGGGAGGACGTTGGGGGTCGCAAAACACAAGTAGATGCCGAACCGGTCCTCCAATTGGTTTCAAAGAGATTCTCTTGCACTTGATCTCTTGCCCTCGAGTTTTCAAATTGCAACATAAAATGTCACCAGGGGAATTCAGACAATGGGCTTGTGGAAGAAACAGGGTGAAGGCAGGAGGTGGGGGAGAAAAATGAGGGCTTAAAAGTACAATGGCGAACAAAAGTCACCAAATGACAATGGCTGACAGCCACTTCAATCCTGAAATGATGCCTCTGTCATGTCGCGCTCTGGAGTATTGATTTTTTTTCCTTCTTGTTCTTGGAGGGCAGGAGGAGGAAAATAATCTAATTCAGTTGAAGGGGATCCCACAGCAAGAAAGGGCTATTGCTAGTCACCATCAAGGTTAACACAGGCACTACACTAATCATGGGATCTGGCTTGTGCTCCTGTTCGCCCTTGTGCTCCACTAACAATGTCTACAGTCGATCTTCAATGGACCGGTCATAATGTTTACTTGGCAGACTGTTCATCCCTGAAACCCCGAATTCTCCGGCTTCAATTTTTCTCCTTTGCTGCCAAGAACTTTAAAAGGTCAAGTCTGCTTTTTGGACCAAAGAATATTGGTGGAGTTTTTGACCAAAGATGGGACACATGGAAGTGAATACATAAAATAAACAGCTAGTATTTGACTACTAAATTGCCATTACAGTGAAAGAAAAAGCTAATTTTGGTACTAAGGATCTTTGCGATACATCAGACAATATAAATCCTATATTCCATCTTCCATTGAATTCTCTT
Organism: Synchiropus splendidus; assembly: GCF_027744825.2. NCBI lineage: Eukaryota > Metazoa > Chordata > Actinopteri > Syngnathiformes > Callionymidae > Synchiropus > Synchiropus splendidus. The sequence continues at coordinate 24,330,260 of NC_071335.1, forward strand.
CCATTCCATCTGCATTGGTTCATTTTGAATTCAAATTGAATTTTGAGCCAATGTCTTCTGTCTCTTCCGGTATTTTGCGCTAGCAGTTGCCAGAGTAAGTCAGCCTCCTCCACAATGTTCGACCTTGATCATCCTGACCTATCGTCCTCAAGTCCTGACGTACCACACAAAACGCGAGTCTTCCTCTTCCCTTTTTCACCAGGTACATCCAACTCTAGCATTATTTGTCCATCATGTCTTCCGCCTTTCCTTTCCACACATCCAAACCATCCCAAACTTTATCTCCAAACTTCTCCACATGCGTTGCCTCTCAGTTAAATCCCTTTGTGATCGTGTTCTTTCCAGTCAAAATGTAGTGAAGTAGAGTCTCATGAAATGTGTTAAAGGCCTTTACAATATTGACTCTCTGTCGGTGGAAAAGGAACAAACATATATGACAAAATACTAAATGACACTAGTGGAAAGTAGCCGAAAGGAACACGTTGTCAGTAGATGATCTGGTGTGGATATGACATTAGATATTTTATGTGAGAAATAAAGGCTCAAGCACCTCAACTTGAACCAAAAGCTCAATTATCCTGAACAGTTCACATGTACTTTATCGGTAATCTGAGCCTCAAGTCGGTTCACATCCACATCATAAAGGTGACCTCACTACCGGTACAGTAAATTGCGAGCATTCCTCTATTGGAGGCGGTTGAGTTTCCACAGACAAGCGCCGCGGCAACATAATGCAAGGAGCGTCAGCTCAATGTTAATGTCATTAACATGGGGGAGAAGGATGGGATCATTTTACAAGCTCAGCAGAGAGAAGACAAAGACGCCAGGCACTAATTAGCCGCTATCGTCTGCCTTTCTGTGGATCTCACGTAGTCAATTCAATTACTCCGTAGCAGCGAGTGAATCAGGGCGGCGTATAAGAGGGACTCGGGAAGGGGCGAGACGGAATAAAAATGACGAGGGTCTCGCTCACTGCTCTCTATCTGGACCCTGTTATCTGGCCTCGTGGCTCGAGTCCACCACATATCATCCCTAATGAACATCCAGAGGAAAAGCAGGGAGTTCGATTTCTCTCCCTCTTTTCTCCTATCTCTAGTCCTCTCCCTCCTTCCTGCACCTCCACCAGATATTAGAGTCTATCATTCTCTGTACTGGGCGGCAGCATCCGATCTGAAGATTTCCTTCGCATTAAGGATCCTATTAGATAGAGAACCCTAAAAGGTAATTGGATTTCCCGCTAGTTATCTTCATCTCTGTTTCACCCTGAGCCCACGGTAATAACTTACTCTCACAACCAAAGATAACTCAATTCTGTCCCGTAGAGAGCGACTGGGAGCACCAGGGAGAGAGAAAGCATATGTTACGTCTCACGAGATGGCACTTCATCTAGAGATAGATATGCTATCTGGCCTTAGAACAAAAACAAAAAATATATTACTTTTTATGTATTAAGCATTTTAAATTTGAAGCAGCAGTTCCAACGTTTCTAAACGTTATCAGTGCGGAGTCACCACTGGATGATAAGGGACGACTTCTTTCCAAGTCGAAATGCCAAGGGCCACTATTTTCTTCACTATACGATAAAAGGGAAATAATTAAACAACAATGGTGAAAAAAAAACGGAAGACTGTTTTGAAACCTGCCATTTCGACCCTCAAGGGGAATGTTTCATTGCCCTGTTATTTTTATTGTAGCGCTGCAAAATGAAACCGTTGGCTTCAGATGGCTCGAGCCGAGCCGGGATGGAGGCAAAAATCAATACAGCAATATCGGAGCAAGACTTATCAAGGGTTCACTTCTTTTCAGAGGTCACTCAGGAGCAACTGCAGTTAAGAGACTGAATTCAATTGTGAAACATAGTTTGAGACCAAATAGAAGGCAGAGACTCTGATTTCTGATAGCAGAAAAATGGAGGCAATACTCAGAGATGAGTTTATGTTCATTCCGAGGGTAAATACTGCTCATTACTATATCAAGAACAGAATGAAATTTTGTTAGTGAATAGAGACTATATAACATTTCTGCTATTGTCAAGGTCATCAAGTCATTCTACAAATCAAACACATTTAATAAGCATAATAAGAATGTAGTGCTTATTTTCATTTTTGTTCTGAAAAACCACAAACTGTTTTAATTCTATTTAATTTTGCATGACTATATAGACACATGGTCAGATGCAATAAAAGTCTGCCCATTTGTCACCCTGTGCCATTTTACTTTACTAGATTTTGTGAATTAATGTAATTCAAGTTACAAAAAAGACTTGTTGAAATTGCATGTTATGACACTTCTGTTCAGAATCTACAACGCAAATGTGTCAAACTGAAGCTCTGTCGGCAATATCCGAAAAAACTTGGAAGTGTTAATGTTAAAAGGATCCCAAAATTAGCAGAAAGGTTAATGAAGAAATGAAATGTATAAAACATACTTCCATTACAAAAAGAGTCTCCAGAAGTCAGTATAAAAAAATACAAAGGTGAAAGTATAGGAGTAAAACATAAATCAGATGGTGGAAAAGTATCCAAACATATTCACGGAAAACCCTTGGCATAAAGGACTATGGACAGTTCTGTGCCAAGTGCCTCAGGTATTCAATGTTTCGGAGGGACACGTATCAATAAAAACAACAGAAAATACATGGTGACGGGGCTGAAAACCACACTACCGCTTGAGAATAATTGAGTTTTAGAAGTTGAGCAGAGTTCCAAGTTTAAAATGAAAAACTAATGCCCGCGTTTTTGGGAAACTGGAGGTGGTCAGCACAGTACATGGCAAACAAGGACCATTAGAGATGGTGACACGCAGGTCTGCCAAGTGAGTCTGACACATAAATCAAGCTAACTTCTCATACTTCTGTTTTCACTCTGTTCCTTTTATAAAAACAATTGGGTTAAGGAGTAGGAGAAAATGATGCCCACTTGAAGGAGGAAAGGAACAGAGTGGCAACCTAATAAAAGAAGTTTAAAGCCTCCACCCGTTGGTGGACTTTCAAGTCTCCTGGGGGATTCTGCTGAAGTCAAATATGAGGGAGACCCTTCCTTGAACCTTAAAAAAGCATCACATTTTACTGCAAGTGGGGACAGAGGTCTAGGACTGGGGGGGTTACACACAGCCAGGACAGCACCTCTTGGTTCCATCTGCAGCTTTTAGTGCTGCCATGTTCCCCAGAAACAGGAGAGGGAGGGAAAGAAGAGAGGGGAAGATGCCATATTCCTGTCACGGGCGAAATACACCCTCAGGGGAAGTATAATGAACAGGATCCCGGCGAGACGGGAAATGAACAAGCAGAGATTTAAAAAACAGAGGCTGGTTATTTTATCGTGATTGGAGTACGAAAGATGCACGGCGAGGTGCCCCTGGGTCAGGACAGGAGCGGGACATGAATGGCAGCGCTTGTGCCGAGTGGGCGTAGCTCTGTTTCGGCGTGTCGAAGGATGAATTTGCACAGTGTTTAGATAGTAAGTAACAGTGCCAAGTGTAATCTAGACCTTCAAACGACTGGATTGTGTGTGAGAGTGACTGTGTCATTGTTTGTGTGTTCCTGATTAACACGGATATGTTTCCAAGGTAAACATTTATCCATCTAGGGTTTGCGGTGACGGACGGGCAAGTACGGAGCAGTCACTGGAACCTCTCGTCACATTTTGTTCTGAACTACGGCCTCTTTAAGAGCAGGGCGACAAACGGCGTATATGAAGAACTAATTCTTGTTTTTTCATCTGCAATACAAACTTCGAATTATATCACATCATACCTCAACTGGGACTACTTTTTGCAAGTTGTTTCACTCTGATTTAGTTTGTTTTCACTATCAGTCTGGACCAGGAGGAACTACTGGGAAGAAGCGTTTCCTCTTTTAAATCTCCTTCCATAACATAAAATTATTTATTTATTTGATAGTTATTTGTTGTCGTCTTTCATAGTCATTATGTTACTCCAGTTTCTGTGAACTAGGCTGTCAGACTGTTGAATTCGTGAACAGCCTTGTTGTTATTTTATTTTATTTTATTATTCATTTATTTTTGACTGCACGTTATTCCAAAACACTTTCCTAGTTACTGGGCTCCCCACTGACCATGGCAATAAATTTGATTCTGATTCTGATTCTGAACTGCTGTCTTGTGTTTTGTTGCAGTTATTGTTATTACAATATTACAATAAATAATATAAGATATCAATTTATTATGATATAGATATGCAGTAATTACTAAGTAATACACAAAACTGTGCACTTACAGTATATCTCCTTCAACATTAGTGCTCAAGCTGGTGTTGCATGAATAGATACAGTGTGGGAATGATCAGCATTCCAGGATGATTTACTTTGCTTGCATAAGAAAAAATAACATCAATGGTCGTGTTATGTTCGAGAACGACGGCAATTTGCAGAATCTTACCTCAAACTCTGCATGTTTGTGGATGTCTTCGGCTCTCTGTCGGCTGAGGATGAATTCGGCTTCGTTGGCGACGCGGACCAGGTGGTCCTTCATGGTGTGACTCAGGAGTCTGTAATGAGATAAAAGAACATTATGTAGCGTCATAACTTTTCTCTTTACGTTCACAGGAATAAACGCCAGATCATTTCTGTTCAATGCAGAAATGAAAGCAGTCACTATTATTATATTATTATCAATAACATTAATATTTCTGGAAATGTTCAGCCGATATTTGTCATAATTGTAAAACCATATTAATTTGAGCTCTAAAAGCAGGTGATGTAAGGAAGAAACAACCATGTAACATGCAGAAAACAAGCGTGAACAGTGTGCAGCAAATCTAATTTAGGGACACATCCTTTGCTCCCCAGCAGGGGTGCAAGCGCTAATTGATTTGTTAATGATATGCATCTGACAGGAGGGAGGATCTCCGGCCATGTTGCTACATATGTATTTAACAACCCTGCTGCTCTTATCAGCGCTGATGAAACAAGCATGTTGTGGGTGTGCACGTCGGGAACAAGTTCTCCGTGCAGCCCTAAAGGTCAGGACTGTGCAAAGTGGAACAATAACAGACGAGGGGCCGAAGAGGCGGGACGTGAGAGGGGTTCAGGGGCCAGCGGAGTGACGGTAACCTAAGCCTGCTGTTTCAGCGCAGGGCAGCAGGGGAGCGGAGGTGCAGGGGCCTCAACAGCTCGGTCCAAGCCGTGCTATCAATAACGCCGCTGCTGCGTCTTTTATGGTTCTCAGGATTCAGAGCACAGACTGAACTGTAAACTTCACTGAGTTTAGCTCTCATGTTGGAGCATTAATGTGCCACCAGTTAGAGTTTCAAGCCAAATTAGTGATGAAGACTGGCTTTATGGCTGCAGTTAGAGAGGAAAAAAAAGTGGAATACAATGAGTTACTCATTCAGACCGTCCCGTTTTGAAATGCAATTCCTCATAAGACAGTGGGAGCGGACATAAATTTCAACATAGGAACTCTTAAATGCATGAATAGCCATTTTTATATTTGACTTTAGTAATTGAGTTTGAAATCAAGTCTACAATCCTAAGTAAAAAAGGACGTCTAGTTAATCTCAATTTAGATGCAATTTAGACTGATTTCGGAAGGGACATATTTAAAAAAATAATCGTTTCAAAAATACTTTTTTTTTCATCAATTCTGGAATTGGCGGGATCAGCAGTCGAAAGAGAAACCAGCCATCAGAAACGGTCCCCATCACTCCTCTCCTATCAAGTCCCCGGGGTATGAGCTGGTATTGAGTGTAGCCTTGAACTCAAGGGTCCTCTGTCCTCACTCTCCCCATCTCCTCTTCACCCCCTTATCATCGATCGCTGTCCAGATTCTTGAACAGCCAACTCGTCACCAGGCTCTCCTAAGGGGCTGCGATTCATCCACCGGTGGTGAAATTGAAAAGTGGTTGCAGTTTTGAGGTGAGAACCATAATGAAGAAGTGCTGCAGAAAGTGTGAAGCAGATACGTACCGGCCCTCGTTCACCAGCTCGATAAAGGCGAGACCGGCGTTCTTCTGGATGGAGTTCTGCCATTCCTGCCAGCAAACACATTTAGAACACAATTATTTATACTAAGAAAACTAAGACAAAAAAAAACAGGCGCAATGCTTAAAGGGAATGGATGTATTTAAAAAGCAGAAATTGAAATTGCATTACATTGTGGGTGCACACAGTACTTTATGTGAATATGATGCATCTCATTGGTAATAAATACAGCCAGAAAAGTAATAACTAAAATGTTTTTTTCCTGAAAAAAAATGTAATGAATTATTATTATAATTAATAAAATGTTCTTTTTACTGTCACAAACTTGTCGGTGGCAACACCATCACACACCAAACCAAGATAAAGACCTAAAGACTTCTGAACCAAGGGGAGAGTTATGTGCTGAGGTTGGATTTATCACATGTATATACACAAATTCCTTCCTCTATTTGACTAATGTTATGGTTAGAAGTGTCAGTCCAAACAATCTGACCGCAGCCGCATGCGACTTTAAATCCTAAACTTGGAGGGACAACGAGAGTTGGGGAAAATCTCTGTCGCTGGCTCTAATGTTCTGTTCAACATTTCAACACCTTCAACGCAGCCGTCAAAAGAATAATAAAGCAACAAGGTTATGAGGCCTGTCTGAACCTCAGAGCGCCCCCCCCCATCCCCTCCGGTTCTTCCTCTCAGGGGAAATGAGGAAATATGCAGGGAAAAACCTGATGGTCCCTGCAACAGTCGATTTAGAAAATGATCAGACACACACTTGGGTCAATATATTTGAGGGGGTATTTGTTTATAAATATGTGTGTTAAGTGTTGCGGCTGCGGTCGAACTTGTTCTAAAGTAAACAATGATACCAGTGGAGCTGTGACACGGGATATGTGTACGCACGGTGAACGTGCACAAACTTTTCAAGCTCAGCTGTCAACATCTCGATCTGACAGAGGAAACTGTGTGTTTATGTAAAGACTGGCCTTTCAGTAAACTTAGAAAGCCCGGCGGGCCGAGAATATCAGCACGACGAGGAGGCAGGAAGGATGAATTTACAAGAATTCCTCAGATGGATCCAAAGACATTTACACCAATGACTTTTTTTTTTTTTAACCCATATACACTTTCCCTTTCAGGAGAGCAAATGAAAACTATCAAAACAGTGCAGGCACTTGGGCTGAGGTCTTACAAAGCTGTCTGTTAGGATGGCGTTGAAGTTACAGGCACTGAATACAGGGACGCACTGAACCATTCCATGATACTGTTGATGGTGTAACCTTTTTAGAAAATGAATGATTGTGCTTGGCCAGAATAGCTGAAGCAGTGACTGCCGGCCAAGAGTCTTGTTCTCGCAAGGTTTCTGCCTGGCAGAGGCGGTTTTTCCACACCACAGCTGCAATATCGCTGGCTCTTGGTGGGGCACTGTGGCTGCTATAATAGTAAAGTGGCACACAGCTTCGGTATTGTCAGCCCAATATTGACAGAACAACTGGAACTATGAATCATTATTTAAGCAAACCATCACGGAAAACCACTACTGGACTGTAGAGGACACTGTTGTGTCACTGTTTTGTGTTTGAAAAGTTACTTTAGTTTGTCTGCAAATGTGTAAATAAAAGGTTATAACAAGAGAAGAATGAGTTGATGAGGATATAGCTTGAGTTCGGGGCTAGAAAATGCGACAGGAGTTGCCTTGTCAATAGCAAAGATGGGAGTCGCATAGTAAAAGTCAGGCGACAACCTCACACACAAAAGAGGTAGCAGGGGTCATAACTTTGTTTTCTGGCAACAGTTTTATTTGCCCAATAATCAGGAAAACCCCACACCTGCGCCTCTTCAATATTAATGGCCCCAACCTCAACCTCACCTCATAACTGCTCTGGATCACACCATATTTAGATTGGATATTTCAACTAACTCCAAATAAAGTCTGAGAAAAGTGCATGTGGGGCACTAAGCAGTTTTGGAGCAGAGCTGCATTTTTTTTTTTTTTTTTTTTGCGGCCACGTCTTCAGTGCTGGAAGGAAGTGTGCGAGAGAAGCCTGTGGGCCTTCTAGGCTGCAGTTGAGGGCAGTCTGTGGCTGCGGTGTTATTCCGGAGCAGGCAGAGCTGTGTGAGCTCCAAATAAAACGCCACCGGAAGTAAAGCACTAAATAAAGAGCTTTTCTCCAGAGTCATCAAATTACTATTATGTCATGACGTAAAGACACTGGGGAGGAATTTAAGCTTTTTCATTTCACTAGTTAATTTCTGTTTGTGGTTTGTCGCAGCTATCAATGAGGCAAATCCCACATTGAACAAATTTATTTGGGTCATAACTGGCAGAAGGTGGAAAAAGTAAATATCTCAATCCTCAGAAAGCTTTTTTGAGAAAATTATTTCAAGGAAATTTAGAGGAAATGCTCAGAAACCTTGACAAGTAACATAAAACACAAAGGAATGTGCAGCGCTGCTTCTTCGTCTGCCCATTAATTTATTTATTACTGCAGTGGGCAGACCCTCAAGGTTAGTACATGAGAGTTATATTTCCTCACATCGACCACACAAGTTCCACTAAAGCCCCATCAGCATTTTACAGACAAAGACAACTGTGATAGCAAGACGAATGGTTTCATTCAGAGTTAGAAAAAAAAAAAAGCAATGACCCTAAACTATGAAGCATCCACAGCGTCAAAAAGGAAATGTGGACAGGTCAATGATAGAATATTGGATTTTGGCTGCCCTGGTCAGCGGTGTCACGGCTTTTATGGCTGAGATAGGGGCCATGACCACAGACGCTCTGATGAGTGGATACAAGCAGCCATTTGTGACCTCTCACCTTTAACCTGACCTCGGGACAGATGATAGGATCCCAGAGAGAAGCGGGTCCCTGATACCGGTCTGAAATGGCGCAGAAATTCTGCCCAAATTTTGTGGCCGTGAGTGAAAGTTTTGGCCAAGTCGTGTTTGGATGTGAAGTCGGTGAGACAGCTCTGTTTGTTCTGCGTTCCATGTCGATGGCAGCGAGTCTAAACACACATGCCATGCACTTCCGTCATTACAGCTGATTATCCATAATCAACATCTAAATATACCACTACCACCATTGACGGAAAACAGACCTCCAGAGGAAAGACAGCAGTTAAACATCAGGCCCGCCAAAACCTGTCCACGCGGCAGACGAAAACATGAATCCAGCAACACTGAAATAATAAATAACTGGTGGTGTTTTCTCAAACAATTTAAGTGTATGTTGATTTAATTTTTTTCACTTTCAACAATACAATCACTCATGTCAAATTTCATGGCTTTAAATATAAATGTAAAATATGTTTACATATGTATATGTTCATGCTATGTCACAGACTGTTAAATATTATTCCTAAACTCAAAAATCCAAGAGCTGAAGGATATTTTATAAGTGAATCACATTCTATGTTAAACAAAATGCGTCACACTTTTTAATGCTGAATATCGCAGAGCTTTTTCTCTCTTTTGAAATGAAAGATATGAAGGAGGAGGAAACAGTAGATTGTACTTAAGTGACCTGAGAAGGTACGTAACCAGATATCAACAACAGAGAGCAAAGAGAACAGCACAACATTGGCTGCTGAAAACTGTCAAACATGTCATTCATCTTCAACCTCTCAGTTTAATACAGATGTTTGGTTGCTTGTTCGTGCTGCTGCGCATTAAGTGTGTGAATAATATGTGTGTAAACACACAGTGGAGCTTCTAACCCGGGCTTTTACAGTCCACATGGAGCGATGGTGTCTGCTTAAAGAAAAACAGACACTCACGTCCGTGTTTGCGCGATCAAATTCACAACTGAATGAATATTTACAGATGTCTAAATATTTAAACTGCCGGCTTTTCCGAGGGTTTTGATGGACTCGCAGGTTTGCCGCCAACGGTGCAGGAAACAGGATTCTAGCACAAACAGAGAACCCAAACCATGTCACAATATTTGAATCGTTCGTGATGTCAGAGTGATAAATAATCACGGCACAGATTTTTGATTTTTCCTTTTTTTCATCTTCATCTCTGTGCTTCATTTAAATCAACACTGCTGTTATTTAGAGAAAGAAGAGTTAAGAAATCGAAATAGCAAATCAATAAATAAAATAAAGCAAAAAAAAAAATCAAACATATATTCTGAGGGAAAATAACTAATGAAGGAAGATAAAATATTATATATTATTTTGACAGTATATTTTTACTGATTCCAGAAGTTGTTGCATTCAAATGAGAATAATATTTAATAATAACACAATAATATTTGGGTGAGTCTGAATCATCTGTTGATCAATGAATGAGTGAGTTGGTCAGTAGATGGAGCCACACTGATCTACAGGAAAAGGTCATGGAAAAATTGGCACATGAAATAATGTGACTTACCAGAAATCATGGCAAGGGAGTCTCCAGTAGGGCATAATAACCTCTGACCTTAAAACCCCTGGCTACATTTTGGTACAGTTTGGGTTTGACATTTACTGTACATTGTTAAATTCACCAATGAAGCATAGGAATTCGTTTTGGTTTAAACTTTGCTAAAAACACCTCCCACATTTTGCAGTGAGCGTAGAACCCTTCAGTAGTTATCTGAGGGCGCACGTGTAAACTCATTTCTGTTCCTGATCTTGGGAAAGAGCAACCAGGTCAAGATGTTATCAGCGGGGGAGCTGAGAAGATAGCGGGGAGGGGCACGTACAGGAAAACCTTCCAAGGTCTTATATTCTGAAACCTGCCAAGTTAGAGAACGCTACTTTAACAGGCCTCTTCGGGTCCCAGTGGGAATGATAATTTTTTTTAAAACGTGATTATACGCTGCCTATAAATTACCAACCCTTACGGCCATTGAGACCATCCAGTCCAAAGCTACTTGAAACCAGCACAGTGAAAACCGCTGGGAGCGATATTAAAACCCACTTGGTTTTAAAGGAGTCTCTCGTCAGATTCTCCCATCTCAGCTGGACTTCCTTTCCTGTCAGGAAGCCCTCCTTGACCCCCGACTCCACCGGCACAACAGAGTCGCTGCCCCCCTCTGACTGCATAGTTGGCAACGTTTCGGAGTCTGCAGAATTAAGTGCCAGTTGGTGTTGCTGTGTTTTCTCTACATCTCACAGGAGAGTAGCTTTTCAAAGAACATCCAGCATGATGTTCTCCTCTGAACTCTAGAGCCATGTCGGGGGGCGCTGAGCCGCATGGCACGGCTGTAAAGGTGCAGTGGGGCAGAGCACGGGGGGAATGGAGGGGAAAAATAACACTTTGATTTGCACTGATCTTGAACCCTATGTGCCTGTTTTACGGCACAGTTGGGTGTGAGTCTGACTGAGACAAAAGTAATGGGGAAAGTATTTTGTCTCTTGGTCTCATTACATTCCTTTCTCTCCTCTGTCTTCCCTCCAGATGCTCTGTGTGCAATTTGCACAAACATGAAGGAAAATATTGTGACTTATGTACCGTAATGCTGTCTATTTTTCCCTTCATGATTATAAAATGAAAATGTACAGCGTATATTAAGGAGCTCCCACCTTGGAGGACCTCTGCTTCTCTGCGAGGCGAATAAAAATCCCTAAAAATGTTGCTTGTGGCATGCTAATAACAACAGAGCTAACATAACTTCACAAGATCTCAGACTACATCAATAGACAGTAAAAACTGCTAGTGAAGGGGAAGGTTCAAGTTAAGATTCAATTGAGTTGCGCTATAAAATATTTTAAAGTGCTCAAGTCATATTTAGAAATTAAGCTTCCTGTGTGAGCAAAATATTTCAGAGAGAAATAGAGTTCATATCTTCTAAACAGAGGGGGAAATAATCTGGGTCGGCTCAGTTATTTTGGAAACGCTCATATATGGGTAGCTACCTGAGATGTACCGTACCAACCCACACCACTCGGTGGAAACACACCATCATGGGTAATGGTGGGTCTAAAGCCATCACTTGAGAGCCACTAAAAACACTCATTTAAGACACATTTTCAAGCACAAACGCAGATCATGCCATTCATCTACGAAAGCAGCAAGACAGTTATTTTATTTCTCATTACATTATAGCAAATCTGAGTTCGGAAATTACTTGTTCCTCACAGCAGGGGCTAAGTTTTCTGTGAGACTCGTCATAAGATGCAGGTCAAAAGGTCAGGGGTCGTATAAAGTCTTTGTCTCATTAGAACTGAAAAATATTTTTTTTGAACTCCAGATACAAATTTGATAATTATATACACGATCAATGGAAAAAGAAAAACGCTCCAAGCCAATTCAGTCCCAGCACATTCTCTCTCTTCTTTCCTTCATAGCGATTTGATCAATGGCGGAGGGATGGATGGGCTGACGGAGGGGTCGGACAGTAATGGCTGATCTACAGGACACGAATGCAGCTACTGAGGAGATTTACGAGCCCTCGCCGTCGCTGGCTGTCCAGTAACCGATGAGATGATTTCTCAAAGCGCTGGACTGACGCAGCAAAGTGGTTCCTCTGGTTCCAGTGCATAATTTATCAATCAGATGTTTTGAGATAAAGCTGTGTACAGCGGATGGTTAGAAAACATGGAGAGAGGAGTGAGGAAGTGTCAGGTCAGTCAGTCAAGAAAGGCTTAGAAATCAGTGTTTTGATAACTGGAGATGAAATACTGACTGGATCAATTAGTTTAGTTTGAATATCCAGCAAATTCATTAAGGTGTACCATATTGTTACTACGGCCATCACTTTGCATAACATCATGTGGCTTCAAGTTTTGAGAGCGTGTTGTTTACATTTTCCACATGTATTTGTTAGTGTACAGTAACATGAGAAAGGACTAAAAGAGTACTGTGCACTCAAATGTTGAATATTGTCAGTCATTTTCAGATTTAATGAGAGATATCAGCTATATATATATATATAGCGGAAAAACATATATATTTTTTATTTATTTATTTATTTTTTTCCTAAAATGCACCATTCCTCATCTAAAAAGGTACCAGTGACTATGGAATAAGGCAACATGTCTCGCAAGTATGGCATCTTCAGCCACACTCAGTCATCTAACTAGTTACTTCACAGAACGTTAGAATGCATTCATTCGGCTTTATGAAGAACAATGTTAATTTTTATAATGCTTTACGACAAGGCTACGTTCCCATACCTGTGTGAGCAAAGTCATCAACTATAAAGCAAGTGGATCTCCCGCTGAGGGGAATCATTGTGAATCGTCATGGGGGATCGTTGTTGCCACCCTTTAGTCCGGTTTGCAAATCTTCTATGCACACATGAACACAACATGCACATTAACTTGTGAAATTAAAAATAAAACGTGCATGTTTGTTATCAAAATTAACATGACAGGGTTGGAAAAACGATGCAGCACATCCTCCTATTTGGCATTAACACGTCCCTTATATACAGCCTTTGTCAAGTGACTCACTGTAGTGAAAACACTCAGTGGCCACTACAGTATAAAGCCATTAATCCTCACTTTGAATATCCCAGCGGCTGCAGGGATCAATATAAAAGCGGAGAACAAGGCAGTGCGCCACCCAGACACTTTATGTCTGATCAAAATGGTCCTTTAATTGGGATCCCTGTTGTAGTGGTCCTGAAACGCTCCACTATCAAACAACGGTTTACAATTGTCCCCTCAATGCCAAGCTGATGTGGCTGCCAATGCAACTTTCATAGCCCGGCTGATTAAAAACTGCTCAGCAGTCCCTCGCCTCCTGACCCTTCACCTCGGCTCCACTCCATCTCTAAGCACAGGAAATTAATTAAAATTTCACAGCGATGCTATCGCATCTCTGGGATGAGGGTGCTTGGCTGGAGGGGGAGAGGAATCAATCAAAATCATCCCTGTCGCCTCCCCCGGGTCACCGGCTCGGATCACAAGATGGCCACTGAGAAACTTCCTGTGAGCAAATCAGAACTTCCTGTGCCAGAGGGCCCAACAAACTTTGCTAAATAAGGTCATCAATCATAGCACCGGCGAACACGCGCCACCCCACAAGGAGAACAAACACGCCGATGATTATGCGCCGCAACTTCGCCCAGAGGAAAGTCGGTCCCATTCCAGGTTTTCCCAAGCGGAAAGCAGCATATCGCCCTTTGCGCTGCAACCCCCCTTTACCCAACAATAAAATTACATTTGCATTAGCTGTGAGAGAATCTGGTTGGGTGATTTATTGAAGCAATCAACGCAGCACCGGCCAATGCCGTCACCCAAAGAGAAGATATTTGCGTGTGTTGCAGAGATTGGGGAGCGTGGCTGGTGGAAAAGAAAAAGCGCCGCGCTCGGGGAGCGAGGGGGAAGCGGGGAACGGGCTGTTCACTGGAGCAATCACAAAGATTCTGCCTTGGATTAGATTAGCATTAAACAACACCCTGACAGATATGACAAATAGGTGCATTAGAGCCTGTCATTCTTCTCGCTCTGGTTTTCTATCTAGCTTTCAGTCCTCGTTTGCTGTCGTCTGTAAGAGCTGGGAGTCTCCTCGCAGTGACCCACTAAATCTATGCACCATCACTGACACCAAAATGAATGTGCAATCTGACTCTATCACCTTTTTAGAGGAGAAGTGAATAATGGGAATTAAAGTGGAACAGAGGTTGAAAGGAGAAGGAGAGCTAGGAAGCAGGAGGATAACACACTCAGATGTCAATGAGAGTGCAAAAGCAGTTTTTATTTTTCAACATTCCGACTACGTTGGAGGCAATTTTAAAAAGATTTTCATTCAAGTTGAAACATTATAAAATAACACGCTATATATCAAAGCTAATATAATTGCAGAGAAATCCATTTAATTCCCGTATATACCAACTTTGGCGAAGATAATCCAGAGCATTACTGGTTTCCTGCATATTTCCTGTTCCCTCATTTTCAGCACTCAACCCACCCAAACTGAATTTTTGGCATCCATCTTTCATGTTTTGTTGCCAAGACATTCACCACTTTAAAAAGATCTTCCATTATTTATACTTAGGTTATTTGCTTTTCTACATAGTATTTAAGTAACAAAATTTGGGTTCTATTTTAGACTTGTTCTTTTCTGTCCTTCTTTTGGCTTGACGGTCCCTCGTGATAGCCCCATGAAAGGATGTGGCCCTGTAGGAAACGTAACTGCCTGAGTCTTTAGACTCAGGCATTTCATGACTTTCAAGATGCACCTGCATCTTCATGCTTCTGTGTATGTTGCTCCAACTGCCCGAATAAACCTTTTGCGCATCATCATTATTATTATTAAGAGATTCAAATACATGATTGTAGATTAGATTACAAAGGCGTACATTATTTTACACATGTAGAAATTGGGTAAATCAGTTTGAAACTCTGACAGTGCAGACGTAACAGTTCTCTAAAGATTCATAATAAATGAAAATGTGAAAATGTACCCAGTGGAATACAAAGTGAATAAATAGATCATTTATACTAGCGAATAGTGTCTTCCTGATGTAACCAAAGAGGTGCGAGGGGCTTTGTGTTTCTAATGCTAATCAGCCATCCTAGAGTGATCTATTGACAGCAGCCATCATTGATCCACCCACGCCTGCTTATGATCCCTGAATTAGTATTCATGAATCTGGCAGCAGCTAAATAAACTTGGCAACACAACACCCACAAGATGAGAGTGAAGCGAGGGATAATCAATGCAAAGCACCATCAAATCTACATTATCCCTCCTCATCAGTTCGGCCCGAGTCACCAGGGCCGCGCTCGGGTCAGAGGTGAGGCGGACAGGTCGTTCACCCTTGACCCTGAGTGCAATATTTGCAACAGAGGATGCCGTTTCTCTGGTTTCTCAACTGTTCTGGATGAATGTGGAAAGGTAAACAGGGCCGTGTGAGACCAAGATAAGTCTCTGGCTGTGGATTAAACGGCACTCAAGGTGAGACTGATAAATCCGGACCGGTCAGAAGAAGAGCGCCGGGATAAGCAAAGATAAAGATGCCAGACTTGCCTGTGAACACAGCAGCATGACAAGCTCCACCACCGAGCTGCTGGACTTCATACACACCAGACCTGAAGGGATGAAAAAGCACATCAGTCGCTACATATTCTCCCATCCATGCAGATGATGATCTTGGATTGCACATCTTCGAGCCATCTGCCCGGATACTACTGATCGACCCTAATGAGCTGACATGATGTTATTGTAAACTAATACATATTTTGGGCCTTGTATTACAGCCAGCATATGTCCATTGATCCTTAATGGTAACCCCTGAGCTTCTTTTTGGGATCAAGGGAGCAGTGAAGGATCAAAGAGTATACTGCGGTGGCCAATTTTGAAATCATGTTTTTATTAATAATTTAACTTGTCGGCGGAAGTATGTCATCTTCCAATTCGCTTGCAGGACTTCCCGAATCTTACCAGTACGCATGAATATTTATTATCTTTTTGCATCAAATTATGAAACTGTGGAAAACACGAGGGTCTCCAACACAATTATACAGGAGGTTGAGGGCCCATTAAAATGTACATCCATTGAACAATCAAAAGATATTCTCCCTTGTGATGTATTGAGGATAAAGCCTGTCATAATGAACACTCTCGAAATAATCCTTCCACAAAAACATGCTGCTGAATGGCTACGCTTGAACACAGTCGGAGAGGAGTTCACCCATTTATTGTACTTTATATGAGCATTGAGCTGAATTTTGGTCCAACTTGACGTCTTTAAAGCTCTTGCAAGCCGCATAAAAGTACTAGGCAAGGTGGCTTTATCCCCTGGGCCTTGTGTTTAACACATGATATAGAGAAACAACCATCATTTTGCACTGCTCATGAACTACAAATTACATATTTCACTCATATAAAGTGAGAAATTATTAATTATCTTTTTTTTTATTCATATTTTTCCTTAAAGCTAGATATAGTTCCCAGTATTTGACTGCATAATAAATCACTCAGGAAGACCAGTTTATTGTTGATACCATATGGAGAGGTGGAAAATACATACACGCATGCACGCACACACACACACAAAACGGTACAAACATTTACTTCCCCCCTCTTTTTTTCAGGACCCCCTGCAGCTATCAATCAACTTTCCATTTTGTTTGGTGGCAGCAGACATCCCAAACACTGCTATTAGTGGCCTGGCCTATGACCCGGCCTCTGGAAACCTTCAGTGTAGCTCGTCGCTCTGGGCTCGACCACGCTCATCATGACGTGGGATTAACAACAACCTACAGATGTTGCCCGCGAAGATGACGTCAACTTTCCCTTCTGTTGCTAGAACTGAACAACTAAGCACCAGGTCAGTGGTGAAGAGTGAACGACAGAGATGCCTCGGCGTTCAAGAATATGTCAAACTTTCATCCTGTGTCTCCAGATGTCCTCTGCCTGTGAACTGGCTTGTTTGAAAGCTACTGAAGATGGCGACACACTCACTTGTACCCTCGATGAGAAGCTCTTGTCCATGACTCCCCAACAGCGTCCGAGACAGGAACGGTGCAAAGTCCACAAAGATCTCTCTCAACAGAGGAGCTGCCTTCTCAAGAGCATGTTCGAGACGCTCGGAGATGCTGCAGGTGAGGACAGGTCAAGTCAATTATGGCACATATAGGACATCATTGAAGCCACACAAGTCAAACTCATGGTCACATCATTTCATTTGGTCCTTCAGTACACATAAAAAATGCACCAAAACCTCGGAAATGACAGCATTCATGATTAGTCACTGGACAGACAGGGGAGAAATTTCACTTGATGGCCTCCTGGACACCTCCATGGTGAGGTGTTTCAGGGGTGTTCCACTAGGAGAACGAACGAGAACAGACCCAGGACATGATTGAGCGATCATGTCTGTAAACTGCCCTGGGAACCCCTCAGTCAAAGGATGTGAAGGAGGGTTTCTGAGGGAAGCATTATTTCAGTTGCTGCTCCCACGACAAAGCCACGGTTAAGCAGAAGAAAGCAGATGCCTCCTCAACCTAGTGTGATTTTAATGCTGCATGTTGGAAAATTAGAACTATGGAATCTGAGACTGTAATGCGCTGTTTCTCACTTGAGAGTTAAGCAAAAGTAACTGGCTAGTTTACATTTAGAGCACAAAAAAACTTCTTGTTTGAAATGTATTTCTCTTCATGTCAAAACAACAGCAGGTTGATATATTTTCGACTTTCAACCACTGGCAAAAAACAATAACTTTTTAACAAAGACTGACAAATGTATTCTTTGATTTAATATCCAGCAAATCCTACAGATACATATTAAAAATATGAGTTAACATTGGCGTGAGTCACAATATTACGTTTCATTAAAAGCTCTGGTGTGTGTGTGTGTGTGTCAGCACGGGAGGGAGAAGGAAAATAAGATAAATCACCTCATATTGGGGGCTGTGTGCTGGGTCACAGGGGAGAGTTGGGGGACAGATGGCAAGCTAACGCTGCCTGGAACCTGGCCGCCTGCTGCAGGGAGAAACCAAAGAATTCAGTTATTAGTCTGGATGTTGGACAAGAACAGCACACAGAGAAAAGAGCTACATGGTCAGTGCAGTGAACCTCTCACACGTAGCAACACAGTGGTCTCCATTTAAATGTATGGGGCAGGGTGATTTATGGTTGAAGGGGGCAAGTGAGGTTGTAATTCTATGGTCAGATAGTGGATTACAGACTCGACGCACAATATTTCTCCTTATCAACTTACAGTTATGCGTCTTGTATTATGGAAAGATGTGATTTACGTGACATTTTGTAGCTCTACGGGATATTTATGCTGAATAAATCAAATAGGAACAAACTTCCAAACGCTTAGTTGTTTTTCTGTGCTGCATCTGTGTTGAATTGCGAAGCCATTTAGTTGACCGTTTAATTGTACAGCTAAAAGCTACTTTACGACTCCAATGAGGAAGCAGAGAAACACAAGATACAACATCCATGTTTGATTGATTTGGCCATAAATTCACAGCTCTGTGGCTCGTAAATACCATTAATGGAAGAGTTGTCCAGCGAGCTTGTTTTTCTGAAGGAAACTGATGACATGGTCATGTGTGTTCAGAGAACGTCAGTGGGTATATGAGGAAGGAGGACCTCAGGTAGAGAGATTGTCGTTCTACAGTGCAACCAAGTTTCAGTCCTGAAGAGGGAAACCCAGCAGGTGCCCCAGTGTTTACAGGCAAAGGCAAATCAGGACTGGAACCCGAGTGCCTGAACCATTTGGCCACTTCTGCTACAGAATATGTCGGGGTTGCCACAGTGACACTACACTATGCTGTTTCAGAGAAATTTTTAACTTTTTCAGTGGCGACTTTAAAAGAGGCCAGCAAAGTGTGTCCATTCTGACATTTTCGCTATTCTTAAAACCGCTGTGACTTTATCAAGATATTTTATTTTATTATTATTTTTTAACATTCTGTCACCTCAATCAAATGAAAGTTGATTTTACCAATTTGATTATATGCCACTATATCATGATACATTTTCCCAGGATTTTGTAAAGATAGTTCTGAGTTGTTTACAGCAGTGAAATGTGAAGTGAAAGATGATTCTTTGAATAAACTTCTAATTCCACATGTAACTCCAAAACACCATTATAAAGCAATAAATAATTCTCTGTCCCATCATCAACATTTCCTGGGAATTCCATCAAAATACTTTCAAATTGTTTTGGCAACAGAAAAAACAGGCTGACAATAACATAATTTCCTTGGCAGAGAATGACTATGATCCATTCGGGATTATAAAAACAAAGGAAATGCGTCAAAGAAATAACATTTATGTGGAGTCACGTGGGAATGTGGTGATGAATTTATTGACATTCTGTACATTATTATATACAAGTGCGTACTCACATGCTGAATCATCCGCAGCAGTGCTTTGGGAAGTGTCACTTGAAGAAACGACGGCAACACTGTCGACGGGTGCTGTGCTTGGTGCAGTGACAGTAGGAGTCGGCTGGACGGAGACGGACGAGGCAGATGATGGCGTCTTTCCAGCTTTTTTAGGTGCAACAATGACGCTTCTGTGTAAAACAAGATGATTATTTACAGTGAGAAAAGAAGATTGGGTTTCACAATAAAATCTGAGTGAAAGGCATTTCTACTTTTGTTTGAATATATAAACTCTCACTACAAACTACACAGTAAGTCTTTGTATTTCTGTGAATTTCCCTTAACCATACTGAGTGAGTATTATGCACTGATCACAAAAAGTCAGATCAATTTTGTACAAAAACTGGGAAAGAGAAAAACTGATTTGTCTGTTTGATCTGTCTTTTGCTCATGGAAGATGAAAGTGAAAATTCAAAGAGTCAGATTACAAAGACTGAATTCTGAGGTTAAATTGTGATGAGAAATGAAATTCTGAAGTTAAAGTGAGAGATTAAAATAAAAATGTCGGGGAGAAATCAAACTTGTGCTCTACAGCAAGTACATCAAGACCTTTTAGCCCCGTTGGCCCTAATCCTCTTTAACATTGACATCGTAAAGTTCAGTATTACTATTGTGAACGTCGTACTTATTGATTGTTACATGATGCATTAAAGGCCTTTTGCCCACGAAAAAATTCCAAACCAAATCGCAGCTTTAGACCTGTTTATGTCAAATAAAAGTCACTCGATTCTGACACCGGACACCAGGAGCAATCACAATAAAAAGCACCCAAAAGGGGCAACACAGCATCACAAGTAGCTGTGTGTGCTCTGCCACTGTTTGAGGAGTAACAGTGAGCTATGACTGAGTGGGGTACGACTCCCTCTCCAGTGAACAGCAGCTGGGAAGAAAGCAGAGCGCAGATAAGCTGTCAGTTTGGTTCGGCACTCTGACAGGCCACTGGTCATATCAAAGAGAGCTGGGTCCTGCTTATCAGTGCTGACACAGAGGAAGCAGAGTCTAATCACTGGCTACTGCTCCCTTTCAGAAACACAAAGCAACAGATTTACTAAAACTGAAAGGTGCCAGACAAACCAACTAACTTTACATTCCTAAAGTTTTTTTTTCATGGTGGCAGGGCACATGCAGAGGCACTAGCTTACAGGATAGTTGGCCCTCGCTTCCTGCGGTGTACATACCTGGCTACAGTATCAAAGCCTGATTGAAGACAGCTGATCCGCTCTATTGGATATAAGGTTGGATGTTGAACAATGACAGCTGACCTTTGAAAGAGATCTATGATGCAGGAGTGAGAGCTGGACCAGACGCTCAACAGCGGCGAGTCGAAAACAAATACAAGAAAAAATGTGTGACGCCATTGAAGCTGTCTTATTAGCCATAGATCACTGTATTTTTTTTTTAATAAAGGAAAATGATAAGACCAACTGGTGCTATCTGGAAGCGCTGGCGGTGCTGACATGAAGCACCCCAACTGTCAACAGCCCCAGATCAAGAGCCTCTTGATAGTGAAGTTAGGAATGTGTGTTTACAGTTGTACAATACTGTAGCAAACCAAGCAAATATTAAATGAATGCACCAAATATATCCAGAACGAAATCTTATGGTTCAGCAAATTCCAGCACTGCCGTAATCATTAAAAACAGTGCTTCGGATGAGTCTTTATGACGACCACGCAATTGCCTTTAGGGGCCACCAAGGGCTAAAATTCCAACATCAGACTTGACTGCATGCTTGGGTGCAGAAGTTGAGGGTTAAAATTCAACTTACAAATGCAGCCGTGAGCAAGGTCAAATCAGCCGGCACAAACGCATACACAAAAGGAAATGTAATGTAATGTTTGAAAGCATAACAATATCACACACTATAGCAGATGTTTAGCTCCCAGGGAAACACAAATGACTTTTAGGAATATCCCCGGGGAAAATGCCTTCAAACCCAGTTAAGGAAGACTATTTTTTAAAAGCTTGATAAATAAACAAACGGCGCATTTTTTAAATGAGAGAAGAACTCATTAAAAACATGTTTTCCTTATCTTGGCCTGTGAAGGCGCTTCGTCACGTTCACCATTTAAATATATGCACATGAATCTATAAATAAATGCATGAGTGTACAAGTGTGAGCTTGTCTGTCAGTGGGCATGTTTGTGTTTGGCCTTCCATCTGTTCCACAGCAAAGGCACAGTGAATTATTCAGCAGGTCATTAGCCACACTTATCATGAGTGGGCTGCCCCAGTCGATTAATCAGCCGTCAGCGGACCCACTCAGCCCACAGACTGGGGCGCTGGGTGGAGTGTGTGGAAGTCTGAGAGTGTGTCGAGGCTGCAGTCGTGAGAGGCTTTTACCTGCAGTGGATGTGTGACGTACACAATGTGCTGCAGTTATCTTGGCTATTCCAGGTGAAACACGTGTCAGATTGAGCGAGGAACTGTCCGTCTCATGTGCGGAGACGCATCACTCAACGGAGTGTTAACCTCAAAACCAGCCAGGGAGAGGTGAGTGTGAATGTCCGCATGAATTAAGCAGACCTAAAGACAAATATTATGCACAACAAGATGACTGCATCGTCAAATACTGTTTTACACAACAAGTCCTCGGAATTAGATACAAGTTTAATAAAGTCTAACGGAAGCCCATTACTACCAGGTTAAAAATACAACAACAATAATAATAATAATAATACATTTAAAACAAACAAAAAAGAAGTTGGCAAAAAAAAAAATCACCAGGGTTTAAAAAAGTTGGGCTTAAAGAAAACGTTTTTGCAGCCATGTGCGGGAAAAAAAAATCATCTGGAAAACACTCGAAGTACCACAAAACATGAATATGATTTCAGCAGAAAGAGTTGGGGCCTCACTGGCAAGTGAGCTTCTGCAGCGAAGCTGAGGCACATTCATGTAACTCCGCGATTCAGCTCCTCGATACTTTTGATGTCGCTTCCCCCTTGAGGTGGGAATGGGCTTATTTAATAAAGGAATGTATTTTCTCCACCCCTACATTCATCTATGACCCCCAACTGACCAGCACCTAAAACAGGTGTCAGTGAAGGGATTTACAGAGGCAGGAAATTGGGGGAGAGCAGCAGCCCCTCAGCCACCTCTTCAGGCCATCACAGGGTAATCTCTCCCGCCCATGAGTACATGAGAGAACTGCACTGACTCGGCTTCTCAAAATGACATACTTCAAATGCAGGTATTTTCAGCTCACCTTTCACCCAAAGTAGCTTGGAGACACTTGGCAGTTGAAAATTAACTGGGAACATTTACTACACGCCTGCACTTCTGATTGACACCGTCTAACCTTTATTTACTCTTATCACAACGTTAAAATACCAAACAATATGTAGCATGTATATACAACCATCCATAGCAGATTATACGATTTGTGGCTTTCAGAATGAAGGCTAACGTGCCACCAAGCTTGGTCCGAGCCTGACAAAATCGATGACTGATAAAAAAAATAAAATAAAATTTAAAAAACTGTTTCGTCCTCTTCATCAAATGTGGCCCTGATTATTCAGATCAGACCACAAATGGTGTTGCCATGGAAAGATCAATTACACTAATCCATAAATTGTTACCGTTTCTGGTGCCCTCCATTCCTCCCTAAGCTGTACATTAACGCCACCACTGCAACGCAACACTGGATCCCTGTACATCGGCTTGCACACGCCTGCGAAGCCCAGCGCCAGGAATGCAAACAAATGCACCATGTATATCCCAGTGACTAACACTCGCGTATTCTGCTGCATGCAATTCTAAATCATGGGCTTGTACAATGACACTGTTTAGTTCTGGTTAGTGTCAGCAAATATTTGCAGACTGGCTGTCATAACAGGGGCATGGCTGAGAAATGTATGGGCCAAATCCACCACCAGGTCTCCACGAGGAAATAAATTAGCAGGGATAATTCACCCTCCGACACACGCCAAGCCAAAGCTGCTTTTTTTAATCTAGATGATCCCACTTTTTAAATGCACAATCTGGCCAAGTGTGTAAGTAAAAAAGAGTAAAAAAAAAAACAGAGTAAAAGGATACACTTTGGCATGCAGTGGGAATCAGAGCAACTCTGAACTTCACAAAAAAGATCCATGACTTTCATGGGTATTTTATCCAGCAGGTCTGACACGAGCAAGGCTTAATGCAAACCAAGAACTAGAGGAGCTCATCCCTGTACTTTTATCCGTCATTCTAAATAAGTGCTAAAATTGCAAAGACCTTAACTACACTTGCATTTGCACTACAGGCGTATTTGAAAAGACCGAGGGGTGACCTATGAGATCATCAGGATCATCCTATGTTTTGTTTGTGTACTCTGTCACTGCACATCCCTGCAACATTTTCCCCCAACAATATATTATTTAGCATATGAAGTGAGCCATTCACAGAAGTGTGAAAGTGTTTAAGCAAGACTAGCTGGGTAACAACAGTACATGTCCAGCCTGCCACCTTTTACTGAAGGATTTACTTGATGCCTGTGCAATATAGTCCCCAGGCACAGTATACCTGATGCTGTGATGTTTGCTCATTGAAGATGTCGAAAAATAAATGCTGATTTTTAGAATGGACACACAAGTCGAAACAGGTTGCTCAATGCTGTGGTGGAGAAATCGAAGAACCCCATGGGTAACCCACCGACTGCACCAAATCTCTCCGTCTCCATTAAAATTTGGATAAAATAACCCTAACCCCAGAAGCTAAATCCAATAAAATGTTTTAAAAAAGAATCTACTTGTTTTAAGTCAAAAATAGCAATGAAGTTCCGCTTTTGTCGTCGTTTCGAGAGTTGCAGTACTGTATTGCATTTTACCTCAAATGTACTTGATAGGTGTAAGATTACCTGTAGCACGCAATGATGAAGGGCAACAGATTAATACAGAGATTGGTGAGGCTTCTTCTCATACTTGGGTGCCTGGATTAGACCCCCTGCATCAGGACAAAGGCAGCCAGCGAGCTGTTACTCTATGCTTTCCAGCGCTCCTGACGTCCTCTCTTCCGACTGAGTGTGCTCAGCGGACAGGAGCCAGTCTAATCCCCCTGATATGAGGAGCGCCCTGAGACCTGACAAAGCATTCCTAAGATAAAGACATGCGATCACAGAGATGCGGTGGAATTCCCACAGCTGGGGGTAGACAGACTGACTGAGCTACAGAAAGAGATGGAAGAAATGTTTTCCTGCAGCACGCGAGAACCTCACTGTGACGTCTCCCGGGTTCTCTCATCACTCCGTCCAGACACCTCTCCTCGGCTTCATGTTGTCTGACTCAGCCTCCAAATTCAAACCAGACTGGTGAGCATCCTCTTTCACCCGGTTCTGTCTGGCATTTTTGCAACCTCAACCCCATCGGCAGAACCTCGAGGAGCAACGCAAATTTAAGATTTTCCTTTCACAAGACATCTCTTTATCTCCAGAGACAACCGGGAGGTGAGTAGCAGCACAGAAAAAGAAAGCCACTAAATTACATTGACACAGTGAAAAGAAACAGCTTCCTGTCATCTTTATCTCCCCATCTCTGCATCCCAGACATGCCTGCTGCGATCCTTAAAACTGGATCTTTGTGGAGCAGTTTGCTTTGCACCCGCACTGACAGCTAACAGGGAAAACAATGAAAGCAGGTTGGAGCCAAAAGGGTTCCAAGTTCAAAAGGTTCTTAATAACAAAGTCATGTTTCTCAAGACCAGCAACGTTTCCTCTGAGGACACCAAGCTGAGATGTCTTCAAGGTCGACTTTCAAAAGGTCCCCCGAAGTTAGGACAGGAAAAATGGTACGAGACTCAACCGTGAAACCTAAGAATCACAGCAGAACAGACCATATGGAATCCTGAGAAACCGATGAAGCTGTCAGCCGGTGTCTACCGTAGCAGCAGGGGAAATCTCAAACAGACGTTTCCCACAAAGGTAGTGAGGATAAAAAAAAACCTCATTATTAGCTTGGCTGCATGCATGTGTTTTACTAAATGTGTATATCATTGTTTTACAAGTTACTGTCTCTGCTGAAGGTGCAATGATCACACTTGGGACCAGGTCAGATTAGATGGTGTCTACATGGCCTGCATATGCATAAATGGGCTCTCACTCATATACAGTGAACTGTAAATGTCATTCCTTAGATTGGGGGGAAACGAGATGCCACAATCTCTGCTTTGAACACTAGTCTTTACAGGTCGAGATATTGTCATGCTTTGTCAGTGATGATGACTTGAATGAATTCAATCATTTGCAAGCATGAACACAATGCCTTCTGCAAGCCCTCACCTGTCAAAAGAGCGGAACTGCAGCGACGAGTCTCTGGCTTGGTCACTCATGTTCCCCAAGAAAGTCGGGGGGAGCAGATTTGGATCCACCGTGATGTCATCAGCCGGGGTGCTGACCAGGCTACGCAAAATGTCCTTCACGTTCTTGCCCTTTGAATCAGCTGGTCGCACTTCGGGTGACAGTGTGGAGAGGGCTTCTGACACAGCATCAGGACCATGAGCGACGCCAGAGGTGGACAGGTCAGCGTCGCTGGCTGCTGTAGAGGTGTGGTCGTCGCCAATGCCAGAGTCATAATGGCGCAAGGAGACGCCATTCTCCGCTTCCAGGACTCCAGCACTGGTCCTGCTATCTGTGCAACAAATCATTATCAGGTTAAGTATGTCCACATTAAAGTTCTGGCACATCAAAAAGATGACGCACAGCAGCGCTTGTTCAGTGAAGGGATTAGCATTAGCGAGTCTTGAGTCACGTTGGGAGAAGGTTCATTTGCCACAGTTAATCACGGAATGTTTGAAAGCGGTTGTCGAAGATCTAAACGCCCCAGAGAGTACTTAAGTCTTTGGCGCACATCATTTTGGCAAACCTTTCCTCTCAGAGTCTCAGATTATGCTCACTCCGAGATCACAGGTCTCAGCAAGTGTTTTCAGGTACAAGTCCTTGCTTCAAGAGGATTTAGAGATTGCAATTCAAGTGTATGCAAACATAAATGTGTGATGTTTAAGTGCGCAGCAGAGTGATAGAAGGCCTAGAGAGCATTCATGATCTGGATATGAGCGTGCCAGGTACCTGTGCTCCGTGCAGAGTTTGATCGTTTAGGTGGCTTCCTGTCATTTTGGGGCTCCAGAATGTCGCGGTACTTGGACACCATGAGGACGGAGATGAAGTAGACCACAGCAAGAGCCAAAAACTGGGCCTGTTTACTGTCCTCCTGAAACAAACGACACACACTAAGCAATCTGCCAGTTTCATGATGCTGATTTGCTCACGTGTTCAACCCACAACGTCTCTGAAGACAACAGCCCTGAGGCGGTTGATGTCCATATCCTGAAGCAGCCGCTCCAGGTCTCTCACTGGAGAACTTCCACCTGTCACAGCATCGACTGGACTCTGTGGCAACACACGTGCGTTACACCATCACAACTGTTTGGATCGTGTGCAGAACTTTCACACAAATATTTATCAATACATGTGATAGGTACAGGGAAGAGGACGGCTTAGGTTTCCCAGCTTTGGGAAGCAAGTCCTCCTGGGATCTTGTCCTTAACATAATGGGAGTCACTGCATTATAAATGAGCTTTAACACCCAGTTCAGGGAAGAACAAGATGACTTTACTGGAACCCACTGTATCATTTCATACAGAAATGTCAAACGCCCCAGTCTAATGTAACACACAGCCGTCCAGCAAATGTCGTCATGCAATCAGATGTGAGCTAATTCGACACCAGGGGAGTGTATGAGAGAAATAAAGCGGGCAAAAGGAATGACTGTGTAATACAAGGGATTTTTGAGATGACTTGCCTGTGCTGCCGCTGATTTGGCCGTTCCCAGGACGTTGCTGGGAATCACAGCGCTGCTGTGTGTCGCTCCATCTTTCCCGAACTTAAGCTGAGCTTGCTGGCATTCTAAACAATTTCTTACCGCCATAGCACAAACTGTGGGAAAGGAAATGATGTGATTCAACTAATTTTGGAATTATTTAAACAGTTTTAAATGCAACATATGTCATGCTCAAATGACGATGATTTTAGTGACAGAAGTACTTTTCCTCCTCTACCTTAACCTGTCTCAATCGTCCTCCCAAGTTACACCTATCCTCTGCATGTCCTCATTTGCCACCTCTACGAACCTCATCCGGTGCCACCCTCCTCTCCTTTTTTTGTACGTCCACGTCAAAACATTCATCATCCAACAGTGTCTTTCCTCTCCACATGTCCAAACCATTTCCAACTCACTTTTCAACATGAGCTTTTCCTCTGACACTCCTGTTTATAATGTTGTCCTTTCCCAATGAAAACATGAGTGTCCTCAACTTCTGTCAAGGCCACTGCCCATAAACTACACATCACGTAGATCTGACTACTATCCATTAAAGCTTCCCTTTCACTTGAGCTGCAACACATCGTCGCCTTATGCCCAGCCTGCACTTTCCTCTTCATCTCCCTTTATTTTAATCTATTACTTGACCGTTTCCTACCACCTCTACTCTTCTCACCAGATCACCATCGCCTCTCACTGCATCATCAGCAAACATCATCGTACATTGAGACTCCTCCTCATGGACATAAAGCTAACCTTGTCTGTCAATCGCGGGCAGGTGCTAACTCTTAAAAAAAACAAAAATGTTTCTCAGAAGACAAGGACGTACTAAATAATATACTAGCATTTTTTTTTTAAATCGAAAAACCTCTGAGTTTAATGAAATAGTGAGGAAGTGGATTTTTCAACTTGCAAGCCAGATAAATTCAATACACACTTTTAATCCAACAAAAAACCCACGCAGTGAAAAGCTGAGAAAGACAAAAACAGAGAAGAAAAAGTGAGGCCACGACAAGGTCAGCTCTCTGGCCAATTTTGGCAGCCCCGTTCGCTCTTCCCTGCTCCACCTCCTCTCTCCAAGGTTATAGTGCGAGAGGTCTGCTCTTGAATCCAAGCCACCGTGCGGAGCCACATAACAAATTAAGCCACTCTGCTGTGCCATGTGCTGACGAGGCAGCAGACTCGCCCTTTAGTTGCTACACGGGGGAAAATATTGTGATCCGACAACTTCATGTGGGTTCAAAATGCCAGATTTGTAATCTAATGCAGCGCTTCCATGTCGCAGACCCTCCACACCCCCCGTGGTTGGGTGCTTGACAACTGACAAATGTTAACTCTGAGCCATTTAGATTACCAAGGAGGGTATTATTCCGTCTGGGAATGGGCTCGCTTTTTCCATTAGGACTACTCTCTCATACGGCCATTTATTAAAAAAAAACAGGAGAGGAGAAGGGAGGGGTGGAGACACTAAAACCTTGTTACAGTCTT
This sequence comes from Synchiropus splendidus, assembly GCF_027744825.2. Classification (NCBI taxonomy): domain Eukaryota; kingdom Metazoa; phylum Chordata; class Actinopteri; order Syngnathiformes; family Callionymidae; genus Synchiropus; species Synchiropus splendidus. Next base: position 24,359,261 of record NC_071335.1, read on the forward strand.
CGAAAATCAGATTAGGTGCCAGTGTTGGAGAGCACATACCTCATCAAATATTCATTTCATAACGACAGCTTTTGAAAACTGGACTAAGGCTTTGCTTTTCTATAAATACAACAGCAGCAGTAAGCAACTAACGGCTAGATTTCCTCCATCATAGCCTTGTTTGACTCAGAGAAAGGAAAAGAGATTGAGAAAAGAGGTGGCACTATATTCAGAAAGCTGTTGTTAGAGAGGCTTTGAGTTTAACAGAGAACTAAAAGCAGCAGATGAAAAATATCAGGTGGGAAAGAAGCTACACTGGAATGAGAAGATTGCTTCAGGGAATATAGTATATAAGTGCTGCAAGTTTAAGTTATATCAAAGCTCAACAGTGATGAAGAAATCAATGAGGAATTAAAATCAAAATGGAAAAGTATGTGACTAAAACAGCCTGAATAAGGTTGAAAAAAGGGGGATCACCGAGGCGAAGGCACTGTCTGAGGATTCCTCCGGACGACATGTTTTTCTCTGCTTCGATCTCAGTGAAGTTTAGTGAGCTGGCAAAGACGAGGACGTCCACAAGGCTGATGAGCCGGTTTAAGAAAGTGACCGACGCCTCCAACGTCAGACCTTGAGACGGCTCGATGTTCTCAAGTTCATGCTGGAAAAAAGACAAGACGGGAAAAACAAAGTGAGATCATCCCTAGAACAAACAAGTGAAAGCAAACGGAGGGGTGATTTTTATAATATAAATGAATTTCACAAAAGTGAAAAACAGATTACTCCAGTAAACATAATATAGTGAGAAAAAACGTTTTTACATGTTTTTTTTAGCTACAGTTTTGCTTTAAGTTTTTTTTTTAATTAAGACCGTCTAATATCATTTTATTTTTTATGAACATCTATCTTTGACAAAGTCTTACTACATCTTAAAATCATGAGTTAATTTTTTTTGTCACCAAACTTTTGCAACTTTAGAAGCCTCTTAAAAAGGCTCACGCCAATTTTAGGATAACATTGGATACAGATAATAAAATTTTGGAGAACCACAAATCCTTTACAGACAGTGGTTTTGTCGTCGTCCTAACAAGTATTGTGCACGCAAGTTCCAGGATGCCACATTAGAATTGCTAATTTAAAGATGATATCTATATGCACCAAATCCTGGATTACAAAAATATGTATTTAATAATTATATATTTCAAATAATATGTAAAGTGAAAGAAATTCCTCAACCAATTTAGAATTTTCAACAAATGACAACGTGAACGTAACTGAATTACAAAGGGCTCTGACATTCAGTAAAAGGGGCAATGAGGTCATTAAAGTACAGAAGAGCATCTAAGAGTTTAATCAGTGAACAGAAAAAACAAACTAACGTTGTTAGAAAGCAGTGAACAGTAGCGTAATGTGATTGGCTAAAGGTCAATGTGGATGGATCGCTCCCTGCCAGTGGAGCTTTGCACAGGAGACTCAGAGAGTGGACTCACAGTGGACGAGGTAGCAGCCGACAGCAGGGGTAATATGCCCCCGCAAGCCATGATGAGATTGTCCACCATCTGGGAGACAAGGTGGATGCTGTTGTGAACAAACACCACGTTCTCGCTGCTGTTCACAAAATCCAGGATGGTTTTAGTGGAGTGACTGTGGAGTGAAAAGACAGAAGTGAGAGAAGGCTGATTCAGACACAAATAAAAGAAGTGCCGGTGACGTGAATATAATTTAAAATGATTCTGTCTTTCATCAACTCCACCTTCTCCACATCTGCACGTCTGTTTCAATGGCGAAAAGCAGGTCAGTAAGAAGGCGTTGGTGCATGTGAGACCAGCGGAATTCTGGGATACGAAACATGGTAGAACGAGGGGCTGACGTTCCACTCTGTCTCTGCTGGTCTGAAGAATCTCCTGGTGTTGCTGCAGGCTGAGATTGGCTGGTCTCCTACAGAAAGAGCAGAATAATCCTCAGAAACAGAACATTATAGCCATTCCCAAATGTACTTAGATTCATTCATGGCAGTGTACCGTTGTTGAGGTTTCTTTGAGTTCGAGTCTTTCGGTGTCAAAGGCCACGTTGGACACATCAAGTCGTGCGATTTTGATTTCTTTGGTCTTGCTTTCTATGTTGTCTAAGGTCTCAGGGGTCTGGCTGGCAGAGGCAGAAGACGTAGTTTCATCCACAGTGGTCTCCGAAGGCCTTGTAGGTGAGGTCAAGTCTGAAGTTTCTGAACCATTCTGGGCATCTGGTTGGTCTGCAGAGGGCACTGTGGACTCTTCAGTAGGAGGTTCACTTTGAGTCTTTGCTCCAGGAGGCTCTGTGACAGCTTCTGAACCAGATATGGGTTTCATATCAGTTTCTTTGTTTAAATCAGAGTCTTCTTGTTCAGTTCCCTTTTCCTCAGCTTCATCATGATTCTGTTTCTCATTCTCTTTAACCACCTCCTCCTCCTCTATTGCAGCTTCCTCTCGCAGCTCATCCACACCAGCTGGCTGGATCTCAGGATCAACAGAGGAGCCAGCCTCCAAACTATCAGTGCAGTCCTCGCTCTCTGGTTCCATTTGGTCCCCCTTGCTCTTCGCTTGTGCCACCTCAGCGTCTGTTTCTTCCAAAGAATCTTCGGTCATAGAAGGTGAAGATTCCTCTTTGTGGTATTCACTGTCGGTTCCAGAGGGAGCAGTTCCGTCAGCTGCATCTGGATCACCAAGTGATGAGATCTCGACATGGTTTTGAGAAGGCTTTGTCTCCATTTCCTCTGCGTTTGACCCATCTACATTGTTTACTTCTGATCCGCTACATTCACCTGAACCAACCATGACCTCCTGCGCAGGTTCCTCAACTTCTTCAGGGCCTGCCAGGATGTTGGCGACAGTGATGGACGCGTGTCCTCCTTCATCAGCGTCCTCTGCCTTACCAGAAGTTACCACTGAACTTTCAGATGAGTATGGAAGTGACTCATCAACAGTGAGCTCAATGACAGTAGAGGGCGTCGTTTCTTCTTCAGAGGCTCCATCACCATTGGTCTCAGACTCTTGACTGGCACCAGAGACGGTTCGGATGGAGCCCAAAGACTCTTGTTGCTGGTACCGATTGAACATGCGAGATAGATTCACCTTATGCTGCTCAAAGGTCACCTGGACACACAAAAGATAATGATGTCAGCATTCATAACCACCTGCAGGACTTTCGTACCCTAAAATGGCCCCTGCCAAACAATTTGCTACCTCTTCAGTCTTCACAGAGTCACGACTATGGCTCTCTGGACCAGTCATTGTAAACTCAAATGTGTATTTGACGCACAGCTACAAAGGCATTCAGAGGGAGCAGGCATCCACCAAGCTGTGATATATATATATATATATATATATATATATATATAGAGAGAGAGAGAGAGAGAGAGAGAGAGAGAGAGAGAGAGAGAGAGATATATATATATAGATATATAGATAGATAGATAGATAGGTGATAGGTGTTGAGTCAACGCATCTCACTGGTCAAGCACTTTAACAACTACCACTCATTTATTCATTCAGTGATATTAGCCTCAGAATATCGCACTTCACCCAGTGCGCGTCTACCTGCAGCCCATTAACCTCTATCAGTCATCTCTGCATCTGATATCAGTCCTGCTCGCCGACTGCCTGTCTATAACAACATTGTCCCACAGTGGCATTTGAGGAAGAGCCCGTCCGTGTAAGCAGTCATAGATTAGCGCTAGATACTATTAAGAGTGTGTCTGCGAGCTGTGCTGAGTCTGTGTCGAGCATTGGCAAATCCTCCCACGCCTAATTTAAGACCCCCGCATTAATCACTGGGCTTGGAGGACAGAAAGTCAAAGATGGGTATGGAGGGGGAGCGAGGGGCGGGGGGTGAAATCAGACCTGCTTCTTTCACCTGAGGCTATTTGGACTGGAGGAGGTAGAATTAGGAAAATCTAGAGATCAGAAGGAAGTGAAAATAATGACGGGAGGAAATGGAGTGAGGTCACTGCGAAAGAAAAAAAAGGGGGCGGGATCGAAAGAAGCAGATTATTTGTAATTAATTAGTCGTTATTGTTCTAAATTAGCCACTACACGAGGGCTCATTCGTCTTCTGTAGTGGGAAGCAGTGATTGGTAATCTATAGCTGCTTCTGAGGGCAAGGCTTGTTCTGAATGCACCACTAGTCTCCTCCTGTCTCCCTCACAGTGATCAAACGGCACTGCACCATTACTTTGAGCTTAATTTGACGTTTTTGTTTTCAATGAATCGGCTGCGTTCGGAACCGGCTGTAGGAAATGTCACGCAGAAGAACGGAGCGGCGCATTACGTCATAGAATCCGGATGCAGTTTGTTGCATTAAGATGATGTATGCTGGCCTTAAATGCGACTCCACAACAGATCTAGTTACCATTAGACAGAGGTAGAGCCTGTCTGTGGTTTTTAAAGAGAGCATTTAGCCTCGCTGGGATATATAGATTCTGCCCTGGGTGGCTGGAACATCAGCACCGGTCTAATCTAATTCTGCTCCCTGACTGGGCCCTGGCCTCACAGGGATATGGAAAAATGGTACGCACGCAAACATGGTGGGATACTCTAATATGACAGCTAACATCGCATTAACTGGACGCAGTTTGGCCAGTTCATAATCTGAAAAGCCTGGGAAAAAGATCTCACTGCTGTTACTCTGAGACACAGGCTACAGAAAAATCTGCCATTAGAATTTCAAGTTAAACACATCATGAATCAGAGGGTCCAATTTGAGACGGTCTCAGGCCAGAACCTGCGAGGTGAGCTTGGGAGACCTCACAAGTCAAGAGTCTGGGAGTCCCCTCATTTAGATCAATAGATAGAAGGCGACCACAAAACAAAGGGGAAACAGGCAGGGCAGTGTAGCTGTAATCGAATTAGCTAAATGCAATTCCTCCTCCAAAATCAATGTCATCTGGACTCGTGCTGTCATTTCTGGTCTTTTCGCAATATTTTCCTTTGTTGGGTTTTTGTTATGAGTGGCATTTCAGTCATGCAGTCAGGCACAAAGAAGCCCCTTCGTCCATGCGTCGAGATAATGGACCATGGAAGGCTACACTTGAAGGTGCACGACACAAGCCCTCATCTTGAATATTAATAAAACATATATTGATAAAACAGATTGAATTTATATAATATTCCTTCAAAAATCATGTCGTCATACTGGCAATTGTCAATACAAAATAAAACGTTTCAAAAGGCTGGTCAATAATTTGAGCTTGAGTTAAACAAAATTCATCTCTGATGAAAGGAAAAAAATGGATCTGGAAAATAATACTTTATATAAAATAAAGCTTTATCTTACATTGAACTTAAATCAGGTAATGTGACTAAGCTTCTAATGTCAAACTAAATTTGATTTCCTGTAAATAAAATGATTACATATTGATATTTGGTGAAGAGATTTAAGAAAAACATTTCTGCAGATTCTCAGCTGCACATGAGCATTGTAAGCTCACGAGTTAGACGTTAGACATTTGGGGTTTCGTTATTGTAGTTCAAATTTGGCTACTACCCACAGACATTTTTCTCTCTTCAGCGAGGGCATCATGAAAACTACTTGATACGACATTCACGCCTCGATCTCTCTCCAGCGGGACGCTCCCTGTTCTCAGAGTGATTGGTGCGTGGAGACGGATGTGGGGCACCTTGGGTTTGTGCGTGTGAAGTGTGTGGGAGGGCTGTTGTGTCAGCGTGCCCACCTGCAAGAACATCTGTCTACTGGAGATGCAAGGCTGCAAACAGAACACTGCACAACCTCATGTTGGTCACTGAACGTGCACAACACAAAGGGTTAAAAACACTGATAATATGAACTGATTAATAAGAATAGCATTAATATGAATTCTTATTTTTTGTTTACAAAGCAAAAATCAGCCTTGAAAGATCCCTTACGTCATTATTTGTACATTTCATTCCTTTAAATGGGGACGGAAGCAGATTCCAGCAAATTAGAGCAAGAGTTAGAGGACACCCTGGATGGATTGCCAGTACGTCCCAGGGCAAGTCAAGACACACAACCACTCTTCGTAAATGTATTCATCTGGAGATTTAGCGTCTTTGCCAAACAAATATGAGTTGTTTCTTTAATGGCTCTCCCAGTGAGCTGCCTGTATTTACACAGCCATGCTTCTCTTATTGTTCTCACATGGCTCAGATGAATATTCAGTAGGCTTGGTGAGAAGGGCAAACCCAAGAGAAAATGAGGGCGAAGGCAAAATGTGCTTGGCAACACATGTGCGCGCACGCACGCACGCACACACACACACACACACACACACACACACACACACATCCCTGAAGCAGTAGGTGGAGAGAGCAACAGTGACAAACAGCTTCGGTGCTACAAAGTTGGCAGGAAATCTATCAAACGGGACAATAAAATTGCAATTGAGTTTCTTTGGCTTTTTTCGTAGCACATGCATGTAACTCGGCAGAGCTGCATTTGCAGGATGCTCTGGTTAAATCTCTGCAGGAACCAGGCTTATATTTGCATCGACATTGAGGACTTTGAAGTTTTGTGTACTTACTGAATTACAATGTAAAGTCAACCAACAAAAGCGACTCCTATTCTCTACCTTTCATTTGATTTTATATTAAGTCTAAGAATTTGTTTTTTGAAGTACTTTTCATTTCCTAATGATTTACCTGTTTGGTCAGTGTTTCCTAATTTGTAAGCAAACTATCGTGTGTGTGTGAGTGTGCAATGCGGCATTCGCTGTTCCATTTGAGAATCTGTGTGTTAGCACCTTCGTTCTCGGTAAACATGGGAAAGTTAATTCAGCTGCCTCGAGAATGTTCTTTTCTCTGCTGAAGATGAGCAAGCTAAAGAAAGCTGCTGTGACAGTGAAGAGAATATAAAACGCAGATATTAAAGTGAGAGATCTTCCAACATAAAAAACAAACTTTTAAAAAGCAAGGCATTTATAAAAATGAAATCAAGGCTGAAATGTATTTCACCTTCGGAAAAATAATTCCAACATCATTTAATAAATGTGTCCAACGGTGTGCAGTTATGCGGTTCTCTGGTGGGTACATCTAGTCAAGCTGTGTTATGAGATCATGTGACTTTTAAATATATATATATATATATACATATATGCATATATATATATATATATATACATATATACAAGGACAGTACTATTACAGGGAGTCATATACATGAATACATGGAATTCAAAAGGCATTTCACACTGAAAATTACATTAACAACTATTTAATTTTTATTTTATATATATATATTATATATTTTTATCTTACTACGCTCAAGAATCCAAAATAACAGATACATGATCATTGATGCAAATTCAATAACAATCCTAATAAATACAATATGACTGGTTCCTTTTGTTTCTACCGACCCCTCCATACCCATTCTCTTTTACTGGTTTGGCTCAAATGTGTTTTCGATGGTACCATCCTCAAGCGGGTGTAATCACGACCAGAACCGACTGTCTCACCAACTATTGCCTTCAAGCTGATCCAAAGAGGGCAGTCCGTGTGTGCCCCCTACTGGACCACCGTGGCTACAACACCCTTAAATCTCACAAGCGCTTCTTGCCCAACACAACCTTCAATCTCACTGACAGAAGAAAAAAAACTGCCGACCACAATCTGACACTAAACTCATTTACTTATGGGTGTGAGTGGAGCAATGCAATATTAACAGTGAAATCCTGAGGCCTGATTGGGACCCTTTACTTCTTCTAAAGCGCCAGATCCTTGTTAGAAAGTGAGCAAGGTGGAAAGACTGAAGACATCAATAAATAGTTGAGTGCCTGTTCCAGTTAAATTCACAGGAGTATCTCAGTTGGATTAACCCTAGATGGCAGATGTACACTTGGGAGAAGTAAAACATATAAAGCCGAGTTCAGCAGTGACATGACAACATCCTCTAATTTTTCATTTGATAGGAAAGGTTGGCAATGGAGATTTGTAATTTCCAGTGGAACACAGTCTTGAGACACATTTCTCCTTGCGTCTGCTGTGCCTATGTATTCTGTGTGTCCAGGTAATGAGTTTCCTGACCTTGGAGTGGGTGATGGACAGTGTGTCGACCCAGACGCGCCAGCCGCCCCACTCATATTTGATGGCGTGGTAAAGTAGGATGCGGAAGATGGCGTATACCATCTCGGTAATTTTCTGCTCCTCGCTGTTGAGCGGATTGATGAAGCACAGAGAAAGCATCCAGTCCTGCCACACGGAGCACTGCAGCAGACTCCTTCAAACCACAGACAATAGAATGAATTAGGGACCAGGGGGAGTTTGGCTTGTGACGTGAAGGAACGGCTCCCTGCCGGTGCTGCTAACCTGCGGTTCTCTCTGCTGTTATTAAACAGCTTGATCATGTCGGACAGGAAAACCTTGCGCACCTCCATGGTCTCAGGGGTCTGGGGTGCGTTCTTCAGCAGAGCAGCGATCACCTTCAGAACCTCTGAAACATTAGAGACATTCAATCAAATGTTAACAAGAAAAAAATAAAAAATAATAAAAGATGAAAATACATAGCCATTCTACAGTGTGTTCCAGGCCCAGGGTGGGTTTGAAGTGCACTTTTTAATATTCATATTTAATGATATATATATATTTTTTAATAAAATAATAGTATTTTTTTCATTTGAAAATTGTACCCATTTTATTTTTACTTTGTGCTTCAAGCTAAGATCATCTTAAACCCAAAACAAGTTCTGCTTCACTGTATCCACAACAAACCAAGATGAAAAGTATACTTGTATAATATTGTTATATACCTATATAACACATATATATATTTATATATATGATGCCAAAAGAAAAAGAAGATTATAATAATAATTATTATTGTTATTATTATTAATGTTGTTGTTGTTGCTTTAATTCTTCCTTAGTTTTGTTTTGATGATACATGTGAAGACTGAAAAATATCTGTGCAAGGGTCAAAATTTATACATTAAGACAATCTAAAAAAGCAAGAATGAGGATAACATGACGCACAAACAACAAATAATTAATTTAAAGAACCCCCAAAAACTAGATCAACTAAAGTGTGTTCGCCTGGAAAGATAAAAGGCTTGCCATTCAAAAAATGAGTCGAAATATTCGTAAAAATTAATGGATAGAAGGTGGAAAAGCCGATGAATATAAGTTACGAGTCAGTGAAAGAGAATAAATTTTGTATTTTGAAAAAATTAGTCTTCATTAAAAGCTATTAAAAGGGACGTATGATCGTGTAAACTCTTCTTTTCTTCTCCTCTCCTGGAGACTGTTACAGACTGGCTTGTTTGTGTGTGAAATTTAGCCCGTTGCGTGACTGAATTTGGCACCGCAGACACTAGGTGTCAGGATGAAGAATAAAGATCATTAAAAAAAACTGCAAAAGGAGTCTTTAAATCAAAAGGAAACTCATCCATTACTCCCAACATGGTGTCACCAACGCTCTCCACTCGCAGCTGCGATTCTGGACCATTGACAGTGAAAACACGCCATGGGAGAAAGCACGAAAAAGAAAACTATTGATCTTTATCGTCCAGTTACGGTTCTTGTATTGTTTCCAATGACAGAACCAGTGCAGAAACTGGGCCCCGCCCGAGCGGAGCAGACTGTTTAGATGAATTACCAAGACAATGTCAATGCCCATTTGCTTTGAGTCGAGAAACGTCAGGGTTCAGATTTCACTCGTGTCTTCAGACCTTGGCGCTAACTGATGCCCCCTTTGCCCCCAGAAGACTGGCGTGTTGTTTCTACGCCTTAGTCACTCAAATTATGAGTCGCTGAACCTTTACCGCCAGAAAATTACCCCGGCATGTAGAGGCAGCGAGGACGGAGGGGGTTTGGCCTCGTCCTGTCTTTTTTTCCATTTGCTCTCGGTTCCTTTCCCTTGAGTTAATTTGAGGGAAACAGTACTTCCTCGGTTTGTTTGATTGGCTCTGACGTTACTAAAGACTGCAATCAGGGGGCCATTTTCAGAGTTTGTCACAGATTAAATCAGCGGAATGCACAGCAAAGGGGAACCAGACCAGCGCTCTGAGTTCCACAAACCTGGGCAGTGTCTGCATGATGGAAAACGTGCCGCTGGGACGGGACGGCTGGGTGGACCAATGTTTGAACACAATGAAGGCCTCGTGTGATCAACGTGCGACCAGAGCGGGACCGCGGCAGATCAAGCCTCACTGCATGTAAAACTTGGTTGTGATTATGACCAAGCACTCGAATTTCAGGCTGATTAAAGCTGCGTGGGACGGTAATTCTGTCTGCGTGGGAGCATGAAAGTGAAAGGATGGTTTTCTTTTGCAAGCCCAAGTCATTACACATGAAGTCACCGACTCACTCTTCTCGGGGAAAAAAAGATTCACAAACCCACTATAAATTTTGATTAACCATCAGTAGGTGGTAAAAAAAAAATTCTGTGTTATGATTAAACTGCACTTTCACCATGACACAATCATAAAATAAACACGATCCATTACTTGATCAGAAACACTTAAAAAATTTATTATTTTGCATGATTCAAAATATTAAGTGATTAAGTGAGTGACAAAAAAAGCACACTATACATATATATATTTCTTAATAAATTATGCCAATATTCATAACAGCCTTGGCACATAACATGGAAAATAATATACTTTTTTTTATTGTCTGTAAATCAAACCCCAACCTCAATATATATTAGATATATTTTTTGCCAAATAATAGAGGCTACTTTCTTTTATATAAGTTGAATAATGATATAATAATATTTTAATAATAATGATTTTCTTGAATGAGGAAAATAATTCAATGAATATACACATAAAATATTATTAAAAAATGTATAAATAATTAGAAATAAATTGCTATTTACAGTACATTGATGATTCAAGACAAAGAGTTTCTTCTTTAGATGAAGAAGCAATTTTGTACATGAGTAGGCATACAGTATATATATATATATATATATATATATATATATATATATATATATATAAAAATCTTAGTGGCGGCTTTCCATCTGAGAAGACATCTGAATTTATGTACTTCATTTGTTGCCTGTATGCAGCCACTGCACGACTCCTGGGGGAATATCATCCAGTTCTATATGAAGCAATAGGTATGTAGACTGCGCGCTACATGGGATGATTTAGAGGAGTTGTGAGACCCGGAGGAGGCACTTACGTGGGTTGAGAATCTTCACAGTGGAGTCGGGGTCCGGATGCTGTTTATGGATCACTTGAGTGCAGATCTGCTCCGTAAGAACCTACCAGGAGAGAAGAGGAGGGGGCGTTGGCAACATTAATGTATGAGTCGGCCTAAACAGTGACAGAGTTCATAATTTAAGTCCAACAGTTACATGAAAAATGGGGGGAGAACAGTAGCTGGAATTTATTTTAAGAGGCGACAGTAAAGGAAGTACCTCAAAAAGCACATTGTAGGTCGTCATGCTGAACTGGCTGGAGTGGAGCATCAGACGTTCGGTGAGCAGCGAGAAAAGCCCGTTGCTCATCATGACCTCTGATTTCCTCCTGATCAGAACAAACAGATTTGAAGACTTGCACTAAACAAAGACTACCAGTTAACATTTGTAACTGGAAATTTTATAGAAAGTTAAAGAGTAAATTGAGCCCAGTTGATACTGAGGGAAATAATTGAATAAAAAACATTTTTAAAAGACAGGATTTTTCTTTTTGTCCTGATACTCACTTTGGTGACAAGTGTTTGAGAAAGTAGCCCATCACTTTCAGAGCTTGCACTCTGATCCCTTCACTCTTTGAAGCCAAAAGCTTGTAAATCACACTGAAAACAAAGACAGTTACCTTTCACAGGCTGAATAATATTTCGGGAGGTAAATCTTTTTTATAATACAAGGACACATCACACATAATATGAAGGGTGTCATTACCGGATGCCATTGCGCTGGTCAAACGCTTGGACTAAAGAGCCAGGATGTTCAGACATCAGAGCCACCAGCAGCTGAAGAACATCGATGAGATTCTCATCCTGTCAGACAAGGATACAGGCGAGCAGGTTATTCAGATGCTAAACAAGCATCTCTCATCTGGTAACAGCAGGGAATGTTCTCCACATGGAGACATTCAATGAACCCTTTGTTTGTCAGAAAATGAGGAAGCATTAAAGACTTTTAAGTAATAATAATGAGCTCAATGGGACAGTAGGAGGCAGTAGTGTTTCACGTGCACAACCCAGTGGAAAAAAAGCAGTCAGTGGAGCTCCCACTACAGAACACTGTTTATACTACAGGACCCACACCATAAACAGAACAACATCACAAATATAATCATCTGTTATCCATGTCATTCTAAGCATTCTTTTGAAAAATGTAAGTGAATTTTTAACATTGTTTACACTAACTTATGGATTTACAGGAAGAGACAAACATTGGCAAAAACACAGCAAAGGTAATACCAACCAATATTGTTTCCTCAATTTACAAAGTAAATCATACTAATCATAGAATAATTTCAACATGATACGTTCATTTTATAGGTGAAACACGTGGTGGACAGAGCACATTGACGCACACAAAATCTTACAATAAAATTGGGTTGTTTAGAAAAGAGAGACGAACAAAGAGAACCAGTCAGCAACACCTACAGTAACCAAAAGCCTGTCTGTCAGTTAACAGTTACATTTACTCATGGACATGTGCCTGTGCTTTACGTTTGAGAAGCTGCAGAGTTATGAGGCCATCTAGTGGTGACACTGCAGCTGGAGCGTTTACCTCATGCAGGGTGAGGAGGTAGCTGAGAATGCTCTGCACCTCGTCCTCCTTCACGCCGTGATCCTGCACACAAAGAACATAGAAAATATGTGGCTTCATGAGAACATTAATGCTGAACTTACTCTGAATATTTTATCCTCACTTTTAATAACAATTTAGCATTATTTGTCACTGCATTAAACCACTCAGTTGTCAGTTTTCTCATCAATTTTATATGAACAATCAAGTCTGTTTTGTGAGGATTAAAAAACAAATGCTATTTGTATGTTGCAATAAGGAATAAGCCGCAAAGTGTAACACAGTATTATTAGAAAACAAACCTTCATGATGAGCTGTTTGACAAACAGGAGCAAAAATGCTCTCAAAGAGAGAATTTCCTTCTGGTTCGGTCTCGGACCGTCTGAAAGAGAGCAGACAATAGCCGCTGAAAGCCTTTAACAAACTGCACTGGAATGGCTGAGATAAGGAGACATTTCTGGAAACTATTTTTGGACTGAGATCTGCTTCTTTGTTTCGGTCTCTTACCGAGGCCTTTGGGTGCCACTCCACTGCGATCCTGAGGGTTCACAACCCAATAGTAGAATTTGAGCGTGTGCATGACCTGGAGGACGGTGCCCACTCGGCGAATAGCATTATAGATGGTCACAGTGCTAATGAACTCTGTTGCAAGGTAGGTGTACAATGTCAGCTGCACCTGTCAATACAACAGAAAAACAATAGTGTCATGTTGAAAATAATATTATAGGATTTTTACCAAAACATTTTTTTCAAACAATGAAATTATTCCTTTCTGCCATTTTTTAAATTTTAAATAATGTCCATTTTTAAAAATTATTTTCAATTGCATGTATTTCATAGACAAAACATACGGCTCCTGTTTAATAAATATATTCAGTCTTTACTTAAAATTGCATTTTGCTTATCATACATATTGACCAAAACTGAATACATGTCATTAGAAAATATTTGGACTCAGTGTATTAACTTCTTTAATGCGCAAATATGAATTATGGTGCTTAAGGAGTTAGAGTATAATGAGTAGGAAACATGTGCCAGTACGCTGTTGTTGTTACCTTGGCAGGCGAGTGGATCCAGATGGCAGGGTTGAACAGAATGTGGTCACATAGCTGCTTAAGCAGCAAGATACCGTTCTGTAAGTTGCTCAGGTATCTTGAAAAGGCCAGCACAATGTCCAGGACCGGCCGCGTCACATGCACCTTGGAGGACTGCGGCACAGACACAGTTGGAGGGTGGCAGAAAGGTCAGTCGATAAAAGGCAAAATAAAAAAAAACTGGCATCAAATATGAACAAATAGAGAAGGACACATGCAGTGAAGGATGACTTCATCCTCTGCCTAACAAGCACCAAAGCCAGCTGTGACCTCCAAATACAGATGAGGAAGGCACCGACTGTGTCACATCTAGTTGGGCACTGGTGTGTTTCAGCTGGGAATCTGGAGCAGCCCTCTTTCTGGGGCTGACTCGTTATTCTCTGTGCTGGTAGAGCAAGAGGAAGCTGTTATTTATCAGCCAATTTCATCTTACCTTTTCCAAGGTGTAGCCAACGACCAGGAAGCCTTTGCAGGCCAGAACCTGCTCCTGCATGGCCACAGAGTTCTTCAACAGCTCCATCACGAAGGAGAGCAGAGTGCAGCTGAAACACCGGCAGATTCTTGTGTCAAAGAGATGGACGGTGTTTGGTGGACAGTGATCTCTGTAAACAGCTGACAAAGCTGCTGCTCTGAAGAGCTAACTGCACATGAAACATGACTGAATGAGGGTGTTGTGATTTCATTGTGCTGCGAGGACAGAAACTACAGCGCGTCACCTTGAGGGCAGAACACAGAACCATTTCAGAGTAACAACTTCGCAGCCAAGTAGAACTGAAATATATCCAAACTCAACTGTTTACAGAAGAACAGAAACGTAATCTTCATTTTTGCAGCTCGATTCAAGTGTGTCAGTCTGACCAGAAAATGGCGAAACAAACTGTGAGTCAGTAACCACTTCAAGGCTCACGCCGAGTGCAACGATTCTGACATGGAACAAAATGGAACAACAAACTCTTTGCCACAGGAGGCACAGAGAAGAGGCAGCCCATTCATTCCATGACGGAATTGAAATATGGTTTAAAATCAAGCTCTTTCTGCAGCAGTTTAGTAGCTACCTCATGAGTCTTTAACATGCACTTTTCAGTCCCAAACCAAACTACTGGTTATCTACTGAGCAGCTTGAAAACCAGCAGAGCTTCTCTAGCATGAGCAAACAACATGCAATAGGACCTCTCGGAGCCATCAAAGCAAACATTCATCAGGGCCTCTATTCTAACATGAAAAATCATAACAGACAGTATGCTTCCACGTTCCTCTCACCACACAGAGGTGTCCAGCTCGTTGCTGGCCGGCTGGGAGTAATCCAGCTGTGCAAACAGGGGGAATAGAACCTGCACTCCTCCAATGGAGTGGATGCCACTCTGGATGGAGTGAGTCACCACAGCTTTCACATCCTGCAGACACAATGCATAAACATGAATCATTGACCTTTTTGAAAGATAAATTCCCTGTTATTCTGTGCTTTAAAAGGTTAGAGAATAACGGGAAAAATCCACTGAGTTGAAGCAACAGCACAAAAGATCTGAAATATCAAATTCATAAACAAATATAATGTGGACAGGACAATTGAGTGAGAATTGGATATTTGGAACTCTAATAACGCTAAAAGAAGGTGCAGGAATTAACTCCTTCATGCATCCTGTTCACTTCAGTTGAAACATATTCAAAAGCTGAAGTAGCTGCAGTGAGCGCGAGCGAGTTACGTCATGCACTGCCACCCATTGGTCAGATGTTATAAGTGCAAAAAAACGGTCACTTAACCGGGAGATAATGCATTCTTATTAGCATATTCATAAGTCATTTTAATGCATTTACAAGGTTAATAAACGTTCTGGTTTACAATTATGTATGACAACTTGTAACACAGTTTATTAAGTATTATCAGAGGTGAACTTAATGCATTCATTAAGAGCAGAAAGTGTTATTTGTTATAACAATACACAGCATTATTGAGGTTACTTGCATGTCTATAACTATAGTTATGATTTTGGAATGGAATTATGAATGCATTAGGTCAACCACTTATACTGCCTTATCAGACTTTTTATCATACCTGATCATAAAACTTTACAATTCCTTCAATAAAATATTTTATTTTTGCCATTTTTCTGAGACTGGTGGTCAAGTATTTGTACAAACACATTTCTCAATCCGCATGGACCGCTGCCACTGCCATGAATGCATACATGCATACTTCACAGTGTTGATGTTTGTGTAGCTGAGCAGCAACAAACGCCCTCTGTTAACAGAGACAAAGCAGCTTCTCTGACAGGAGGTCATGAGAAACAACATAATTAGTGGAGGAAAGAAAAACTATACCAGACAAAGTAATTCTTTAGAGGTCCATTTTCTTGGAAATATAATCTATTAAAAAATCTTTTATCTAAAGATAATAACAGTTTAATTACCTGCAACATGAGTGCATGAGGAGAATGGACAAATATGGAGGCGTTTTCTTTGGGAGAGGACTCCAGGCAGAGTTGGGCATCTGTGGCACGCGGGTTGAAGGTGAAGGCAATACTAGACGACAACTTGCCGTCATACAGCAACGTCTTGTGATGCTCAGCAAACAGCAAGTCACTCTCAGCCCTGTGCTTGAAGGTGCCCTGAGGCGGGAGAAAAAGCAGAATTAAACTTCACAGTTGTCAAAAGATGCAGCGTTTTGGTTGTAAGCTGTCGTGTAAAATCTGTGGCTCCGCTTTCAAAAAATAAATACATATAGACGGCACAGTTTTAAAATAAATTGTGAGATAGAATTAACCATCTGAAAAAACTTCATCTGATTTCAGTACTATCCAGCTAGGACATTTGCTTAGTCTTAACATTATGGAAAGGGGTACAGTCATATAATGGTGCATCACTATTTATCCACAGTAACAAATATTGTTTTAAATCAAAGCTTTTTCAAGATTTATAATGAAACATTAACATTACAATGACAGCTCAAGAGTGTCTACAATCATTCAGAGCAAGAGGCAGAGATGAAGGCGAAGGGGACACTGAAGGCATCAGTTTTTAAACTTCAAGAGGTCAACAACAAAACTTCAGAATGACCAAATAAGACACTTACAGCAGTCAAACTAAACTTCCACTTCAGCCACTTTTGATAAGCTTTGATGTTCTGTGGTTTGTCCTTAGCTTCTCTCAGATGAACTAAATATTCCTCATTGTCTCACCTGGTATCCCGGGCCAAGCTGATAGATGGCCAGGATCTGTGCGGCGCTCAGAGCCTCTCCAAAAACGTAAACGGCTCCCATCTGGCCACAGAACACGCGGTTGGCATCTGCTGTCTCTGATGACCCCAGGAAACACTTGTCAAAGGTCTGCCAAACGAAGCCAGACGTCAGTGTCGAAAATAAAACTGACAGAGTCAAGAGGAGAAGACTCAAAATAACAGTGAAGTCATATGACGCTCGTTTCTGCAGCAGTGATCCAGTCTATATTGAAAAGTACGATGGGTTGACAGTTTAGTGACTCAAAAGATTAGTTCATTTGAACTTGTAAACAGACGCAATTCCCAAACAGATGGGATAAAACCTGCTGTTATAATTGAATGAAAAAAAAACCAAAACATTGCTACTGCTCGAAGCGGAAAAGAGTGGAAAAGCCATAACATCAATGTGTGACACCCAAATGAAGATGCACATTTCAAGGTAGCAAATAGTGACATGCTTTCCTCCAATTTACTTTAAACCACGGATTAAACAACAATAAGAAATTGTGAAAAAAATAGAAGCGATGTGACGGCTTCTTACATCACTTGTGTTGACCAGCCAGGCAATATCTCCAAAGGAAGCCAGCTCCCCGTTCACAAAGCAGCTAATTTCACTGTTTTTCCAGCGATTGTAGACGTGAACAAGAGTCACCATGTACCACTGCAACACAAAGGACAACACATGTATGGCTGAGTCGCAGAACTAAACATTGTGGGCTGAAGAAGGAGACACAAATTCATACTTGAAGTCAGATATGAACAAATCATTAACGACTTAATATTATATGTATAGCATCAAAACAATTACTGGCTTAAAAACCAGAAACATTTTTCCTTTTTTTTTTAACCTTTCCAATTAAATAATGAGGGTTGCATAGTTACACTTGGTCCCAGAATGACAGAGTCTAGATCTTTGCTTGAATAATTAACAAAAATGGGATGCATTTTTAATGTCGCTTTAATAAATCTGTCAGATTTATCACAGTTTCAATCCTTTTCTAATGTAGCCGTGAGTCAGCATAGTCACGGACAAATCTAAAATTACACTTCCCCATGATGGGCTTGTTTGGGCTCCAGTGATTCTAAAAGAATGAATGTGCATCATTAAAGACTTTTAAATCAAGCCACAAATGTGGCTTTCAGATGAAGCTCTTGTCGTTGGCGAACTATGTTTTATTCACCTACCTTCTGCGGTTTGAAGTCGTACTTCACACAGTGTTGGAATCCTTTTCCTTTGGATTTTAATGAGGTCACTATCAAACATCCTCCAACAAAGTGCGCAGAGTAACCCAGGCCTTTACTGGTGCGGAAACTGAAAGGCAAAAGTAAATCACACTTGTTTTTAGTTTCGATTGTCACATCGAATAACCACCATCATCTACTATGGTCAAAACTGAAGCCTGAAAATACAACAAGAAACACATCTCAGTTACACAAATCATCTATTCATTCTCAGTGTCAATGGGAGATGCAGCCTGCGCATCAGTCCTGGTGAATTCATCACTTGTTAAAGCACAGAGGGCTGCAGGGAGCTTCTTATTAAAGGGTCCAGAGAACACCCTGCTGGCTGCTGTACTGTAACCAGCCATCATTTCAGAAATGGCTAAACAGCTCCCTTTTGTTCAGTTTAGATTCATGAGTTATTAATTAACGCCACTATCAGATGATGTGAGTTTTAATAGCTCTCAAGAGGGAAAGGACGAAGAGAGCAGAGGGGAAGCGGCAACAAACAACCTGCATCATTAGTGATCATCCACTCACTTGGATACACGTTATTAAAGTATCAGTATTCCTTTTGTTCCTGAATGCAAGCAAGGTGAAATTTTTTGGCCATCTCTCGTCACCAAAACAGCAGTCGAGTTTTGAAGAAGGTAAAGAATTGACCTGGAGACGACATGGGGAGCAGCAGCATGCTGGTCTTAATAGAAAGGAGATGGTACCAACTGTGCACTGCAGTGTGCTTCCAATTGGGCTGCCTGGCTGCACAAGCTCACTTATCAAACCCAGAAAAAGGGTCATCTATGTGCACAGAATTCTTCAGATCACTTCCTGAAATGCATGACTAAGTCTTGGCCAGCACTAACCTAGATAATGGTTTACTGCTCTCCCATCAAAGGACTGCTCGAATCAGTGCAGGGTGACAGTTTTAGGCGCTGGGCAGTCGTGTAATGGAGCTTAATGATCATCTTCTGCTGAGTACTGTCTGTAAACATGGTTACAGATATATTCAAAAGCAGAAGTGCAAGGCGGTCAAAAGAAAAATATCCTAATTATTTGAATGGGAGTGCAACCTATATCACTTAAAAATATTCACTGACTTGTAGCTGTAACAACACCCTAAAAAAAACCTTAGGAAGCTGTTCAGTTACAGTGGGAGGGTTCATGACCACAAGGCAGTGTGATGCTACTGCACGAAAAGTGCAAGTGAAGAACAAAATATACATACCAGTAGAGATAAGGCTTGTCTTTATCTACATTGAGGTTGTTGAGAGGATCCATGCGGAGCCATGTGTGGAACGTGAACCCATTCTGATACGGCCATTTCGCAATTGGAGGGAGAGCTATTGCCTGTGGGGAAAAATAGGAAATTAAAGGTGAAAAAGTCAGCTGAGAAACTCTACAAGAAGAAGAAAAGTATGTTAAGCTAACAATACAAACGGATCATGGGTCAACACCGTCTTTGTCAGCAGACTCACCGCAGCATTTTTGCCAGGAAAGCTGAAGAAGGAGTCCGGCCCGTTCCTGTGAGCCATGTACTTCAGCACGGATAAAAGCTTGACGGCATGACAAGGCTACAGAGATTTTGACAAAGGATCATTTAATGTCAAGAAACGCGGCATTAATCACTATTGTAAGGCACAAACTGAACTGCAATAATCTACAGTATTTTCAGACATCAGTAATCATCAGACTTCAGTAATATTTTACTCTGCCCCCTAAAAACTAGCATCTTTTCGGTGGTCTTGTAGATGTCAGCTCAAGAACCCTGGAACTATAGATGAATGCAGAAGTAAACATTTAGCGCACATCTTTTTCATCGTCGACTGAACTGATAACACAACTTCTATCAAATCTCTCCATTAGCCGACATAAATAATGAAGCGGTGCTGCTCCAGGCCTGCAGCAGCTCGAGTGCTGCTCGCACATTCCTGCTGCATGTCCAGGGCAACTAAGCGGGATCATTACACGTCCTCCTACTCACCCACTGTCCCTTCTCCCCTTGTAATTTGCTGAAGAAGAGCTTGAGCTCTTTGACTGTGATGCTGTAGCTAGCCAGCACACCCAACATGTCCACCAGAAGATCTGTCGGGAAAACAGAGCAAAAAGTGAAAACAGAAAAACAAATACTCCTTCCTGAATTGTATTGAAATAAAAACAACAATTATCAACACAATTCAGTCTAGATGAGAATGTTTGGGTAAAGTGTGCAGGTGGTGTTGACGGTTAATACAAGAGCCACACTTTGTTTACTTGTCTTCTATTGTATCCCATTCATCACATTCCTTCTACTGTAATATGCACGCTGACCTTCAGCTACTGACTCCTGAGTAGCGGTCTCCGCTCTTTTGAGACTCCCTTCATATCAACGTGAATACCGTTATATAACACAAAATCTAAAAGTCTCGTTTACATATCAGGTCTCATGAAAAACTCAAAGGGACACATCATTTGCACTTTTTGGAATTTCTCTACTGGAGCTGCCTCGTTGCGACTGGACTACCCATCTTCTTGCTCGACTGCACAGTTGCTGCAGGCCTTCGCCGTCCTAGTAGGCGAAGGTTCACTGAGCCGAACACCACAAGATTAATTTGGAATAATTTGCAGATGGGGAGCGTTCTAAACACACGGGCACAAAACCGTAAAGATGGAGCGTGCCCACATCAAAGACGTGAATTTAAGGGCCAGTCAGAGACAGATTTGCACTTGGATAATGGTATGAAAGATGGAAAAATATTTCCAGATTATTATATATTCTATTAAAATGATTATTATTAAACTGTTCTGAATGCATATTATCTATACAGAGTTAGAGGTAGAGAGTCCATAAAGCACTTAAGGCCAATGAAAGGATAAATGACCAACAATGATACAGTTCTCAAATTATAGATTAAGTTCTTGACATTTTCATCTAATAGTAGGAGCAAATAGTTAAACTTTTTAACTCCACCAGCTACATTAATGACGTATTAAGAAACAAAGTATATGATAGCAATTCTGTCTTACTGTACTTCAGCATCACAGATGTGAATTGTGACTAAAAACTGTCATAAATATCTCATCAATTTGTAATACATTTTTAAATGGGCCAGCGACCTTATGGACAACATGTATCAGCTTTCTTAAGTGGCCCACCAGAAAACTATGGCTCAGTCCAAGTGTCTTTGTCAAGTTAATCGTTGTTAGCATGTAAAATGACCGTCTGAAAAACAAAAAAAAAAACAAGCTCCTTTATTTCATTACCTGCGATCATGCTGTCCGTGGTGGTAATGCGCTGGAGCACTTGCTGAATGAGGCCCATTTCGGTGCAAGCCTGAAGGTTACGGACACTTTTCTTTAGGATAGCGGTGAAGATGCTCCAAACTTCAGCCTGACAAGTTGGATCACACTTGTCCAGCAGCTCCACCATGCAGAGGATGCTCTCGGGTTCCAGGATGATGAAGTTCATCTCCAGGTCGAACTGACCTCCAACCAGCTGCAAAAATCGTCCGACACATTTTTAAGCACATTGGTAAGCAGATGATCAAAGGTCAGGAAGGTCTTGCAGAACACATCAAAGCTCCCCGTCACAGAGCCTGTTAGACAGTTGAGTCAACAGTTAGGCCTGGAGACACAGGAAAAAGCCCTGAGCAAACACGTGCGGCGAGAGTTCTTGTCTCTGCTCAGAGACAAATAAAGAAACCAGGATTTTCAATGGACAAAATAGAGACGAGTAAAAACTGAGGACTTTAAATTACATACAAGTCTTCCTTGCTTGTTGTAACCGATTGACTGGAATACAAGACCCTGTTGCATTTCAAGTCAAACCCCACCTGCGCACCAATAACATCCTCAAATATTTAACATTTTCGTAGCCAAGCAAAAATCAGGCGAGCTATTCTTGGGTCTTAGCATTTTCAAGTTATTAACAAAGTCCTAAACTGACCCCGATGAACCCTACAGATTGACATTTTTGACATATTCTGAACAGTATTTTAGTTTCCAACAGCTGCAAGTCCCTCGCTTTACTTGTCACACAGTGAAGTGTCTCCACACTTCTGAGTTGACATAACACAAAGGGGGAGTGACCAGGGTGATGAGAACAAGACGCAGCCTGACCTACCGGAGGAGAAACGATCTTACCACTTGTACCATGAAGGAGAAAATAAACTTACAACAGTACTGTAGCAAGAAAAGCCCTTTGAATTACCATAATACAGGGTCATTCATTTAATCTTTGGATCTTTATTAAAATTGAAGCTTCAAGATAACGCAAATAAATAATAATGCAAAACGATTTATAACAAGTTATAATATGTCTTTTAATGTATTGTGTTAATTCAGCTCAAAAACACTTGCATTGTAACTGTGATTATAAGTTATGTCCCAAAATCCAGAATGCCAGACAGAAAGGCTGCCACAAATCCCTGTCTTCCAATTAAAGAAATGGAATAACATTGTCATGCAGCTCCTTCTCAAAAGTCTTCCAAAAAAAAAAAAAAAAATCTTAATTTAAATACAGCTCACAGATAACAGTGAGACGGTGAAACATCCAGTCGTATATTGAGCTTAAGCCCAAGTGACTGCTCATTTCATCATTTGCTATGTAAGCTTGTCTTGTTTCAGAGGAGTGATGTTCTTTGTGTCCAAAAATAAATTATATAAGCTATAAACGTCACACTTTGTCTTCCCTTAATAGTTGTGATGACATTTTTATTATTGGTCCCCTCCTAATGGAAAAGGATAAGGAAATAACAACGTTGACATCACATCCATTTTGGAAACGAGCCAGCCGTTTTCAGACTCAGGAGGTGTGAGCGGATTAAAAAATGATCATGTGACACGAGGGCTCTGCCATTAGAGAGGCTGGATGGGGAAGCAAAATCAGATCAGAGGAATGGAAACTGCCCCATTATGATGGCTGGGGTGAGACGGCGTCCACGTGGATTGTGTTTGTAGGGAGCAAGATAAGGGGCGAAGATGGAGGTGAGACAGCTCCAACAGGAGGAGGTGATAACAGACAACTATTCTACTGTCATCTCAACCTTGACTTGCGGAGCAATTTGTATTCAGGCGGCAAACAATAATGTTGAAGCAGTGAGAGGCTCAATCAACTAAATCAAGAACCTGGATTCATATGTTGGTCCAATCAAAACAGTGTTTAAACAATCAGTTAAGAATGTATGACTAGTTCGATCATACCTTGATAAGCTTTTGAAAAATAACGCCGGCCAACTAAAGCATAAATAAAACTAGTAAATAAAATTAAGTCAGTAAAAGTAAATGACAACTAAAAACTTAAATACTAATGGTGATTTTTACGTTCGATTTTAATGCATAACTAAAACTGGATTAAATAAATGTATATGTATTTTTAAACCGATGTTGTTTAAAAAAGCGCAAACCAAAGCTCAACCAATGCTTTGATTGAATTGTTGCAGTGCATGGTGGAACTTCTATTATGGGTCACGGTTATCACAGATGCTGTTATTCCTTAAAACTCAACTGGCAACATGTCAAAATCTGACTTTAAAACAAATCCATTTAATTTTGTGCACTTAATACACCAACCCAATGCAGTTTCATTTCAACACTCAAAATGAACTCCAACCGACATGTTGGGGGTCTCATTCATTCTCATTCATTCCAATAGAAGGGTGCGAACAAGGTTCATAAGACATCACACATTTCTTGGAAGCCATTTGGTTTCAACATTTTCAAACAAAGACCCACATTTTATCCTTGTAACGTTTGTAGCCTCGCTTTTATTCGCAGAGTCTGACTACAAATGATGAAACATTTTGGGGTACAATCTCTTGGAGGTGGCAAAACCTCAAGGCTACCTGCTAGGTTAGTGAGTTACAGTTGATTTATGAGTCTGACATACAGCGCGATTCGTCCATCGATCATAGTCAGCTGCCAAAGGAGCACTGAAAAAGTTGGAGATTGAGTAGCGAACACGCAGCAGTGGGACACAGCAAGAGCGTTCAAACTGATGATAGGAGTATATTTGTCTTCCAAAGGGTAGAAAACAAGTCTGATCTTTTTTAGCATAGTTGGAGTCGTTACATAATGTCAGTGAAACAGAATAGAGATGAGACTGGAATTCATGTTTTTGTGGTTATGTTCTGGTTGACTGGATGGATGTCAGCAAAACAGATGGTGGTTGAAATCATTTCGAGCAGAGATTCACTGAGTGAATAGATAGAGTGAGACAAGACAAACAGTAATCACACATGAATTCAGCCTTGTATCACACTGCTGAATCACATGACTTTGCTTTGCCACAGAACAGGGCATTATTTTCTTATGAAATTAGAATAAAAAAGATTTTTTTCCCCAACTCATAATTGTGTTTTTTTCCCCACACATCAAGGTGAGACTACAAACCCTGCTCCTCTGAGAGACACCATTTGAGGTGCCCCTCACATGTTCTTAAGCTGTTTCCGAGACACCTTCCCACAGGGGTCAAACCCAGTGGAGAGACTACATCTTCTGAGTGGCCTGGTTATGCCTCTGTGTTCTCCCAAAACAGCTAGAGGAGGCTTCTTGGGAGACAACAACGCAGGCATTTTCGCTCCAGCTGCATCCCCACCCCGACCAGATAAGCAAAAAAAAAAATGGACACAATAAATATGCAAATATCAAAGACTTTTGTTCAAATAAATCAATCTATATTTACGTGCGAAAAATGCCTACAAAAAGAAAAGCAAAAAACAATGTGAAAGGGAGGCTAAAATTTGTCAAAATGTTATGCTTATCATAATAAAGGAATACAGTTTTGAGTTCAGACCTATATTTATTTCCCTGTGGGTCTAATAAAGGGCATCTAATCTAATCTCATCTAATCCGCAAAGAAGGCAGTCAATAATCACAATAGTTTCAGGGTATTGTGTTGTTTAGATGATCAGTTGCACAACCCCAAGTTGCCAACTCCATGGCCAAGGAGAGCCGTGCACCCAAAGCAGCCAAACGGCAACACAACACGAGGCCAGGCTGGGTAACCCTACCTGACTGCTCTCTCCAGAGGCCAGCCTGAATTAATCATGCCTGAGCAGCCATGCAACCACCAGGCCAAGATACCATGCACATAAACAGGATTCCAAGGTTGCTGTGGAGGATTGAATCAGAAAGAAATTTCTGGGCCATAATTAACATCTCAACAGTTGCTCCACATGCGTTCAAAGTCACTTGACAGCTTATCAAAAAAACACAGGACTTAGAGGCTCAAACTTTAAATCCTATATCAAGCATGACATTTTAATCCAAATGACACTTTTTTTTTACTCTTTCAATGATGGTAACTGAAATAGAAAATGTCAACATTAATCACTTGTGAGTGTAAGGAGCTTTGAAATGAGAACGTTATTCAGACCGTTTCCTGCTTTTCCTTTGAAGCCTACACTTTCAAAGGGAAGGTTGTGTTTTTAAATGTTGGTATAAAAACTTCACCATTTACCCAACAGAACAAAAACTTTTGATTCAAGCCATAGCTATATTTCAGCCCCACTGAGACAGTTGCAGTTTCGAGTCGTCCATTTGGAATACAGTTTCATGGAATACAGTAGCAGCTTAAAACAAACATCAATATAAAATTTCCCTCGCAATAAAAATAGAAAAAATATTCATATAAACCTGAATTTAATTTACGCGAAGAAGATCAGGGTTAAAAGTCATTGATACATTGCTATACACAATAATAAAAGGCTGAGGGAAAAAATTGAACGCAAGATTTTTCTGCGTCCATGTCCTCAGAACGAGGGGGAGGGAAATGGAGACACGGATTTTGTGACATTGTTTGACCCTTTTGGACTGCACTAGATGAACCGTCCATGCTGGCAAGGCATCCATGACACACTTGTGACATGTCAACATTTCTTAAAATAATCTCTCACTCTTCAGTGCTGATGAGGATTCGCCTTGCCAACATGTAATGAGCAGCTATGAAAGGAGGAAGGTCAAGCGACTAATCCGTCCCACTAACATCTCTGATGACAGCCAGAGAACAGCGGGGCGACAAGCTGATGGATGAGCGACGCGGTGAGACAAGGCCCTGAAGCGAAAGTGCCGTGCATCACCAAAGATGCATGTGGAAATCGCTACGAACTTGAAATTCATCAGCATAAACAACATGTCAGAGTATCTGACAAAAGCCTGCTATATTGTGGAAGGCACAATACGCATTACAAAAAAATGTCTCAGCAATGATTATAGGTTTGATCTGTCTCAGTGGCAACAACATGCTTATTCTTGCTAACCAATGAGTTATGAATCTGTGACAATCATCAGAAATTTCAGAGATGGGATATTAGCACAAAAAAAAAAAAAGATTTTAAAATTGCAAGACACACTCCTGGTATGCAGTTTAAAAGATGTATCATCTCTTTGAACTCCAACAAAAACATCAAAGGAAAAACACATGATAAACTGCTACATAAAGAGTTAAGAAACAGTTTTCACAAACACAATTTTCATCTTACAAGAAATGAATAACTAAATGAATGGAGGTTGAACAATAACTTGTGTCAGCACAAGCCTTCGCAACAAAGAACTGCAGGATACTGTATTTATGGGCTTTAAGGACTCATTAGAAAAGTGCAAGTGCAGTTTAGGGGAGCATCACTTGACATTTAAGTGTTGGGAAGATTAATTTATGCAGTGACCGTGAATAATGATAATCTAATATACTGGTGAAGTTGAGCCGCTTTTTACACAAGGCACTTCTCTGCAGCGGTTCTGGGTCGACAAAACGTTACAGCAAATAAAAATGCGGTTTGTGTTCTCCATTGGACCCAACTACCTCTCTGGGATGCGAGACAAATGCGAAGATGAAGAATTTTAAAGGTAGAGCGATCTTTTTTTTGAAGTGTTGATCTAAGAATATCTTCAAAAAGATGACCAGACAAGTCTGTTTTTTGACTGCACTGAATTTCATCAGTCTCCAGCAGCACTATTTTACAAGTAAAATATCAAGACCGCACTGCAGAACACAAACACAACGTGCAGATTATGGCATGTCTTAGTGTACAAAATACACCTTAAATGACCACAAACTGCCCCACAAATCTTTTATTGGTCGCCATTTTGTCCCTCTTTATTTAAAATTCCTTCATTGTTATTAAGATCACAATGAACCAGACAAGCAAATTCCTCCATGATAAATTTTGTAATGCAATCAGAGCAACCTCCTTGTTGCGTATATCAGTCCAGAATGTGGAAAATGCCTAAACTGGATCATGCTATCACATCGGTCATCAGCATGACAAAATAAGATTTAAGCATCAGAAGGTCTGTATGAATAGTAATGAATATTTTAAAAGGATTCTATAACTTAAATTAAATAAAATAATGTATAACTTGTGACAGTGGGTGGATATGAACTAACTTAAAGGCTGAGGTTTCAAATTATTTCTTGTTTGGTTTCCTGGAACTAGGGTACTTTGTTTGGGGTCTTTGCTGGCACCACATTAAGATTACATACAAAACAAGACTGTTTTTTTTTCGTAAGGAACGGATTTCAGAAGGCTGCCAGGATACTACAGTTGAGAGTTTGAACTACGATGTCACAATATTCTGGCCAACAGTCGCCCCCGGCTCCTCTTTCACAATTCAATCCAAAAAACAAAGAAAAAAAAAAAGGGTAGGCAATACAATCCTTTTTATTTTTGGGTGCATGCGTTAGTCATCAAGAAGTCCCTTAAAATGGGCATAATATGTGACCTCTGGAGGACACAGTTTTATTTTTCAGGAATCCTTGTCTGCCAGTTCCCTAACTGTCTCCACAAGAGTGAAGACGGTAATCACTGCCACAGTCAACAAAAGGAAAGGGCTTGTCAGGAAACGGCCATTAGCGAGCCAGTCCTCCTGCAATCGCCAACAAAATTTGAAGGACAACTTTGTCAGCTCGAGAAGTTGAAAATTAAAGCAACAGCGCACCACAATCGATCTTCTTGCCACAGAAAATCTTTATATCTTGGACCTGTCTTGAATAGGATATTGAGAATTAAAGCGCATTAGTAGATGACTGTCACATCAGTTGCAGAGCAAGGACGGGCATGTCGCAAGATGAAAAGGGCTGATGTCATTCACAAGGGGGTCTCCACAGAAAGCGCCACAGAGTCAGATTCTTCACGAAGTTAGACATTACAGTAAGGGGGTTGCAAGAAAGTGTATATTGACAGCTGCCTCTTTGGAGACTCATTTCACATCAGTTAAGAACAGGATTTGACTGAAATGATAGCCAATATTTAAGCAGTATTATGGCTTGAATTATTGGGTCCAACCAGAAACTTCTCAGTAGTGGCATAGCAAATTATAGTATCCGTGACTCTGCTGGGCCATGTGTGTATTTAGACGGTATTGTATGTTCACAAGTTCTTAAAAGGTAAAACATTTTCAGACATTATTAAATCAAGATAATTTCTCAATTCCAGCTTTCTGTCTCACCTGATGTCACCGACTTTTAAGATGAGCAACACTTGACCCAACACCTGGTTAAGTGATTAAAATATTACTTTATAAACAAGCAAAGTAAAAATTGTAGCAGGAAAATGCAAAGGAATATCACCTGCAGCATGAACCACAGAGTCATGCATGAAGAAACCTTACATCACATCTATGATAGAGCAAATAAATATGTGCATTAAATTACTAACTATGATTAAAAAGTGCATTTGCAAGTATATCTCTTGAGCAATCTATGTGGTCTCTGTAAAAAATAGGGTTAACACAGAGAATAACTGTTACTACCGATAGTGCTAGTGAAATATTCAGAAGAATATTCTCTCATTATATTGGCTTATAAGACAAACAAATGTTTCAACAATCATTTCTGGGACACAAGTCCTCGGAGTGTTGCAACCTGCAGTGGAGAGAATGAGACAGGTTCACGCGAGCTATTTTCAGAAACACACATCAGATCAAAGTTTAAACAATTAATTCTTCTTCTTCCGACAGAATTTCTCAAGACTCAACATCAGTAATGGAGAGAACATGGTACCAATATCAGGCAGCATTAAACCAGAATGATAACAGAGACGGGAAGATAATTTGATGGAATATAGATTTGCAAAAACATTCATCAGAATTGGACACATCATTCACACGCAGTGCATAAGGTCTACTCCAGGAAGATGAGCTCTAAAACGGAACTGTTTAAAATCTATTTCACAGAATCTGACCACGTTTTTTTGGTTGTTTTTTTTTAATGACCTTTTTTGATTAAAAAAGGAGATTTTTTTTCCATAAAACGAGGCCAGTTATGACACCCTTTTGTTGCCTTGAGAATAAAAGACAGTATTGATTGTGCTGTCAGTTCCAATTTTTTGAGCATCTGGAATACTACAACCAATTCAACCATAACCAAATTTGAAAAGTCCTGCTGGCTTTATTGGCTGACAGGTGAAAGTATTGATATCCAAAAAATAATCCGAATTTGGTGAAGGAATTAGCATTTGATTAAGCACTCTCCTCAGTTACTAGTATCAAAGGCTTTAAGGGGAAGTTCAGTCCCACCGTGGGGAAGACTGATTTAAAATTCTAAAAGAAGAATCACAACTTGTCTGATAATCAGACATTTGGCACAGCAGCAGATAGCTTAAAAAATATAGCATCATCTAAAAAATGCATCAGATCATGACCTTCACTTGTAAATATTTCATTACGAAATCAAAACTACACTGAGTTACAAACCCAAAAGTATGTTTATTTTTGAAATATTGAAAAAATGAACCCAGTGCTTTAAACCAGGAAGAGTTCCACTACACTTAAACTGACAATAATTTCATTGTTTCTTGTTCCCACTGTCACGCACAAAGCTTTCAGTGGACTCATTGACTTCGCCTGCAGGTGAGCGGGGGGAGCTAAATTCTTTACCCATCTCCAGTGTCATCTGACAGAGACGCTTTAAGTCTCACACTGACCACTGAGCTGTAATTATTTCTAAATAAAGACTCCTTGTGCCAATGGACTACACAATTGAATTATCACACAAAGACTTGAAGTCTAACCTTTTAACACGCATACATCAAGACTGACATGGAAGTGGACAGTTTAACTTGGCAACAGAGGAGAGAGTTCACCGGCTACTGTATCTAACCCTATAAAGAAACGTTCAAATGTGAAGCAAGGTTCTTTTTCTGAGCACATTAAGTATTATTAGTAGTATTATAGTCTGTTCCAGCCAAGTGTGGAGTCTCGGGTGTTTAAACAAACCAGGCCCTACTTGCCTTAAAAGCACAAGTCAACGACTGACTGGAAGAGAAAGTCAAACATTAACGATTCATGATTCCTCAGAGTTTCCTGAAAAGTTGTCGGTCAAACCTGAGGCTGAAAAAGTTTGGACGTTGAACTTGAGAGTTACTTCTGAAGCTCTTTAGTCGACACTTGTGGGGCACTTTAGAGTTTATTTTTTTCATTTTGACGATGTACTAAAGCGTCATTAAGAGAACATGATTTTCCCACAGGCCAGCCATTCTGGTTAATGTCATAAAATTGTTGAAATAAAGCTGTATTTAAGATTCAGCTAATCCTTAAGCGAATATCCACCAGTCAGTTGGATGACTCATTTGGAACTTGGAAAAAAAATGGAAGGCACTCAAGACTTAACAGTCTTATTAGAGCAGCTTTTAAAGGACAAAACTGCAGATGATTGTCAACAGAAGTCAGCAGGAGATCATCCAATGAGAAGGTTTCACGCAGAATATGTGGTGACAGGATAATCCAGATGTTTTAGATCTGATTTTGGATGCAAAACTAGACTATTTTATCATGAGACTGGAAAAGAGTGCTTTCAATAGCAATATTTACCATTACTGCTTGTTGTATATTAATGCAATTTCAGGAATGACACTTCATCTGAAGACGTCATAATTCAAGCCGCTTCAACAGCATGAGATCAAACATTTGTGTGCAATTGACTAAAATACAAATGCAAAATTCAGAACATCAAATGCCTTGAAGCATTAAAGGCTAAATCTACTCTGTGGCAGGAGAGAGGAATAAAGAGGCATCAGCAGTAGACTGGCTGCAGTGGACTCAGCAAGTGGACTGGGCTGTTTGTTTGAACAGACAACAATTAAGTCAGAAATGCTTTTGGTCGCATTTTGAAACTGTTGTATAATAACATGGCTCACATGAAGATCGCCTCAGGACTGAGGCGAGTCACCCCAGCTACTGAGGACAAGCTCATACGAGCCTCAGAAATCAGAAAGCTTGAGATGAGATCGGGGCTTTTAATTGTTTGCATTAGGCACCATGGGGTGACAAAATAGCCTGGTGTGAGACATTATATTCAGATATGGGATTAGATCAAATGTCAAAACAGCCATTTAACAATATAAACAAATGTATTTAATTACGGTATTCTCATATTAATGACCGTGTTTTAGTCAACTACTTTTGAGGTGACTTTCAGGTCTATGTTTTTGAACACGTCTCACTATCATCAAAGGATGAGCCTCCATTTCCATAAGTCTCCATTGAGCTGCACCGGTGACAAAGCAGTCGTGCGGGTTTAACGTTCACCTCCTCCTTCAGCCTTAGTCATTCATTCATGACCACGCAGGACTTTCACCATCTACAGGTGATCAATTGTGGGTAGATAAAAAAAGGCTGACAGGCAGCTGACAGCTGAGGTGAAACCTGGTCTGACCAGGATACTGGAAAGAGCGCCAGAGAAGTTAGTTCAACAGCTTCAATGACAGAAATGATAAATCTATCAGCAGCTTTTTCCAAACACAGGTTTTTAGAAAGCACAATATAATACATACAGAAATAGCTCTGAACTACAACTGCTATTATTCTAGAATACCATTATCTGGACTCTTCCAAAAACTTCTAACGTGCATGTTGACCACTCAATATACTCAATATTCAGTCCAGGATGTGACATAATCTAAATAGATAGCATATCACTTGAATAAATACATTTAAGATTAAATGGTCAAATAAAACAGTCAGAGTGGGGAATCTTTGCTTTAACAATTCACTGCAAAAACAAAAGACTCTAGTGATCTTCAATAGCAGAAAGAAACTCAACATGAGCCACCGGTTATGAAATTATAATACAAGCAAAACCAATATCGTGTTGTGACGATATCAGATGAAGTGTGATGACTAAAAATCTGAAAATATGCCCTCATGGCACCATTCACATTGCTACACGAGGGTCCATAAAGGGATGATGAATCGGTGTACTGAATTAAAGACATAGCTCTAGCAAGGGTTTGACAATGTTGTGCTGTACAGAACAGGAAACTGAAAGTTCTTCCACCATTTGCAACAGTCATGAGGAGGAAACGACTAACTTGCATTCCATTTTTTTCCAAGCGATAGTTTCTGACTGCCTTGTCCAGTACAATGAAAACCAGTTTAAAGTAACTTACTAGCAGAACTTGAGTGCATAACTCATTGACTATTCTGCGACTTCATAATGCAGTAGGGCCAAAGCAACAACAACACAGGTCATAATGGTGAACTACAATAATGTTACTCAGAAGTAATAAATGTACATAGAGAATTTTAAAAAAGCATGCGGTTTTTTGATCAGCTTCTCAGAACAGTTGTGAACATGCAACAGGAGCAAATAAGATTTGTGGCAGCAGGCGTTAAACTTCCTGACAGAACATCTAAAAATTGGAGTTAAGTATTGAAGAGATTCTACTAAATATGTCCCTCAATGTCAAGTTGGGGAAAAGAAAGTAAGAACTTTTGATTTGATCAAAATCATCCATTCAGTTGTGGATCAATTACATCTCATATTGATCCATCAACTCATTTCCAAGTCATTTTATCCTGCAGGTATGTTAGTAAAGTGTACTCAGCCCTTCTTGTACTGAGCCCACCTGCTACTCAAATTACGGCTGGCTCATCTACACCCAGCTACCCCCAACAGTAACCGCTAAGAAATAAAGTTTTGGGAGAAACAGCTCACTTTATTGACACTGCTAAAGCAATGAACTAATATTTGGAAACTTGTATTACATCTACCTCATAAATAGCCAAAATGCAGCTGCTTTTCTGTCATGTGTTGAAGCAAACAGTATTTGTACTTATCTAAAATAACTTGAATAATAACTTGAAAAATAAGTCGCTTGGCTTTCAAATCACAGTGGGTAATTCTTTTGCCATTTATGTACTGTACAATGCACAGTACAGTGGGAGAGTAAACTGGCCTGGGTTGACCTCAGTTGCCTGCATCGTCACACCCCAACAATAAAAAGGTCACAGGGATGAATTGTCCTGAAATATTTGATCCGAACTTTTAGGTTTAAATGTAGTAACCAAGGTTGGAGTAATTACACTTGTCGGTGCGATCCAGGTCAGCAGAAATGATGTCAGACTTTTACTCAGGTTCGACACTACCACAGCATGTTAGCCACCTAAGGCCTATTAGTGAGCACAGGTAATCGGCTTACCAGGTTGAAGACGGTCTCCACAATGTCTCGGTTGGAAACTTCTCCAACTTCTACCAGGCCAGCGAGCACGCCGAATTTCTTCCGTATGCCCCTGATCGGCACTGGAGGGTTGACCGCCATGGAACCCGACTTCAGGTCCTTTCCCGCGGCACCCTCCTCGCTAGCCATGGCTACGGAAGGAAGGTCGGGGCAGGTGGCGTTCACAGGTGAGGCACCTGTTCACCTCAGACGGTGACACAGCAGCTGCCGAGGAGAGGAAAGGGGGAAACTATCTCCCCTTCAGCTGATTCACCGACAGAAAAAACGCCTCACTCCCCATTCATTCACCAAAGCGCCCAGGAAAGTGAATCCAAAACGCAAAAAAAAGTGTTGTTCTTATCCAACGAGGCTGCGAATGTCACCGGAGTCAACGACTTCTCTCCCCGTAACTTGACACCACTCTGCTCCCGTTAAAACAGTGTTCCAGGTGATACACGAAGCCTTTGAATGAGACCGTGTCCCGGCCGTCCTGCTCAACTGGGTCAGAAAAAGAGACCAGCAGAGTTTAACAACCCCCGAAGTTGCTATCGCCACCGAGTCCAGGCAGTTGACAGGTAAGTGCGTCCATAGGTAACAAAACTCAAAACTGAAGCGGGGACGGGTCTGAGCAGAGGTCCGGCTGAAGATGACGGAGGAAAAATCCCACTCGCCCGAGGAAGACCAACACGTCAGGAGGTGAACGTTAACCCGGCTGCGCTGCGATCTCTTCCTGATCTACCCCGGCGGTAGCTTCAGCCTGTCAGCGCCATGACAGTGGAGCTCGTGAGTGGCGCATGCGCGGTGAGGCGCCAGGTCTTCGGTTTTTCCGAACGGACGCTGATATCGTTCCCCAAAATCCTTCATGTTGAAAATCTGACCTTTTAATCATTCAGCCTTAAACCTAAGCCACGTTTCCACTAGACATCATTCGAAACACACTTTTACACAGCATCATAAATGCAAATATTTTACCCTTTCTTCAAACATTACACTAACTAACACAAAATATTTGCATTCGTTAAAGGAATAAATCAGAAACAACATGGAAATCACTCTTTAAATTTCTCATTGGAGACAGTGTTCATATCTAGATTCATCCTTATTTACCAAAAGTAATGCATTTAAATACAATTATTTATTTAAAAACAAATTAATAACACAAACATAGCTTCAAAATGTCTAGCTATTAATATTATTAATGTTAATAATATATGTTGCCCATTAATATTTTATTTCTCTTGAATGTGCTTTATATTTCCTTTTTCAGTTTACTGTCCGTTGTCCTTTAAATAAAAAATTTGTCGTCAATTTCTTCCCGTAGTCTATTGTATATCTAGTATTCAAATTTATCGATCTGGAAAGTATGGATCACTGAGCTAATTCTGTATATTAGTATTTATGCATGAATAACTATCTGCCCATTGTTTTGTTTATGTTTTTGGTGCTGTATTGTTTTTACCTTGAGAGACAAATAATATCCACATAGTCCTGGTTATTACAGGTAAACCAAGGTAATGTTCTTTCCTCATATTCCAAAGGTTTCAAATAATTCCATATTTCATCCATATATATAATCTACCCTCTACGTGACGTCCATATATTCCATCCATATTTCATATTCCAAAGTATGTTGTGTGTCATAATGCACTTCAGGTTCAAAGTAAATTCTCACAAAACATTGCAGTTAGTCAAGTAACATGAATGATTGAAAAGTGAAAGACAAGTGCATGTCATGGGGAAAAAAAAAACTATCCATGTATTGAGCACCGTGAATTAGTTACAATCAGAATCAGAATTTAATTTATTGCCATGGTCAGTGGGGAGCCCAACTAGGAAAGTGTTTTGCAATAAAGTGCTGACAGAAAAAATAAAATAAAATAAAGTAAAATACAATAAAATAAAATAAAATAAAGAACAAAGGCTGTCCGTGCTATAGTGTCACGGCTAGAAGGTGATGGGTTCAATTCCAGCATGAAGCAACTCTGAATTGGCAGGCAGCTCTATATGCGTCCTGCAATTTGTTTTCAGCCTGCAAATATGCTGGCAGTAAGCTCCATTCAGTCTCATACATGAGAGAAGATGGTTGACATGTTTACAAGGCTTTGCCCCCACACAAAGAGACATGGTAATGACATGTGTCAGAAGGGATAAGGACAACAAGGTAAAAGCAGAATGACAGTTCCTCTTGTCTTTTTAGATGATGCAGGTAAGCACAATGTTACAGTGGACATTTTTTTGTTTGCCTTTAATGACTTCTCCTCAAGCAGCCATAAATGTTGTTGCTATGATGCCAACTGACATTCATTTTCCATTGACCTCCCAGATCGGTTCAGCTGAGCCTCTGGGGAAAGTGGGAGTCATGGAGGCCAGGCACATCACCCTTGAGACCCAATCCCTGCAGCTGAGATAATGACATGGAATTATCAGATGTGTTCCTACACTTTATAATCCTGTCTCATAAAAGTCTGCTGAACGTGACATCTGAGTCGTCTTGTATATTTCTTTATGATTATAAAATAGTGTGAAATTTAGAACCTCACAGATTACATTATACGTTGGTCTCATTTATCTAACTATCAATATCAGATTGGCTTAATTAAAAGCAACAGACCGTGCACAAATGTTATCATTTATATGTCATACTTAGAAATAAATAATGATTTATTTTTTGCTGTGTGCCAGTAGGAGGCAGACGGAATGCACTCTGATATCTCGCGAGATCAGCCAGATCTCGCAAATGTGATTTCTTTATGTATCGCGGGATTTCGTATTTCCTCCTCTTTCACTCCCTGTAGCCAACATGGCAGTCGGCAAGAATAAGCGGCTGACTAAAGGCGGCAAAAAGGGTGCCAAAAAGAAGATGTAAGTACACAATTCAACCAACGATACATGGGATGGGGTGGTTTTCACCCTCTGATACTATATAAGTGTTAATAACATGGCGGATGACACCGATATTAACTGGATTGTGTCGGCTACATGTCATGGCTACACGGCCTAGGCTCAGTTGAGACATGCGGCAATTCGTTATTATTAAGTTATGCATTTTGATAAAGTTCCATTGGGTTATATATGATGTTGCTCGTTCTAAGTATTACTTGGCGACTTGGGAAATGTTGGTTTTCCTGTTTCTTTGACGTAACTAAGCCCAGTGGTTTCGGTCTGCTACATGCTATCATACTTCAGCGGTGTGTTAGCCGAGTTAGCTTGCGATTAACTATGCTGCATTGGCGTACTGGAATGAGCCTTTTGAATTACATAAAGACAAGTGCTGTTTGTGAACGTTTGCTGTGTTGGCGCATATTGTAATAATTCGAACCAGAGGTTGATACCGCCTGCTGCATGGTCACGTTAGCATGTCCGCTGTCATTCACGAAGCGTGGTCAGACCACTGGTTTGTTTTATGCTCTTAAAGTGTTGCTGCGTTTGCCTAATTGTTTTTGTTACTAACCCATAGTGTGGACCCTTTCTCCAAGAAGGACTGGTATGATGTCAAGGCACCAGCTATGTTCAACATCCGCAATCTTGGCAAGACCTTGGTCACCAGGACTCAGGGAACCAGTAAGTCTTCAAATTCTTTGCTAGTATAAACTGTGAAGCAATGCAACTGTGGGCAAACCTCAAGCACGCCGTGCTTTGTTGAACACAGTCCAATCCCATTTTTCTTCGATTTGTTATGTGCATGTCTATGAGAATGGTTTTTGCTCCTCTATCCATTTTGTCTGTGGTTGCAGTCTACGTAGAATACAATTAACATTTTTCATTATTTGTCAAGTGAATTAAACTACTATAATATGATTATTAAGTGGTAACTATGTTTGGTGATTTCAGCTAAAGGCGTGATGGTTGTGCCCTGATACTAACAAGACTGAGGAATGAATGATGTTAACTGTTTCGGTCCCATATGATGACTGCTGATTACAATGAGATCATCTGACGTTCCTATCGTTTTGTTGAAGTATGACCAATTTGGTGTCAGTGTTATTGTTGACTATCTTCATGCAATCATTTTGTAGAAATTGCCTCAGACGGTTTGAAGGGACGTGTGTTTGAGGTGAGCCTTGCTGACCTGCAGAACGACGAGGTTGCCTTCCGCAAATTCAAGCTCATCACAGAAGATGTTCAGGGCAAGAATTGCCTCACCAACTTCCACGGCATGGACCTGACCCGTGACAAGATGTGCTCCATGGTCAAGAAATGGCAGGTATGGCGATATTGATTCTTGGGTCTTTATGTTCAACAATTGTTTGAACAATTTTTTTTTCATCAAACATTGTCTAGATTTTTGTAAGGTTTACATGTGGACATAAAACTAATTTGTGAAAAAGCTTCCTTGATTGAGTGATTATATTCATTACAGACCTGGGCTCCAGACCATGTGCAAATTGCTTGCGTCATGACTTGATCTGGATGTTGTTCCTGTATTTTCCACTCACTTCACTCACATTCGCAATCTACTGTAAATGACTGAGCAGTACCTACCGGATATTGAGCAGTACCTACCAGATTGTTAGTTTAGTTTGACTAGTTTGACTTTGTTGGGTCAAAGTCAATGCCAAGCGTCTGTCTTGCAATAGTTTGTCTTGTGCTCAAAAACTACAGACACTCAATATACTTTGAGGAGTTCCTGCAGAAAAAGTGAAGGAAAGTGTCTGGGGGGCTTTGGAGAAACAACTGATAAATTCATGATTCAAATTCAAGATTTTTTGATCACATCTCATTCAACAATGTCTGAACATTTAGGATAGTAACACATCTATCGACTGAGATGGGTATTTTTCTTTTGCCTTGCCCTGCACGTACAAAAGTCATCAAGCACTTCATATTACATTCTGTTTGTGGTTAGGTGCTCAATACTCGGTCATAACTAGAAAAGGCAATTGTACTGAACTTTTTCCAGTTCTTTCTGCAAAGTGTCTCAGATTTTCTTATTTACACCTTGTGTGTGCACTTGTCATGTCAGGTATATTGTGTGCAGACTCTTGCATATTCCCAAACCGGAATAGATGCTCTCACTCCATCCTGTTCCCGGTCTGCAGTCGCAAAGGCTCACTGGTCTGAGGATTAAGTCCTCATTGCCTCATGTTTGAGCAAATGCCTGCAACCCTCTGAAGATGCCTCTATTGGTATCCTCAACAAGCTTCAGTCTACTGACCATTTTCTGTTGTTGAGCTCTCTATATTACTCTCGTAATATGTGGACGCAAGTATTCTCCTGGCTAGGTGGCCTCTCAACCCAGCAGTAGCTTGTGTACCTGATTAACTGCACTGCCTTTTTTTTTTTTTCATGCAGTGGCAGCTGCATGAAGTCTTACATGAGCCATTGATGCCACTTTGTTTTTTAATGAGCCTGTGGATGATCCTCATGTGCCAGTTTAACACGCTTTCCCTGTCCTCAGACCATGATCGAAGCCCATGTGGATGTTAAGACCACAGACGGCTACCTCCTGCGTCTGTTCTGTGTTGGTTTCACAAAGAAACGCACCAACCAGATCAGAAAGACCTCCTACGCCCAGCACCAACAGGTCCGTCAGATCCGCAAGAAGATGATGGAGATCATGACCCGTGAGGTCCAGACCAATGACCTGAAGGAAGTTGTCAACAAACTGTAAGTTGTTTTCACAATCCACTTTCTTTTTTTTAGAAGACTATTTGCAACGAACAAACTACATCGTCGTCTTGGTTTTGTGAGACATGAATGCCAGAGTTTCACCTAAAACTCTTCTGCTAAGCCGAGTAAATGGGATGTGAACTGAAATATTCATTACTGGATGCATTTTGAACAGCTGAGACTTGATGGGTTCAATTGTCTTCTTTCAGGATCCCAGACAGTGTTGGAAAGGACATTGAGAAGGCCTGCCAGTCAATCTACCCTCTTCATGACGTCTATGTCCGCAAGGTCAAGATGTTGAAGAAACCCAAGTTTGAGTGTAAGTGTTGTGATCATCCACCAGGTCTTGATTTAAAAAAAAAAAAAAAAGCAGCACATTAATACAGTGAGGTTGTATTAGCGTGTTTTGTTATCAGAGCATGCACCTTTTGTAATGGTCCAACTCTGACCTTGAACATGTGAGGTCAAAGTAGGTCCAAAAGAATCATTTGCTGCTTGTCATTTGTGGAGGACTAGTGTGTAGACCAGTGGTGTTGCTCACAAACGGTATCTTGTTACAGTGGTCAAACTGATGGAGCTCCACGGTGAGGGCGGATCCGGCTCTGCTGCAAAGGCATCTGGTGACGACACCGGAGCCAAGGTGGAGAGGGCAGATGGCTACGAGCCGCCCATCCAGGAGACTGTCTGAACAGCCCGACAGATTTAATAAAAAATGTAAATGACTTCAAATTGGCTCCGTTCTTTCATGATTTAATAACTCTGAAGAGGATAAAAAGTATAAGGGGAAGTTGTTCGGTTTCAGTTCACCTGCTTGACAGTTTAGGTTTAGCAATAAACTTGTCATTTGACGCCGTTTACTGAAACTTTACTGTTAAATGTCTGACACTCAAAAAGACTTCAACCACTAGATGTCGCCAGTGTACAAGCACTCATTCCACACTCACACAATCTTCCATAGTTTATTTTCAAATACGTATCAAACAATCAATTTACACAAACGGTGGCAAAAAGTCAAACATGTTTGGGATGAAGCTGCGTCTCTATCCTAGAACTTGTACATAGTTTTTGGGAACCAGAGCACGGTTTCCATTTAAATCTGCCAGAAACCATTCGTCATCGACAGACTCCAGATTAGTTAGGATGTCTCCTGCCTGCATGACCAAAAAGAAAATGTAGTTAGGATAGTTGGTTTAAAATGTGACTGAGCTGTCAGCTTTACCTGCAGCGACAGCTCCTCCTCACAGGTGGATGTAAAATTATACAGAGCTTTTCCCCGTACTCCTGATGCTTGGGAGTTTGACGGCTCATCTGAATACAATGCAGAGATGTTAAATCAGACTAAAGCTCTAGATGGAAGTCAAGTTTCACCTACTTAAGTTTGCAGTTTCCACAAAAGCCCGAGGAAAGATTCCCTCTCTGCCGTTGAGCCTGCCCAAGCTCCACTCATTGTTCACATGCTTGGTGATCAGGATGCTGTCGCCCTGCTGGAAGGACAGGTCGTTGTCCGACTCCCCAGAAAAGTCATACAGAGCGATCACCCACTCCACACCAGCCTCGGATGTCTGAGGACAGAGTCAGGGATGGTTTTGGTCTAGGCACCACTAAACCGTTTTGTTCTTTGACCGTTACCTGTGCTGGTCTGTGAACATCAGGCTGGACACTTGGAGTTGACACCAAACCTGTCAAAAGTAGAGGCAGCCATGTTTTAGTTACTGTCAGACAATGCTGGTCTAAACTAAGGGGACGTGTTGTTATGTAAAAGGAGAAAATGAGAGGAGGACGTGGATGTCCCGGTGTGAGTCAGTATTGGTAGTGAGGGAGTGATATTTACACACCAAACAAACAAGTATGCCACATTAACCCTCTACGGACAACCACAACTGGTTCAAAAATGAGTAGCTACAAGGCGAAATTCAAACGTGCATGAATGATCGTGTGATTATGGGACTCTCTGGGTCACTCACCAGGCAGTGGGATCCTGCTCGGCGGACTCTGAGCTGGAGGCACCACTTCCACAAAGTTCAGAGGGAATATTCCAGTCCTGTTCCCGATCTGTCCCCGGGCCCAGTCCTGCCCCACGTAGGCTGCCAGCTGGATCACATCGCCCTCGGAGAATGAGAGCTCGTCGCTGTGCTCCCCCTCAAAGTCGAACCTCGCAACGCACCTTGGACCGCTTCAGAACCACAAAGAATCAGCACACTTTCTCAGCAGCGTTCTCAGAGTTTCAGTGGTGGTACCTGACTCTTGCAGACGGAGGCTTCGGGTTCCTTTCCGGGATGGATGTGGATGATTCAGACTGCATGAAATGACAAATGCATATTACACACATGTACAGTGTACACTACACACACAATTTCAAGGTAAAAATATTGTAATATACTGTATCATACAGGTTATATGTCAAATGAACCAGCTAAGTCGTTTGAACTTGAGAAGTTTCAAA
Source organism: Synchiropus splendidus (assembly GCF_027744825.2). NCBI lineage: Eukaryota > Metazoa > Chordata > Actinopteri > Syngnathiformes > Callionymidae > Synchiropus > Synchiropus splendidus. The sequence goes on from NC_071335.1 coordinate 24,400,949, forward strand.
CCAGTATAGTACCATATAGTATATAGTAATGGTCTAATATCACTGTCCATTTTATACTAAAATAAGCTTCAAGAAACATTTTTTTTTAATTTAACAGGTGAGGTCAATCATATTTTTGCATATGCCTATATTGGCTATATGTTTTTAAAAAATAAATATTTTGTTCTTTGTTTACTTGTTTTTAAAAAAAAATAATTTATTTGTTCTACTTTTCTACTTTTAGAGATTGAAAACATTTTTATACTTAAAAAATTGAGCCACTTTATTCAGACACTCACCAGCGCTTTGACGTGGCTGATAGGAAAGAAACCAGTGACGCCCCGACAAGATCCTCTATACCACTGGCTGTCCACCGCCTCCACCATGCTCACAATGTCTCCTGACATCAGACCCAACTCGCCTGGACCTTCTGTTGCATAGAACATCACAGACTCCAGCTAAGTAAATTGTAAAAAATTAAGTTGCCAAAATGCAAAATCTGACCTGGAGTGAAGTCATAGATGGCCTGAACCTTCATCCCTGCTCCATCTCCACCTGCCAGGCCATTTGCCTACATTGATAAACAGTTTAGAAGTGCATCAAAGTCCACATTATTTCTTCGATTTCTCTCACCGGTGATGAGGACATGGTGGGTTCAAGTGGGGTGATGACTTTCATCTGGGATTTGTGGACTCTCCCTCTCGCAGCGCCAACTTGACACTCATATGTGTCGTCATCCATCTCCTCAAGCAGCAGAAGAACCTCGTTTTTCTGCCCCACAAACAAAGTCATTTCATCTTTAATACGTTTACTCTGCACTTCTTGGATGTGAACGTGAGGGCCTGACCTGAAACGACAGCTCTCCAGCACCGATCCCATGACAGTCAGAAGAGGCGATTCCATGGGGAAGTTGAAGCTGACAAAGAAAACAGATGCGAATGATGCAACCATAGCGGTGACACAAGTTGCCACATGCATCTCCCTCACTGTGTATTTGTTGTAGAGACGGTGGCCTGGGTGAGGGCGCGGAGGTAAAGCTTGTCCGGTTCTGCTGGGCTTCTGTGTCTGGGGCTTCGGTGAAGCATCCCACGTAACTGAGTGAGCTCGGCCTGAGGCCTGAAGGCTCGGCTGTGGAGGTCTTCCCGGTCCTGGTTTGGCAGGTGGTGGACGTGGCGGAAGAGATTTGTTTGTACATGGTCTCCTGAAATGTTCACATCTTTATTAAAGCCTCAAGTACTCATGTTGACTATTTATATTACAGCGCTGAGGAGATGCTACTGCGCCCTTCAGTCAGAATAAAAAACAACCTCTCAGGAGTTAGCGCTGCATCCAGACAACCTGACTAGCTGGTTTGGGAAAGTAGAAAATATTCTCTTGTCACTCACCGTGGTGGCAGCGACGGCTCTGGCCACATACCGAAAGATTCCTGCCAGAAAAATGAATCGAAACACCAGAATAAACAGTCCTGCAAACCACTGAAATAAATAATTTACATTCCTCAAATTCTGTATCCAAATAATATAATGAAATTATATATGAAAAATACAACATTATTAAGTGTGTTTACTTTATTGTAACAGGAAGTTATCGCCCTTTTTATATTAAATTGTTTTTAACACAGATATCATTGGCTGTTGTGACCTTCATACTTGTCATATCTAACTCACAACATTTCCTCATACTATTTTCACTTTTCAATTGTTATCTTAACCATCTGCTTTTGAACAGTGTTTGGATTTGAGGTTCAAATATACAAAGCTCTACAAAGAAATGTGTGTGAAATGACTTTCTGTTAATGATGATCATCGAAGGTAATGCAATCACCCTCCCCAAAGTAGGTCACTGTTTCAAAGTGTAAGTATAATAATAGATGATCGGATCGAGTAGTAAAGATCCAGCAATGTCATCATCACCTCAGAATATTCACGTGATACAATCGACCTTTTGCACTGGGCAAACAAATCTGTGTTTTTATCGCATCTTTCACACCTGCATAAGGTGTGTCTACGCTGGTGGAGACAAACTTGAGTGAGACATAAATGGAAGTCAGAATATGTGATCTTTCTTTGCTCAACAACACTTTGGCCTCAAAAGACTTGAGGGTTACCTGAGAGGGCAGGATTGGTGTTGAGCTTTGTTTATGAATCCTGGGAGTATTGAGGGCGCCAACAGGCTTTTGAGCAGGCAGAGGAGGAGGACTGTCCTGGACCTGTTCTGAGGCTGAAAATAGACCATTAAAAAGTTCAGGATAAGAAGTAGAATGAAATAAAATTATTGAAAGTGAAAGTTTCAGGTTGACGGCCCCTCACAACAGTCAGCGTAGATAAGGTGGGCTCTTGGGAAATGAAAATGGCGACCCTCCTGAGGAAGGATCCAGGGCAGAACAGTCAACAAACTCCCAGTTGAGAGCCGTGGTCTCTGACTCAGGCTGATCCTCAGGTCAAACTGGCACAACCGTTCTACTTTCCAAGTCTGTTGCTGGTATTACAATAGTCAGGTGCTCATGGGCTTACCTGGTGCGGTCTTGCTAGGGACCCTGATTGTTGTTGGTCGCCTTGTTGGACCTTGCCGAGTGGATGCTCCGTTGCTGTCCACGGCATTCTGTGGTTTCGCTGGAACTAGAGCAGAAACACATATTTAGTCGCACCAACGTCAAGTCACGTTAATGTCATTCACCTATCACCCACCTGCTAGAACTTCCTGGTACACATTCTGCTCAGCCACAGCTGTAGAGTTGTGGTTGTTGATGTTCAGGTTGGGCTTCAGGGGCTCTTTTTTGGGCTTGACTGGTGGAGTCGGTGGACCAGCTGCCGGCTCCTCATCATGGATGCTGTTGGCCCGAGTCAGCCCGGGCGGCCGTGCTCTCAGAAGACCTGGGCCTTTGTTGAGCAGCGCCTCCAGTTCCTCCTTCACAGGATGTCCCACTGGTTTCTTCGGGGGCAGAGGTCTTGCGTCTTGTGTCTCATGAGTGGTCAAAACATTTTGATCAGAATGATTTGGCTCAGGGTCTGAGGGAGGCTTTAAAGCCACCGATGGTTTGGCAGCCACTGGCGGCTTGCCCTTCCTGGGTAGGGGTTGTGGCTTGATGGGCAAAGCCACGTATCTCTCCTCAGAGCTGGGCTGGCTCTCAAAGGCCTGGATCCGTGCTTGCATATTGCTTTGACTGTTTTTGGCGCTCATCTCACCATCAGCATCGTCACCTTGTGAGTCCTGATCAGACGTTTCTTCTATCCCACGCTTCCCCTGAGTGCTAAAGACGTCCAGCAGCTCCTTCAGGTATTCATTTGTGTGGGCCTTCCGTGGGTCAGTGGGTGCGTTTACAAGACTATCGCAGCTTACGATTACCAAAGGAGACGCCTCTGTGTCGGTCTGTCTTTTGGATTTGATTCGTGGAAGAGGAACTGGTGTGACTGGAGACTGATACGATGTTTCACTCTGTTTTCCACCACTATCCCAATGTACAGTGACAGATCTAGTCGGTGGGGAGCTGGGTTCTTTGAGCACCTCAGCGCTAGTGTTGCGTCTATCACCAGCGATAGGAAATGCTGTTGTTGTCCTGGCAGTAGAACCTCCTGCAGCAAAAGTGTTCCGCCTCTGTAAAGACTTCGGCAACGACGGTCTCGGGGGTTTTTGAGGCTTTTTTCCTGAAATAAAATCCGAATTATCAACAGGAATCTGGTAGCTTCCATTTCTAGCCACATACCTGTTGAAGACTGTTTTGCAGCGTCGTCTTTCACACAGTCACTCTTTGTACTTGTGTCTGAGCAGGAGGAGCGTCGGGGGGTCGCTGTGGGCTTTGTAGGGTGAACCTCCTGGGTCTTCTCCTTAATTACCTGGTCATAAGACGGCGGAGGCTACATCAGGAAAAACAATGCAGCAGTCAGGCAATCACGACATCTTCAGTCGCTCTGCTTCACTGGAATGATTTGGAATTGATGGAATAAATTTCAGTTAAATTCAAGGGAACATGGGTTCACAATTTGGATAACAATCTGGAAAAAAGATTGTAATATTTTGTCAATGACAAAGAAAGAAATAACTAAAGTTTTGATTTCTTTATAAATATTTTTTCATTTAGTGTGAAGAAAAAAACAAAGCAAACATGTTCACCAAACATACTGTAAGAGATGGACATCCAAACACAGATATAAGATAGAAAAATACGTGCTTGAAATATGTGTGAACAGGCATACCCGGATTCCTTCAGACGTAGAAATTTCAGAAGCATCCAATCTCCGATCTAAAGGCTCTGAGGAGATAATGATAATTTCTGAGCGCCTGAAAGAAACCAAGTTGGAGAGGACGATCAGTTTGAGTGCCATCTCGTGGCACTCGCTGCTGTACTTTTTACCTTCTTTCTCTTGTCCGATCGCTCTGGGAGTTTGTTCGAGCTACAAAAGAGGTGATAGTTTGAGATACAAATAAAGATTTTGCTTTTTAGAAGATGTGCAGAAGACATGTGCTCACTTCTCCTGATAGCTGCTCGTATTGAAGAGAATGGACCTCGGCTGGAATAAATAAAGAAGAGTGGGTAAGTGGGTTAGATTTGAAGACACTGGCCATGTGTTATTCCATAAACATTTAGAACATAGACTGAAAAATGAAGATTATTCCTGCCCTCAAGGGAACGTTTATGCTCTTTATGCTTTTGACTCTTAAAAATTGTAGAAGCCATTTAAGCAGGATTTACTGTAGAGCCGTGTTGTGATAGCACTTGCGTCCTCTGTTGATCCACTCACAGACTCAGTCAGCAGATTTGTTACAGGGACTGAGCTGGCTCATGTTTGGTGAACACTTCAGCTCAGCTACAGGCTAACATGGGCATGATGGTGGAGGTAAACGTCACAAGCACGAACCTGGAATGAAAACGATCCGACTTGGTTCTTCCTAGGACTGTGGAGAAAAACAAAACAGAACAGAGGCCTGTAAGTGAAGTAAAAAGTGATAAAGATAAAAATACAAGAGGTGGTCAGCAAGAAAGTAAAATCTCAAGGTTTGAAATCTTGATCTTGTGCTTCATAGTCAGTCCTAATGACAACCTGAGGATCTTCCAACACCAGGTCCTCCAAAAAAGGTTGAACAAGGTCTAACCCCATGGGAAAATGTGGCAGTGTGAAGTATGAATTCACGAGAAAACGTTATATTTCAGTTGAACTAAAACTACAAGAGACAAATTCAACCTTGAACTAAGCTACAGGAATTAGTCCTGTAATAGTCAAATTTAATTCTGATAGAAATAGAATCTCCCTGGACACAGATTCACTGTATGAAGTTTGACAGATCTAGACATCTTAGATTTGTTTTCACACAAGCACTCATTTGCTGAGACAAATTTTGAAGCTAGAAATGTAGCAGAGGGTTTGACGATTAAATCCAGAAGAACCAGTCGAGTGCGTCCTTCATATCTCACAATCTGACTTTGATATGACTCATCCTTAAGATGTCTTCATGATCATCAAGTTTTATATGACCTTTTTTTTCAATAAATAATAAAAGATTTGAAAAAAAAAACTCAGAGTGGACAGTATATAATACAATAAACAAACTGTAATTTATTCTGAAATATGGATTTTTATCTGAAAGTCACACACCTGGTTCCCACAACTGTCTCTAGTTCCAGAAATAGATTGGGAAGAACATTGCTGTTAGTTAGAAGTCTCATCCACCTGTCACACCTGCTGCTTGTTATCACTGGAGTGCCTCACCGCTACCGCTGCTTCGAGTTACACTTTTACTCAAACAGCTTGAAGCCACCACCTGACCCAGAACACAGGGACACCCAGACAACCTGACACCACTTCCTTGTCGGAAAATTTTATACAAACACGCAAAGAAATGCCACAGTTGTTTGGCTGTCGGTGAAGAAACAGTTTCTTACCTGTGTTAGTTTGGTGGGAATTTGGGGAAAAAAGGTGAGTTTTAGTCTTCCTTGTAATCCTCAGTCTCAAACCAGAGAGTGACAGTGTGACAAAAAAAAACCTGTAGGGACACACCCACACAGGCGACAGGGGAGAGAGGGAGGATACCTCAGCTCTCCTGTGTTTCCTCAACTGGAATGTGGCTATTCAGGAAATGCGCATCGCCAGTCAAGTTTTCAAATGGGGTCACTAGTCAAGTTGTTCCCAGATTTACAGTGATTAGCAACATCTACTGGCTGTCAAAGTCAAATATTTATTAAAAGAATGTAATCTTTCAGTGTGTATCCTGCGGTGGCAGGCAAGGAGACAAAACAAAAAGACACAGTCACTGGCTTTGTTTCACCGCCAATATTTGTTTTTAGATTGTGGGAGGAAACCAGAGTGCCCACCAAAGCATACTGTACAAACTCCACAGAGAAAAAACCAACTTTCTATTATACAGTGGCTGGAGTTAAGCAGACCAAACTTCCCAGTCTTTTTAAGGCCACTCCACTAGTGTTTCCTGGACTTGACCCTGGACCTCCCTCTAAAGGGGCGTGGCCACCAAAATATTACACCCTTTAACCTCTGGGATAAAGCACTGACTTCAACATATTGTGCTGTGCCAGGTCCGTCTGGTCTGCGCATCCCTCTAAAAAGACATCACAAATGTCCTGCTGAGCTTGACAGAACAGATCCTCCTCACAGCTGCAGCCCAACACTTGCTAGCATTAGTCAGCACAGCAGCAGCAGTCGCAACAACAGCTGCTGGAGAGAGAGCAGACAAACAATGTGTCCCGCTCCGCCTCATGTCACTGGAGGTGAATGTGCATCTCATACGTTTTCACTCATGTATATGGATATAAACACATTGTTTCTCACGAGGTTTGCAGGATGCACAAATGAAAACTGTATTTATATGGGTCCGTCACAACGGAAGGCAGATTTATTATCATTATACCACTCCACACCACAGCTTGTGACATGCAGCCATGTGCATGACTGGAAATACTTTGTTTCAACTCCCCCCTCCATGACAACAACAAGCACGTGCGCACTGAACAATAGATGGACACTAGATAAAGGCAAATTACTTTATAGCATGTTGCTACAGTAAGGCGGCAACACCTTAGTTTTTCATTGCTCTTCTCTTTGAGTCAATGAGATTCAAGATTTTACTTTTCATTGGGGTATGTAACATCAAAAGATAGTAAAAAAATAATGAATAAAAAGAGTGAAAGAAATAAAATATAAGTAATAATGAATACAGTGAATTGACATGTCAAAAAAATGAACAACAATAATGTCAACCAAAATAGCACAGGTTTATTCCGTAATTAAAGCACTGCAACCGTTGAAAGTTGTTAAGTGTGAGCTCGTAAAAAAGATGAAGCACCAACTATAAACTACTGAAACTACTGATTTTTCACATGAGTTAGCAGACACACATTACACAGCCAAACTTCGTCATGTTTGTCACTCGACTTTAAATCAGTAAACAAATTCATTGGTTTGCTCACAAGACATTAATCTGACAATCTAACTTGATTTATGAAGTAGAAAAATATACATAGACTTATTTTCTAGTTTCAAATCGCGCCAAAATATAGTGTAGTAGAAAAATATATAGTATACAGTAATAAAACCACAAATCTCGTTTAATAGACTCATTGAAAAGTGATATTTATAAGCTAAAATGGGGAAAACAAAAACTTAAAGTCAATATTTGTCATGATCACGATTCATAGTTACGGACATAAACCATTTTTATTAATAATTAATTTTCATATCTACCTGTTGAGCGTCTGTTGTTGTACAAGTCCAGATCTTTGCACCTTCCCTCTCCTTCATCGCGCCACACTTCAGCCATAGTTTTCAGCTAATGGAGTGTAAGTAGAGTATGCTTAATAATAAGCTAAAATCAATCCTCCACACAGGATGGTCAGAGTGTCCGTTACTGTCCTGGCTGGTCGAGCAGTTTTGCCCACAGCAGCACTTTCTCTGCCCGCAAGTGGGAGGAGGGACCCGACGTCGGGCCTGACGGTGACGTCAGTGTTTTTTTTTTCCACAAAAATAAATAAATAAACAAATTAAATTCTAAACTGAAAGATCTATTCAACATTCAATCAAAGTAACCTTTTTAATTGACTTGACTTAAATGTGTATTAAAACAATATTAGCTTGTTTTTAATTCAGCTTCTGCCATTTCACCAGCAGATGGCAGCATATTTAAAACTCTGGCTTGTTGCTTGAAACCCGCCTCGCTTGAAACATGTTCATACAAAAGGCTATTAAATATCGTCGATTCTTAAGTTCAGAGCAACTATTATTATTATTATTACTACTATTATTTTATCTTATATCAAATAGTTATATCAAAGTCAATGTAACAAAGTTCATTTGAATCATTTTGAATTAATATAATATACACACAAGACGAGAAAACTTTATTTATTATTTTATATTATTTCCAGGACCTGGTATGATTCTTTTCAATATAATTAAATTAGCTAGTTTTAATACAGGGGCGGGTCTTGGTAGTTCGGTGGGCGGAGCTTCCACATGTCTGTCAGGACAGTTGCACCTACAAGCCAGGTTCAAGTCTCGAGCTCCTCTCTGGATTAATATTTCAACTTCACGTCGTTTCTTGAGAAAGTGGCGGATCTGCGGCAGCGAACCGCTTCGTTTTTTTCTCGTTTAGGAAAGGAATTACCGTGTTTATATGCGGTTTCAAAGCGGCTGAACGACGCTGATTCCTTTGCTGCGAGGCTCCGTTCCACGGTGAGTGAGAAAGTTGCAGCGTTAGCGATGTTAGCTTCATCTTGTTTTGCTATTTTATCTCAAAAATTCACGCTGTTTCCGATTAAAAATGTGCATCTCTGACTATTGACAGTGCTTGGGATTTTCATGGCGTTAATGCACTTCAATGTGAGGGGTTTTAAACCAACTCTTTCGGTGCAGTTTAAATGTATTTCTTGACACCGGTGTGTGTTGACACCATCCAGTCCTCACCCACCTGGACGCCTGCTTTAGTCTTGTTTACAATTCTCTTTCTGAAAACGTGACGTGTGGCTAAATATATCTGGTGACTGAGTTCGAGCGCATATGTTATTGTCAATGAGTAGCCTGATATCTGTCCTGATTCCAGCACCTGACCCCCCCTGAGCTCTGAATTTGAGATGTCTGAGGTGTTGAGTTACAAGCAAACATCACCAGTGTGTTGGTGTCGTGCACCATATGTGCCTCGCTCCTCGTCTTGTGGCAACTTGCAACCTGCTAAATCACTGCTGCTTATATCACATTTAATACTACTTTATATGTGTTTTTCATTGACTACAATCTTTGCGTTTGGTTTTTAAATTAGTTACTTTAGTTTTCTTATCACATAAGGCAACTTGGACTTGTTAATACTAAGTGTTATGTTTCTTGTTAAATCACAAATTATTGTATAGAACTAGCATGATCTGTGTGTTTTCTTTGGACTGTATGTAAAAGGCATTCCCACCGCTCATACCACAAATACCTCAGTGCACTGCAACAGTAATGTCAGTTATGAGTTTCAAGGAATGTGATGCCCATTGACTGAAACTTGAATCACACTTGAATGAAATGTTTTTGAGAAACTGATGAATGCTTTTTTTGTTTGTTTGTTTTTTTTTACAAAATGCACATAAATATACAAACTTTTAAGGATTTATTTATATAAAAACATTCATCTGTCATCGCTGTATCCATTATGTATAACAAAACTATATTGTTTATAAGTCATCAATTAATAAATGGCTTCTCGTAATCCTATCACTGACGTCCAGGAAATATGATTGATATCGTATTTGATTTAATTTGTAACCCAGCTGTAAGATTGTCTTTATAGTTTACTAGACAGACTTGCAAGTTATTTAACATTCACACCACAGTACATCGTGTAAAACACTTCAATGCATACACCAAGTATCAGTTATTGCAGCCCTCTAGTTATGTGGTGGCAAATGTGCCAGTTAAATTATCATTTAATGTTGACCTTAAATGACTTTTGAGCTCAAATAAAACTCTGTATTAGATTCTTTATGGCGTCTGTTCTTGTCTTTTGGTTGACTTTGACCTTTTTATGGTTTCATTGTTATTAATGATGCTACATTGATTTGAGTTATACTTTGTTAAACGTCATGTAGAAGTTTGATATAGTCGATTTTCAATATTTTATATTATTTATTCGAAAAGCTGGCCTCACACTCTGGTCTCTGGCCGTTAGATTGTGCCGTCACTCCTCAAGTGAGACATTTCCTGCTGTGAGGCACTAAACCATTTGTTTTCAACCTGTTGCGGATTACAAGGGTGTTAAAAAGGTTAAGGGATTATTACTAGACGAGAACACTGAAAACCCAAACAAAATCGGCCTATAAACGTCTGCACAGGAAGCTTTAATTTTGACCTAGCAAATACCTCTCCAACTGTAGTTGTTGTGGTCATAGAAACGCACACAAAAATGTTAAAATAAAGTTATGAAATGTTGCCAAGATTAGAAAAATATATTTTAATATTTATTAATTTTTTTTAATAATTTTTTTGGATGAACTAAATCTATATATCTCTATCACTTTAGTTCCAGCAAGTGCTCAGGTTGGGTGAGCATGAAGTATTAACTGCATGCATTCAGGGATAAAAGTTCTTTTGAATAGATGATTGGGTGAACTGACGTTCTTGTAGCAGGTGTGGTTTGTGTGTTTTGAGTGCGTGTCTTTATTTCCCTCCCTCCACAGTAACGGCAAGCTCAGCTGTGTCGCGTGCTTGGGATTAGTCACCCCTCCAACCCACGCCCAAACAACCCTGCAACCAAAACCTTGAGGCAAAATCCTGACCGGAGGACAAAAGTGCAATGAAAGTTTGTAAGAGGACGTTCTTCCGAATAATCTAAAGGATCATGCTGAAGAACATTTCTCCTTACAAACTGAAAAGGAAAAACAGTGCAGTACCACCAGAAACCATGGGGGCTGTGTTGCTGTTACTAGCAGATACGTAGCTCTAATGAGACACAATGAAGACGTAACCATTGTGGAACTTCTCCATCCTCCAGTCACGGTATATTTAATGGCCTCACTGACCACCACCTCCAACGACGCTGCCTCTTTTTCGTCTCTTGTGCCAGAGGTGCTTGATCAATACTTCTGCCTCAGTCGCCATGTTGGTTTTGGAGTTTGTAGTAGTTTTGAACTTTTAACTCAGGGCTGCTCCCCCTGGTGGATATATTGTTGAACAACAATACCAACACTAAGAACGCATGGAAGTATGTGATTGTTTGAAACGGATAGGTACAATTTCGTACGTAAAAGGTGCATAAATGAGCCTCAACTATTGTCTTGTTCATTCCGCCCCCATTCACTGCACATGACTGTGTATCATGGCAGGAAAGTAAATCATGAGAACTGAGGAAACTGATGAGAAATTTAACAGGCCCGTTGGGGTGTGTTGAAGCTTGCCAGTGTTCATGCCTTCACATAACCTTGCATCATCCTTCTCATGTCTGGGGAGCGTGGTGTAGAACCCTTTATATGATGATGATGAGTGAGAACGAGAGAGAGAGAGAGTGTTAGTAGTTTGTGTATTTACTTCCAATAAGATGTTGCCATTGGTATGATTTTTTTTTTTCGGGAAATGGCAGGGTGGCAGGGATGTTTAGAACCTCTCAAGAGAAAATGAAAGTGTGACTTTGCATCTTGTTTTCATTTCCGAAGTGAAAAGTTTGTAGAGCTTGATCTGATTTTCTTAACCGAAAGAACAGGAGTAGCAGAGGAAAAAAAAACTGGTGGAGTTTTCCACTCCCATGCAGATATTCACTAAGCCCTTGAGGCTTTTTGGTACGCACCTTTCAAAACAACTAAGAAGGTGTCTAATAAAAGATTTAGTTTGATGCCGTTTAAGACAAGTCTGCAGGCTCCAGTGTCCTTAAAACGCACAGCTGCCTCTATTTGATTCGAATCCTCAAATTTCACTGACTGTCTCTCTGGGGCTGCCTTTCATTCTCCATGCAAACAACTTGTTATCACAGTGACGTGATGCAAATGAGCCACAGAGGAAGCAGTCCCTGGAGATGAGGGAGATACGCTGCTCCGGCACCAAACAGTCGCACTTATCATGGAGGAGCATCATAACTACATGAAAGGCAAAGTGATGTCATCTGACTGTACTGTAATTTAGCTGTCGTGGGCGGAAGGGAAGAAAAAAGCAGGATATCTACATGGAGTCAGACCGGCACATGATGGAAATACGCAGACTTATAATGTTCTATGTCTGTATTTAATGTTTGTATGCTGCTGTAACCACCCAAATGTCCCTCCTGTGGGTAGAATAAAGGCAGATCAAATTGGAAAGGTGTGGGAGGCGCAGTCACTTGCCAAGTTTTTGAAGATGCTTTTGCTTTCCTGAGGAAGGGTAAAGGACGGTTGCACTAAAAGTGTGGACTGTCAAGTGTTCCAGTGTATCTCAAATGGGTTTCAGCCACCCACGACCCTGTGAGGAGAATAATGCAGATAATGAACGAATAAATTCACTAAATATGAGTTAGTATTCTCCTCACAGTGCCTATTGTTACAATTGTGCTCTTAAAAGGTCAAATACAGACATCGGGTGGCAGTAATTGTTGATGGTTGCATGTTTATCCCAAAGCAAGTTCTCACTATTGATGCGTGAAAGCAAACACTGCAGACAAACATGGAGACAGAAGAAGAAAAATCAATATTTTCTTGCTGTCAAAACAACATATTAGTTCCCAAGATGACCAGGTTGTTTTCATCAGTCCTGTTCTGTTTCAGATCTGGGGCACGGAGTCTTTAATACCAGTCAATGGAATGTGTTTTTCTAAAATTTCAAAAGGCTGCTCTCCACTATTCTGCCTCAAGTCATATCACGACATGTTTGACAAACTGTGCTGTGTGACTTTGTTCACGTCCCTCTTTCACAAGTGTCCTGTCTAAGTGCAGTCTGTTTAGTGGCAGTAAACCTCCTTTTGCTCAGTTTTTGGATGAAATGAAAGTATGTTACTGCAGGAATTTTGGAGCCCTTTACCCAGAACAGTGGCCAGTTTTCACCTGAAGAGTATTTTCGCGTGGCAATGCAAATGGAAGCTTGGATGGTTTAGCTAAAATTTTATACAAGCAGCACCATGATTATTATTCTGACCCCAAAGGAAGGGCAGCCAAATATGGGGCATTACAGGTCACTTGTCATTCTTAAGGTCTAATAGGAATTGCAAATAATTCTCCCAAAATGTGCTCCTCTGCACAATTTAGCCCGAAGGAGTGCTCTTTTACCACGTCATGCAGAAATATTGTCTTCTCCAATAACATTGACAAAAGAAAAGGGTCATTCTGCTACACAGTATGAGTACACTACTCACATCTCACACTCCAAAGACTGAATGTAGGTTGAGGTGTGTGTATAGAAGTGTTTCAGGAGTTGGTGTGTTTTCACTGTCCACTGCACACTTACCTGTCTTACTGGACAAACAACACAACCTGCATGCACCTGATGTGAAAAAGACTTTGAACTCAGTCTTCCTTAATACTTGTCTTTGCCTTTATGAATCTTGCTGCTGAAACATTCTGTTTTCCTTAATTTTATTATCATCCCCTCCTGTTCACTTCTTGTTGTTTGGACATGACTCCCTGCCTCGCCGACTGCTGAGCTGTTTTCAGCTGAAACCAGTTGAGAATTCAGCCAACGCCCAGTCAGCCAGGTGAAAATCTACCTGCAGCACTATCCTCTTACATAATCATCTTCTAATCTGCTAAGCAAGTTATCTCCATTAGTCAGTCACTAACAGCGCACTGGCTGAAAAACAAGTTGTCTTTTGTTTCTTTGTCCAGGGGTACAGCTGCAAGATTGATATTAGTACTCAATAATTCAATGACTATTGTGACATGTAGCCAGTACTACAAAGTAGCATACCATATTAAAAATAGAATGTATTTTGTGGCACTAACAATAATAACAATGTTGCACACAGTAAGAGTTATACAGTGTGTAGTTTATGGTCATTAGTTTGAGTATGACTGAGTGACACTGTTGTTCCATGAGACCCGTCACCTCTCCGTGCTTCTATTTAGTCTTCACCTGCACTGATTAATATTTCAACATCTCCCTTCGCTGTAATTGGATTGTCTCTCCTGAGCTATTTGAGAACCTTCTGAACTGTGGAAATCCTGCTGTTAAAAACTAGCAATACAACCAAAATGTTTTTCGTGTTGTCCTGAAAAAGGTTTTCCAGCCTTCAAGTCAGAAAGACGATCTGTATTGTCAGAAAAGGGCGTGTGCTGCTGCTCCGCTCTTTGTTTAGCCTGTGAGGATTTGAATGTGATGTCAGGCAGCATACAAAGCTTGAAGCCAGGAGGAAAAAAAAAAGTTTAGAAACCCTCATGAGGCCAGAATTGCTCGTTCTTGTTTACACTCACCCACCTGTTATCAGTTAAATTCTGTTGTCTCTTTGAGTCTGAACAGTCGAGCAGCACAATGGCCAAGCCCAGCCTTTAGCAATCGTGTGTACTGCTGGGTGGAGTTGCCTTTTATGCAACAAGCTTCATTGATGGTTAGAGTGGCAGAGCAAAAAAATATTGCGTGTATCTTTAATTTATTTTTTCGAGTGTCTTATTTGATCTGTCGGCTGCTATGTTCAAGAAAACATTGATCATGTGTTACTGTTCTTCAAACCACAAGTGTCGCATCTTGTTCGTCCAGCTTTGAACATGTAAATGTACATGTTTACACAAGCAGGTATATTTAAAGGAAGTAATACACTTAACCCTTTAAGTGCAACAGTTGCACAACTTTGTCTGGCAGTATCATGGCATTTAAACAAGCCGAGCTGCAAATATGGAGCCTGATATAGTTACTACTTTCCTCCACCAGATGGTGAGGCATTGTCAAAACAAAGTGCTGTACTGGGAATGTGTGGAAAAATAACACGTAAATAGTGGCAGACGCGGGAAAGAAAAACTACACTGCGCATAGCGGTGGAGCCAGCAAGTCCTGTCGAAAACAACAGTGATGATGCTCATTATCATAGTTGCTTGTTGGAAGATGAGTAAGAGTGCCACCTGTGGATCAGATAAACCTTGATAAAAGTTATGTCATACTATAGGAATTGGATGAGTGAATATACTCCCATCCCAAACTATGAGTCACAGTGAAGATTTTTTAAATTTACCATGTCTTTTTCGATCACAATCTTTAGGCTCGAACCTTTTAAAATGGTTGAATATTTCCTATGCAAACCTAAACACTTATGCAGAAGACATTTAATTGTCACTCAGCAAAATGAGCGTCGATCGGATTTCAAGTCATTTTTTTTCCGGGAAATGTTGCGGATGTTGCTATTGATGCAGAGTTTTCATGTGTTAAAACTCATCTGCACTAAGGGACTTGAATGTCACTGCCACCCTAAGGTCATGAGTTCTTTACTTGCTGCATTTAAAACCAACCTTAGAGGAAACTGTCTCTTTCTAGTGTTGCATGGGATCCTTGTGTTTACGTGACATGATTCCAATGATGGATGGAGCTCAGACATGGGCGAGCAGTGGGCCCCACAGATGAGAACCTCAGTGCTTAGTCACTAGACTAATTGGAGGACACAATAGTGTGATTCTTTAGAGAGCTGCGTCGTGTGACTGTCATATAGATGAGGAATTCCTATTGACAAGTGTCATGTTTGTGGATCCCTGTATTAGTTTCATTGCCCACGTTTCTGTTGAAATTCTGCGACTCCTACTTTCATTTTCCCTCCCGCCCGCTCTGCTGTCGTGCGACCGCCTCCTCTCCATCCGAGCGGAGCAGCTTACTCATGTCCAGTCACTTCCCACCATGCCTCGCCTCTCACACGCGTCCTCACGTATCCTCACACGCTTTTCTCTGGTCTGTTTCTAGTGACAACAGGATTAGCATGAGGTCTTCACCAGCCTGACTGCTTGCTCTCCATGTAGGAAAATGCTCCAGCAGAGGTAAGGAACAACATTGAAACATTCCTTCCTTCCTTCAAGAATCCAAGTCTAATCAAGAACAGATGGTGAAAGTTTGAATGTGTGCCTTGTTCTACGTGAGCTGTGGTTGGCAGGGATGTTTGGGAATCCTGTGCTTAATCTGGAGGCATATTTTAGAAAGAGAAAGCCTTGATTTTCTATGTAGGGCTGTCGCTTGTCTTACAGTTTCTCCCCTGCTGTGACCCGAGTCCATTTATTGTCCTGTATTGTATAGCGATTAAGTTCACCCAATTATTTTAGAGCTGCGTTGGTCTATAGTGGCGGATCTCTGTGTGTTACGTGATGTTACGCCTTGTCTTTGACTTCATTTTGAACACTAAAGTGGTGCCATGCATGTCAGTTTGTTCTGTACAGTGTGCGTCGTCACTTTGCAAACATGAGAAAAAGTTCAACATGACCTAGTAAACATCCACATGTTTACATTGTTTACATAAGCTGGTGTCTCCTGGTGCTGCTAATTCACTTGCTTGATGTTGTATGGATCAAGAGAAGTGGGACGCATGTCAAAAACACATTCAACTCAACTGGCCTTATGTTATCTATGGCCTTGCTTTGTCTTGTTTCATTTTGTGCAACACAACTACAAAAGTTCTGGAGAAATGGTAATGAAATATTAAGAACTTGGGATAGAGAACAAGAAATTCGATATTGGGGCTGATCTGTTGGTTTATGTGGATGTTCTAAAAATTTGTTGTAAAAATTTGTTTCTATAATATTGTGTTTGCACAGCTTGTGCTTGTTTTTTAGCCATCTCTGGTTAAAAAACAAGCACAAGCTGTAAATCTTGACTTTATAACACACAATAAACAACCAGATTACTGAAACAAATCACCTTTTAGGTGCCAAGTTTCCTCATTCATCCATTGCTGCTGCTGCTTGCAGAGTTTGTGTTGACAGAGCTTTTTCATTCTACTGCCACTTGGTGCAGGTGAACTCATTACATTCGGAATATTTCTAACATAAATTCACTTTTTAAAGTACACACAGGTGTATGAAATCAAAATCACACTTTGGGTGAATATGAGTGGCTTAGTGGAGGTTTGCGCTGTCCCAGTTCAATTTTTTATCGCAGCTGAGTTATGACAGTATTTTGGTATTAACACTTTATATTTATGCACAACATAGGACAATAACAACTAAATACATTTATTTTTTGTGTGTTTTGTGAAATTATCCAACATGAAATGACCACTACGTAACAACCTATTAAACATCAATTTAAAAAAATTATTAAAACTGATGATCAGTGGTATATATGTCTTCACTTACTTGCTGTGATCATGTTATTGCCCTTATTTTTTGATGGACATTTTCTGCTTCCTCAATTTGCTTTGCTGACTGTTGATTTGTGTGAAAAATCCATCTACAAAGTTCTTGAAAGTGTATTAAGTTTATTGTAATTAATCGTTCTGTGCAGCATCATATAGTTATTTTCCAACTCATTTTAATGAAATTATTTTTCTGCATCAAAGATAATGGCTGTGATCAAAAATGGATAGTCAAATCAATGACGTGCATCCAAACCATTCACACTCCTGTTGTCGTCCGTGATGCCTTTGTTGTATGAACTGTAAGATGATAGATCTGTTCGTTCTCCCTCAAGCACAACCTGCTCCACTTGATGTAGAGCTTTTTGAAAAAATGTGCTGCACTGATCTATATCTTCTTTGTTTACCTTCTGGCTGCAGAGCCAGTCATTCACAGGCCGCTGCCGGTGATGTCAGACAATGTTTTTGGATTGCGAAGTCAGGCGGCTGCTGGAATTCACTCGGGTGTTTGAGGAATTCCAAAAACTATTTGACAGCTCAGTCCGAAGTGCAGAATGTCACAGGCTCTTGCGTGCTTTTTCCATGTTTCATGGTGTGTGTGTTATTGCCTCCGCAGGTCATCAGTGATTGGAGTGGCATCTGTGGGGTCAGGAAAGTCCCTCCTCTCCTGCCTATGACATGGTTTAGCCCACACAAGAGCTGGTCACCACAATGGCCTCCATGGTTGCCAACGGAAACCAAGACGGACAGCCCCACGTCTTGAAGGGGGTGGATCCAGAGACATGCATGATTGTGTTCAAGAACCACTGGGCTCAGGTACATGTCTGACCATGGTCTGAAAGCAGCCGAAGTTAACACAGTAGTATCACACTCTTCGTTTTTATTGTCAGTGAACTTACTCTGGCGCTGGGACTCAGGTTTGGGGACTAGTTTCTATTTACTTTCAGAGAAACTGATGGCTTCAGGCGGTGAGAGCTCTAATGTGTTTACACATCTGTCATGTTCAAGCTGAGCCAGAAGGCAAAACATGTCTTATGTTGTAGAAGACTCCCTCGAACTGTTGGGAAAAAAATGAGCAAATCTTTGAACTTGTCCATTTAGGACAGCAGGCAGGCAACTGACCGACTGAAGAAGCATCCCACAAACTGCTGAGCGGTCAGTGGAATCTTGGCACAGACTGATGACTTTCCTGCTGAAGCAGCAACATCATGTGACACTGCTTATCCCTGTGGGACTACTACAGAGACCTTTTCCTCCCTAAGACTTTTCACTGTGTACTGAGTGTTGACTTAGTGCTGGTCAACTTAAGACAATAAACCTGCGACAGGAAGTTGTGTCTTCATCGCAAACTAGCAAAAACCAACAACAGCAAGACGTTTTGGAGCCAAAAGGATTTTGTGACCTGGGTGGTAGGATTATTTTATTTATTTGTTAGTATTTATTAGTTTTGCTGGGTGGTGATCTTATGGAAATGGTGACAGAAATCTGCAGGTCACTAAAATGCTTTATTTTTATGTATAAATCTGTAATTCATCAGTTGAAAGTGTGTGAAACAGTATAGTAAAAAAAGGTACTCCAGGAGAACACCTCCTACTCAACCTGTAATAACAATTTCATCTTTTTCTCAAGATGTAGCAGCATCATTCGTTTTGTAAGGGAGTGGACTATCGTTTTTATTTTTCCTACCAGACGTAATTGAACAATGCGCTCCAAGCTGAAGCTGTTTCAGACTCCATTACTCGGTCAAATTATTTTGAAGTACAGCCATATTTGTGGTCTTGTAATCGCAGTCCCATCGGGTGATGAGATTTGTGTGGCTGCTTCTTATCTGTGACTCCACAGACCTCGCTGGGCTCATTGTGTTTATTGTGACATGTAAAGTGACCCAGCGGTTGCTGCCAACAGTCTTTAAATATAGATGTGTGTGTGGCCAGTCTCAGTTGCCATGTGACCCACAATAAATCAGTCTCTTACCTGGGCTTTTGGTGTTTCTAGCCTTATCGCATTAGAGCACATCACTCTGTCATGACGAAAATCTGCTGGTAATTATTGAGAGTTTAGTTGTGTGTTTTTAGCTGGTGAATTGGGAACTACAGCTGCTGCTGAATTGCCTCAGTCCCTCAAGGACGTTACATTTTTGCCTCTCAGCACAGTAGTACTGTAGCCACATCCAGGGACCGCTACATCTTGTTGTTGTGATCCCACATTATCTGAGATTAGATTATTCTAGATTAGATTAGACAGCAGGAATGTCAATGGAAGACTTATACACCAGCAAGCTGACACAAATGTGAAACATTGTCTCCAGTTATCCTGAAAGAAACCAGTCTATCCATGTAAATAAAGTCTGATCACAATTGGACATGTTTTTGTAAGAAGTAATGAAGATTATTATCGTAATAATACAACAATCCCTACAGTGTTTTGCTCCAAACCTTCCTCAAGTTGGATTCCAGCTATGGAATCCAACAATTGATCAGTCACGTTTTCAAAGCCTCACTTAATTGACCTATTGATCTGTGACCCACATTTGTTCACGTGTCTTTTTTTTATTTCAAAGTACGCACTGTACGCCCGCCACAGTTCAGTTCAAAGGACTCTGTTACTACACCACACTAAATATTTTATTTTTTGCTCCGGGTGATCTTTATACAGTGCCTGATCTTCAATTGGTGTCATGTCTGCACTCGGGCCTGTGTGCAGGGAAAGGTCAAGCATGAATCCAGCAAGCAGATTTCAGATGATTTAAACTCTTAAGTGGAGGTCAAAGTCCTCCACTTTCAGAGTGAATGTGAGTGGGACGTGACCGAGTCGCTCCTGCCTCTGGACGGCCCCACCAGGCTGAGCTCAGATTATGAAGGCTCATTTTCCGTCAGCCGTGCCCAGCTCTCCGGAGCAGCCAATGATTGTTGCAGCAGGGACTGTCCCGGGATACTGACTTCATTATGGTGACTCTGGTTTCTATGCAACAGACACACAAGGGAGGGACAGTTACACAAAGGACTGTTTGACACACTGATTCTCTATTTGGATTGAAGATGACCTCCACTTGACTCGTCATTCATGGCTCTTCAGAGGTTCAAAAGCAGATGACATTTTTTTTTGCGTCTCAGGTGGTGAAGATCCTGGAGAAGCATGACCCCCTCCGCAGCAGCTCCTCCCTGGGCATCATCAACCTCAACGTCGGCTCCAATGGCGGCGCCCGTTTCGGCGCCATACCCGGAGACGAGGCGAGTGCAGTGCAGAACTATGTGGAGCACATGCTGTTCCTCATGATGGAGGAGGAGTGCGGTCAGGCCGGAGCCATGGGCCCCATCCTGGAGTTCGTGGTGATGGAGAACGTGATGGAGCGCCTCTTTGTGTGGAGCCTCCGGAGGGAGTTTACCGACGACATGAAGCTGGAGCAGCTGAAAATGTACGAAATGCTGGTGGGTCAGGCCCGTCAGCCCTTGCTGCATCACAAACCCATCCTGAGGCCTCTGATGATGCTGCTGTCGTCCTGCTCTGGCACGGCGGCGCCGGAAGTGGAGGCCGAGCTGGTGCTGCTTCTCAACCAGCTCTGCTGCGTGCTGGCCAAGGACCCTTCCATTCTGGAGCTTTTCTTCCACACCAGTGAAGATCAAGGAGCCACCAACTTCCTCATCTTCTCCCTGCTCATCCCCTTCATTCACCGGGAGGGCGCCGTCGGCCAGGAGGCTCGAGACGCCCTCCTGCTCATCATGTCTCTGTCGGCTGAGAACCAGCGGGTGGCTCGGCATGTGGCCGAGAACACCTACTTCTGTCCGGTCAGTCTCACATAAGCTAAGCTAATGTGTCTTTACTGGTATCTCTCATGTCATCATGAATGAACCATCATTTATAGTCATAGTAGTTATGATGGGAGAAGCGCTTGCACAAATTGGATTGAATTGTTTCAGGAATAATAACTGACTAATGTTATAAATGAAATTAGAAAATCATGGTATGGAAAAAATATCCTCAGAAATTTGCAATATATTATCCATTATTTTCGTGGAAGTGGAACATCAGCTAGAGAGGTGGAGGTTTGTCTTAGAAAGGAGAGGAATGAAGGTTAGCTGCAGTAAGACAGAATCTATGTGTGTGAATGAGAGGGAGCCAAGTGGACAGGTGGAGTTACATGATGCAGAGATAAAGAAGGTGGAGGGTTTGAAGTTCTTAAGCTCAACTGTCCAGGGCCATGGAGAGTGTGAGAAAGAGGTGAAGAAGCGGGTGTAGGCAGGATGGAATCATTGGAGAAAAGTGTCAGATGTGATGTGTGACAAAAGAGTGTCGGCAAGGATGAAAGGGAAAGTGTCCAAAAGGGTGGTGAGGCCAGCAATGTTGTATGGTTTGGAAACAGTGGCACTGAGGAAAAGACAGAAGGCAGAGCTGGAGGTAGCAGAGATGAAGATGCTGAGCTTCTCTCTGGGAGTGAGCAGGATGATGATAGGATCAGAGGGACAGCACATGTGCTCAGGTGTTTAGGAGACCAATCTTTAAAGTTCCATTTATCCAAAATGCTTAATGTCAGAAATGTCTGATTACAATACAACTGACATTTTTAAAAAATGCAATTTGGCCCTATCTTTAGATCTTTGGACAGTCCTGCATAATCGTCTGCCAAAGTTCACACACATTTTTGATTGAAGGATTCGTTATCAATATCTTCATTAATCAAGTCAAGGGGAAGCGTTTACTCATGTCTCACTGACTCGGATCAAAAGCAGCAGACGCTGCTCCAGAATGTGGCGTTTGATGTGGCTCCTCTTAAATCAGAGTCTTCTTTGAATGGCCGTTCACTTCAGAGAGTCTCCTGATGGTAGCGTGTGTTCAGTAACACAGTCGGCTTCTCCTTTGAAAACCTCGTCTCTTCATAGCACCAAGTCATTTCAGTACACTTCAGAAGTCTTATCGTAATGATCATGCAGAAGGTTCTGGGTCGCTGAAGTATGTCGGCGCACATGTTGTGTATGGCTGGAAGAGTAGGCTGCTGCTGTGTTTAAATTATTTAAAGACGGAGGAAAACGCAGCAATGCAGTGGTTTCATCCTTCCAAGAGGCAAGATTTCTTGATGCAGTTCAACTCAAAAAACTGAAATTAAATTTGACCTGTGTGTCGTTACAATTATCGCTCTGTTGCTTCAACTTCAAAAACAAACTTCTCTCTTAAATGATCTTAAAAATGTTCTCAGGTGTGTTTCATTTTACACTTCAACATGCAGAGATTAGATGACTCCGCCTCCCTGCTCCCACAGGTTCTGGCCACAGGTCTGAGCGGCCTGTACTCGTCTCTTCCCACCAAACTGGAGATTCCACATGAGGAGTGGCACTGCCTGCACAGGGAGGACTGGCTCAAGATGCCACCTCTGGTCCAGTTCCTCAACTCACTGGAATTCTGCAACGCTGTCATTCAGGTGAATGACTTTCCTGCTTGGCACAGGAAAGTTTCGCCCCCACTCACCTGTGGCATCTCTCTCTCAGGTAGCCAACCCTGATATCAGGAACCAGCTGGTCAGCTACATCTACAATGGATTCCTTGTTCCTGTACTGGCACCCGCTCTCCACAAGGTTGGTGGTCGACCTCATATATGTTTGGTTTCAGCACTGCCTGACTGATTCCTTTTTGATATGACCTCAGGAGTCCAGCACCATTTGTTGTATTCAAACTTGGGAAATTGTTTTCGGAGCATCTTTGACTCAACTGAATTAATATGAGTAACTCACGTTCTCACTGAAATCCTAGATTTTTTTTTTTATTCTAGATTTTTCTGCGGCGTCATGTGAACTCTAGATTTACTCTGTATTAGTTTGGTTGTCAACATTTACATTTGTCTATACAACGATGCACAAAAACTGCTGCCAATATGGATTTACAGGAAGTTTATGTCCCGATAATTCAAATTCTTTTCACCGCACAACTCCAACTGTGATGCTGAATCATGATGGTATTTGAGAAAGAAGCACTCCAGTCTATCTATTCACTGTTGGGTTGTGTTGTCATGACAACGGGTGGAACAACAAACATTGTGGTGACAGTTGCATTTCTTAAAATTGAAGAGAGTAGGTTGATACATTTTTCATTGTTTAGTGGCACTGCTCTGAGGGCTGTCGAATGAAAATAAAATTCAAGAAAATCAAATTCCAATTTTAAAAAAGATTTTAAAAAGTGCTGTAAATTTGAAAATTTTTTTTACTTTTTCAAAGTCAATAACAATCTGCAAAAATGTTTGAAGAAATTAAAATTGTTAGAAGAGAAAAATACAAATAAATCATTTAATATGGTCAGAAAAAAGAAGTCGATATTAGGACACATTGAAGGAAATATATATTTTACTATAAGATTTTCAGCTGACGGTGTGGGTGTAAAATCGGTCAAAAGCGCTTCAAAGAATGAATGAATGAGGCCTGGAAAAAATCATGACACCTCATTACTGAAACAGTGTTTCAGTGTTGTTTTCAGAGGCCACTGGGTGGCGCTCTCGGTTTATAAATGATGTGAGCATTCATTGAATTAGCGGTTTAAATCCAAACATTTTACAGCAGACAGTGCCATCTGGTGGCCTGTGTCAGGACATTGTGTCATGACACCTCATCGATGTCAAGGCCCTCTCATTTTCTTCTTTGACGTCTCTTCCTCCCACAGAAGGCTGTGGACAAATGAATGTGCAAAATGCAAATGTCTCAGAGATGCAACTAACTAGTGAAACTTCCACTCAGCTGACACTGGAGGAGGTCATGGCCACCACGGCCTACCTGGACCTCTTCCTCCGGACTGTTACCGAGCCGGCTCTGCTGCAGACCTTCCTCTCCTTCATCCTCCTTCACCGCCACGAGAACGTCCACATCTTAGATACGCTGGTCAGCCGCATCAACACTCCCTTCCAGGTACCTCATCCAACTGCACTTATTTAAATGTTGAAGATCTTGGTGAGAGGAGTAGACTGTTGCCATGACAACACTCACTTCTATTGACTCTAACTCTTACACCGGAGGCGACGGCGCCTACAGCCGTATATGATCCGACGGCTTGTTTAAATATTTATCCAGAACTGAGTCATCAACATGAATAAACATGACTTAAAAGTAGCTGAGCGAGTGCTCTTAACCTTCAGAAGTCCTTGGATGTTTTTCCTGACTCCACAACAGAAATGCACTAATACAATATAATTAAAGTTTTGAATATTCAGATGTTGTACACTGAATTACCTGTATTTTTTTTCCAATTCATTTTCAATTCTTGAAGTACATTTTTTTGCCTGTTAAATATTTACTGAGCTGCAAGAAGACTGAAGGTGCTATATGATAAAAAACATTTCCGTGTGGACAGAAGACTGGACTCAACATTTTACTGACTGGTAAATGTTCTTAAACGATCAGGAATTAGCACGTGCCTTTTAGCGCTCTTGCCAGTAGGAGGCAGCACAGTTCAACAGTGCAATTCAAACGGCAGCGATCATTCATTTCACTTGTAAATATTGGGTTTCCGCACAATCCTTGTTGAATATGAGCTTAATGTTTTCCCAGAAATACTTTTATTTATTTTTTTTATTTCTAACTTTGAATGGATGAAGATTAAAAAAAATATATATATCCACATGTAAAGAGCTGCAGATGCAAAATTGTTCAGTATTTTTATTCATTTTTAGCAATTAATATGCTTAATAAATCAGTATAATACAAGTTTTATCCTTTGTATGGCAATAAAGTTTAGGATAAATGGTATTAAATCTAGCATTTAAATGTATTTTGTGGTATAAGGCTCCTTTCTTGACTCATTTTACTTTCAAGTCGATATTTTTGTTGCTTTAAATGTTAATTAAATCCCTTGACACATTCAAGCTGGACAGAGACTGAAAGTATTGTCTCATATCGATGGAGTTACTGTTTGTCTCTCAGACAGATCTAAATGTCTGTCTGCTGTTATTTGTCATCCTCCAGCTCGGAACTGTGTCGCTGGCGCTCTTCCGCACTCTCATCGGTTTGCACTGTGAAGACGTGATGCTGCAGCTCATCCTGAGGTGAGACCAGGAATCACAAGTTCTCCATTACTTCACTGCGTGATGAGACTCCACTTCCTTGGCGTCCGACCACAACGTCAGGAATTTTCCATCCAAGCCGTTCCCCTGTCTTTTTCTCCAGGTACCTCATTCCCTGTAATCACATGATGCTGAGCCAGAGACGGGTAGTGAAGGAGAGAGACTGCTACTCCGTGTCGGCAGCCAGGATCCTGGCTTTGACGCCGTCCTGCTGCTCTCCAGATCACAGCCCGCCGCCTCTCAGACAGCTTGAATCCATCTTGTTTTCCAAAGGTGCAGAGGCATCCAGTGAAGCCAGGAGCAAGGGTAAGACCGGCAGGGCTTTCCTTAAGCTTGTCAGAGCTGCGCTCTGCGACCAGGATTTTACAAACAAACTGGACCAGCCCTGCTTTTGAACTTGAAATATCACTGCGGGCCAAAGTGTTATTCCTCTAAACACAAATATATATATAGAGTTAAAAAAGAGACTATAAATGTGTCAAACCATTTGTTTGTCCCCACTCTGCTAATGATACACAAGTCACCTGATAGTATAGTAATTATATACTAATAACTCTCTGAGTTGGAGCTTGGAAGTGTATGAAATATTCAAGTGTTTCTGTGGGTTGATAAATGCGAGGGTCTGAGCAGCCTGGTGGTCTCACTCTCACCGCAGCATGATGTGTGAGGCTTGTGTTTGCGCGTTCCTGCCGCCTGGGTTTTAGCTCCTACCGTAATGACAGTAACATGTTTAATTTGAAGGCTTTCGGGAGCTTGAAATCCAATGATGTCTCTCATCAATAAAAGTTAGCGAGCAGTAGGAGGCGCCGTAATTGGTGCCTGGAACCGAAAGACTTGCTTTATCTTTCTGCTGTAAACCTAAGTGGTCTCCTGATCCCGACCGGCAGGCTTCAGTAATTTAACATCTCTTCAGAGTGAAGGAATGTGAGATCATTTCGCTCTCAAATCAAATAGAACAAGCAGCGCGCACCACGGTTTCATCAGACGGATCGTTCTCACGGTTTCCCTGCGTTGCTTCATTTCAGCCTCCGTGCTTTCTCATCAAATCCATCAGTCTGTTTCCATGCGAGGGCATGTGAGTGACCATCCTTTCCTGCTTGATTCACAGCGGGGAGATCTGTTTTCTCTGAAGAGATGGACGACTCTGGTAACTCTTGCACCATCGGCTCAGAGATCTACTTGGATGTCAGCTACCTCCACTACCTCCACGATGCTCACCTGAGCATTGCCAGCTGCATGGAGGCCTGCCACTCATGGTCGGCTCTATACGACGGTGAGGACCCGCCTCCTGAGAAGTACCAGCCCGGGGTCCTGGAGGAGCCTGGGAGCCTGAAATTTCGGCAAATCCAAATAGCCCTGAAACGGGATCCAAAGTTGCCAGTGAAGCCTCAGTCAGAGCCCCCGTCTACGGTCCAGCTGGAGCTGGAGTGGGATGATAGTTTCGACGTGTGTCCGGTGCAAACCCCTGACGCCTCCGCGGAGAGTAAAGCGCCAGATGTGCCCTCAGAGGAGCCTCCACAGTACATTCAAGAGATGAGGAGAACAGCCACCTTGATAGTAAAAGGCTCCTACATCGAGGAGTCTGAGTTCCAGGACGACGTGATGGTCTATGATCTGGTTGCCAAGAAAGATTCCCGAGTTGTGGAGCGGAAGTTCAAGGCGGAATCCTCTGAGGGAGTCCCTGTTGAAAACGGACTGGCACCTGCAACTTCGGACGACAAGAAGGAGGTGAAGAGCAAAGGTCAAGCCGACTGTAACTCCAACTTCCAAACCAGCTCCGCGCCCAACGTGGGTGAAGACCTTCTGGTTCAGTATGAGAATCTCATCAAGAATCTAGAGCCGGAGAAGCAGCAGAAACTGGATCTGAAGTCGAGAAGACGAACCACATCAGTGGAGGAGGAGGAGGAGGAGGGGGAGGAGGATGAAATGGATTTCAGCTCCTTCTCGGCGGAGACCCCGGAGCCTGAGAGGGTTGCCACGCCTTTCGGTGGAACCTTTGCGCAGAGAAGCACCAGCAGAAGCACCGCAGTGCCTTTCACAGGTCAGGACCTTTTGGAACATCTGAGACACAGTCACTGGCATCACAACTCAGCACTTCTGACTCATTGTTGGAAGAAGCTTCTCATGAAAGTACAGTAACAGCCATGTAAGATGATTGACTTGTCATATCCATCATATCTGATGTAGTGCTCGGATTAAGCATCAATATTTGTTATATTAGTAATGGCTTCAGTGATTTCACTGCCCAAATCCTGACCTACCCTTTTGAAACGGGTCATCTTGTCTGGCTGTCCTGGTTCTCTCGCTCTAGTGTTAGTGAATCAACAACCCAGGTGAGGACAACCGTTCATACCCAGTCGATGGTGTTCGCAGGTCCCTTTGTCAGCGTCCTGCTGTCCCGCCTGGAGAACATGCTGTCCAACTCCCTCCACGTCAACCTGCTGCTGACCGGGATCCTGGCCCAGCTGGCCGCCTTTCCTCAGCCGCTGCTGCGCTCCTTCCTGCTCAACACCAACCTGGTCTTTCAGCCGACGGTTCGCTCGCTTTACCAGGTCCGTGCCGCTGTCAATCAGCCTAGAATGAAGAGAGAATAGAAGAGACACGTCCAATACCCAAAACACAAGTCGACAAAGCAGCTTCGATCAGAATTTAAATTCAGTCTGTGTCCCTCGATGCTTCAATTGTGAGTCAGAGTTTCCTGTGTTTTTATTCTCCCGTTTCTTATACTAGGGCTGGGTCAAGGTCGTGACCAATGTCGCTGAGAGACGGCAATACAACTTTCTGATGCAGAGTATAAGGAAATAGCGTTGGAGAAAACCACAACAAATAAAGCAAATGCATGGGGCCCTGTAGCCTCGAGACGCAACAGACCCGAGGGTCCGGCTGCACACTGAACCTGTTCCTTCTGGTTGCCTCTGTGACTCCTGGTCGCTGTGTGTTAGTCTTCTGGTTCAGTGTGACCCTCAATTGTGTTAACTGATCAGAAAAATGGAGCGTCTCTGCTGGGTCTGCCCTCGGGCCTCCTCCCAGTCGGACATGACTGGAACACTTCATATATGAATGATATCAGTGATATGCTGAGAACTGGTCAGCCAGAGGTATTTATTGAGTATTGTTTGCTCTTTGTCATTACACAAAATTGCATTGTTTTCGTGCAATAACTGGGTGTGATTTTACTGTGGGAGTTGGAGGTGTGAGCTGGGAATTTCCTCGCAGCCGAGTTCACCGTGTTGCAGTTTTCAGAGTCGGAAAACAGAATAGCAACATCCACGAAAGCGGGTCTCATATACGCCTCGTCCAGATCAGAAATCGAGCTCCGTTTGCTACTAGAAAACCCACTGGATGAAGAGGAAATATCTTTTTGTCGAATATGCTTCGGCCTACTTCATGGTTGCAGAACTTCCTGTTTACGGTACGTTCAGGGAGGCCATCTTGGATTGCTTACCCAGGTGGTCAGAGTGATCTTGTTAATTCAGCGTCTAAAACCTTAGCAGGACCTGCTAAAAGTGTTAGCATTTACGTGGAGCTAGAGTTCTCCGCAGACATGTGACTCAGGTTTTTATTGGAGTCAGCTTTGGAGATACAGGTTTGACGTTGATATCGGTTGCTCTGTTGAGCGTGTTTCGGAACTAATCCATGAGCATGAGCTCAGCTGATCTTTTGTTTAGCTGGAAACTGACATGGCGTCATGTCATTTCCACCTGTCATAATGTATACAATGATCAAGTCTGGGGAGAAATACTGACATGAAACGGTCTGGCAGAACGAAGCCATAGTTGTGTGAAACTTTCCCCCCCCCCCCACTGTGACCATTTTAGCAAGAGCCAGGAGGAGCAGCGGCCCGACACTTGCTAAACCTACTGAATACAAGACAGTTGTGGTGAACTGTTTGCTGCTCACCTTAAATCTGGACTCTGGACTCGACTCGCTGTCATGTACAAGTCCCTAACACTCACTCTCCTCCAGGTTCTGGCCACGATAAAGAACCAGATCGAAGCTCTGGTGGGCTCCAGGAAGGACTTTCCTCAGCAGATCGTTGCTGCTCAGCATTGGCTGCTAGCCAGAGAGACCTCGCTCGCAGCAGGTATGGACGCGGCTCGCGGCTCGGGATGCTTCAGGATTCTTCAGGAGATTCGCTCCGTCAGCCTTGTTCTTATCGCTTATTAAATATCGATTTGTTTCTGGGAAATTGAAGCGAAAAAATCGTATTTACAGCAGGAAATCATTTACAATGATGAATGGTGAAGCGGTTGCTATGGTAACGCCCCCGTTGCCAATTACAGACTCACTCGGCCGCTTGGTTCACTACTGAACCGGGGCAGACTGGAGGTTTGACCCGGTCGGTGTGAGTGGCGGCACCAGGCTCCAGAGCAGTTCTGATGGCTGCTGGAGGGTCTTGAGATCTGAGGAGCAACTGTCTGCTGAGGCTGTTGTGGGGGGCAACGAAAAGAAGCTGCGGAAAGAGTGAAACTATGAGTGAAAATTCCACAATCCAGTGGTGGTTCTGGCAAAAGAACTGGTGAAAATATTTAGAAATGATTCAAAGTTTTCAGTGGCATGAATTATAACTTCGTTCAATGTTTCAAGATGAAAGTTCGGATGAAACGCCGACATGAAGGGAGAGAAAATAACTAGAAAAAAAACTAGACAGGAAGGTCCTGAATCACAGAACTTGAAGTTAAATAATATTGAGTTTAAATAGCAATTAAATGTTTATTATATAGCAGAGCTTCTGAAGCCTGCTGCTCCTGAAGCGAAACATTGGAAGAGCAGTAAATATAGTATGTTCTTGTTTTAAGACAGTTTTCATTGGCCATTTTTGTGTGTTTTTCTTCTTCCTCAAAATGCACCCGAGGACTACTGGAAATATATTTTGAAATAAATTAGACTAAATGCATATGAAATGAAAACATATAGGTTTATATCCTTGCTTTCATTTAATCTTTTTAGGCTCATTTTGTCCTATTTAGTATATTTTGCTGTCATGTTTTGTATCATCACTGTCTCTTCTGATGACGGCCCCTCACAACACTTACAGTTTCTAATGAGGCCCTTTAGGAAATTCACTTCTCCTCTGTCTTAGATGGTGAAGTGTAAAAGTTGACATCCGAGTGTGACGTTTCTTCCTGTCCTGCTGAGCTTGCTGTAGTCGCCTGCTTTCTCTGACACACGTCTTGTCCTGCTCTCAGGCGACACAGACCTCGCCGCCAGCAGCAAGGCCGGAAAACTCCTGTCCAGCTCGCCGTCTCCCAAGCCCAAAGCCATATCTCTGGAGGAGACGGAAGTGTTCGGCACCGTCCTCTTCTCCGAGTTCCTCAAAGAACTGGCCTCCCTTGCACAAGAGCACTCCATCCTCTCATACATTCCTATGGAAGAGTAGAACTGTTTTAAAGTCATTTGTTTTTTTATATATATAGAAAATGATATTTATTTTCTGAGCAGACAATCTTTAACGGTTCCTTTTTAAAGGTCGCTTTATGATCTCCGATCTTCTGGTGGTGGTGGGGAAACACCCATCTGGTGTTAGAAATTTGACTCACATCTCACAGATCCTATGCAAGTTTTGACTCACGGCCTCAGCCGTCACGGCACGACGGGTTCTTGTTCCGTCTCGGTACCTCAGGATTCACCCTTCTCTCACCTCCGGCACGTTTGGATGCACCTCTGGACTCGGCTGATCGGATCCTCCCTCATTTGCCTTACAGCTACACGACTATTAAAGATGATAATATTTTGGGTGGAATCTTGCTTGGGTGGGTATTTAAGCTCTTTTTTTTTTCTTCTGAAAAACGCCATATTTGTTTCCTTCCATTTAAACCATCAGTTTGAGGCGAGTTTGGGACTGTTACTATCTTTATACGGATTTCCTAGTAGAGATGTATTTTGTTATAAAATGCCTCTAAAATAAACTGAAATGTATGGGCATCGTTGACGTCTCTTTTCTTTTCACTTGTTTTTGAGGTGCGTTTCAACCCTACGTTATTAATCTGAGCGCTGAGGTGGACGTGTGGTAAACACTTGCTCTGAATGGAAATTCAAGGAAGCCACTAAGGTTATTCACTTTGAGCTTGTGACATCACCGAGCTTCATATTTTTAACTTTAAAATGAAGTCGTCTCATGGAAGTTTTAAAGGGACACTGATGAACAAGTGTAGAATGGAGGGTAAAAACATTGAGCCAATGTTAAGTGTTCACATTTTTAACTCTTGTTCTTGTAGGTCTCTTTTGTCCGTGTGAAAATTAATCCATGTATATCAATGTATTTATTAATTCAAAGGGCCATTTTCGATCGTCAAGTTTAAAACCCGACGCAGTTCCCGTATCAGCCACTGGGCGGCAGTGTTGCGACGGCTTCTGATGCTGTCGCCCGGTGAGACACGTCCCGACACAAGTACTCATGAGATAAACATTGGTTTGTTTTATTAATAAACAATTGAAAATAATTTAGTGCAGAGCCAGAGATTCTGTCTGAAGGTGTTTGCTTCACCAACTCCTGCCAGACTCCATGCGATTAGAAGAAGGGCTTGCTTGATGCTTGCGGCTCATGAGGTCTTCTCCTCCAGGATCTCCCTCACCCGCAGCGGGTCCGACCTGCCCTTGGTGGCTCTCTGCACGAGCCCCATCAGCCTGTTCAGCACTTTCTTGTTCCCACTTCTCACAGCGAGGACCTGTGGAGGAGGAGTCGGGATGACGGCGGGTTTTTAATGTTCCTCACCGTGTGTTTGGGAGTTTGACCTCTGACCTCATCGGGATGCGAGTCCATCACCTCCTGGCAGATTCGCTGCAGATCCTGAGCGTCGCTCACGATTCCCAAATCCTGCTCCTGGACGATCTGCTGGGCGGACTTGTGCGGCGACTTCCACATCTCCTGGAAGACCTGCCGGTGAAGGGTGGTGAGAACCAGAGCGTGTGACCCCGAGAGCGTGGTCGGCTGACTCGCCTGCCTCGCCACTGAAGACGAGATGCCTCCTGTTTCCTGGAGCTGCAGCAGCTGGGCGAGAGCAGGTGGCCCGACGGGGCTGGAGGTGGAGGGTCGGGGGAACATGGAGATGTTAAGACTCCCCATCACTGGAGCAGGACGTGAACAACAAATCAAGTGGCACTTTCAGCTCCAGCTCAGGGAGCTGACGTCGATTATATATAGAGGCGAAGACTGAGCGACAGGTGACTCTCAAGTTTTTGACGCCTTGTGCAGCTGCTGCTTGTTTCCCCACACCCTTCTCTTGGTGTTTGGTGGAGTTTCATGTGGTTCTGCGGAGACATCGCACGATTCTGTCAAGCCGTCAGCTCAAACCTGACGCTGCATCTGAGCAGCGTCCGCACGCAGAGCAGATGATTCGTCCAGACTGTGGAGCTCCACAGCAGCTCCTCACCCTCTCCTTTCTTTACTGACACAACGCTGACCTTGCATGGTCTTGCGCTAACGTGGACCCACAAGGAAGCTGAAGACAGCCATCACTTTCAAACGGAACACCCTTCAGACTGGAACCGGAGCCGCCTCCCTGCTGGTGCGCAGCACAGACAACTCCTTCACAAACAGCTTCATAGTTCCCTCTCCTCTAAGACGCTGTCCTGCACCTCACCCTCATCCTGACAGTTTCTTCTCCTTGATTTTAGCGTTTGGCTCCGTGTTTCCTTCGCTGTATTCGCTCCCTCCTGTCAAGTGGCCGCGTCTCAGTGAACAACTTCATCTGCTCCTCCACACGACAAATCTTTTCCTGTTCCTTCTCTCCCTCTGTATGTGTCACAGACTGAGCATCACTGCTGTGTGGGAATTGAACTACAAGGACTGTCGTGTTCGGCCGCTGTGTTCCTTTCATCCTCCCAGTCACCACCTTTGACTCTCTCCACCACTGAACATGGGGAGCCCTAGCGTCTGAGCTCCACTCACGAGGCTTCTCCTTCAGAGACACCAGACAGTTGCTCTCACCTTTGGCTCACGCTCATGTCCTGCAGCTTGAGCAGGCCCAGCAGGTCGTTGGTCACCCAGCCAATCACGGCTCTCGGCTCCTTCCTGGTCGCCTGCAGCACCGACTCAAAGTACTCGACGAGTCCGTCTTCATTCTGTCACAAGAGAACCAGGCTGCGTCACCTGTGCGCAGCGTGAGCCGGAGGACGCAGTGACATCTCCTCACCACCAGGGTGCAGCTGTGCTCGGGCAGGATGCCGTAGGTCTGGACCAGCCTGTCCCTCCTGACCGCCGGCAGCTCCGGCAGCTGCTCTCTTATTGGCCGCACCAGCACCGCCTGACTGGCGTCGGCGCCGCTCGGCAGCGACGCCTCGTCCTCGTACACCATCAGAGGAGGCAGGTTGGGCTCCGGCATGAACCTGTTGAGCAAGGCAGGATGAGCCCAGCATCCAGCACCAGCTGACAAACCCAACACGTCACAGATCACAAGAGTTCCTCAATGGCATGGAGAAGCCTATAAACCCAGATAACAAACACGCCGCGCTCGAACCCCTGCGGCTCTTCGAAATGGAGGACGGAGAAGGAAGCTATAAGAATTTAGGTCACAGGGCAGATCAACAGACGACTAGTAAAAATGCTTGTCATTTGAAATTCTGGCAGGACAAGATCCAGTCGACACCACTGCGTCGCTCTAGCAGAGGTCAAGGGTCATCCTCTCATGGTCAGCTGCAGGGTCAGGTGTGAGGTCAGCGCACTCACCTGTAGTCCTGAAGCCCTTCTTTGTCTCGCATGGGAACCGTCTCCCTGGAAGAGGAAGGAGAGAGAAACAGGAAATGAACCAGGGAAAAGCTCAGAATGAGGCAGAGCTACAGTGATATCATCATGTTGTTTCGCTAGTCACAGACAGTGTTGGTGTCCCACCAAACGTGTGGCCCGGGGGCCTGTTACGGCCCGCTGCCTTTATCGTCCCGGCCCTCTCCAGGTCCCAGGTTCCAATTAAAAAAAACAAAAAAATAAAAAGCTATTGAACTTAATTCCGTGTTCCACATGTCGATTGATTTATATTCAATATTTGTTCATTGTTTCATTGCATA
This sequence comes from Synchiropus splendidus, assembly GCF_027744825.2. Classification (NCBI taxonomy): domain Eukaryota; kingdom Metazoa; phylum Chordata; class Actinopteri; order Syngnathiformes; family Callionymidae; genus Synchiropus; species Synchiropus splendidus. The sequence goes on from NC_071335.1 coordinate 24,435,159, forward strand.
TTAAACAGTCCAAGCATTGTATTGTATGACTCTATAATAATAACAAACAATAACCTACAAAAACGCAACTTTAATTTGTTATGACCAAATTATTTGGGGCACCTCACAACACTGCCACTATGTGATGTGGCCCCCACAGGATAAAACTTTGGTCCAAGTTCCACTCCGCCCACAGTGTGTCACGAACATTGGTTGCTCACCAACACGGTTACCACACTTGTTTTTTTGTTATGAAAAAATGAGTTCCGTTCAATTCAACTACACGGTTGTTTTTATTTATTTATTTATTCAATTAATTTGCAATAATAGTAAACCATGACCAACAAAAATCCAACTTTCCAATACTATTTTCCAATACCACTATACTCCATAATAAATTCATCATAAGCTCACCAAAATGGTCAACCAGAGAATGTGAAGTTCCCAACAACGTATGATCAAAGTCACATCAGTTCATTTTGAAAGTGAAAAGAAGATTCCACAAAGTTGATCTGGGATGTCGCCATGCTAACAGCTAAATGCTAACATTCTCTTCGATCCATGTGGACCAGTGAGTTTTCACTTCAGTAAACACTGGTGCTGGGTCGAGGGAGTATCGTGAAACAGTATTGCAGGGTTGATGAAACAGTGTCCTAACCTTCAGAGGCCACTAGATGGTGCTTTTGGTTCAGATATGTTGTGAGGTTTCAACGAATCCGTTGTTGAAGTCCAAACATTTTACAGCAGACAGCGCCACCAGGTGGCCTCTGAAAATCAGGACACTGCTTCATGAAACCTCATCACTAAGCAGTTCAGCCCTTCGCCTTTAACCCCCCTGAACAACAGTGCTCCTGTCATGGCGACCCTCTGCGGGGCGTTTAAACGACAGAACAACATTTTTCCTCAGACATGTCTGGCGGTCAGCAGCGGCTACTGATGGCGGGGGAGGGCTCTGCGCTGCAGAAGCCTGAGACACGGCTAACAGATAAGACCGAGGGGCGGCTGCGTCCAAATGGCTCCATTCATCATCATTACCACCAGGCTTTCTCCTCCAAAGCCGGAGCCTAATGAACCGGGCACGGATCCGAGCCAGAGGATTTGCGCCTCGTTCTCTCACCCCGTTTTGGAATCGTAGGCGCGGGTCTCGTTGTGGACGGTGCCGCCGCTCTGCAGGACATCAATCTGTCTCTGGATCTCATAATCTGGAAGACGGATGGAGACACTTCAGCCGCTAACACTGGAAGATAACGTTTGAATTCAGCGGCGTTGGTAAAGATTCTAGACACTGAAACCCTGATGGACGAGGAGCCGCTCTGCGCCGGCACATTTAGGAACCTGACACCAAATGATTGATAAATAATTCAAGTGCAGCGCCGCAGCAGGAGGTCGCTTCAAGCAGACGCTTTTATCAGTGACTCCACTTGGAACGTCTGCGAAGGGCTGTTTTCGTCCCGTTCATTTGACCTGTCCTGTGGGTCACTTGAGGTCACGACATGCTGAACTCTCTTTAGAGGAGCCAGACGCCCACTGAGCGTGACCCCCGCCCCGGCAGCAAATCTGAACTTGAACCCCTATTTCAGTTCATCCTCCGGTCCTTTCACTTGTGAAGGGTCGATGAGGTTTTCATGAAACAGTGTGCTGATATTCAGAGGCCACAAGATGGCGCTGTCTGCTGCTTCAGCGAAACCTCACATCATTTCTAAACCAAGAGCGCCATCTAGTGTCCTCTGAAAATGAGGACACTAGATGGCGCTTCAACGACCCTACAACACTGTTTCATGAAGCCTCATCGACACATCACTCCCTCTCACCTTGTATCTCCATGCTTGACATTCCTCATCCCCTCAACACTCTCTTCAAAGGAACATTTCAATACTAGTCCCATTCCCTCTGATTTTATTTGAGCAGTCACAGATCTGATGTTTGCAGAGCCACAATCCCATTTGAAGGCGTTATTAAATCAGGAATAAAAGCCCACTTCTCCTCCCCGGCGTGACATCCAGGAGTGAGATGACTTCTCCTCCTCCTCCTCCGTGACATCACTACCTTCTGCTTCTCACACACTTGCATCATTGGTGGCTCACCGATGGCTCTGGCCAGATAGCGAACGCTGTTGATGTTCTTCACCTCCGTCCTGACGCCGAGGGCTTCACCCGCTCTGTGCACGGAGACGTTGGCGTCCACCCTCAGCTGTCCCTCTGAAGAGAGAGGCCATATCAGAATCCTACCGTCAGAGATGAGCCGGAGGGTGCTTCAGTAGCGCTTGGATAATGCATCCAAACGCCACGGAGTTACAGAGCGGGAGACGAGTCGGAGGACGACAGATGAAGCAGCGCAGGAAATGAGTGAGGCGCAGTCAGGGAAATGGATTTCCGTACCAGACATGTTGGCCTGACAGGTGCCTAGGGCCTGCAGGATGAGCTGAAGTTCTCTGACAGCTGCCGCAGCTTCCTCTCCGCAGCTCATGTCGGGCTCCATCACCAGCTCCATTAGCCCCACGCCTGGCGACAGCAAGAGCGCCAGACTCAGGAGTCATATCTCGCCACACTCGGAGACAAACACCGCACCAGACTTGCGCAGCTGGGAGAATGGACGGTACCTGCTCTGTTGAGGTCTATGAGCGTCTGGCCGCGGACGTCGTCGTGGAGACTCTTGCCGCTGTCCTGCTCCAGCTGGATCTGTTTGATGTTGACGCTCTTTTGGAACACGTTTTTCTTTTTGCCACCGAAGACGTTGTAGGTCAACTTGCCGTCGACGGCAATGGGGCAGCGCTGCTGTGTGATCTGGTATCCGGACTGTTGGGAGGAGGAAATGTCAGCTGGGTTCCATCCATTTGTTGCATGTAAAGCTCACAAATCAGTCACCAGGAAATCGCGCTGTGATTTTGTCCGATCACCGCGACCTTCCGGAAGATTTGACCAACCACGTCAGTCTCTTTTTTGGGTCATGAGTAAATAGTTAAACGTCCAAATTCCTATGAATTAAATGCCTAATCGACGGAACTAAAAAGCGGAACTCACTAGTGCAGCGTCACCCGAACACTGTACGAAGTGGACGTAAACAAACATGGCTGACCGAGCTGTTTCTGACACTCTACATCCCGACCCTGTGGAACACATCAGCAGTTACTGTTTTACTCTGCTGAACATCTCACACACACACGCACGCACGCACGCACGCACGCACGCACGCACGCACGCACGCACGCACACACACACACCTTTACCTCTCAGACTCCGCCCATCCAAACCTCTGTCATTCTCGTGAGGAGCCCTGTAACTAAACTTAAGGACCACACCCCCGGAAACTCCTCACAGAACATCATAAGGAGATGTGCTCATTTTATCATCATTTTTTATTGAGTATGCAGACAAAAGACATTTTACCACTTGAAATGCTCATAGGTTTTTGTACATGATGCACATTTTTGTAAAAATATATTTTTTTAAAGATTTTAAAAAGCTTTTTTTCAGGCTTAAACCTGACACCAGTTCTTTACAGTAGTAAAGTTTGCAAAGGTCCTTACTCCCTGTCAAGTTGCTCTAGAGCCATGAATGATCGCAACTTCCCTGCAATTTAAAAATCTAAAAAATGCTGCAAAAACAGGCATATTTCCACCAAAACAATGGAAAAAAAGTGAAAGAGAAATCTTCCAAAATTTGGTTTGTTACTCGGGGCTCGAGTGTGGCGATGGGTTAACTTGTTTATTGCCACTGTGTTCTGGTTGACCTTTGGCTTTTGTAATAGCAGCTTGACTTCAGCTTTGCTGCCCTCACTTCCGCTCTGTTTGCCAGTAGAACGGCAACTGTTACTGATGTTGGCTGTTGCTTTAACTGAGTTTGTTGTTGGGAAATATTCCCCTGTCATGACTGCAGTAGCCGTGAGGTGTCGTCAACTGTGCCGCCGTCCTGTTGGACCAGATCAGTCGCAGCCAGAAAACACGATGCCCCAGATCTCTTTCAAGTTGTAATACTCTGCGAGCCTTCCTCGTCTGAAGCTTCCGAAAAGCCCCCATGTGACCTATTCTCTATTTTAAAAATTCATTACCGCCTCTTTAAGTGGAATCCCAGCTGTAATGTTGGCAGGCCTGAGTTCAGACAGCTTGGAGGAAGCCACTGCTGCTCTGTTTTGTTACTGCGCAAACAACACTGCGCTCTCACTCCACGATAAGAGCAGGATTTATATCTTGATTTGCCGTCCCATGCACCCGCAGCTACTGTACTGTTACCATGGACACCTACATGAGGATGCTGTTAGTTTGTGCAGCAGCAAATGCTGCTTTTGAATCAGTGTCTCAACTCTGAATCAGGGTATTTGGATTCTTCTATTGCAGCGGTAAATCGAGTGTTTAGAAGTTTAGCTGTAAATAAAGACAAAGTTTCACAAATAAAAATTGAGGAAAAATTAGAAAACCTGATTCACACTGATATCTAGCAAGATGCTTCGACTTACCTTTTTTTTTATAATATTACGCTGTAATGAACATCTCTGTTGACTTTGATTTTTCATCCTATTCTTATACATGTGTAGTCAATAAATCTTTGCCTGTCAGCACAATGATTTTTGAAAATTCATATAAGCCACATCAAAGGACACATTCTTCCCCATCTTGTGGTGATAAAACAATATTATTGCCTTACATGTATAGTACTGTAAATATCGTGTTCGAACATTCTAAGTGGCAGGTCCTTCATCCCCACAGCTGTCACTGACTGCACAACTCTACTTTGTAGTTAACACTGTGTAGTTACCAGTCAACTATCATCATATACACATCCTGATATTGTGTAATGTACAGTGCGCCACGATATAATACATTTGTTAATATTGTGGCGTACTGGGGAAGGCGGAGTTGAGAGGTTTCCCCCAGCATGCTTTGCAGCGGTTTGTTTTGGTGTTCTGGGTGAGCACCGTGAGTGAGGTTGTTAGTTCATTTTGTGACCTCCCTTCATGTTATGCTTGGATGGGAATAAAAGAGGCTGTACTTCCTGTAGTCATGCGGTGTATGAGGCGCAGGAATAGCAATTGACGCTGAAAGAAGTCTCCGCTCCGAGCTAATACCCAGAGCTCGCCACAATATGTTATGATGTCTATCTGTTTGCACAAACCATTTATTCATTTCTGTTTTTGCACTAACAACTTGAGAGCTCCTGCAATGGTGAATTTCTCCTTTGTGAGATCTATCTTATATTATCTTATCTTATGAGCTCATTCGGACAGCAGGTGGCAGTAGCATGACAGAGCTCCTGCAACACAAAATAAATGTAGAAGAGGCCTGCACCAGTGAAGGTTGACTGGCATTGCAGCTCCACAGCCGCATGACAGCTGATTTATGTGAGTAATACAGTCGAGCTTTCTGGCATGTGTCACATTCGCAGCAGTAATAAGAATGAATAGAGAATTCTTATGAACGTTAAACAAATTCAAGCGAGCCTACAGAACAGCACCGAATATAAAACACCTCCAAGCTCACCCTTTTCTAGTTCCAAAGCAGCTAACAAACGAAAATGTAAAATATTCTATCCAAGTTTTCAGGAGGAAACTGGTCCATGTCTGTCCAATAAAAACTCAAATTTTAGAGCATCAAAATTTGACACATTTACAGCTCAAAGCTCAAAAATAAATTGATTTTGCACCTGTTTTTATTCACTATGACTTCATATATAGAAGAGTGTTTGGGTGCTAAAAGCTGCTGACTCATCTTATATTTATGAAACTAAACATAACATATCTGAGAGCAGACTCATCACCACCCTGCTCTGTGCTTTTTTTGTACTTGTCCACTTTGCACGGAAACATAATGAGCTGCTTTTGCCGAGATTCACCCTGCTATCGACCGCTAACAAGCGGAAAAGTTCCGGATACCTCAGAAAACTTTGCGCTCGTTTGATATTTCAGGGTCAGACACCAACTCATTTGTGTGTTCTCGGCCTGTGAGTCACTCTCTGACTCATTTCCAAGTCACCAAACGGAGCAGACGCGGTCGAGGGCGCCGCTCGCCGAGCTCCAACACAGAGCAGCCTTCAACCTTCCCAGAGGTCAGACCTTCATTACGCTCATTAAACAAGGGGCGGTCTGTTTGTTGTCGCGTCTCCAGGAAATTGTCATTGTTTGATGGCAGAGCGACTCTCAAGTGTGGATTCAAAACTTGATATGTCGCTCTCTTGCTCTTCCCTCTCAGGAAATACAGTTGATTAGAGAGCGGCATAAATCATTTACCGAGTACAAAACTGCGATCTTGGACTTCAGTGGTATCACATCAATTATGCACAACCTTAGTTACAAATGCAATTTGCAGGGCCAAGCTATTGCTGCTGGTCTCCTCTCCACATTCCTCCATGTCTCATCCAGGTTTTGCCACTGTTAACAACACATTAGCACCACTCACACTGCCAACAAGCTGGGGTCACCAATAGACCGCTGTGTTCTTCTGGACTGTGGGAGGAAACCAGAGTGCCGGAGAAAACCCAGGGGATGCCGAAGAGAACATGGAAACTCCTTCACAGAGAGGACCCAGTTTTCAGTTTACTCAAGACCGTCTTCCCCACTAGAGGGCGCTCTCCAGTGGCACTGACTTTTTATTCCTCTTTCGTCCACTCATTTTTTAACAAGACAGACTATGGGAAACCAACAGACGAGTATTCAAGAACCAACCTTTCTACTTCCTACAACACTGTTTTTGCCCTCAATTTCTATCTTCTTCCTTTCCTTCCGGCTTCAGTGGCCACAGAGGATCATCTTCCTCCATCTCACCCTGCCCTCTGCGTCCTCTTCTCTCAAACCTACAAACCTCATGTCCTCCTTCACCACCTCCATCACTCTCCTCTTTGGCCTTCCTCTCCACCTTCTGCCTGGCAGTTCCAACCTCAACATCTTCATCTACCAATGTGCTGGCTCTCTCTCTCTCCTCTGTACATGTCCAAACCATCTCCATCTAGCCTCTCTGACTTGGTCTCCTAAACACCTGAGCACATGTGCTGTCCCTCTGATCCTATCATCATCCTGCTCACTCCCAGAGAGAAGCTCAGCATCTTCATCTCTGCTACCTCCAGCTCTGCCTCCTGTCTTTTCCTCAGTGCCACTGTTTCCAAACCATACAACATTGCTGGCCTCACCACCCTTTTGGACACTTTCCCTTTCATCCTTGCCAACACCCTTTTGTCACACATCACACCTGACACTTTTCTCCAATGATTCCATCCTGCCTGCACCCGCTTCTTCACCTCTTTCTCACACTCTCCATGGCCCTGGACAGTTGAGCCCCAGTACTTCTAATCTTTATCTCTGCATCATGTATTTATTTTTTAATTCTCCTTGTGCTTTTCTATAATTAAACAGTAATATTTTTTAGGTCCACTATATAACTGCATTAGTACAGTCCTGTAATAGCGTAATATGACATTAAAGTTAAAGACTGCAGTTGTACATTGACCTTGAATATTCACACGTTGCTGCCATTTTAATGTTATAATATTTGAACATTTATATTAGTTCACACAAGCAATTCATCCACCTCTCTTAACCTCGCTCCTTCAAATGTAATGTATCCTTAGACTTTCATAAAGAATTCTCAACTTCACCCTTCCACTGCTCTTTGACAAAAGACGCTACAGCCTTTGTGACTCTTCGCGCTGAGACATTTTTCCAGTGTGTATATCAGAGTTTATGAATGGCAGAAGAAACTTGACTCGGAAGTCATAACCTCCAGGGCTGCCACTCACAAATCCTCCACCTATCTTCGATATTTACAACTAGTGCTTCTGTATTTAATTGACTTAATCTGAGGTGCGTTCTCATTAGCGGCACGACACAGCTGCCCAGGACGCCTCCCTCCTCCTGCTGCTCAGATGGCTTCCTGTCTCGCGCTCCAGCGGATACGAACAGCGAACGCTGGTTGGATTTGTCTTCGCAGAAGTCATGCCCGCATTCAAGGCAGAAACGAGGAGCGAATGACCTGTGAATGATATTGTAATGGAAGTGCACTGGAAAGAGGAACCTTAAAATGGAAGAAGGGAAAAAAAACAGACGTCATTTGCCTTAACGGCTTTCTGTGCCATTTGCCCGAACATGAGGCTAAAGCAATTGTTGCTGCGTCAGCGAAAATTGCTTGCTAATTCAATTAGGGTTCATGGCCAGGAGAGTTCACTCAGCGTGTTGCCATGGCGAGGCTGGAGGCAGATGAGGACGGCGAGCACCAGTTTTGGACGCAGCGATGCAGCGTGATGTAATTTAACAAAAGCAGCGGGGTTATTGTTAAACTAGGTCAGAAGCAGAGCCGCACAAGATCGGGAGGGAGATGAACAGCGGAATGACATTTCACAGATGTTTTAATTTAACAGAGTCGCTGAAATATTAGTGCTTTATTCTTCACTTGCACCGTGCCTGCATCCTTTGTCTGCTAACTTTGAAAGAAATTTCAATTTCGGCTGAATTGCCATTTGATTATCACTTTACATTTATGGCTTTTTTTACTACTGCTGTGTTTTTATGATGATCCAGCAGTGCACTTTTTTAAGGCGTTATTTACCACATGGAAGAACCTCACTGGTTTTCCGGGGCATCTTGACCAGTCCTGACCCCATACTGTTTCCCCTCCCAGGTAAACCATCTGGCCTCCCTCACCTTGTCTCTATACTTATTTCTGGACTTGCCCTTTCAAGTCTACATCTCTAACTTGTCTGCTTCCAGAGTGTCTAAAACAAACGTCATGCCAGGCCTAACTTCTGTCCTCTGAAGCAGTGGTCCCCATTATTTCCATTTTGTGTATGATCTGAGTCTGAAGGATCTTTTATTTACTATATTTACTTGAAAAATGATTGGATTCTCGCGGTTAAGCCTCGCCAAAATTTAACCCACAAGCTCGCAAAATGACTAGTAAATAGTTCTTCGCAAAGGGGAAAAGCTTCAGTGAAGAGACAGAAGAGCCTACGACTTCCAAGAAGAATACGGTTTTTTACAAGCAAACACTCCCACATGGAAGCGTCTCGTTGCAGAGAAACAAGCTCAGGGCTCCCATCGATTTGACAATATTGTGAGTTAAAATTTTCATGCATTTATATTGGGTATTGCGGTGTATCTATATGCAATTTAAAAGGCATGTTTAAACATTACCATAGCAACCAGAGTCAGAAAGCGTTAGGGCACTGATCGAGAGGAGGAGAGTATGTGAGTCTTAGCGGGCACACAAACATGCAGAGGCCTTATATGACGGATTAAAGTGGCAACTTCATAGCCCCCGGGCCACGTTCCAATTGTCAAATGTTGACCGGTCCGCAGTGATAAAACGTTTGGGGACCACTGATCTAAAGCTTTGCCTTCCACTCTGGATGCAACTCCAGGGGTGGCTAAGTCAGAGGCTAAGATCCGCATTGTTTTACTGTGTTGCTGAAAAGAACCACAACCTACAAATATGGAGTATAGCAGTATAGTGGTTAAAGCACATCCCTGTGTGTCACAAGGCTTCTGGTTCGCGTCCGGCGTATGTCTTTTGGGCATGTATTTTTCAAATTCATACATTTTACTGTGATCCAACTGTTGCACCCTGCCTGCACTCTCCTCGTCGCCTACCTTGATCTGACCATTGAAATCATAAATACATTAAATAAACAAACTGTTTCACTACTACCTAAGGTAAGACGAAACCACACAGCTAGAGAAAGTTCCTGCTACAGTAGCAGAATATTTTTGTTAAAGGTGCAGTTGCACCTTTTATGGGGATCTTAAACTCGCTTTTCCTTGAAAATCTCAACCACTTTAGGTGATTTTGACCAAACACATGCCCACGAGGGAGCCTTATTATAGGCCGGCAGAATGCGGGTCAACTGTTTTTCCATATCTTATGGATATTTGTAAAGAGTTATCAAAACTAGAACGCATTTTTAAAAATATTAAGCCACCATTAAAGAGATTAGCAAAACATTGCAGAACTCACAGGAAGGTCGGCGTAGAAGTAGTGTTTCCTGTCGAACAGTGACTTGTTGTTGATGCGGCAGTTGAGAGCCAATCCTGTCATCACAGCGGCCTCCACACATCGTTGGTTTAGGACCTGCAGAGGGATGAGGAGTACTTTTGAAACAACAAGGACAACTCCGACTTTGAGCCGATTTCTGTCACTCACCGGTAAGGTGCCGGGCAAAGACGCATCAAACAGTGATACGACGGAGTTTGGAGGGGCTGAGAATTTCACCGCTGAGCCTGAGAAGAGCTTGGTGTTGGAGTGAATCTGAGCGTGGATCTCTAAGCCCACGACTCCCACCAGCTGCTGCGAGGCCCTGAGACATAAACACAAGCAAATCTAGACGCTACTGCACAGCCACTGTACGAGTGAGTGCAGGCAAAAACATCATCACCTTGGACGATTGACTGAGCGTGAAGCCGTTCAACAAACAAACATCACGTCTTAGAACATCCACAACTTAACAGTAAGTCAATCCACTTTGATATTTTTATGTTTTATCTGCCAAAACACGAGTATGCCATGCATGTGAGCAATGAAATGATGAGAAACTGCGTAAAAAGATTGCGAAAGTCAGTCAAAAAAATGACAAAGAAGCAGCAAGAAGAAACACCTCAACAATAGCTACTATCTAAAGGAAGTATTTTATGTCGACGAAGCTCGGCGAAATATCCAGGTACCAGTTGAAATGTCATTGAAGCATCAGTTTCAAGCAAAACAAAACAGCGCCACGTTTATTATCAACGCAACCTACTGTCTCGCCTGCGGCTGAGGTTGAATGTTGCAGCGTAAACACGATGTAGTGATTTTCCTGATAACTTTAAAGGTCTTTGGGTAGAAAAACAAACACTTATTTAGTCCGACATCTGTAGCGACGCTGAAGGCAGCCATGTTGCCTGCGACAGGCACGAGTTTGTGGTAAATGTAGTTTTTAAACGCAAGAATTTGTTGAGCGTGTCTAGTTTGAACTACAAGTCCCGGGATTCATACGCAACATCCTTGTAAACTGTGCGTCACTTCCTGTTATCGGCTAGTGGCGGGATTTCTCCACCTGGCTGCTGCTGTCAGCTACTTCTGTCAGCTTTAGTTATTCAGATCAGTCGACAACGTCGTCAAACATGATGGCCACAAGCGCAGAGGGAACTCCGGCAAAAGTCAACGGCTCGACGGCGCCTTTAAACGGCAAAATGGACGATCAGCAACTTTTGGAACGCGGTGACGCGGAGGCGTCGAACGGGGTCGAGTCGCCCCACAGGCGCGCGGTGAGGTCCGGCTTCAGCGCGAAGCCGACTCTGGAGGACATCCGACGGTTGCAAGCCGAGTTCACCGACGAGCGCGACTGGAGCAAGTTCCACCAGCCGCGGAGCCTTCTGCTGGCCATGGTGGGCGAGGTGGGAGAGGTGTCGGAGCTGTTCCAGTGGCGGGGGGAGGTGGCTCCGGGCCTGCCGGGCTGGAGTGACTCGGAACGGCAGCACCTGGCGCAGGAACTCAGCGACGTGCTGATCTACCTGGTGGAGCTTTCGGACGTGTGTGGCGTCGACCTCCCTCAAGCTGTTCTCCAGAAAATGGCCTTGAACAGGAAGAAATATCCCGCGAGCAAGGTGCACGGATCCGCCAAAAAGTACAATGAATACGAAGACTGACTTGATTCAGGAGTTTATAGTTTGCTTTATACTTCAGTTGAACTACTGCTGAGCTTCTTTTTTTTTTCATCATGTGGACAATGGACAACGGGAACCTTAACTTTTATTGCTCTTAAGTCGTTTTTGAAGTGACGTTTAATGCGTCTTTTATAGGGGAAAAAAACAACTGTTATTATTGCTGCATGCAGGTCGTTATGTTGGGAGTTCTAAGATATTTATCTCTTTACCTTGTGGATTGACATTTGGCATTTTTTGTGGCGTTTTGGTTTTTGTGATCCTAAGTAAATATTTCATGAACTCTGTCCGTGTTTCAGTTATTGCCTCAAGTCGTGTGGTGATGTGCAGTCGTTTACTGGTCTCAACATGTGGAACAAATAATGTTGAAATGGGGCTGAAAATAATGACCAGTTGGACTTGTTCAGAGGTCTCAAACTGATCCACAGATGGGCCACAGTGGGTGCAGGTTTTTGTTCCATCTGAAGGAGAAATATAGGTGAAACCATCAGGTGTCTGCTGAAACAAACGGCTCCAGACCAACAATCAACTGATGTGTGAGGACACCTGACTGGGGAGAAAGTGCTTTGGGAAAAAAAAAGCCTGCACCCACTGAGGGCCTTTGAGGACGGGCTTGACCCCCCCTGGACTCTGGACTGAGTTTTTTACTTTTTACCTCGCAAGAATGGGCTTTCATAGATTATTTTTTTAAAAAAACAACTCCCATTGTCTTATGTTTTGTTCTGAAAACTGCACGAAATGTGGTTTGACAAATGTGTTTACCAAATGTGTGTTGTTGTAAGCACATTACTTTCTTAAGTTTAGCTTCTATCTTTAGAGCACATGGCCTGGACTCAGGATATACCTGGCCTCAGTAGTGGTTTCCATCAGCCTGATTCTAAACCTCCTCTGGATCATTGTGTTGGTCATGATGATGCGCTCATTTGTGATTCTCTGCATTGTTACAGCTTTAAATAATCCTATATTATGCATTACCTTAGATGGAATATATTTGCGGCTGGAACCATGAAACATCTGACTTACCTTTTCCTAAAAAAATGAATTTCCAGCGGACGTTTCTGTAAAACAACAAGCATTTCTCACACGAGCGAGTTTGCCGCTCTGCAGGAGCGATAACAATATTCTCTGTCTCGATGAGTTACAGCCAGACAGAGAGCTGCAATTACAGCTGTCTCTGGAGAACAGGGCTTTTCCGCTCGCTTCTTCATTCCTCATGTTTTCTACCTCTGTGACAACACAGCTGGCCGTAATGCCGGTGACTCAGACAAGCTGCTGCAGTATGTGAGAAAAAACGCACATTACCGTGCGGAACCCAAAAATAATCGGACATTTGGAGGAAGTTGGGGAAAGAGCTGAGCCTGAAAGAACAAGAACCTGGAGATAAGGAGAGGAGCTCAGCCATACAAGGGACACTCAGAGTAGAACTGCTGCTGTTAGGGTGGTCCAGGCAGCTCCACCAGAAGGCCTCACTGGTGAGACGTCTTGGGTGAGTCGAGTTGGAGGCAAACCCAGGAGGGTCTCAGTTGGGGAGAAGGAAGTCTGGACCTCTTTGCTTCAGCTGCAGCCCCCATGATCTGACCTCTGTTAAGTGGAAGAAGATGGATGGATAAAAATCAGGGGATGTTGGTTCTCGAGTGAGGGATGGATGGAGCATGAGACAGAGAGATGCATCACAACATTCTTCTTAGTCTCTTGGACTCTGTATTGGTGAAGAAAGAGCTGAGCTGAAATACAAAGACCTCTGGTGGACTTACGAAGCCTCATGAAACAGCCTCATTTTGAGAGCCAAAAAACTCATTCTTCTCTATTTGTCTTCAAAGAAACCTCAATCCAAGAGCGCCACCTACTCTAAAAATGCAGACACTGTTTCACGAAGCTTCATCCAGCCCTCTTACCGGAACCTCATAATAATGAATACAAGTAGACAAAATGATTTTTATATTTAAGTTATGTAGAGGTGGGTGAGGAGAACGACGAGATGCCACTTCTGCATCTATTCATGTAGACTGAGGGAAGACCCAGAACCTTCAATGTTGATGAATTACTCCAGTTTGATCCAAGCACATCTACTGATGTAGAAGTATCGATTACTTCCCACCATCTTTGTTGAGTGCAGAGTTTGTTTGCGCTCCATTATTTGTGGCTGATGTTTACTCCAGCTGCTGCCATCTTTAGTTTGAATCCCTCTTTACTTTTTGGACTCTCTCTTATCACTATTGCAGTCACAAAAGCCGCTCCGTCATCCCGACCATAAAGACATCAATGGGAGCTGTCAGATCTCACGCAGTGGGGTGACGCAGCAGGAGCTCGGATCACCCCCACACGTCTTCTGCAAGCACACACACACACACACACACACTCTTAAATGTGGGTTTGGATCATCACTAATGGTTTGGCAGGATCATATTCCTTTGGCAGGGCTTTGCCAGCGGCAATCACATCAGCCACTTGGCACCCGTCTCTGCCCCCATGAAATGCTGTCGCGCCAACACACAAGATGAATTCCAGCCATTAAACCCTTATTTGAAAAATATTTCAGTTTACAATTGTGTCATTATCATTCACAGGAGAACATTTGATTAAGGGCAGCAAACATTACGTTCCATATCATGCCACTAAAGCTCATAACAGCAGAGATGTGAATAAAGAAAGATTGCATTGACTGGATCCTAACTGAATTATGGTGATTGTTTTGCTGTGAAAGGCTGCAACAAGAGAAGCAGATCATTATTTTGAGTTAAAGTGCGCTCGTCAGGGAGCAGAGATTGCATTTTAATTATGACAATACAAGTGTTTTAATATCATATTGGCCATATTTGGGGGATGTTTTAGTAGATCTGGAAATTCTCATTTGAAATGAGCCACTCGGGTGAAACAAAGCATCGCTTCATTGCTCTGAATCGGAACACTGGGGAATAAGGGAAACACTTCCTCACTTTCAAACTGTGCTTTTGATCATTTTATAAGTGTCGTCTATGGAAAGTTCTTCTCACAAACTACTTGTTTCAGCATCGGCTGACGTCATTTACCAAAGGTTAAGCTTTTGGATCATCTACTGAAGTTGTAAAATGCAAGGAGACGTTAGACCAACAGCTCCGTCATAACCTACTGGTAGAATGGGCATTTAGCGCATGTATCTTCTGAGCTAAGTGTTGCACCTGTTGACACTTCGGGTGTCAGCCCTGACAAAATATGCACAAATTCTCTTCTTATCTGGCTAGTTAGGACAAAAAAGGTAAGACCTGTTCACACTCTTAGTCACTCTGTTTAATCTGAATCAAACTCTCAATTCATAAACAACAAAGTAAATTATTATTTTTAATGTTATATATTGTTGTTATAAATTTATTTTACATGTTTTGAAATGTAGCACATCGATTTTTCTGTATACAGCGCTTTATGTGATTCCGCTACACTAAAAATGACCAAAACAAGCGGGTGTGATCCAGATATTTCTATAAGAAAGGATCAACATGACATGCGCAGTTGCGCACATTAGAAGTGGGACTTCATCATGATAACGTAGAAAAATGTTCCAAATAAATAGCAAGGTAATGAATCAAAATGAAATGAATTGGGTAAAATATGGCTGATAGCGGAGCATGATGGGACAGCAGGTGGCAGTAGCGTGCCAGGGCTCGCTTGCACAACACACTCAGTACATGTGAAGAAGAGAGGAGCAGGTGGCAACTCCTTAATAGGGATCCTGGATTCAGGTGGGAATTCTGAACGCCACTAAAATTGAATACTCTGATCTTATTATACATATGTTCAGAAAATTGTCATTGGTAGATAAATGCGGACGATGAAATCAGCTCTTCACAGGTGAAAATCCAGATACAATATAAAGATATGATTAGCTAATAATTGATATTACATCAAAAACATTGTTTTAAATTTTGTTTTATTTTCACCTGGCTCTAGATGTTCTATTGTAGTCGATTTTCTGTTGTAAAGGCTCATACTCCGACACTGGAGACTACAGTGCCGTGTCGTGCCATCACCCCTGTCTTTCCATATCACTTTGGTCTTGACACGCAATTCATTTCTGATTCATAGTCTGCCACTTTCTCACATCACCTCACTGCTTTACTCGCTCCGGGCACTCGACGGCTCCTGGAGAGTCTGTTTTGCCGTCATAGTCTGGTGGTTGTGACAACCTAAATCATCCCCATAGACCAATCAAAGCCCAGTGAAAATGGACCTGAAATTGGACAGTTCAGGTTTTTGTGTCCCGTCTGGCCTCATTGTGGTCTGAGAAATGACAGGCAATGGTCAGAACTTATGTGAAGCCATCACTCTATCAAGAATATTATTAATTTCCTCACCAGATGCTCATGTTCATGACACCATAATAGCAATAATAATGAAATATAGTGCTGGGCCTGAGGTCCATGTGCTACTACTATCTATCATCTGGAACTGTTCTCTGACTTCTCTTGATATTTGAGGTTGTTTGAAATGATTGAACATATTAGTTTGGTTCAAGTTTAAATGAGCAGTTAAAGGAAAACCATGGCGACCTGGTGTGGATGTGGGCAGTGCTGCAAGATGGCTTCCTTTAAAACATGTCGCAACAAAGTAGAGACTTGAATTTCTAACTGAAACATAGAAAAATGAGCGTCCTCATATCCAATTGGGTGCAGATGTGAGCTCTTACTTCATTTATATAAAAACAAGTCCAAGGCCGTCTTATTTCACACTCTGATGGAGATAAATGGGAGTAAAACGCATCACTCAGTTGGCACAGAGGTGGCACCAGTTTCACTCCCACCCACTGCTGTCAGTGTGAAGGGAGACTTTGTGTACAGCAGAAATCGCACTATAAGTAAGAGCCTTTCGCCATAAACACAGTCAATTACCTGAACATATCATTTCCTCTTTATAAAGCGCAATTTTGTTAGTCACTCTCTTTCATCAAAGCTCTTCCACGAGTATGAAAATGTGTTGAAGCCACTCCTTCTGATCTACTACAATGCAGTGCACTCTGTTTCCGCAGGACTGAAGATTTCTATCTGAATGGCCTCCAAGGCTACCTGCATTCAAAGAGATTGTTGCTACGAAGGACTGTTGCTATGGAACAGCCAGCAGCCCCTCATTGAGATGGATGGCTGTAGCTGCGGCCACAGGGAGGAGCCCTTTCTCTCTTCCTCTGCACCGTTTCCTGGGAAAGCCAACTCTGTCTGCAGGTGAGAGTATTGTGAATTACAGCACACAGTGTATATATATATATATATATATATATATATATATATATATATATATATATATATATATATATATATATATATGGATCCAGGAACCTTTGTGGCGACCTTATATATATATATATATATATATATATATATATATATATATATATATATATATATATATATATATATATATATATATATATATATATATATATATATATATATATAAGGTCGCCACCAGGATCCTGGATCCATGGATTGGCCACCACAGAGTCCAGACCTTAACCCCACTGAGAATCTTTGGGATGTGCTGGAGAAGGCTTTGCGCAGCGGTCAGACTCTACCATCATCAATATATATATATATATATATATACTGTATATATATATATATGTGCATTTAAATTCATACATTTTAAATGTGACTGTACGTCTACTTCAACTGACTTGTGCATCAAATGTTGGCTGTTTTTTGCTGTGGTTAGTGGCATGTTGACAAGCTGTTGAGGCAAGGCTATGCCACATTGTGCTCATCTTTGTGCTCCTTTCTTTACAACCATGGGTCTTGAAAAGAGTGAGAAGAATTCTAGGATGAACTGAGTGACAATAGAGCTACGGATGCATCGTAACATGGAGGATTTTCGAGGCAAAGGGTCATTAGACGAAGGAAATAGGCAACTCAAAACTCCCAGGTGGCCGCACCACCGCGTCCTTGTCTCATTATCAGTGCTGCTGCCGAGTGTCTACCTTGAGGGATTCAACTGCTGAAGTCGACCTGCCGTGCGCTCCAAAGATGTGCACATGTATGCATCCACAGAAGCTAACCTCCCAGTCAAGGCGGAGGGACCTCATTACACGTGTTGTCGCTGAGCCAAGGCACTTGGTTTTTCTCTCTCTGCGAGCAGAAGCAAGCTAAATCATTTTCATATGACGCAAACATTGATTAGGACTTGCATGTTTTATCACTCCCCTGGAGATCGTTCGAGTTTGTTTCACACTTGAGTGATGTACAATGAAGTGTTGTCACTTCAGAATGAACTGCCGCGCCGACGGTTTGTTTGCCGTGGTTGTAAAAGGAAAAATAATGAACAGTTAAAATGATTTGACATCCGGAGTGACTGCAGTATTTCACAGTTCCGCACTTTGCCAGTGTCAGACCTTAAAAGCAGAAGCCATTACAATACTCAGAGAGACGGCGTGTTTTTAAAGTGAATTACTACCGTCCTCTCTGGTTCATTATTGCAAGAGAGGTGTGAGTTTGGGGGCGTGAGTGTGGTTAAGGGACACATTAAGAAGGTTTTTTATAGGCCCTTGAGAAGGTTCACCAGGTTCCTCATGCATAATTTCCACTTCGAGGCTTGGAATTTCTTATTTTGATTCAGTGAATCATCTGTTTTTTTGGGAGAATCTTGGCGGAATACATTCATTATGATGCTGAAGTTCACACATCTCGCTGCGTTGCTCCAGCTTTTCTCATGTATGATTCAGGCATAAATCATTGGATTATCTTTATCAGGAGCCGAAGTGCACTTCTCCCTGCTGGCAAATTCAGACAATAAATGTGTGGCTTTATTAAATCTGGTCATCAGAACAGTCCACTGGAGCGACACAGTGTGAAAGAATCTTTGGTATTTCTCAGCAGACACCTTGTTAAAACCAGGCTCAGGTGGAGAGGATTCTGACCTGGGTAAAATACAACAAACGCCAGCTGAAATAAATATTCTAGCAACCATTATATGTTTTTCTTAATAACGTCATTTGTGTGAATAAAAGAAAATGTTCAAAAATATGATGTTATAAGTGAAATTGTTTTTACATCTGTGTCATAAAATACCCCCAAAAAGTTACAGGAATCATAGTCGCGTTTTAATGTTGCCAAACCAAGTTTTAGTTTCATCTGTACACACAAGCATCAGAGTGTGTTCAAAATATGGATATGGGAATATATCGTTGCAAGAGTCTTTACAATATGTTTGTCTTTTGGTTATACATGACTGTTGTCTTAAAAATGTATCTAAAGTAATGTGAAGGCCATGTATCGGGGTACACATGTGTCGCAATACATATCACATCGTGACCAGTGTATTGCGATACGTATCGTGAGGTCCCCTATTCTCATTTTTCAAACTTTAATTTTCTGTCCGTCATTCATTCTACTTCATCATGGAAGTTTTGATTATGACGTCACACTGTATAATGTGGTGCACCAGGAACTGGCACACTGAAAAATAGAAAGTTTATACTTCATTAATCTGCGTCATTGGCATCTGTTAATCACTTTTTCCCTGCGGTGGATCGATGACAATTTTAGTTTTTAAGTCCCAGCCTTCCCAACTTTATTTTCTTGACAAATAGAATCAGCTTCTGGACATTGGTGACAATAACAAGACCATATTTATATATAAGTCTTTGGTAATTTTGTCTTTTTCTGTGGTGTATAGTTGCTCTGTGAGACCTGGATTCTACTCTATCATCATCTTCGCTGGTGTTTGGTGGTTAGGATGACAACTTCCGATAAAATGCTCAGCCAAGGTTGATAATGGGACAAGGAATAGAGGATTAAATATCAGTGGTGTTCCAGATCCATTGCTGGCTCACCCTGACTGGGACGCGAACCCGATCTACTTTGTTGCTTGCTTTCTACAGGGTTGTTCGGGAAAAGAAAAGTAGAAAACAAGTCACACACAAACCTCTGCCAAGCAGCTCATTTACGCCATACTGTGATTTTCAGGCAATATTATTGCCCTACATCAATTTCATCTGTATAATTATATCTATTTTTTACCATTTGAAATGCAATATCTTTCAAATGCAAATGAGCTGATTTGAACAACAGGTGGCAGCAGTGTTACCAAACCAAGACCAAACTGAGAGTAAGATTTTTTTCCAAAGGTCTTTTGACCCAGGTGGCGATTCAGAACACAAATGAATCATGTTCCTCGATCCATTATCAACATTTCCAGACATTTTGATATGCTCAGGAAACCTCGGACAAACTGTTTCTTCTCTACAATAAATCTTTATTCATTTGCGGATACTGGCAGGCGGACATTGATCGGTGGCTTGCCACTGGAAGTTATTGATATCAGCATGTCGTGTTGCCGTTTCAGAAATGCTGAAGGATAAATGGGCAATCATCTACAGCAGTGTAAACGCTGCTGTAGATGATTCAGTCTGTGCTGAAGTGAAGATTCTGCTCTATGGGCTCAAACACACACGGTTTATTCTGTCTGACAGTAACCGGTAGCAGCTGCTGGGGCCACGTCCTGGTCAGCCAGGGGGGTGTGCTGCTCTTCTGGTGTGAGATGACATCATGAAGACAAAACAAACCAAAAAAAAAACGTTAATGATTTTCATACAGCGTGTTACCACCTGTTCCCTTCACTAATGTTTCCAAATCTTGCTCTCATCCGCAGCTGGGTGCTCTTTGTAAGACTACCACCCAAGTGTGTTTCTCAAAGCAAGACCTGAATACAGATGAGGTTCAAGATCCACCCCTCTCCTGATAATGTGTGTCGCAAAAGCCACACCTGCCTCCCGGGCTTTGTCCCAGAGACCATTTGTCTTAGCAGATCTCTGGGGCCTGTTTGTCTTTCATGGTCATTATACACTTTCTTCTCCTGCTCTTTACCCTCTTCTCAAGCTCCCCCTTCTTCCTATTGTCACGCTGCCCCCCCCCTCCGCCCACTTACCTTTGTGAAGCTTCCTAATGTTGTCCCTGTCAGGGGGGCCATTTGTTTTCTCTCCTTGGATTCGATGGCAGGTTATCACTCATTACAACTTCAGGAAAAACACACAACTCACAACCACACAATCCTCCCTGAAAGCCTATTGAATTTACAGCGGCATGGTGAACTTTAGACTGAGTCCACTCACTTTAGAGTTATATTCCTCCACGGTTCTGCTGTGGTAGGATGACCAAAAAACGACTAGCACGGAATGGAAAGAGATTCCGTGTTAGACCCTCGTCTCTTGCTAAAGACAGCCACTGTTAAAGTGACGAATCAGCTGTGACAATGACCTGCTTCATCCATCACCACAGTCGACAGCCGCACCTCCCTGCGTGTAGAGCATCGCCGACACTGTACATCATTACATCGGAATCACCAGTTCAACACGAGGACTTCCTGTTTGCATGCAACGCGCTGGAGTCGCGGGATGTGTTGATGAAATCACACCACTGTTCTGCCCAGTTAGCTCTTTGATTCAATCCTTTATCGCAGGACTGATCCACGAGGAAAATGAAATCTCATCGTGAGGTTGATATAATTGGGTTTAAAGATCTGATTAAGAAAATGACCACTGATGTTTTCTTATTGACTTATCTCAGAGCCCTCAGGCTTATTAGCGAGTCCCTCTTTGATGAATGAAATGAACGTGACGTGTCTATTCTGGCAGCATTCTTCCAAGAGGCTTCATTCTGGTTAGCAGCTGCTGTTGCTGCTGGTGTGCGGTTTTCAGTTTTCATCATCAAATTATTGTTGAGGATAGAATGCAGCCATTGTCTATTTGTTGCATGGCTTTTTCAGAGTGTGTTTTTTTTGTGTACTGACGTTTGTACCAATATGATCATTCGACTTTTCACTTTTGGGATTGCCACAGTTCTCTTGATCTTATGCCCTAGTCACACCTGTCTTCTTCATGTCCCCGTTTACCACATCGATGGTGTTGTTCTTCTTTTCCTGGTACATCTGTTTCTCAATAGAGTTCAATGGCGTTGTTTGGCTTCAATAAGGCAAGAGCTCCTATTCAATTTTATGACCCCAAGAGTTCAGGGGTACATTATTTGGGTTGAAATGTTATTGACCAGGCTTTCCCTTTGCTACATATCTCTCATGGCCTGAGCCTCTCTAACCCAGCGGTGGAAGGGCAGTTAACCTGAGGTGTAGAGCTCACCACTAGTTTACACCTGATGTGCCTTGTGGAATGGCTGTACAGCTGATGTGTCCCCGCTCCAGGGGCAGTGCCAGAGTGTGACACTCTCTTGTGTTCTGTTGGTTTCTTTGTGGGATTTTGGGAGCCAAAAATTTTTGCTTTAGCTAGGTCACAAACTCACCGACACAGCAGCAGGAAGTCAAGCAGAGAAACAAAATAAAAGCGTGTTTTAAAACGGATGCCATTTCATTGAAAAATGAATACCGTATTTTCCGGACTACAGAGCGCACCGGAATATTAGCCGCACCCACCAAATTTAAGAAGGAAAATTGATTTTGTTCATACATAAGCCACACCAGTCTATAAGCCGCGGGTGCACCGTTGCTGTCTGCGCCACAGAAAATGCATGAGAATCACTTCTAGCGATCCTCTAGTACTAGTTTTGAAAACGGGGTCCAGTGTCGAGACTGACTCATGAAACAATCTTGCCAATGTTCTGAACTCCAGTCATGAACTCCTCACATCTTATTTACATTTAAAGTGTTCAGAAAGCGCTGTTTTCACCCTCCAGTAGATAGTCTCTGTTAGCAGAGCTGCGGACACGCGGGCGAAAACAGCGCAATTTGAGCGCTTTAAAGGTAAATAAAATGCCCGTGATGTCATCGGTTTGATGTGACGAAGCTCAATATTTTTGCCAGCAAAGATCATGCTCATTAGACTCTAAAAACTCGGGATTCTCCGAGAGACAGGGAGAGCACTCAACTGATGCAGCTGTCTTCAACGCGAACGCTGCAGCTGACACACACAAGACAAGACTGCAGCGGATTCGGCCGCGATTGATTCCGTCTTAAAACGACACCTGAGAAAGGCTGCTCATCTGGCGCGGTGAAATTAATGATTATTTCTCGGGCAATATGCTTCACGTTCTGAACGTCACGCTCAGACCGGCGAGTGTCGCGAGTGACGGCTGGTTCCTGCAGTTTCACTTTCATGAGCACCAGAAAACTCTCTGTGCTCTGTCAAGTGCTGGTGCTTTAAATATGGTATTGAATTCGTGGCGTTGACGCCTTTTAACGTGCACGTGCTGCAGGATGCAAACTTTACACGACAGACTGAAAAAAGCTTCCGCATTAGACACGCCGTTGCCAAGCGAGTGGCGAGTCGGGAGGGAGGAGCGGACGCATCACAAACCGCGGGCGGTGCCTCATCAGAACGGCTGCTGTCACATGTGATCGGATTTTGTGACCGGCAATGACAGGCAGTGGTCGGCATTCACAGATCACAACGAGTTCAGCCTTTCATAATCGGTGGCCGATTGATTGGAATATCCCTGTAAAAATCAATATATTAGCCGGATCGTTTTATTAGCGGCAGGGTTCAGACCGCAAGAAAAAAGTAGCGGCTTATAGTCCGGAAAGTACGGTAAATATTTTTGTGGGAAATATACAGTTTCATGTGTGTATATAGCCTGTTTGGTGAATGTATAGGTCAAACACGCGGCAGAATCTTGCGGTGAGATGGTCTTTAGAAGACATCACCTTAAAAATGCTTGTGTTATAACTTCATATACTGAGTTTAACCATCTATTCAACTGAAGAAAATCTAATCAGCAGCTACCAGGGCCCAGTTTGTGTAAGCCCCTTCTGAAAGGTGCCCCTCCCGGACCCTTTCATCAGCCTCAGATTTGTTGTGTTACTCCCTTTCAGTGCACTCGAGACCCCTATAGAAGTGGGTGGTATGTTGGCCAGAGGAGAGGCCCCACCACTCAATAGTGAGGGATAAATCAAACCTCATCCGAGACTTTCATTGTCTGGCTGTCCAAAAGTAATGTGTTGATATGTGGTGGTCCACCAGGACCAGAGCCTCCTCTGAGAAGGATTTTAGTCTCTAGCCTCTTTGTAGCCAAATTCAATCAGCATAATGGTGTTCTATGGAGGCGATATTGAAGGAAATCTGAGGGCCAGGCAGGGGAAACAAGGAAACGTGAAGAGAGAAGAGTATGAAAGAGTTTCTGAGCTGGCAAAACGATGATCAACAGAAGGGTCCAGAGATGTTTCTTGGCAGTTGCACTTTGGGTGTGCCAATGGGCGAAGGCCCCCTATTCACTCGGTCCCTCCAAGTGGTCTGTTCCCACAGTTTAAGGTAGGGACAGCGAGGGGCACCTCGGAGGCCAGGCAGAGAAAGAATTTCTGAGTGTTCTTCCCTTTCCTTGCTGTTGTTTGACTGATCATTTTGCCGTATAACACCTGTCACCTCAGAAAAGGCAGCCAAAAACCATAAAAATAAAGCGTCTAATTGGGGCCAGTGGGAGGCGAGTTCTGGTCTCAGTCTGGGGCAGTTTTAATTCATCTCCACCAGAGGGCTCAGCGTCGATTTCCAGGCTGTTGCGCCTGCCCTCATCTATGAATTCATCCTCCGAAGGCAATATGAAGCTTTCGCAAGGCTAGTGAGTTCATGACGGTTTGACCGTATGAAGTTGCTGTCTTCAGTTAAGATGGTTGTGAGGACATGGAAGTAAAGACGGAACCACAAAAAAGGAATGTTGGAATCGAAGTCTTTTTTTGCGGGCCTCTGTTATGGCTGTTTTATAGTATTGAATAAGAGACACTTGCAGATGCTGTCTTTGTGCACTGTCAGGTGTTATCTGCTCGGTCTCTCTAGCAGCGCAGGGCCCCATAGGATGGGATTTTGTTGGGAGTTTCCTCCTGTTTTTGTCAATATGTCATGAAGTGCGACTCGAGATTTGGCCTCTTGGGACCAGTCTCAAGACCACTTTTTTGGGGTTTTGCTCTCGAATGCATTTTTACTCTTGTCTTGTCACTATCTCTGAGTGATGGACTCTGGATTTGTATTCAAGACCAGTCGACATTGGCAAGAGAAAACTGTTACAGGCAAGCATAATCAGTAAAAGAGGGATTCTGGGTTTTTGTTCAGTTTTGTTGTGTTTTTTCTTTCGTATTTATGCAGGGTCTCAAACTGATCCACAGGAGGGCCACAGTGGATGCTGAGTTTTTTTTCTAACTAATGTAGGAGGATGCCCAAACACCAATAAATTGTTTGAAGACTGTTGAATGTCAGACTAGTGCTTCTTGTTTCAGCTGACACATGAATGGTTAACCGACGTGTGTCTGCACCAACTGCTGCTCATTTGTGGATCAGTTTGAGGCTCTTTGTATGGCACTGTCTTGGTCTTATCTGGGCCTAATGTCATGGTCTCAGTTGGTGGGGTCTCGACAACAATACTGCCCTCATTTCACTAGACCAAGGAGGACACTATCTTTTAAGGTAGACCGGCCAATGCCCTGGACAACAACCAAACAGTTAATTTCTACTTTTTTTCACTTTTGGCCTTGTGTTTTGGATGAAAAGTATTTGCACTTGGTCGCGATAATCGCTGTCCATACTCTTTTCCATTTTCCTTTCACAAGGTTTGTACAGGTCTCACTCTGCGATCGGTGTTTTTTCAGTGGTTCTTAATGTCCACGCAAGGTTTGTGTTGGTCCAATGTTTTGCATCTTCTTCTGAAGGATTTTTTTTTTTTTACATTTTTACATGTTACATGTACATCTTTCAAGTGGAAACTACACGGTCAGCACGACAGAGTAGTACTCACTCGTCTTTGATAATCCATGGTTTATATTCCTAATCTGAATAGGAGATAAAACCGTATTATTAATGGGGCAGAAAAAAAAAATGTCATGCTTGAGACAAAGAAAAATGATTCATCCTTTTGTCTCATCTGTTTACCCTCATGTTCTAAAATAGTAATTAGTAGAGCACTGGCACTGGAACACAAGATTCTGAGGCTTTGAAGGCAGCTGCCACTTCAACCGCGAGCATATACAGACTCCCTTTCATACCCTGACTCCATTATCACGCTTTAATACCCCACCCGCATCAGTTACACTCATGTATTCACAACTGTTTCCGTTTTAGATGGCCCTTGCTAGGGCGTAGTATGTTCTGCTCTGTGTGCATGGTGGATCCATATAAACACACAGGCAGTGTCTTTCACGCTGGGGTCTGCCAAGGGGGAATGTTAATGAGAAGAGCCTGGCTGCAAGCTGAGCTGGGTGGCATATGGGCTGGCCGCGACACTGCCAATAATCCCAGTGACTCATTTTAGTCGTGCATTTTACATGCACAGTCACATTATTACTGTGGTCAAAATTTGGTGGAAGTTTCATCGATAAAATGGGTACATAAACTGCAGGTTATATTTTAATTATTCATAATAATTCGCTTTTTAATGAGAACTAAATAGTATTTTGTTGCAGCACATTTCCCAGAACAGTTCTTGCTAAAATGGTTGATTTAAATAGAGAAGTAAAAACTTATAACTGAAGCTGTTTTAAAATATTAAAAAGCAATATTTGCATAAAGATAAAATTGGCACTGCACAGCATAAATCTGCAATATCTGATGCGACAGATGGGCCACTTTTCCGGGACACTGTACTGTTTGTCCTGCCCCCTCTTTACGGCTTCAGCTAAAATACTTTTTCCAAGTATGGGTGCAAATCGTTTGGTAGGAGCTCAGCTAGAGCGTGTTCATGCATGAGGATTCCAGAGGGTGAGTTGGCTGAACAGCTGGATAGTGTTCAGCTGCTACAGTGAACAGCATCGTGGATAATATGGTGGTGCTGCAGCCATGTGGCTAACCGACTTTAAGTTTCCAGTGATGTCTTTACTAGGGTTTGTATACCCTTCCCACCTTTCCAGGGAGGTGGGTTTGGTTTTAGCTTTTGATCTATAGAAGTCTGCACAATGCTCCTCATCACCATGCCACAGAAACAGCACTTCCACTCTATAAAGTTTTGGTCTCCACACTAGAGCAT
The DNA here is from genome assembly GCF_027744825.2 of Synchiropus splendidus. Classification (NCBI taxonomy): domain Eukaryota; kingdom Metazoa; phylum Chordata; class Actinopteri; order Syngnathiformes; family Callionymidae; genus Synchiropus; species Synchiropus splendidus. The sequence goes on from NC_071335.1 coordinate 24,461,657, forward strand.
CTTTTATGACCTTGTTTCGACAGTCGACAACCCAGTTTTCATTTCCCGTTAGTTTCATTATTCAGTCACTAGAAATTCTGGAATACTCAAATAAGACTTGATATCTAACACCATAGGTTTTTAGGAATGCAAGAGGATTCATAAATATCCTTAGTGTACTCTATAATACATGCTCTTGAAGAGCTGTTAGAGCTTGTCCCGGCAGCGTGACGCTGTCCTTTCTTCTCGTTGTCAAAAGCTTAGTATGGGGTTACGTTTTTCCTTCAGAAAAAAAAGCCAAACTGATGCTCTTCCAGGACTCATCTGACACCGTTTTCCTGTGACTCTCACAGCGTGACATCTTATTGTGTCAGCGTATCTGGATTTTTTTAGGCGATGAAAAAGCCTAAAGAATTCAGGGGATAGAAAGCTGTGAGAGTTCTAACAGCCGCGATTCATTTGCTAGTTAAATATTGAAACGGTTTCTTAATATCTAATTTAATAAACACAGAAGCATCATTTATGAACCGATTTTCGTCCTGTTATGTTGAATAAGATGGGGCTTTCATGGAGCTCTAGCCTCTGCACGTCTGCAAGATATAATAGAAGGCCTCAGTGTTGCACAAGAATGGTAAGCAGGTGGAACAGATCGGATGTTCTTGCATGCTAAAATTTCAGTAAAGCAAGTGACTGGATGATGAAGCAGAAGATGGAATGCAGGCGGAGGCTACCCGCCTCATGTTAGCTGGAACGGACCACCATCAAATGTATGAAACATTTTGTTAAAAAGCAATGTCACTCACAGGAGTGTTGTTGTTGAGCTTCTTGTTCTGAATTAGGAGCAGGAGGAAAGTGAAAAATCGAACCAACCAATGGATACCAGGGTTATGATGGCACTTAATACGGTATGACGTTCATCTAAATGTCAGCGGTTTCCTGCGCGGAAGATTAAACTGAGGAGTGGAGGAAGATGACTTTTAAAGGCGCGGGATACCTGGGGAAACTGAAATGTTGGCAGGATAAGTGATGTTTATGAGTCAGAGAGGAAGGATGCCTGGGGTTTGTTTGTGTAATTGAACCTATTTGTTATACACTTTCAGCCGTTGCACTTTTCTTTTCAAAGTGTAGTTTAACTTACATTGGTGAGAACTCGCTGTCAAGCCCAGCCCCTGTGGCAGCTGCAGCCGCTGAGAAAAAAAGAGTTGTTCGACTGTGTATACGAACTTCCATTCAATTCCACACATCAAAGGTGTCTTCGTGATGCAGTCTGTATCTGCAATGCTGTTTTCAATCCATTTTGTTTTTTTATGGGTGCAAATCGTTTGGTAGGAGCTCAGCTAGAACGTGTTCATGCATGAGGATTCCAGAGGGTGAGTTGGCTGAACAGCTGGATAGTGTTCAGCCGCTACAGTGATCAGCATCGTGGATAATATGGTGGTGCTGTAGCCACGTGGCTAACCGACTTTAAGGTTACAGTGATGTTTTTACTAGGGTTTGTATACCCTTCCCACCTTTCCAGGGAGGTGGGTTTGGTTTTAGCTTTTGATCTAGAGAAGTCTGCACAATGCTCCTCATAACCATGTAGCTGCAACGCTGTTTTCAATCCATTCTATTTTTTTATTTCGTTTTTTCTTTTTGTTTTTCAGGCGACTATGGTGGGACTTGATCAAACATTTAGTCTAATTAATTTGAGGTTTTGTAGCTAATAAATCTCAATTAATCGCCCTTCATATTTGACTCCAAAATAGGGTGACTCTCTACACGCAGTACGCTTATACATCAGGGTGGAAGAGCTCCAGTGACGAGCCGCTTAAAGTGCACAGAACATTTCTGTTCAGTACATTGTCTTTTAGTCTCCATCATGGATGTTTTGGTTATGACATCACATTGTATATAATTGGTGACTGAAAACAGTTGGGTTGCTGAAAAATGTTCACTGTAAAATAAATAATATCTGCCATTAATCCGTTACTTGGATCAATAAATTATATTTGTTTGGAATTAACTACTCTAAACCAATTTATTTAAGTCTCGTGGTCTGAACCCTACGGTTTATAAAATGGCGCAAATAATATATGGATTTTTACAGGCTGAAATCAAATGAAATCGCAGGCGATTAAACCAGAGGCTTTTTATTTATCCTTAAAGGGCTCAAAATGCGTTGTTTTCTTCCGTGTCTGCAGCTCTGGCAACAGCGCCAATCTCCTGAAGGTCTGGAATGGAGAAGCAGCTGTTGAGACCTGCGGTGGTGTCGGAACTTTGGGCGCATTTTGAGTGCTTTAATGTGAATAAAAGATGTGAGGTGTTCATGATTCAAGTTCAGAACATTGCTCAGTTTGTTTCGTGAGACAGTCTTTTGCCGAAGCCCATTTTCAAAACCACTTTTAAGCCGAGTGCGTTTAATAAATTACATTTTTTTATTGCACATTTTGTTCTAAATCTGTTCTAAATGTAACTTAAAGATGTTAGCAATACTAAAGTGGCTACTAATGCTTTCCTCATCCAAACATTAGTTTACTCCATCATCCTGAGAGGACTGTCAAGAACACTCAGTGTTACGAGTCAAGATGTGGAGTGGGACCAAAGTGCAATGATGAAAGTCACAGGAGGCAGGAGCGAGTCAGAATACTATAGTTTAATCTTTAACAACAATAAAACCACAACAGGAAGCGTCACCGAACCGGGAGAAACAAAGCAAAATCAGAATGTCCAAAAGAGAGTCACCAAACTGGCAGAAGTCCATAAATGAGAATAAGAGTCCAACAAAAAGCGTCACCGAACCGGGAGAATCAATCAACTTAAATCTGGAAACTGACACAAAAGCACAATGAACAGATAATCACAAAACAAACCAGGAAACACACGGACACAGAGGAAGAAACATAACACTAACTCGGGCACCAGGGTCTCAGATGGAGATATCAAATTAAGCAAACAAGCGCACAGGAAGCAAGAACGAATGAGGAGAACCAATTTACCACGGGAACAAGAGGAGTCCATCTGGCACACCTTGCTGGAGTCCAGGTGTTATTATACGTAGGTGATCAAGGGTTGCCGTGTGCCACAGGAACAGGAAGAAAGGAGGGAGAAAGCAAAACAGGACTCACGTGACCAAAATAAAAGCGGAATCATGACACTCTGTGACAGCATCAGAGCCGCTGAAGAGGCTCAAACATGCTAAAATCATAGCATGGTGTTGATAAACTCTTCCTCTAAGTTACATTTAGAACAGACACAAAATGTGTGATCAATTTGCTTTAATCGGGAGTTAACTCACCTTTAGTGCGATTGAAAAACTTCCATGGACGGACCTAGTAAAAACACATAAGCTAATAATACTGACAATAAACATTTGCTGAAGATTATTTTTTCATCCACCAGAGATATCGATCAGTGTTCTGGTCTCTCCCCCTTAAAATAGCGAAAAATCTGCTTCACGCTATTGTCATTTAATGAGGCAGCGAGACTGCACTTACCATCAGCCACAATTCAAAAAGGTCACAATTTGCTAAAAGTTCCCGTCTTCTGTTTGACAAGAGCACCAATTACTGGAGGGAAAAATTAGTTGCGGCGAGTGTCTGATCATAATGTGGCTCTAATGAGCAGGCTGCCGACAAAAAAGCAGTTTCCTGCTTTTAAGCCGATGACTTATCTTCTTTACGTTGACTGTGTTTACTTCCCTCCGTGCCCTCCGTGCACCCAGCCATCCGTGCTAACTGTGCGGGACGAGACAATGAAACCATTTCAGCAGGAGGCAGCACTTCCTGCCAATTTAAATGTGTAAATATGTCTGCAGACAGCACCAGTTTAATATGAGTTAGTGTATGATTAATTCCCAAGGTTGAGATGTATGAAGCCAAACACAGGTAATGATTTTGCACATCTTAATTTTGCACTGTGGCTTTGACTTCATGACGTTATTGTCCATGTTTAAACCAAATTTGCTCATAAGCTTTTCATCTTCCGGCACAAAGAACCTTGTAGAACTGTATAGCATGAAGGCGTATGCTAAAGTACCTAACATTACATTATGAATTTTTCCATGCCGCTGGTAGTTTTGGCCTCGATCTGACCCGATTCTGATCCAGACTGATACTGATCCCATTCCATATAAACATCCATCTTTACTGTAGTTAACCAGTGCTTAGTCCTGTTCAGGGTTGCGGGGAGTGCTGGAGCTTATCCCAGGGAGGAGGCAGCAATACACTCTGGACAGGTCGCCAGTGCATTGCAGGGCACACACACCATTCACACACACGCTATGGGCAATTTTAGAGAGTTCAATTAACCTACAGCAGTCCTTCTCAAATAGTGGGGTGGGCCCACCTGGGACGTCGAGGAGCGATGCTGGGGGGGGCACGTGACCTCTGGGAACATACTTTTTTACTGTACTCATATTTTGTTTTCATGCAGATTATGCACTTCAAGTCTTTTCTGTTACAGACAAAAACAATGTTAATAAAGTTATTCATGAACGTTAAGTTGGTCAATATTACTTTCATTTTCCTTTTTCTCTAACACACACAATGTTATGCAGAGGTGTAATTGTAATCATTTTAGAGACAAATGATACTACAGTGGTACCTCGGTTTTTGAACGTCCCGGAATTCGAACAAATTGGAGTTCGAACCAAAAATTTAGAGATTATTTTGCTTCGGATTTTGAACGACAATCCTGAACTTTAACGCCACCGAAAAATGACAACCATAACATGCGTGGACCGATCAGCCGACCCACGAGGCGCTTTGTTATTGTGTATAACGCAGCCTCTGTATGCAGACGTGTCCCGTTAGCTCCATTGACTGACTGTTTTTTCTTCATATTGAGGTGTAAAACCTTTCCTGTCTCCGCACTGGACCGTGGTAGAGTGTCACAGGGGAGGTGCTGGAGCGCTCACTCCAGGGTTTGATGTCCTGTTGTGGGCTGGAGCTGGGACAGGGATGAGGCGAGTCTGGGACAGAGCGTGACTTGGTTTATGACTTTGTCACAGCCAAACTGCACAGAAGCGCACATTCAGAGCTGGACACGCACCGGGCACCTCTTCACTTCTGGAGAGACGTCACTCACTCGCCAACCCCTCCCACATGCAGCGGCCACACACATAGAGGAACAGCCACCTGCAGCACACACTCTACATTCACTCCTACAGAAGACTAGTTTAAGGCTTGGAACGCATTATTTCTTTTTCCATTCATTGTAATGGGAAAAATCCATTCAGACTGGAACAGATTGTGGTCGAGAACAGAGGTAGCACTGTATTTACAGAGGAGGCGATGAGTTGGGGGGGCAGAAACAGAAAATAATTGAGTAGCACTTACCTACAGTATGATGTCTTTGGTCTGCGGGAGGAAACCAGATTAACTCCGGAGAACATGCAAACGCCAAAGCTGGATTCGAACCCTGACCCTTCCTGCTGAGAGTGCGAACCATTGTGCCACAGTGCTGCCCCGATAACCTTCCCTAGTATCATTCATATAATAATAATATAGCATCACTAATATTGAATCTACAGATCCTCTAGCAGCGTCTGCAAAGCAGGGGGTTCAGCTATCATGCGGTTGCTGCTGAGGAGGACAGCTGGCTGCGTACATACAGTCACTGACATCACTGACATGACGCATGCTTTTTAAACCCTTTATATTGTACATGTCAAACCTCCTCCTGTGCATTGTTCAGTGTTACACCCCCTCTTCCTATTGTATGGTTCCTCTGGGTTAATTTTCACACTGGGTGGTGTTTATTTCTAAATCGATTGTCGCCGCCTGATTCGCGCTGCATGTTGTGTTTTGAATATGAATGAGTGTCACAGCGGGATCCGTCTTGTGCAGTGTGTTGTTGTCACTTGTAACCGCAAGACAATGGTTCAGTGTAAGGATTAGAAGCATTAAACTCGGCTCAATATCGGCAGACAAAGCCCTCGCTCTACATGGGAAACTGTTGAGAGAATCAAGTAAAAATACACCAAAATTTTGTTTTTATTTTACTGCTAAGGGTTTTTTTTGTTCGCTTTTTTTTTGTAAGAAAGGTGGCACAAATCAATGACAATTCAATAGTGATATAAAAGTAAATATTCAGGCGCTGTTGGCGGTAGTTCATTTCTCCACAAACAAAATGGTGGCATATCCCAACAGAGAGCCTATTAAAGTGCTTTTATATATATATAAAAACAAGACAAAAAAAGTGATCAAATGAAGCTTTCTGTGTATTGCTTCAGTGAGCTTACCAAAGTTGAGATATTAAAGAAAAAGAAGCCTCTTCTTTTGCTTGTTCACCTGAAATCAGTTTCATATATCTGCTAGACAATAACGCCCGATTCTTGCAATACTGATAAGATTATATTTTAAGAGGACCTTATTTTTGAGGCACGTTGGGACTGAATTTGCTCCGATAATCAGTTCATTTACTTCTGTTCAGTTACTCTGGGTTAGGGAGTCACAGATGCCGATACTAGTATCGGTCCAATACTGGGCTTGAGTACTCATATTCGTACTCATAGAATGGCCACCAATACCATGAAACTGATACCACGTGTGTCATGGCTGTCTGTTGGATCAGACCCAGTTGCTGAATTGTTGCAGGCTGACAGAAGGCTTGGGAGATTGAGGGTAGATCTGACAAGGTTTATTAACAATTACACAAGAACAGCAAAACTCTCAAGACATTCAAATTAAAAACCAAAAACCGTTGTGTGTGTGGGGAGAGCTGATCGTTCCCGGTCCCAACAGAGACGTGGGGCAGCTCTGAGCCAGTCAAGAAGCAATCCAGCACAGACACAAGAATTGAAGTCAGGGCGATAAAAACGCTAGTTTTTAATCATTAGAAGTAAATCTCACTCCAATCTGCAGCCTTCTCACCCGGTCCGTCCCCAAATTTGTCCTGACGGCAAACTTTAGTTCCACTAGCAACAAACGTAATCCTCATTTAGGTATGATGGTTTTTCTTTCGGGATACTTTCGGTAAAGAAAAATGCATAAAACCACCATCACCCAATGCACTTTCATGTTGTGTTTCATGGTACGTTTTTTGCTTGTTGTGATGTCTCCACCTCATTTTATCAAGTGTGGTCTCGCGAGACTTCTGGCTAGGAGGACGTGATTCTCCAGTCTTTAACAGCTAAAATAACCACTTAAGATTATGAAAATCCATATGTTTGTGCCCCTTTAACTAGAAGTAGCAGACAGCATGAATTTGTTGGTGCAGCTACCTTAGCTTTAGCAAAGTGCCAAGGGTTTAGCGCTGCCTTCAGTGCCTTTCTAGTGGAGATGTCTGTATATTAGATATTAATATTGTACTGTTTTGCAAAAGGCGCTTTCATAGTGCTCAACAGAACTGTGCTGTTTGAATTTACTTCACTGCATTTATAGATTTAAGACCTTGTGCAGCTCACTTCTCACTGTCTGTTAATAAAACTGCTATTCGAATCAACAAGTCTATGCCGTGGTAAGTTTGACTTCACATAGTTGATGCTTGTTTTACTTGTCCTGCTGGATTATAAGGCCCCTTAAGTGTTGAAACTGATTCAGATGAAAAGCCTTTTCATGACTCATTTAATAAGCGAGTCCATAACAGCGCCTCTCCTGTGAGTCTTTGTTTTTATTATGTTTTGCCTGTCTGAAATGAGGGGTTTGAGATGCTGCAGCCAGAACGTGTTGTTGATTCAAAATAACGTTTTCTCTTGTGAAATTACATCTCCAGTTGGATGGTTGGAAACCAAATCGAGACAGTCACATGGGATTCGCATCAGCCATAACCAGTGAATTTGTTCGCTCCTCCTGCCCCATCCTTCCGCCTCAATCTGGCTTAACTTGTTAGAATAATCGTGGGACGTTCAAGGTTGGGACAAAGCAATAAATGTGTCGGCACACATCACCACGTCGGATAGATGAGCAGTAAAGAGCATCCTGCCCTCTTACCCTCCCATCTGAACGGTTTCCGCTGCCTGCCTGGCGCCATGTCATCACGACAGACAACTTGTTTCATCTGTCGGTGGCATCATGCGCCGCTGTCAGTTTAATGTTAAACAGAAATCCTTTGTAAGAAGAACCACGATGCCGACGTTGATCTTCTTTGCTCCTGGCATGTTCCTGCTTATATGAAAGAAGGAGTATAAGGCATTTTCATGATTGTATTACCAAGCCAGGGCTGTCATTTGAGGCGGGGAAGCAGGTTTTTACGAGATGTTGAGTTCCAAAGGATATACAATCCACAAATTCTGCAAGTAGCAAATGATTTAAGATCACTTTATTGGTTTATAAAGCTAGTATTTATCTGTTTGTGTGTTTTTACCATATCAGCCCTCAGGTAGTAGTGAGAAGAAAACCATATGGAGAAGTGTCCTTTAGCTTTCACGAGGGCTGCAGATGTTTTTAAACATGAAGTTGAGACTCGACCTTGTAGATTTGCTTTTACATGGTCAATTGCAATTCAAATAATCTTTGAAGCAAGGATTATTTAGCTATATATTATTTATAGACTGCTATATAAATAATTCTTTATTAGTGGTGGTATTATTCAACAAATAGTTTTTATTAGTGACACTTGATTGAAGCACTCATCAATAGTGTTATTAGTACATAATGCATTTTTCAGGTTTTGCTGTTGTGACTTTTCATATTAATTTAGGATTACATGACTATAAACATACACAACATCTTATACACAACATGTAGTGTTGTTACACTTAGTTACACTTACACTTAGTACATTATAAAAATCCATTAAATCCAATATTTAATATTATTTGCCTCAACTTGCTTCATACCAGCAGATCACATTTTTGTGCACATTTATTTAGTTTTGAGACAACTTTGATACCGCAAAGCAAACTCTCTGCGCAGACAGTCTTTGGCATCACAGGTTTGACAAGGAACACACATTCTATCGTGAAGGTGTGTGGTGAAGTTAGAGGCACATCAGGTTAAAAACTACGCAAAGTTCTGCATTGGACCGGCTTCTTCGCTGTGAGTGTGTGGGAAGAGAAGCGCTGTCGCGAGTGATGGACGGGTCAGAGCTTCAGCATAGATCTATACTCCATAGAAAAAATGTGACCGAATCCACGTCGTCTCCTCACGTCGGCGTGTCTAATTCTTCATGATTTAACGCCATCATATCGCCCACCTCAATTACCGGACCAATGAGGTGAACCTGGATCATTTCCCACAGCACACCTGACAGCCTGTCTTGGCACACCAGCGTGCCACTGCACACCTGTTGAAAAACACACTTCTTTAGAGCATAATAAATGCTTTATGATGTCTTACGATTGTACTGTTAAATTCTAGATAATATGAAGGGTAACCCTTCTATTTCTTAATGTTCCTCTCAAATTCAACCTCAAATTATTGAAATAAATATTTATCTCTCTAAATGTTCTTTAGTTCATTTACTTTACAACTTGTTTTAGTGTTGAAGTCAGACGTTGAGTCGGGTAGAATTATTACTGCTGTAACTTCATTCGGAATTGCCAGCTGGGAGGAGACCAGGGGGTCAACACAGGAGCAGATGGAGAGATTAGATCTCTTCACTGGGCTGGGAGCGTCTCAGGATCCACCTCAGTCAGTCAGTTGGGAAGGGTGTTTGGCGGTGCTTGTAGAAGCTGCTGCCCCCTTGGCCTGGTGATGGATAAGCAGGCGATCATGGTTGGATTCATTTGTAAACATGTTGACTGTGATTTGAATTCTAGAAAACAACTCACTATTAAACTGTCAATTGCTTCCTTTTTCATTTGAGTAACCCTCAACAGCACAGCGAAGTCGTCCGCCGCTGCCTTCTCGTCCTGTCAGAATCAGCATTAGATCTCTCTGAATTCATTAGCTTCTCACTTGAGATTTCACCAGAGCGACTGTCACACAGGCACGAATCAATTTAGGCGCATGCACAGGTGCGTATGGTTGAATAATCCTGACTGCTTTAATCATATTCCGTCTGCAGTCGGAGGTCGCACAGCGCTTAAAGTGTCAGCGGAAAACAAGACTATATGTAATTGTGGAGAGTGGAAATGGCAGAATGTCAACATGGTACGCGAGTGTTTCTCGAAAGCTTGAAATTGAGCTGGCGGTCGAGGAAATGAAGGGTAGACATCAGAGTTTCGTGTTGGAGGAGTGGAGTTAAAGGTGCTCTCCACTGAAAAATGTTTTCTACTTATCTACCTTCACCTTCTTCTGCCGCTTATCCGGGGTCGGGTCGCGGAGGCAGCATTCGGAGCAAGGAAGCCCAAACTTCCTGATCCGCACAAACCTCCTCCAGCTCTTCCTGGGGGATCCCGAGCGGTTCCCAGGCCAGACCGGAGACATAATCTCTCCAGCGAGTCCTGGGTCTTCCCCGGGGTCTCCTCCCAGTAGGACATGCCCGGAACACCTCCCCAGGGAGGCGTCCAGGGGGCATCCGGATCAGATGCCCGAGCCACCTCAGCTGGTTCCTCTCGATGTGGAGGAGCAGCAGCTCCACCTGGATGACCGAACTCCTCACCCTATGAGATCGCGGATACAAGCGGCTGAGAGGAGTTTACTTATCGACCATCAACGTTTTTTTTCACGGTGAGTCAGAGAATGAGTGAGTTTGATCATTCACCACCAAGGTGTTTCAGGTAATTTCTCATTCTTTCTTGAAGGATTAATGCTTGATCTTAGTTCACAAGACTGACCTGACCACAGGTCTCACACCTCTAAGTGGGTCGCGGCTCCAAACCCGTGCACGCCCACTTGTTCTGCTGCCTCCCTATAATCAATACATAATGCATAGTACAAGCGGTAATAAATCCAGCATGACCTCGGTGCGGTCGCTGTCAGCTCTCATTACTCTGAGCTGGCGAACAGTGGGAGGGGGCGGCCATCGCGCCACAATAGAGCACGTCAGCAGCACATGGAAATGTCACTCCCAAACGACATCTTAATTAACACACTCAATCATAATACGATTGCAGCAGCCAGAACAGAGATCCATGGGAAAAAAAACACACACACACACTTTGTTATTCAGATGAAGAGCAGACACAGGCATCTATTACGGGCCCTGTCACTCTCAGAGTCTTTCTGGTCTCGCCTTGACAGTTTGGATTTTGGCTAGTTTACATAACGCAGGATTGCGCTACAGTTCTTGCGGTGCCCCACTTATACGTTATCTGTTGTTTGATTAATTACGTCGTCTAATTCCCACGCCAACTTATCCCGCTCCGCTTCTTGTGTCGGAGCTGCCTTCAATAAAGCAGACAAGTCTCACAGCTGTCCTAAAAAGCTAACAAGCTGCTGCTCTTCTGACACTGCTGTACCTCCCTGCCTGCATTCTCCTCTTCATTTACTTCTGTTCAGTTACTCTGGGTTAGGGAGTCACAGATGCCGATACTAGTTTCGGTCCAATACTGGGCTTGAGTACTAATAGAATGGCCACCAATACCATGAAACTGATACCACGCGTGTCATGGCTGTCTGTTGGATCAGACCCAGTTGCTGAATTGTTGCAGGATGACAGAAGGCTTGGGAGATTCAGGGTAGATCTGACAAGGTTTATTAACATTTACACAAGAACTCAAAAGACGAACAAGATTGGAGATCCAAGGGTGCTGATACCAGAACACGGAACAGGAAATACATCAAGGGCAGGGGAAAAACCTGAATCATAAAAGAGGCAAATTACAATGAAGCCAAACTATGGGGACAACGCAAACACACTCGGAAATTAACTCACGAGGCCCAAAAACAGAAAGCGCTCCCTGGTGGTTCTACACTCACACACACACACACACACACACACACACACACACACACACACACACACACACACACACACACACACACACACACACACACACGCAGACACACACATGAGGAAATAACTATGACGAGAGGAAAGCAAAAGGTGAGTTATACAAAGAACTCACACACAGTCAAATAGCGAGAAGCGAGAAACAGAAAACTGAGGGAGGAGAACAAACTAAGGAGGCGGCAGAAAGAAGATCAATTTGCAATATAAACAGGAGTAAGAGAGAGCGGAGGATCGAGAGAGAGTTTACCATGAGGACGTGAAGCAACCATCTGGCATCGCAGACTGAAACCCAGGTGTAGAAATCAATGGAGTCCGATGAGCGGAATGGGATCCAGCTGCGCTGCTGTGAAGCCGAAGAAAGAGGAGGAAAAGTAAATGACACTCAGGAACACAGGAAATATCAAAATAAAAGCACCAGATAAATGAATGACAGCGCACAGCTTTTGAATGCCAGTTTATCGCAATTTTGTAGAATTTGTGTTTGTACTGCAGTGAAACATGTGACCGTACCCCTTGTACTAGAAAAACACACTGAGGAATGTTGTTCAAATAAAGATATATGTGGGGAAAAAGTAACTAAACTACTAACTAAACTAAACTACTTACGCCATAACTAAATGTAATGGCGTAAGTACCTTTATAGTAGTTTTGTGAGCACTCAAAAAAAGCAGTTGTACACTACTTGTTTTGAAGAAAAAAGGTATTGGTGCATCCCTATAATTTACATTAATTAATTTAGGCGCTTTAAGAAAACACTAACGTGATTTTTGTGCTTGGCCGGGATGTGCGCAATTTCAGGTGGCTCTGTTGATGTGTGGTCGCTTTAGAGAGTGTTTTTATAACCTAGTTTTTCGCGCCTTTACCTTCTCTGGTTTTATGAGAAGCTGCAGTGAACTTTGGTGATGCTTGTCGCTACAAACATTTTTTGCATAGTTTTTTGCATGGTTTGCATGGTTGATTTGAACTACAATAGAGGCAGGATGACTGTCTCTAGATTCATTTTGTTGCTCTAAATAGTTAACAATTTCCACCTATTGTGACTACGTAAAGGAAACAGGTCAAGCAATATGTAATGAAACAGTGTCTATCAAAATCTCGGGACACAAATGAAGCTGACTAATCTTTCAGAATCCCACAGTCCCTTGCTTTTCAAAAGCCAGGGGCTCAGTATCTAGCTGTAGGTGTAGACATCATTTATAAATGTCTTATAAAAAAACAGTACTTGCACTGAACCGTCTCTGCAGCCTGTTTTATCTTCCTCTTAGGGATTCAGCAAGGTATAGAAGATTGATGCCGAGGACAGTTGCTGGAGTAATTCGCATCCCCGGAACTGAGCGGGGAGATGGATGAGCACTGCCGTCAGTTCGCATCCCGTAGCCTATTGCTACTTTCATCACATATAGTCTGTGACTGGGGGAATCCTGAAATTAAAAATACAGGTTTAACAGTGGAAGGAAGAGTAACAGGGACTGTCACATGTTCACAAAGGTGACTCAGCCAGACAAACTCAGTCTTTAATGAATCGCGTTACAGTTCCTTTCCACCCTCGTGAGCAACATGATTAAATATTATGTTCTCCTCTGCCAATTATAGCTGAGAGGCTGGTTGCTTTTCATTTCCTCCTCCCTATTTGTCTTTGAACTTTTGCGGCCCCGAATTTAATGATGAGTTTTGCAAACAAAGGAATTGCTGGCGTGTTTTTATTCCACTGGATTTAAAAGTCCTCCCTGACAGTGGAGGAAAGCAAAGCGGTTGTTTATGAAGAGTTTTCCAATAATTCCAAGGTGCAGCATATCAAACAGCCGCTGCCTTTAGAGCATGCGTCTCAGTTAGAGTGGAAAAAAACTCATAAAGGGGAGACTTTATGTCCTGTGAAATGAGATCCAACTCATAGCGATATATATATTTTTTTCTCCATTTGTTTCGTTGCGTTTCTGCCGTCCTCTTTCTCTGAGCGTCAACATGCACCCTCGGATTTTGCAATATGCTGCGACTGTTTCCTCTCTGATGTCGGAGACTGCAGGAAAAAAAAAGGGAGCTGTTGAATAATGGTTCAGTGAAGCAGCCGGATAAAAAAACAGTGGCGCTGGAGGATGTTTGTTGTACCGTTGGTGTTAGGTTAACTTTATAGAGTGTGTATTCAGATGAATTGCACTCAGCAACTTTTCTTCCCTTTAACAGTTTACTGATTTACTCAGTCGATCTGACGCAAAGAGAGGGAGCTGAGTTTGAAGTGAGGTGTGGTTTTCATTGGGACGTGGCTGGGAGGACTAGAAGTGAGTAGATCAGGGGGACGTGTGGAGAAGTTTGGAGATAAAGTTAGGGAGGCCAGATGGTTTGGACACATGGAGGAGAGAGAAAGTGACCAAGAATGCCAGAGACGGAGGTCCGACATCAAGAGAAAAGGAAGGCAGATGATGAGGTTCATGGATGTGCTGACAGTGGGACTTGAAGTCACAAGAGAGGACTAACCACCTTGCTGTAAAGACTCTTCTCACATGATGCTATTACTTTGCTAGTTACTCCTGCCAAGGATCATGGGACCGTTGGTGCAAACATTTCCATTGGACTGACTTCTCTTCTAAATGTTTTGTTTTTTTGTCACTATAACTTGATGAATGCAAACACGTAAACTATTGTTTTGATGCATAGTTACACTATAAGTATGTGGCTTTCAATTACAAAAGGAAAAGCACAATATCAAGGTCCTCATTTTGAGCTGAACAAGGTGTAGAGATAAGTAAGATGATACTTAGCATACAGCCAACATAATGCATCGCCCCTATAGAGGAACTCACAGAAAGATCGTGTCCTCTCCAAGGACACGTCTTCATACCTATTTTTGGATGACCCGCTCTAACACCTGAGTCACTGCCACCCCCGGTTCGGACAGCAAGTTTGAATTTCGACACTTGATGATTATTGACTTCACAATGGCCGATTTCACATCTGAAAAAAATGGAGTAAAATGAGCCGATGGCTCTCAGGTTTGATGAAGGACTTTCATTAATAGAGGTTCTCCTGCTATTTTGCACCTTTAAAAACACTGCATGTTCACTTGATATATTGCTTTGTCTTTTTTTTAACTGTGCGATGGATTGGTTTCTGTTGACCCCCTCCTGCTCTCCTGGTTCATTCTTGTATCTTCAGAACTGATATGTTCATCAGTCATTTAATGGTCGGCTGTGATGCAAAACGCTGCGGAATACTCGGATAATTATCTTCATCAGTCTCCATTCCTCTTCCCTCTGGCTTCTCCAGCTACACACGGAATTCCTCAGACGGCCTGTGAAGCCGATTATGGAGAGTGAAGACCTCTGCGTTGAGTGTGGCGTCTCTGTAGTGACATCGAAGCCGCGTTATTGTACGCTTCCCTTTGAAGTCGCCCAGGTGTAATGAAAAACTCACCATCTTTACTACCCCGTCCCAAAAAAATATTACCACTGGCAAACTTCTCCCTTTGACTCCTCCCAGTGGAAGCGTAAGGTTTTTTTTTTCAGTCGCTTCATGAGTCAAGCGGCTTCAGGCTAACAAATTATTGCACAGAAAAACCTCGCTTGCCTTTCTTTTTGTGTTTCTTCTCTCACTAGGCCTGAGATAATCCTGACTCTCAACTGACTCATACAATACAAAGTTGTCCAGAGAGCTTGTGAATCAGGCACACACTGAAATGTTTGTCTTTATCCTTGTGAGGACCTCTTATTGCCATAATTCTTTCCCCCAAACATTAAAATTTATTGCAATGACCCAGTTATTCTGATGTTTTAGTCCTCAAATTGAGGAATAAAGTTGTGGTCCCCACAAATGCATAAGGTCCCCACAAGTTGGTGTGTTTGAAAGAGTTGGTCCTCACAAGTATAGCTATACAAGGACTAGACACACACACATGTTTACCTTCCTATCTTAATGAGGATCATAATTGACATAATACCCTAAACCTAACCATCTGAAACACATAGCTAGACTTAACCTTTACTCTTAACAAAACTAAAACCCAATGATAATAACCTAGGTATTATGTAGTGTTAACCCTCAGAATGAGACTTGAGGACCGGCCAAAATGTCCTCACTTTGCAAAAATGTCCTCGCTCTGTTGAGTAAAAACGCATACAGGTTCTCACAAAGATAGAAGTACAAGAACACACACACACACACATTTGTATTGCTATCCCTGTAGGGACATTATGAGGCTTCTCAATGTCATAACCCTTTCCCCAGCCTCTCACACTTCACCTAACCATCCAAAACACGTGGCTCACCTTAACCATGACTCGGAACCAAACTTAAACCTAATTATAATGACCCAGTTATTTTGAAGTCTTCATCCTCAAATTGAGGTTTGGACCTGTGGGGACCAGCAAAAGGTCCCCACGAAGGACAAGGATAAGGGTTTTGTCAAGAATTGATCCGTACAAAGCAGTACAAACAAGCCCACACAGTATGACGGTCATGCATCTCATGAGCATCTCTGAAGCTGACGGATTTACCGGCATCACTCAGGTGGAAATTCCTCCCCATCATTTGGATCGTATGGGCTGCACATCATTAAAGTTCATCACGCTGCATTTATGTTTCTTTTCATGTAGGTTGGCGGGCAACTTAACATCCATCTGTTTGCATCATTAGCACCATTCCCTTTATGCCGCCGTGACACTGCTGATGTGAGTGAGACTGTTTACTCAGATCATCTGAGCGACCGGATAACAAGCCTTTCCCTGTGATGTTCCAATGTCTCGCCCTTCATGGCTAATTCTCCTGCCTTTGATAACAGATGCCATTAGCGCTGTGATGACTGGCCCTCTCCGTGTGAAATGGCCAAGCTTGTGCATCGAGGTGTGTGTGTTTGTCGTGGTGAGCAGAACCAGCGTGAGCAGGCTTGTCAGCACTTATTCTACTCAGTTCCTATGTTGGAATCTACAGCCATGCACAGGCCTCACCGTGAGCCATACATGCTTCTCCTTCTAAAGACCCAGGAGGGGGCCGGATTATCCGCCTATGCATGTTCCACCTAGAGATGCCAAGACTGGAATTACACAGGGCAATTGGCTGAGTTATTGTGGTGGCGTTCCCTGTCTTGAGGTGAGAAACAATCCACAATCCCTTCACAAAGTAGCACATGCTGTAGTGTTGTAGTCGAGACTGAGGCCACAGCATGCAGAGACCACGACTTTAAGGGTGGCAGAACAGGGTTGAGAATCATGACGGGGAGGTGAAGACTGAGACCAAACAAAAAAGACTCGCAGTAAAATTGGAGCCAGAAATAATAATATGTGCCTGTAAGACTTGTGCTTCTGAATTGTGTATTCAGTTTGGTCTCCTGTCTTGATCTTGCATCTCATTGAACTTGGAGTCTTAGCCTTTGACTTGGTCCTCATATGGTTAGGTTGGATACTTGGGGCAATGTGCCACACCATCGCTTACAACCTCCGTCTTTCATTACGTGCCACGCTGCCCTCCATTTCAGCATGGGATGCAAAAGTCCACTTTCCCAAGGTCAATATATTACACCATGGGAGTGAGGGTGTGATGCTACAACACTAGTAGCACATGTGACAATCCTAGCTGAAATTTCTGAAAATGTTATGTAGAAGAATTTTGGTGGGAAGAGCAGCACCTTAGCTTAGCTGAAACTAGCTATGTGTTTGGTAAGGACAAGAACCTTGCTGCCTTTTACAACCCTTCTCCTTCACACGACCTTCCTCTCTCTAAAGCAGAACCTGACAAGGTTCGAGAAACCCAAAAAGGTTCTTAGAATCACACTGTAATCTCTCCTTTCCTTTCTTATTCTAGTGCAGACAACACCAAGTTGTTATTGAATAAGCTCCCTTTGTGATCATGAAAAGTCACAATGGATGCATGTCGCCTGACACGTTCAACATCCATCCAGAAGCACATGCAGATGCATGCATTTGTTTGACATCCTGCGCTTCACGAGATTTTCTTTAGGTGAAGGAATAAAGGACAGAGATTCTCCTCCAGAAATCTTTTGTCAGTGTAAAGTGCCAGCCTTTGTCATGGATGACACTCTAATTTACAGGTCCATTGTGAAGGAAATGACGATTTCCCTCTCTCTCTCTCTCCCTCTCTCATTCCATCTGCAATACCGTTGAAACCATTGTTGCGCAAAGAGGTTTTGTTAGTGTCAGGAGAAGCAGAGCCCTGACAGATTTTGATGTTGGCATTGCTGAGCGCTGGATGCATCTATGCTGGCTATAAATAAAAGTTGTTTGTGCCAGCTCGGGCAGAATAATGGGCCCAGTTTGAATCTTTCAAAACACAAAAATTAGAGTTGATGATCTAAAAATGATTCACTCATATCGTGCTGCACAATTTTACCATCATTGTGTTTCATGAATGCCCTGTTTTTTCCTGGAAAAAAAGTTAAATTACTGAGCCACTCCAAAGACGTTTGGCTTTTTCACTACCTAACTATGGATATTGGCAAACCCACAGTGAGGATTTTAAAGAATTTTGAAGTATAAAATTGAATATACTGAAAATACCTAGCTTGGGGTTAATAGGTGCTAAAATGCCTGCAGTTTATCCAACAACTTTAAGAACCTAGACAGGACTATTCACAATGTTATTATGAAAGAAAGGTGTAAATGCGCGGATGTTGAACTCCCATCTACAAGACATACAACATAAAACAAGAACATACAATAAAAAACAATAAAAATAACGTGAAATAAAGCAAGAAATTGTTGACAAAGAGGATCCCAATTAAAAGTGTAAAATACAACAGTGACCAGGACGTGTGGTGCTGGTGTCGAGCTCCCTCACATATGCCATACGCCAAAGCCCCAAACCGCGGTGTAACTAGCCTCCGCCTCACTGTCGCCCATGATGCATGAAGCGCCAGGGCGCTGTCTGTGATGGGTGAGTAATCACGTCTCCCGATCCGTGGTACCTGCTCAGCTCCCCAGGCGTCTCCTTGGCATCTTCTTCAGGATAACTGGCTTGTCTCCGGGCACGTGTCCACACAAGCTGTTAACGGAGCTGCTGAGTCTGCTCACACTGTTGTTGTAGGAAACTTGGTCCTCTCGTACTGTACACACCTCATACGAACATTGCAGTTTGACAATAGATATAGCCAAAAACTGAAGCATTTAAATAGTCTAACCACGGCGCCAATGCTACAGGCTACCGCTAACAAAGGCACCTTTGATGAACCATATATTTAATCTTTGTGGTTCAAGTAGGACTGTGAAATACACATTTATTTAACCTTGACTTGAACTGCGGTAACATTTTGGCACTTGTGGCTGACTTTGACAACCCTATATCAACCGGTACAGCATGACACTGTTTAGCTTTAAATGCTACATGCTAATGTGAATGCTAGCAACTAGTTTTGCTTGCCTCGGTAGATCTATACCTTATATTTTAATGAAAGTGTAGCAGGTGGAAAATACTGTTTTGTTTTGTTATAAATTTCATCAAAATTATTTTATTTTGTAAAACTTTTACTGTGACTCTGTTTTACCGGTGGACGATGATGTCATCTCCGTCTTGCGAGGTGAGTGTGCGTGTCTGTGTCACGGAGTATGAATATTGTAAGATGTCGTGAAAATGTGGATTTGTTGGAGTGCAGTATTATTGCGGATGTTGTTGTTGTTTTGATATGTCAGCGGGATTTGTTAGTGTTGACTTATGTGTGTTTCAGTGAGTTTTGAGGGTCTGTTGAGCGCGCCAAATTGTTGCACTTGGGCATTTAAATGGCTGCTGGATCGTTGATTTTCTTTTTTTTTCTTTAAGAGGGTGAGAACTGCAGCTGCTCGGAACTTGTTTATATTTTGTACGTGTCATTTATTCACGTTTTGTACATATGCATTGGTGTGTTGTATTTCTTTTTTTTTTTCCTGTGTAGAGTCTGTACAGTGAGCTGAGAGAGTGTCAGAACTGCAGCTGCTCGGAACTTATCTCATTTTCTCCATCAGTTCATCGAGAGAAAAAATAACATTAGGGAGAAGAATGGACTCTTCAATCGGTTACGTGCCAGAACACAACGCAGTCAGTAAGAGGGGACCGGTTACAAAAGTGACCACAAGTTTTCCTGTCCACTGCTATGGATGATCAAAATGTGATGCAAAAGGAAACCTTTTTTTTCGGATGATAAATGTCCCAGGCTTTGAGCAACCAGCTTTAGTAACACAAATTAGTTTCTCTTCCCACAGACTCTACTAAGCCCAACTATAAATAGGCTCGTGATGCACTAATATTCGAAGCTGGAATATTGGTATCAAAGTACAGCGAACCTGACTGTGATACTGTAGGTTCAACAGACGGCCGCGCCACTGTGCTTGACAAAACTGCGTTGTGTATTTTCTCTCTGTTTTACCATCAACTGCTATTTAATAACTTGAATGTGAATATTGTTGTGGTTCAGCAACAATGAGCGCCTGGGACGTTTGGCTGAGGAACTCCTGCCGCAGTGGCTCTGCCATCACAGTTCAACAAATGAAATGATTCATCATAGCGGAGACAGCTTCCGGAGAAGGAGATAAGATGAGAGTGAGAATGGTGTCTTTTATTTCCCCCGAAGAAATATAGGAATCGAAGATGAATTTGTTGGGGCGGCGGCCTGACACTGACGCATGCCGTGTCCAGGAGGAGAGTTTCAGTTTGAATATATATCGAGGTTTGCCATACGTCAGACAGAGTGATGATGCTTGCGCTGCTTTATTCGGCCTGCTCTGATATTCATGGCTCTTGATAATTATGTAAGAGCGCTGCACTGATGTGCACCTCTGATTTTGCGGTGACTTTGGGGGATCAGAAGCTCAAAATCTTTTGTGCTGTCTGATCATCACTAGTTCGGTAAGTTGTTTGTTTTTGGTGCATTCACTTGAGCCTTTCATAATCTGGCTTTCATAAATCCCAAAATAATATTTTTTGTCAAACCGAGAAGAGGAAGAGGAGTCTTGCAATACGACAAGTTTTGGCAATGAATACTGGTAAAGCCTTACATTATTAATAGGTCAATATTTGCCAGAACCTTACAATATGATACGCATTGCAATACAGCGGAACCTCGACCACAATCCGTTCCACACAGCCGTTCAAGAAGCGATTTGTTCGAAATCTGAATGGATTTTTCCCATTACAATGAATGGAAAAATAACTCATGCGTTCCAAGCCTCAAAATAGTCTTTTGTAGGAGTGAATGTAGAGTGTGTGCTGCAGGTGGCTGTTCCTCTATGTGTGTGGCCGCTGCATGTGGGAGGGGTTGCCGAGTGAGTGACGTCTCTCCAGAAGTGAAGAGGTGCCCGGTGCGTGTCCAGCTCTGAATGTGCGCTTCTGTGCAGTTTGGCTGTGACAAAGTCATAAACCAAGTCACGCTCTGTCCCAGACTCGCCTCATCCCTGTCCCAGCTCCAGCCCACAACAGGACATCAAACCCTGGAGTGTGGCTCCAGCACCTCCCCTGTGACACTCTACCACGGTCCAGTGTGGAGTCAGGAAAGGTTTTACACCTCAATATGAAGAAAAAACAGTCAGTAAATGTAGCTAACGGGACACGTCTGCATACAGAGGCTGCGTTATACACAATAACAAAGCGTGTCGTGGGTCAGCTGATCGGTCCGTGCATGTTATGGTTTTTCTGCCTTTTTTCGGGGGCATTCGAGTTCTGGATTTTTGTTCAAAATCTGAAGCAAAAAAATCTCAAAATTTTTGTTCGAAGTCTGGGACGTTTGAAAACCGAGGTTCCACTGTACTTGGGTCACAATATTATAGTATGACAATATTAGAATATTGCTGATACCGTGTTCTACACAACACATTAGTGAATTTTTAAATTATTATTTACTTTTTTTATACACTGAGCGCTACTGTAAAAGCATTTGCAACACAGGTTTATTACATGTTTTGTCTATCAACCGTCTGTAAATCATTATCGTCTCTCATGAATCCCTCTATAGCAAGACTTACTTTTTGTCCACTCCAGGCCACCGTAGATCAAGCTACTTGTGCCAAACTGTTGAGCTTATCATGCTGAAGTAAACGAGAATTACGTTTCTTTTAGATGTGAAGGTCCGCTGGCGCGCACGCATCATAGCTGCGGTTCCCTTTCGCTGCTTTCTTCCCTTCTTTCTCTCTCTGAGGTGAAGCGGTGATCTACGAATCTCGGATTTTTGTGCAGACGATGCATTCATGAGTGTCGGAATTTTCTATACCACTGAAAACTGGGTCTGTCAGAAGCCTATGCTTGTACTATGTACTGAAAGCTTCCCAAAACATGACAAGAAAAGCGCTTTTAATAATTGACATCATAAAAATAAGTAAGTCGTGCTTGACTTCCAACTGGACTAAAACATGAATTTTATTTTGACAAATAATAAAATAAAATAAATTGATGTTAGGAACTGAAATATCAATATTATGTTGGCGGTATTGACCCCTGCCTATAGGTGGGCTACAGTGTTGACGTGACCGTTCGATCCCAGCTCACCCAGGCTGCTGCGTGGTATAACTTTGCCAGGGTATTTAATGGCCCACTTCATCACAGTTGAAAGCTGCAGGCATCAACAACACTTGGAAACAGTGTTCATTGCTTTTGAATTTGCTCTGCATATATTTGTGTCTAATGAAAGAATATCAGCAAATGAACAAGAGTGTGGATTGAATTTGGGACAAGCTCGCGGGGGCTCAGTCTTCCCTTTGTACTTTCCGGACGGGGGGAAACGGGAGATAAACGTCCCATGAATCTGAGTGGATGGTAGACGGTGCCCCCTGGACTGTTTGCCTCACTAGGGCATTACTAAATAATTGAATTCCCATACGTTTGTGTCTTCGTGGGGAGCCGAGGTCCTATAGCGAAAAGCAATAATAATTACTTAACTAATTTGCAGCATTTGTGCTAAACTGATAAGAAGACCTCTTTTATAGGATCCAGAGGATGCCATTAATAATGGCACTGCTCAGGGTGAGAAGTGATTTAAAGCCCATTTCACACTTGGCTTCAAAAGAAGAGTGATGCTCGGCCATCCTCAGATCCACAGAGCAGCATCGGCATCCTGCCCACAAGCCCAGCACCAGCAGGGACACAATAGCAATCTAAGCTTGGTTCAAATATGACTTTATCAACTTTGCAGTTGTTGGTATCTGAGGGTATCGCTTTTGGTGGACATTTATTTAAATGAGGAAGAAAATTCTATGCTGAAACCTAGGGGCCCAGGTTGGTCTGTTGGTTGGTCTGAAAGGACACCTTACCATATGCTGAAGCACGAAAACAGTGTTTATCCATTCCTGAGTAATTTGCACCTACACCAGAGGTGGGCAACTGAATTCCCAAGGGACCAGGTTATATATTGTAACGTTCTGAGGGTCCGTCAAACCCAAAGGAAGGCGGGTAAGAGAAAATCTTACCCTGTGTTTTGTTTATTTGAAACCACATTCCATTTAAAGATCCTCGATGTGTTTCACACATTTCAAAATCTACTTTCAATTCTGATGTATTTTTAGAGAGAAGAAATAACCCAAAAAGAGGAACAATGAAGAAATGAAGAAAAACAATCAAATGAGAAAGTTATGTTTCAGTTGCAAAAATGTCAGCGACAACAACAATGTCAGTTTTATAGTTTTACTCCACTGACACCAGGAAGGCCACATAAATACAGTCAAAGGGCCACATTTGGCCCCTGGGCCGCACTTTGCCCAGGTCTGACCAACACGAACATTTCTACAGTTCTCAACGCGGCATTAGTTTATTCGTGTCGCCTGCAAATGGGATCAATAAGATAAAAGACCACACTGCGTATCTACTGCTACTGTGGCTAACTATTGCCATTTTGTAAACACATCCGTGAGGAAGGCGTGAAAAGATTCCTGGATCCAGATGGTAATCCAGAACAGCTTCAAAATTCAACCTTCACCTTGTCTCATTATCAACTTTTCTAAATCTGTTCTAAGCCTTTTTGGTATTTTTGGTAACAAATAAACAGCTGAAAAGTAGCAGAGGTATTTTCCGTAATGAATGTTTTTCACTGGAAAGTTTCACTGGACCTGTGACTTATTCTCAGGTGGGACTCCTCTATATTAAGATATATATTTTCACCTGTTCTTAAACGCTATTTCATTTCATTTTACTGACATGAACAAGGACATGTACCTTATTACATTACGTCCATGGTGAGCTTGATTCTCAGCACCAAAATCATGTTTTCGGAGAGAAATGGCATCATGACAAAATGACAGGAACAAAAGTGCGGCTCGTATACAGCCTGGACACCTCAAGTGAGAGCTGAAGATGAGTGATAGTTTTTTGACTTCTCATGAATAAAAGGAAGTATTTTACTGTCCTCAGTGCCATGAATGTCATAATCCCCCCTCTTTGTTTCTCACGCTTCTCGGTTACGTTCCCATCCGTGTCACAGTTCATGTCAGGAGCGATGAAAACAAGAAGACTTTCAAGGTGCTTGTCATATAGATCTCCCCCAAAAAATAGTAAGACTTTTTTTTCTTCTTTCTTCTTCTCTGGTAACAACATTAAAAAGGGATGAAAAAGATCAAAATCTGATCCACTTTGAAATCTGTTCGTGCGGACCTCAGGTGTGAGTTTCTTCCACAAGCTAGAGACACTAAACGCTGCTTTGCCTTGCTCAGTCCTGAGAGGGAGCGTGCCCCTGATGCCCAGTTAAAGCCAGTTGAAAGCCTTGCTGCTGCGCTCAGGACCAGTTGGAGGTGAGAGTAGCTGCTGCCGTCTGCGTACATACATGACGGCTTTCGGCTTTTTGATTTACAAAGGTGATTTGCATGCACAGCACGGTGCTCACACATCATTAGTGCCAAACTAATGAATCAAAATAGTCGATGATTTGGCCGCGTGGACTTGTGAATGCGTCTCACAAACACACACTCACCGACCTGCTGCACATAAATTTCCTGAATCCGCTTAGACTGACTTTAATGCAGTGTGGTGTAGGATTGTAGAAGAAAGAAAGAGGGAGGAAAAGTTTCTCATTTCAGTTCTGAACACGTTTTGCTTATTTGAATGAACAGTAACTGAAAAAGTCGAAGTTAAATTTGATTTTTTGAGATTTAGAGCTGCTCCCGCTTTGCTAATTCCAGCACGCACGCCATTTGGGAGGTGTAAGTTCCTTATGTTGGAGTGGTGCAGGACACATATGCCAGGTGTAAGACAGTGCTGAGGTGTGTTGCAGGTAGCAGAGGGGTTCAAGGTGGAGGTGGGACTGCAACAAGGCTCAGCTCTGAGCCCCTTCTTGTTTGCCGTAGTGATGGACAGGTTGACAGATGAGGTTGGACAAGAAGCCCCTTGGACGATGATGTTTGCAGATGATTGTGATCTGTGGTGAGAGCAGGGAGCAAGTTGAAGATAAGCCAGAAAGGTGGAGGTTTGCCTTAGAAAGGAGAAGAATGAAGGTTAGCCGCAGTAAGACGGAATACATGTGTGTGAATGAGAGGGAGCCAAGTGGACAGGTGAAGTTACAGGATGCAGAGATAAAGATGGTGGAGGATTTGAAGTACTGAGGCTCAACTCCAGGGCCATGGAGAGTGTGAGAAAGAGGTGAAGAAGCAGGTGCAGGCAGGATGGAATCATTGGAGAAAAGTGTCAGGTGTGATGTGTGACAAAAGGGTGTTGGCAAGGATGAAAGGGAAAGTGTCCAAAAGGGTGGTGAGGCCAGCAATGTTGTATAGTTTGGAAACAGTGCCACTGAGGAAAAGACAGGAGGCAGAGCTGGAGGAAGCAGAGATGAAGATGCTGAGCTTCTCTCTGGGTGTGAGCAGGATGATGATAGGATCAGAGGGACAGCACATGTGTTCAGGTGTTTAGGAGACCAAGTCAAAGAGGCTAGATGGAGATGGTTTGGACATGTACAGAGGAGAGAGAGAGAGCCAGTACATTGGTAGATGAAGATGTTGAGGTTGGAACTGCCAGGCAGAAGGTAGAGAGGAAGGCCACAGAGGAGATTGATGGAGGTGGTGAAGGAGGACATGAGGTTTGTAGGTTTGAGAGAGGAGGAAGCAGAGGACAGGGTGAGATGGAGGAAGATGATCCGGTATGGTGACCACTGAAGGGAGAAGCCGAAAGAGAAAGAACTGGGATGTGTTCAAACACTGGAGAAAAATGAAGTTGCCTGCGTGCACATAAAGTCATGATACTTTTCAAGCACACACAAACACAATGAGAAAACGGAAGATTTCCATGTCCTGTCCGGAAATGCACTGACACGCCACGGTCACTCGAGACATGATGGGAAAGAAGGAGGTCCATCAAAATCCAGCCAACCATTTCCCCGTACCAAATTTTGAAAGTCCGCTTTCGACAAGGTGAGAACTTTCTTCATGCTCGAACTAGCGATAATTCAATTCTATCACTCCTGATTACAGGAGGAAAGGGTTACACCATATTGTTCATTCAATAGGAGCCTGCAGCAGCGGCGCCAGGAGTGATAAGCGTTGCGAGTCGTGCTGAAGGACAATGCAGCACATTTCCAGAGGTATCGAAGACTCCTGTACCATTCAGGCTGTAGCACATTAAACACCTATGTGGGAACTTCTCCCTTTGCTTCTGGTTCTAAAAGAAAAACTCTCCTCTTATGTCAGTTTCTACCAATGTTTTCAATCATTTCCTGACTGAATGGCTAATGTATGTTCTGGCAGCATCTGGCTTCTGATTTAGATGGCTGTTTTGTAGCAACTCCTCAAGATGAGTTGTTGCCAGCCTTGATCTGTCTGGCTCAATAGGAAACCTTCGTAGTAGGAAGGTTGAAATATAGTTTTAGGGGAGTTCCAGCTCACTATCTGGATCAGGAATCTTTTGCCTTCTGCTCTGAGTTCAGGAGACTTAAAGAAAAGGAGAAAGCATAGAGCAGACCTGAGCAAAGTGTGGCCTGGGGGCCAAATGCAGCCCATTGCCTGTGTTTATGTGGTCCTTATCAAGTCAGAGTGAAACCATGAAACGGATCAACTCGGATTGCTTCTGATATTTGGATTATTTCCATATAAAATGAGTCATTAATATTTCAGTTATGGACTTAGTCTTCTTTTATTGCCCTCTATTTTCTCCACCACACCATGCATGAATCACATTACTTGGACAAGCACTGGCTTTTTTTCCACCTACTGACCTTGTGAAATGTATAACCACTCAAAATAAGTAAAAAAAATAACAGTAATTTGTCAACACGCCCTGGTGTCATATTTTTCTTTGCAAATCACTTTTTCCTTATAGTATTTTAAAATTTCTTATTTATTTGCGTATGTATTTTCTTTTTTCATCGTTATTTCTTTCATATATATGTATATATATATATATATATAAATATATATATATATATACACTTCTTCCTAATGCTTTGCTTAATTTGTACTTGCTTAATATGCAGTATGCGTCATATTGTTTGTCACAACAGCAAATATTCAGAGAAATAATGGAAAGGAAACAGCAGATAAGAGCCTTTCATTTGGTCATTGCATTCAGTCTAGTATCAGCAGCAGACATCATCCTTGAAAGTGAATTAGATGACCTCACTGATGCGTCGTCCCTGTCCATTACCGACCGCTGCCTCGGGCCATACGTGGAAGATACAGCTCCCTATAGTTGGGTTGGTGACGAAGTCAAATGCATCGAACCCTGAAAGAGCAGACAGAATTCACTTCATATGAACAGCCCACCTGTGCGTGCACCGCTAAACTGACCAGAGAGAAGAAGAGATGAAAGAAGGCCTGCCGTACTTTCTCTGTATAATTGGATTATTTTCACCAATGCCAATTATATTTTGCTTCCCAAGGCGCTACATTTGTGTATGAGGCACAATGTCGCCCGTTGTGAGGAGAGCATTTCTGGGGAAGTGAAAAGTTTCTTTCATTTCCTTGAACCAGAGCCCCTCCCTGACAAAAAAAAAAATGTGTGAGTCTTTGAAGATATTTCATCAGACAATGAGATGAAAGGACTCGAGGCTCGTACGGGAGAAATAGAGAAATGTTGAAGTCTGTTGGAGGTTGAAAGGACACAGAGACACTGGGTAATCTGATTAGACATCCATTACTCTGCTGCAGAGTCATGGGACAGACATGAAGTCGGAACTCAGTGTGACGGCAGAGCAAACGGGACCTCAGTCTTTCCTGTCTACCTCCGTGATGAGTGTGTGTATGAATGTGATGTGGGTCTCTGTATTATAGGTTTTAAAGTCATGTGCAGCATTTCTAGTGACTGTTCTACCTCCTCGACTTCCAGCTCATTCGGCCAACACAGAACATGACTCGCCCACCATCATGTTAGTGATGTGTCAATGAGGTTTCATGAAACAGCATCCTGGTTTTCAGCTGTAAAATGTTTGGACTTAAAACTAATAATACAACTAATTCCTTTCTAAACCATCTGAAATTTAGGACACCGTTTCCTCAACCCTGCAGTAGCGTTTCATGATGCCTCATCGTCCCATCACTAGTCACGGTCCGTGGGCTCAAAACGGTTCTTGAGGTTTCCAGTCATGAAGCATTTTTTCATCACACCTGAACATTCCGCCGCTTCAATATGATGTTAGGAAACAGTGTTGGTGCTGGAGTTTGTGGTGTACGAGGACAATTTACAGTCAACCACAAAGATACTTTTTGGTAAAGTCCTCCACTGATTATTTTTGATTCCCAGCATGTTACGTGTTTTTACTGTTGGCCCACACTCACGACTACTTTTGCTGTTGACATTGTGTTTTGTGAGTACAAGGAGGAGTTGGAGATGAGGCTGTGATGGTGGAGATATGAGCTGGAGAGAAGAGGAATGAAAGCCTGCAGAAGCAAGACAGAACACAGATGAATGCAGCGGAAGTGTGAAATGGATGGAGACAACTGTGACGTCAGAGTAGCAGCCAGAGTGAAAGGGACGACAGGAAGGGGGTTAGAGGGTTGAAGATGCTCAGGGTGTCATTCACAGTGACTAGAAAGAGCAAGATCCGAAATGATCGGCGGGTCAGCTGATGTGGAGAAGCTTGGAGACAAAGTTAGTGGTGCGGTCAGGCAGCGTTGGAAAAAGAGTGTTTAAAATTGAGGCATAGTGAAAGGAGAAGAGGAAGCATGAATTAGTCTTGTCATGTAATTCCTTCCTGGACAACTTCCTCTGCAGCACTGGTGATCATAGCTCAGAGAAATGCAGCATCAGGCCCAAAGGCCCAAAGACATTTGCTTCCATTGATCACGTCATTTATTTTCTTGACAAAGTGTTCTTGGCTTTTTTCCGAACTTCTTCCCTATTTTCCTTCTGAGTTTGCAGTTTTGGACATTTATCTAACCAGACTGGGAACGGGGAGCTGACACCTCAGACCGTGTGTTTTTTTTGGTTTTGTTTTTTTTCGTATTGTTGCGGCTGAAAGGCTGTGTTGAGCTTGATTATAATACAAAACTGTACAATGCAACAGCAGCCAAAAAAGTAAATTTGATTTGTAATGGTACTGTGACTCGGAGGAACAGCTTTCTCTCACTTCCGTGGCCCATCACTGTAGACGATTATCCAGGTGAGGCATTTTCCTTGTGCCCCAATTCCCTGTTTCCATGGTGTAATTCAGAGGAGATTCACGGGTTATTATCCCAGATAGCTGGCATTCTTGTCAGCAGACCAGGAGCGGTCTGATGCGTTGCCAATCTGTGTCTGAGGATTCAGGAACTCCACCAATTTCCACCCACCATGAGGAACAGTGAGTAATGGGGCATAAAGCCTCCAACCGCCAAGGGTAGAATATTCTCCGAGAAGAGATTCAAGGTGTGCACATGCGGCATATGTCCTATATGTGCAGCTCCATTGAAGGGAAAAGTTTCAGAGCTCTCTGTCCTTTAAATGACTTTCTGCTTTTTCATCCACTTGCCTTGAATATTTAAAAGCCTTCAGTCTGGCAGTCTATGAAATGTTGATGCATATTATCTACCAGCCATTAATTACCACGGTAATATTTGTTTCCTTCATTTATATCGCGAGCTCGGGTGAATTCCCGGGACGATGCTCCCGTGCTTTCTTGTGAGTTGATGCACACAAGAATAACCATCTGTTTCTCTGCTTCGGTTTAATAGCTGTGTCTTGTCCAGCTTTTAAAGAGGAGAGACGCTGCCAAGTTTGCCGTGAGAGATTTCACTTTAAGGAACATTATGAACTGACATTTACAGCAAAATGCTCCTCCTGCATATTTAACACTTCAGCCTCTCGATTCTCAGAGTAGAATTTCAGATTTTACAGCTCTGACTGATTCTAGAAGGATATTAATGCTGCAAAAAAAAATGTCATTACAATGTTGTTCCGATGTGACAAAACACTTCCATCCTAACGGTGTACTACTGGTCAACTTATCCTGCGATGCAAAGACCAACCGTTTTTATCTCAAGAGGACCATATGGGGTGCAAATGGGGGAACCAATGTTCCATTGGACGTTTCAGGTTGAAGTAGGTTGCAAAGTGTTCGTAGCTTCCTCAACATCCAGGCTGCTTGGACAAATTGAGGTGCGAGAGAAGTCCCACTGGCAGTTAGTAAGATCAGATAAGAGAAGACTTGATCTCAGAAGACTTGACGTTAGATTCACTGCTTAGAATCTATGGCTTAAGCATCTCTCTACTTCATCACCTCACAGACTCAGTGGAGCTGTGACAAATGAGTTGCTAAGTATTAATTTCTTCTACTAGAACACAACTAAATATATTGATGTTGGGAAAGTAGACTTTTGCATCCCATACTGACGCCAAAGGCAGCCTTCAGCGGTGCATGTTGACGCAGTAGGCTGTCAATTGAAGCACATGTTCCGCCTTCTATGGCAGCTTGGGGATTGGTAAGGGACGGGGGGGATGTTTCTACATGTAACATTGAACACCAGATCCATCTCCCTGCACCCCCTGCCTGGAACGCCACACAGGTAGGGAAATGTTCTTCACTCAATTGAAACACCAATGCGTCAAGGCTGCCTTTGGCATCGGTATAGAACGCTCAGGTCCACTTTCCCAACGTTAGAATATTACACCATGGGAGTGAGGATGGGTTGAAGCAGCTACTAAAGTCACACAGGAAAGCGAAAGAGAAGGATATGATATATGCCATGGCACTATCTCCAGGCTTAGGAGGAGGGTAATCTGTTGTAAAGATGCACTAACTTTTGGGGCGTGGCTCTGTAGCTACCACTGGACCAGCATGCTAACAGTTTCAAAATAAACCAATGGGCCACCTTGCTTGTCGTATGGGAGCCTCCCACCAAGTAGGAGCAACTCACTGAACAGACCAGACCTTCCTGCTGGTCTCTCTTGACTCTACAGACTCTAGATAACAGGCCCTCATCTGCCTGGCTGTGTTGGCTGCGTTGTGTGTATCCCATAGTCGCACTTGACCCTGCCTTTTTTAAATCAGTATTAAAAGCCCTGAACTGATTTCCATTTTCTCTTTTTAAGGAACTATGAAGTGGGAGATCAAAGTCACCATTTAATTCATTAGTGTTTCCCCAATGTAGGTTTCCCCTTCAGCTGCTTTTTAAACGGCGTTTTAGGGCAGGCGTAAGCATAATTGCTCTTTTTAATCCTGCTCCTTTTTCCCCCTGCTCTCAGCATTTCTCTATTCCTTCTACAATAGCCAAAATGACTTGTTAAGTAATGCTGCCGGGATCAGATGGAAAGTCATTCTACAAGTTTTTGGCTGGAGTTATCTGCTCCACAGCTGCCACGGAGCTGTCAGGTGGTTGCGGCTTAAAAATAGCAAGCGGTCTATTTCTTTTCTCTGGACTGGATGCTGAAATATTAAAGACCTCTGGATTCAAAGATGAATGGAATTAATGTCTCTGCCGCCTCTCACTTCTCATGTGTAACATCCACAGGAAGCGCTCTGTCAGTCGTGTCATGCATTTATTTATCTTCCGACTTTGGGCATGTTTGCTCAGAGATGGAGCTAATCCCAATTGATCTCCAGGCGAGTGGAGTCAGACCACAGACTGTTGGTCATAGGTGGAGCAGAAAAGGGGAAATGTACCTGAGTATTGTCCTTTCAATGTCTTCAAGAGTCATCTGTTCAAGCCAAGGCATTGTGGCACTTGATGTCATGCTGTGACTGTAAAAGTCACATCACACAAGAGATGAGGCGAATGAAAATGCTACGTAGTTGATCTACGAAATGGGTGCAGCTAATACTCACAGTTAGTCCTGTGAAAAGTGTTGCAGTCGGGACCAGGGACTTCAGACACCAAGAGCAAACTGAATACAGCTAATAAATAATTTGTTGCAGTATTTCAGTTCCTGATTTATTTTGAAAAAATGACTGCCATGTCTCTATGACTAATATACTTATGTATTATATTATGTATTCATTTCGGTCGCCATCTCTGTATGCTCGGGTCTTGACTGCAACACTGCCTCTGTGTTTTCATATTTAGGTCAAAAACAGCCTAAGACATATAAAAATGGGTCAATACAGTGGAAAATAACAAAAGTTTTTTTCATGTGTATAATTGCTGTGAAACTATAAAACCAACTGAGAGCTCTAGTATTAGTCATGAAAGTTGTTATTTTAGCTTTGTTGGTTTTCTCCCATTCTGGGTCCTTCATCCCTCACGATTGCTTATCTGAATGAAATATAAAAACTAAATTGTGTTTTTCCGGTGTAACACCTAATGCCTGAGGAAGATGGTGGCAGAGCCAGATCGTAGTCACTATTTTACTGCAGCATAAACATTCTGTCATACCACAGAAAAGTGATAGATATAGTGATAGAGCATCTGTCAAACACAGGTCAAACAGACCAAATCATTTCACTGGTTATGGTCCTCTTTAAGTGTCCTATATGGCAGTCCTTCAGTTCAAACGCATGGGAAAACAAATGATCCCACTCCGTTCCTAGAAGGAATTGGAGCCGGGATCAGTCAACGGCAGTTCCATCCTACTCCTCCTTTTGCCCTCAGGATAATGCTTTTTTCATAATGTGACCTTTTCGAAAATGTGAAGATGTTCTGCCCCTCAAAGGAACACGCTGTTAAGGATTTTGTATTTTGGTTTGATGACCCTTTCTAACCACCCTATCACCCTATCATAACTGTCCGTCTCATAACATGAGACGCTCTGGCAATTTTCTTGGACCGCTTTGATAAAATTCCCTCTCAGATTCCAAATTCATTCATGAGCTTTAAGATCAATCTGTTCGAGGGCAAAGCTTCACCATCGACAGGCATCAGATGTGACCCAGTTTTTGGCAAACTGGTGGCTACATTTTCAGCCGACAATGCATAGTTAAAGCTCTGGTGGGCTGCTCAAAATGACCAAAAATGATGAGTTTGAGATGAGATATCAGAAGCAATTGCTTTAGACTGTTGTGCTCTTTGGACTTCAGTTTCATCAGACATTTATAAGAGAAACCCAAACTGAGACCGACAACAGCTGTATGGCGCAGAATTGCGGCGTGAAAATGTATTTATTATTCATCGTCTTCTTTTGTTGTGTGAAGGATCGCTCAGCGTTGGAAGTGAAAAACACGTATATACAACTAGACAAGGCGAGATAACACAGGAGCAGCTAAGGAAAACTTACAGCTGTCCGTCACTGGTGACTGTAGACCTGAATTGAAAGTAAGGATGTGGTTGTGTAAATAGGTGGGTTGGTGTAGAAATCATCATTATGCAGAAGCGTTTAGAATCCCGGATGAAAGTGGGAGAATCTGATGGCCCCGTCTCCGACGCCGACTTGATTTTATCTACACAGGCTTCCTGCTCAGATAGTGGCACTCTTGGCAGCGCCTGCAGATAAATGCTGCCACTGAACATGTGCTCTGCCCAACTTACAGCGGCATCAAAGCTCCTCGCTACATTAACACGCTCGGCTGCATGACCGGCTGCATTAGGCTGCGGATGCTTGACGCAAGGGAGGGAGATAAAGACGAACAGGCGAGAATAGAGGAGGATTTAGTTGAGAATGATGAGGGATCCAGAAGGCGCAGGTGCATGTTGCGGTAACTGGGTCAGTCAAAAGGCATGTTGTACCTTAACTCCGGCTGGCTTTATGTTTTTACCAGCGATGACTTGGTGCTACTTGCTCATGTCGGAGACCGAGCGTCAGCAATACCAATGGTCTCTTCAGTCCACCACAATGGCTGTGTTAAACATAATTTTCCAAGTTCCGACATCTAAGAATACCACACTTACCATGCAATAAATATTCAGCTCCTGTGAAGGAATGAATAAAATGACAAATTCAGAAATTGTAATGCTGTTGCTTTATTCAACAATGTCATCATGACATTGGTCAACTCCAGCTGAAAGTCCTCCAAGCATCAGTATGCATGGGGTGAGTGCACGCAATAGCCACCAGTTTTTCTGCCGTCGGCGATGACATCACTTACACAGGGCTACGACTGATGTCCTTCAAGTTTAAATTAATGAGTGAAGCCACCGAAACTGATGACTCCAAGATGCCCATCATCTTATTGTCGTATTGCTAGGTGCGTCTTCATGTAATAAAAAATGAACTCTCCTTTTTTGGCTTTGCACATGAAGTCACTCAAACTGCAACTCAGTGTTTTCCTCAGATATACAGTATGTATTTTGTTTTGTCACCCGATGGACTTGCTCACCTGCTTGTTGTTCGGCGAATCACATGACGCAGTTTTTTTTTTGGTCACATGATACACAGGGTTATTATTTAGGTTTTATGAAGTATCCGATTTTTTCAACCCAAACGTCCTATATGGCCGATATGATACCGATCCACAATATCGGCTTGGAACATCAGGACTCTCAGTGCACGCAGACTTACTGAACATATCAAGAAACAAAATGAGAGCAGCAACCTGAAATAAAGCTTCAACCTGTCTCAATAATCTCTGACAGTCGTTTGCAGACTTTATCGCGCTTGCTCTTTCATCGCTCCTCCACACGATCATCACATTCCGCGGCCCAGTCAACGCATCACTCAAACAGCTTGACTAGCTCTACATCCAGCTGCAAATTTCTTCAGCTTCAAAGCCCACTGTCTTCACATCTCAATGAACTTCTTTAATGCCTCATCCTCCTGAACTCTCTGCTTGTCTTCTCTGAGTTCCCCTGGTCGGTCTGTCCACCTTGGGACTTGCAGCCGAGGCGACACTCACACAGGAAGAGAGAGCGGATCGTGCGCTGGTGTCGCCTGCTGACAAACCCCGCCACACACTCACAGACTCGATCTTGGAGTTAGCCGTCAGCCATCTGGTTTAGGATTGAAGTCGTCTGTAATCGTGTCCATTACATCTTGGATTGGATTTCTGGACCGGTGAAGTAACTGTAACTAAACTTGACAGTTCTGCTGCTCTGATTCAGCTCACAGGTCGAACAACGAAAGACATTGCTGGAGGAGGAAGAGCTTCTGAGCTCAGTGCGTTTCACCCCTGTGTGCATCACCACCACAAACAACCAGCCGCCTATATCACCTGGTCTGGCTCGGAATGCAAATCTGAAAACCCTCTCACATCCATGCGTTACTATATTTTTGGCTTCACATTTTTTCGTCGAGCATGAGATGCATATTCCCACTGACAGGTGTCTGCGATTGTTTTTTGTTATTTTTTTAAACCTGTCCTCATTCAGCAGAACACAAGAGCAGCGTGAACACATTCCTATGCTGAGCTTATTATATTGTGAGACTTCATCAGTTTCATCAAGTGTGACTAAACATTTTAATTTCTTGCTCCGCCGCACCTCTCGGGTCCGTCTTTGTGTCAGGTGTTATTATTTCCCCATCATTCGGAGGAGAGCTGCCTCTGCCGCGCTGCGTTGTTGTTCTTCAGTCGCGAGGAAAAACAGAAAATGAGGCCACACCTGAGCTGTTCCTGATCTGACAGAGCGAAGCTCAACTTTGCTTCGTCTCTTCAAAAGATGACAGCAGCTATAGTAAATGTGTGATAGATGGAGCGTGAGCTCTACAGGTGGATGACTGCACTTGGAGTTTGTTGTTTTATCATCTTGTTCGGTTTTTAATGTTAGGATTTTGACAATAAAATGATTGTTCAGAGTGGATTGTACCCATCACGCCAGCCATCATGTCTGTTCTTGAGATGAATTCCTGTTCGATTTGTCAGTCTCACCACGACACAGGGCTCAGGTTGAGTGACTGAGGTCATAGATAGGACAAGTCCTTGCCTGGAAGGACACACAGCTAGTTCTTGTCCAGTTTCACCATGTGTCCACGGTGATAACTGTCGGATAAACCCACTTTTGTTTTGGCACATTTTCTTCCTCCTGCGGAATTCAAAGGTTGCTGCTACCCTTGAAAAGCATGAAGAACCTGACCAGACTATTTTGTGGTACATCTCCAAGGATTAGCTCCAGCAACCTGTTATTATGATTCAGTTAAGGCTGGAGATGGACCTCACCTCAAAGACCAATCTACTACCAAGAGATGTGTGGCGTTTCAACAATCCTCAAGGTACCTTTCATTGGAAAACCTCCTTCAAACATCTTGAAGTGAAGTCTGAATTATCACCCCGGTTCTCACTAATCCAACACCCATTTCTTGTACCATCTTAGAGGGCATTTAAAGCCCTCTTAGTAGCCATGGTTTCTTCTGCAGCTGCGCCTTGTGGTCTCATGATGACGCACTTGAGAGGAAGCAGAAAACAAAACAGTAGAAATTAGATTGAAATAGAACGTCTGAATGGCTGTGTTTTATCTGGCTGAAGGTCGTGACGTGATTTAAAGAGCAGATCAGGCTCCAGATCCATCGGTGAATTGCACCATTCAGCCATGTTGGTGATGAAGCTTCATCAGGAGCAATTACTTCATTCTTGATTCGCAGTAAAACGCTGAGGGAAACCAGTCATTTGCTCGTCGCCAGCTGGCCACCGTGTACCTCGCCACTCTTGATGCTGCCATCTGCATCTTTACTCTGGAGTGCAATTGACTGATCGCGTGGATGGATTTACTGATGAAGATGTTATCGTAAGGTTCAAACACAGCTTAAACCGTGCGCCTCCAGAGAGACAGAGAGAGCGAGAGAGAGAGAGAGCGGAGACTGGAGTTGTTTTTTTCATCCTTGGTGTTGTGATTCAACCACTTTGCATTTGAATTGTGGCAGATATTACTAGGCTTGTGGTCAAAGTCTGGTTATATGGGGCATTTTTACTGCTACTGCTGCGCTCGGAAATTCCATTAAAAAGACAAAGAATTTTTATAAATAGTCAGTGCAGGAATAGAATTAAAATAGATCTGTTAACCCTTTCATGACAGCAGTTATACTTTCATGACCATAGAAGATTTTTTAACAGTTATTCACTGTGTAATAACATTGGGGAAAAACTACAGCAGAACCATGAACTTTATAACATAGTCAGAACTAAAATGACATGAATTAACAAATAGATATGATGAATTGAAACTATTTTCTGTGTTTGCAATAACACACTTTGACTTCTGACCTTTTTAAAGATGCAGCCCTCTTCAAGTTGAGCCGGCGTCTTCAGGTGCGGCGGCAGCACTGAGCAGCCTTACTGGTCTTCCTACTCTCACTGAGTGCTCCAGCATGGGTTTGAGTGTGCTAAAAAAAGAGTGAAACAACCTCCCCACCGACCCTTCTAACTAAAATTAAATCACTTCATGACTCATTTTCTAGCTTAATGAACACTCTCCAACTCACGCTGGAGCTTCAGCTCTCGCTGTAGTGTCTCCTTCCCTCTCAGCTCCACAGCTGTACGTCATGGGAGAGCTCTGTGATGGGTTGGTGAGGACCTAGATTGAAGAGTTTAGACTTCACCAAAGGTTTCATCCAGAAAAAATGATGAACAAAGCGCAACAAATTGGAGGGTGATGTTAAAACAGGCAAACTTAAATGCCATAGGAATTCAAACAAAACGCGATTCACTCTGAAGGATAAGAAAACTCAACTTGACTTAGCCTCGACTCGACATGACACGCAGACTTGGCAACAAGGCGGTACACACAATGAGCACAGCAACAGAGGGGCAGATAAGGGGAACAAAGCACGGGTTGGAATTGGAGGGAGACACACACGAGATGCACCAAACCTCGACAAAATAAAACAGGAAGTAGACAACTGATTAACATTACTAACCCTATCTTAACATGACATAACCAACAACGCTTAACAAGCTCTCATTTTCTGCATTCAGGAAATTATGATTGTTTTGTGTTCGTTTTTTTTAACGCACTGATCATACAGAAGTTTTGTATGTTAATCACAAAATATTGATACAAGCTCCATTCAAAGCTTTGAGATTAGAATCCATGTACAATTGTCTGTCTTCACCTTAGATTTAAAGTGAACCAGTGTTTGTGCCGCTCTAATATTTACTTTCGACATACATGCTCAGAGAAAAGAAAAGCATCGTGTTGTTTCCATAATAGCAGTTTAAACCTTCGCTTACTTCCTGTCTCCTCTGACAAATCTTCGCACACTGCTATCATGTGACTCCAGTGACCCTCGCCATGTGGTTCCGCTCGGTCGGTGGACTTCAGGAACATGGCGCCATTACATTGAAGACACACCGGACAGTGATGGACATGGGCGTCCAATTAGAGCAGCAGTTGACACCAGCAACGATCCTCCAGTGCAAATCTGGACTTCTCTTCGACAGACAGTTCTGGAGAAGAGGATTATCGATTCAGGGTTCACAAGAGGAGTCAGGATGGCTTCAATTAATGATGCATCAGGGGGAATAAGTGGTCAGCGAAATGAAGGGGGTGTTATGCTTTGCACAGTCATGTGGCTGACAGGGTTCAGTGCTGAACCCGACTAGAAAGAGAGAAAAGGAACCTCTTGATCTGAGCTAAATATAAAATAATGAAAAATATAACCTAAAAATGCGAGGCCTTGTGTCTGATAGTAGGACCACAACATGTCCTTTTTGATTTTAAAATAATAGCTGGCTGAATCTGAATCAATCTTTGTTGGAAATAAATAAAAATAGTCTCCTTGTTTAAGATGCGGAACGATCTGCTACGTGCTGACAGAACTTGAAAGAAACAGTGCCAAATTTCATGACAGCTGGACGGAAGATTTGCCAGCAAAGCAAACAGGAGGATTGTTTCAAAGATATTCGCCAAGATTCATCTTGGATGCGTTACAAAGTTACAGCACACTTGAAGACCAAATCAGAGTTGTTGAAATGAAAATGTCTGTTGTGACAAGATGGCATCATCTCATCTCCAACCTCGAGCCAGTATAGTCCACCCTTCCTCTACAGACCATTATTGTGCTGCAGTGAGCTGAATCCAGGTGTCTGTGTAGAAGGCTTGTGTATGTATGAGCTGCAGCCAGTGGACTGGTTTGAAGGATCATCTGTGGCGGCATAACACACTCGCTGGTGACCTCATCCACATTTGGCTTTGAACCGGGAATGGAATGTCTCTTGCCAGACTGGACCAACAACACAACATCATCTGCAAAAAGCTCTGTGTTTGCTTATTTCCCCTGCCAAGGTGGTTGTCTTTGTGTGTGTGTCATCTCTGTGTGTCTGTCTGTTGACAAATGTCTGGGTTGTGCTGGGGACTTCTGCCTCTGTTGACAACCATCGGCTGCGAATCCATGGGCTTCAGTGAGTGACTGACCACTCTCTCAAGCCAAACATAAAAGTTACATGCTCCTCAGTCCATACTAAAAAAGGGAAGATGGAATCACCTGATAGAATATTCCATTTGTGACGCATCCAAAACAATCTGCTGCTCACACACTGACAGGCAATGCTGCCTTGGTCAAGGTAAAACTGTATTGAGTAATATAAATGTACCATCGAACAAAACTACTGATCGATAGTCATTGAACTGCTTCCGGTTCTGAGGGGTTGATCTGCCGATAGAGAGCTGTCAGGTGAACTAGCTGATGGGAGAAGAGCACCAGCGAGTCAGCTCCGGTGCAAGCAGCCACTTTAAGGTGCTGTTTACACAGAGGCGGAGACGATGGAATTCGCCACCGTTTATTGTCGCATGGAATCCACATTGGGAATTACTGCCGGCAGTACCGGCTTCTGGCCACCAAAAGAAACATTCTAACGCCAAGATAGGATTTCCTTTACTCCAGACTTAGAAAGCAGGGTATTAAAAAAAACAATGCCTGCTGAGGAAAACAGCTTATAACCCAAAAATATTCATTGAAAAGTGCCTTTATTTGGGGCATGAATAAAGCAGGCGAGAAACTTATCTTGGATCAGTTGCCAGTGCCACACTGCTCAATGGCGGCGGCTTCTAAATCCTTAGAATAAACAAAGCTGCGTAATGTGCCGCGACTTTGACTGATTCAAAAATAAACAGCGGGTGCAGATCAGAGTTCTTCTGTAATCCACAAAAGTCAATGCTAACATGGCAGTAGATGATCCGCGCAGTCAGCCTGCTGACTTTCTTTCTCACTGATAACTCTATCTCCAAACTAGGCCTCTTTTTCCGCCGAGGGAGGTCATCATGTGATGATAGTTCCTGGTATTCCGTCCATCAGATGTTGTTTATCAGCGCATGAGTCACTACTGCTCGAAAACGCTTCCATCTCAGTCTGTTTCGCCAAGTTCTGCCCTCGTCCTCCCTTTGTGTCATCTCTTATGGTTCTTGTTTGAACTCACCCATGGTTGAACTCCGACCCTGCTCTGTCTCCTGCTTTTGGGTCCAAAACCTCATGACTTTGAGCTCGATTATTTGACTGAGACTCTCCCCGTCCCAGGGGGAGGGAACAATATGTAGACCCCAGTGGTAAGAGTCAGTCTCCACTCTGGCTTGGGAACTCCTCAGCATATCTCAGGAAAAGCTGACTCCGATGAGCTGAGAATTGATGAACGTGCGCGTGAGCTTTTTTCAGTTCAGGAAACAAAAGTCAAAATGCGTGGATGGATTTTGGAATATTTTCTGCCGTCACGGTATTGAACAGCTTTTTCTGTTGATCACAAAAACACGTTGAAATTCTGGCTGCCAAATTAGCAAGCTTTTCATTTTAATTGCTGTTTTTCTCCCCAAATTATTCTCTTGAAGGCTGCAATGAGCTTTTAAATCGTGTTTGTGTAATGACCGGTTTTCTCTCGACTGTCGCAGTTAGATCTGTTCTCATCGCGTGACTCACACCCTCACACACAAAAGCGCAGCAGCGACGATCAAGTTCCATTCTAACAGGTTGCTGGTAATAACCTAATGCCTGTGATCATTTCAAAAAGAGGGGTTTTAATCTTGTGAAAAACCATCAGCTCTTGCGTCTTGGTGATTACATTTGTGCATAATTGAAATTTAATAACCGCATAAT
Source organism: Synchiropus splendidus (assembly GCF_027744825.2). Lineage (NCBI taxonomy): Eukaryota > Metazoa > Chordata > Actinopteri > Syngnathiformes > Callionymidae > Synchiropus > Synchiropus splendidus. Next base: position 24,502,565 of record NC_071335.1, read on the forward strand.
TGGAGTGGGAGACGGGCTTCAGATGACAGCGTCATCTGGTAATGAAAGTTATGATTATTGCAGCCAATGGTTTATTTTGAAGGAGACTGTGTGTCAAAACAAATTTAGACAAATGAAAGGTGCATAATCTCAGGATCATTGGAAATGGCTTTCACTCAAAGACTGGCAAAGGTTTCACAAAGCAGCCGTGTTTATTTGTTTAATAGAATTCTGAAAACAGAACAGATGTATGTAGTGAAGGTGATAAATGGGCGGAGTTTGAAAGTGACATTCTGCTTGGTGTCGTTGCAGTCAGTGCTTGTTTCACATCGGCTGTTCTGGTCTTCTAATCGCTCCAAAGTTTAGCTCTAAATTCACTATTTTGAAAGTCAGATCTTTGACAGCCACACGGCTCCCAGGCTGATGTGGTATTATTTTTATGGACGATGATGTTTCCTGATGATATAGTGATTTGTTGTGAAAATAAGGAGGAAGCAGAGGTGAAGAGAAACAGATGAGTTCAAGTGTTCGGGGCCATACATCCAGAGTCGGAGGTGAAGAGGAATGGAAGGTTGAAAATATGAACAAGATTGTCAAAGGAGCTCTGTGACTGAGGAGTCAGTGCTAGAGTCAAAGGGAAGACAGTAGTGAGAGCTTGGAGTCAGTTGCGGACACCAAGACAAGAGGCAGAGTTAAGGCCCATTTATGCTTCCTTTATGTATATGTAAATTGTACCTGTCCATTTCAAATTATGTTACAGTCACTGATCATGCCTTAGTATTGCTGTTCACCAATATATCCACCAGGGGGAGCAGCCCAGAGTAAAAAAAAAACAACGACAAACTCCAAAACAAACATGGCAACAGTGGAAGTATCGATGATGTAGCTTTGCACAAAAGAAGAAAACAGGGGCAGCATTGTAGGAGGCAGAGGTCGATGAAGATATATATATATATATATATATATATATATATATATATATATATATATATATATATATATAGTCTGGAGGACGGGAAATTTCCACCATTGTTGTCTTCATAATGTCTCAGTGGTAGTAGTAGTAACAGCATCACTGCTTCGTTGGGTCCATTTCCGTAAGCTTTGTCTGCCTGTCTGGAGTGAAGTTGAAAGAGTGTCTGATGTGAGTGACTGGCTCAGTGGCGGTGGCGCTCCTTCTCCTGGATGCCTCGGGTGAGAGGAACCACATCAAGACTTGAGAGAGTCAGAGATCCACAGAGAAGAACGTTATTCTGGTTAAACATCACTTTAACGTACGCTCCTTCAGAGTTTTCCTTCTCTAGCAGGGCTTTCCTTCGGTGACCACTTTGATATTGTTTGGCGGGTACGTGTGTGTGTGTGTGTGTGTGTGTGTGTGTGTGTGTGTGTGTGTGTGTGTGTGGAGGTGAGGGATCAGTGGAAACATGTGCAGTTGTTGCACTAACTGGGGTGTTATATTTCCTATTCCGACGGAGCTCACCATCTCCATCTGTGAAGCTCCTCTCATTATTCCATCGTCCTGAATGATGTCTTTTTCAGAAGCAGGTGTATTGAAGGACGCGCCGAGTGACTCATGTAGTCTGCTCACAGTCTGACCGAGTTTCCTCGTCCACACTTTCCCTCGGCTCTTGGTTCCTCTCCGCAGCCATCAGGTTGAATCTCACGGTGGAGGAGGAGCATTGGATCTGCCCTTCACTTTACATAGAGGAGATCAAACGTCTCACTCACCGTGAACTCTGCTGCAGTTCTATTCATAAATGCACTGAGATCTGTTCTTTCTCAACCAGCGACCGTTTTACAAACACTTTTTTAGCCATTTTTCTCCCTAAAATCTGCTCATTTATATCATAATTCTAGAGCCGTCTTAACCTTTTTACTGCGTTGTTTTTGTGAACAATTGCTTAGACACATTTTCTATTGTCCTGTCCTGCTTAAACATCCCCTTGCTAGACCTCAAGGTATGGGTAGGGGGCGCTGTTGCTTGGGTGCCCTCCGAGCCTCTAAGGTGGTGGGATCAGGACCTACATCCATGGATTATTCATAAACTTGACTTGTAAACTTGACTTTTGTTTTTAGCATTGATCGCAATGAGCTCAATCGGACAGCAGGTGGCGCTAGTGTTACAGGCTGAAATTCAGGTCGCTTTCTGATGCTACAGTCCTTTGCAGGTTAGTGACCTTGTGCTAGTGAATGCTAGATGGGGTTTCATTGCACAGTATTGAAGTGTCGATGAGGTTTCATGATACAGTGTCCTGACCTTCAGAGGCCACCAGATGGCGCTGTCTGCTGTCAAATGTTTGGACGTCAACAGCTAATTCAATGAAACCTCACATTATTTCCAAACTAGTAGCGCCATATAGTGGCCTCTAAAAATTAGGACACTGTGTCATCAACCCTGCGATACCCTTTCATGATACCTCATCTACCCATCACTACCTCAGGCTACTGCCTTTTGCCTGTGTTTTCCAGTTGAGAACAAGAGCTACCCCAACTGTAGATGAGGTCCGTCACTATAACACGAGAAGAAAGTACATGAATATGTCGTGTGATCGTTGCTGTGATTTGACATATAGGATTTAAAGATGAAAACTAGAAAGGCACTGTGAAGGTGCAGACCTCCTCCAAGCAGCCCACACTGTGATTTATAATATATTATTCCACATAATGAAGTATGTTTATTTTTTTATTTTTAGCAAGTCATTGAAACAGCAGGTGGCAGTAGTGTTCACTCCTCAGTGGAGCTTTGCTACAGGGAGGAGTCTGAAGTGTACATCACCAAAATGTCCTCTTACATCCCTTGTCTCATGATCAACATTTTCTGAAGAATTTAGTGAAATCCGTTCTTAGCTTTTATTTTGCGCTCCAATAAACACCAAGCTCCACGGTGCAGGCAGCAACAGGATAAATGTTTCCTGCCATGACTTGCACTGTCTGGATTTCAAATTCTTGTCCTGGAACTCTGCGGCTTCACTTCTATTTTATTCCTACAAAAACACATCAAACAGGTAAAGGAGAAAAGAGAGTGATGAATCTTGCTTTTATACAGAAACTGGCTTTTTTTTTTTTTAACCTTGAGACTTCCCTCTCCCATCTATTTGACAATCTGATTTATTTTCCAGTTATCGTGGCGGGTATTGTTTATTTATTTACCTTCGACACAATTCCACTGGCATTTATTTTCGCGTTTCTCAGGACGTGCCTGGAACGTTATTAAGGCAATGGTGTCTCTCAGGCAGAGTTTAAGCCGCCGGATGACGTTAATAGCTTTCCAGACGACACTATTGGACTGCAGGCTATTATTAAAAACAACACAGTTGACAGCGGAACAGGTGCCTGTTTTTATTGAAACTTAATGGGAATTTTGGAGCGTTTGAAACATAACTTTTGACTGCTTGATCAAGTCGGCGTCAGGGAGTGACAGCAGTGTCTCTGCAGCTCTTGCTTTTGGGCGTGTAATTTCATGCCTCCGAGGTCTTCGCTAACGTAAGATGACTGCGGTAATTGGAAGCCTTGTCGCGATCCAACCTGCGGTTCAGCTCAGGTGGTGATCCGGAAGTTTCAACCTGATGAATTACTGAGCAACAAATGAGCTGGTTTCACAAACATTTGCGAGGGGAAGTGGGTATTTTGCGGCAGCTATGATATTAAGAGGAACCCAGGTGCCTCGCGCTGGAGGCAGATGGTGACAAACAAGCTACTCTAATGAGAATTTAACAGACTGGTGTGGCAGGAGCAAGAGCGATAATGACTGAGCGAGTGGATTCATCAAAGGATAACACCAGAAAAATTCCAGCAGAACCAAAGACACGGCAAGAGACTTGATGGAGCCAAGAAGAGACAAAGTCAGAATCGCTTTTGTTACATGACAAAGTCGCTTAACGGTGATGCATTCTGACCTTCGCCGCGCTTCACTTCCGAGAACATTACTTCCAGTTTTTAGCCTGAAAGAACACACACACACAAACACTCAAACGTGTGATCTCCTGCGTGATCCGGGATGTTACACAACTGTCTCCCCGCAGCAGGTGCGACACGCCGCTGACGGAGACGAGGGAGCGGCAGACTGCCAGGGCTATTTTTAAAAGCCTCGGTCCTGTCCAAGCCCTCTCTGAGGTGGACCCGGCTGAGCTTCTGCAGTCATGGAGTTCACTGCAATCTGAGGTGTTGGCAGATGAGCCAGTTCTGCGCATTAAACAAACAGCAAAGAGGGAACACAGTGGCTTCTTTCTGTGAGGCAGTGCATGTCTTGCATGAACGTTGCTGTGTAGATCTGATTGTTTCTCAGTCGCTTTGTTTTATTTTTGGGCTTCAAAGCAATTTAGTTATGACATCACCAACAGCTTATGTCATCTTAAATAATAATAATCCGGCCCTTTGAATGTATTTATGTGGCCCTCCAGGAGTCAGAATAAAAATTTTAAAACTGACATTTTTGTCTTGTGCATTGATTTTTTGTTCATTATGATTCAACTGAAACATAACTTTCTCGTTTGATTATTTTTCTCAGTTGTTTGTCTTTTCCGTTGGCTATTTTAGGAGTATTTCTTGTCCCTTAAAATACATCTGAATTGAAATTAGATTTTGAATTGTATGAGACACATCTTTAAATGGAATATGGTTTAAATGCTGGGATACTGTGCTGCCGTAACTGTCGTACGCCGGGCTGCTACGTGCTGCGGTGCCAGACATTGAATTTTAAAAAATAAGCATCTGCCGGCCGTGGTCGTAAGTATGGGGGGGACATAAGTCGAGCAGGTCGTAAGTCGGATGTTACTTGTATAACACGGAGAGAAGAGAAAAGGTGAGTCTTAATAAAAACACTCACACGCGAACTAGCAGTAAGAAACACCTTCACCTTCACCTTCACCTTCTTCTGCCGCTTATCCGGGGTCGGGTCGCGGAGGCAGCATTCGGAGCAAGGAAGCCCAAACTTCCCGGTCCGCACAAACCTCCTCCAGCTCCTCCCGGGGGATCCCGAGGCGTTCCCAGGCCAGACCGGAGACATAATCTCTCCAGCGAGTCCTGGGTCTTCCCCGGGGTCTCCTCCCGGTAGGACATGCCCGGAACACCTCCCCAGGGAGGCGTCCAGGGGGCATCCGGATCAGATGCCCGAGCCACCTCAGCTGGTTCCTCTCGATGTGGAGGAGCTGCAACCTTATCGTGGTGGGGGAGTTTGTGTACCTTGAATGATCCTAGGAGCTATGTTGTCGGGGGCGTTATGCTCCTGGTAGGGTCTCCCATGGCAAACAGGTCCTAGGTGACGGGTCAGACTAAGAGCAGTTCAGAAGCCCCGATGACAAAACCAAAAACATCAAGGACCGTGACGTCGCCCGGCATGGCGCAGCCGGGGCCCCACCCTGGAGCCAGGCCTGGGGTTGGGGCTCGAATGCGAGCGCCTGGTGGCCGGGCCTCTGCCCATGGGGCCCGGCCGGGCCAAGCCCGAACGAATGACATGGGCCGTCCCTCCTGCGGACCCACCACCCACAGAGGGAGTCATAGGGGTCGGGTGCATAGAGAACTAGGTAGCAGTCGGGGCCAGGGGGCCCGACGACCTGGTTCGTGTGGACAGTAAGAAACAATGAACTGAAAACAGAGGAACAAGAGGAACTAAGGAGGCGGATGAGGAAAACATCGCACACAGAATTTAGATAACTAGAGCACGAGAGAAACGAGAGTCAAAGGAGTTTACCGTGAGGACGCGAAGCAACCATCTGGCGACATTAGCTGGCACAGAAGTGTTGAAATCCATGAGAGCTCGGAAAGCTGGGGAAGAACAAGGGAACGGAAACACGGAACAGAATAGGCAATAACAAAATAAAATCACAACAGAAAACGGAACATAACAACTCACTTTCAATATTGTGTTAAAATGCAAGTTTAATAATATGTAAACGGCACTGACTGAATCCGACATCTTTTTGTTGCGTATGCAGCCTCAGAGCCGACTGATTCTGGCAACCTTTGAAACCAGCCTCCATGGTGGGAAAGTTCTGTGCCAACTCCGTCATTGTGTAAGTGCTGCCGCTGGAACTGGCACCGATGGGTTCGACAAGACAGAAATCCTGCTGAAAACACGTCAGATTCATCACAACAGACATGTTGAAGAATGACAACGTGGGTTTGACTTAGCTGCTTGGTGGAGACCTTGAGTTTTGAGTTATGTAGTTATGCTGTGATAAAACAAAACAAAGCTCGCTGAGAGATGTGTGTTTCCGGGGTCATCACAGATGAGGCAAAGCTCAGTTATTGGGAGTGTTATGTAATGAAAATAATAGCCGTATAGCTATGTATTGACTGAGAGTCTCAGCGGCGTTTCAATGCTGCTTCTTCCTCCTCCTCCTCTTTCTCCATGCATTAAAACAAGATGCCTTCCCTCCACACCAGCACTTAAACGCAGACTGTTTATGCTCCTTCTTAATGCACCGTTTATATATATATATATATATATATATATATATATATATATATATATATATATATATATATAATTTAATTGAACAGTTTGCTCTCCAGACAACAGGGAACCATTGTCAGTGCAGGAGTTCCTGGTCCACTGATCCCACTGATGCACAAGACACGTGGCAGCTAGGATGAGAACAACAACAACAAACATGGAGGAATCCCTGAACAAAAGCAAACAGATGCTTTTGTTTGCTTGTTTGCTTTGTTTTTTGCTACACAATGTTCCAGGGTTTCCACTACTCTGAATGGACTTGAAATTCTTATGAAATTGAAATTCTTATACAAATATTTTCAAGACATGAAAAGAGCTTTAGTTTAAATAAGGTGACATAAAAACAAACTATATATATATATATATATATATATATATATATATATATATATATATATATATATATATATATATATATAGATGGCCACATCCACCCACAAGATTATTTCAATCCAACCCTGGAAGCCTTATGTGCTACTTAAAGTCAGACTGAAGGCAAAAGAACATCCTGGCTGTGACGGCTCTAATGAAAAGATGTGTTGATAAAACCTCAGCAGATTTCCATCCGAGTGTCCAGGCTGGTGAAATGAGACCAGCCCTCTGCGAAGCCTTCAAGCCACTAATTACAAGCGACAATTTAGCCCAGTACTGACAGAACCAGCGCCGCACATTAGCAGTCGCCGACATGGTCTCTGCAGGTGCTTTGCTTCTGTCGTACATCCCTTTTATCAGCGTTGAAAAACTGGATTGAAGTCCTGTAGGGGAAGACTGCTGGTGCTAACGCCTGCTCAGTGATTCCTCGGAGGGTTGCGAGACATGAAGTTGAAAGACATGCTGGGAAACTTAGTGAGAAAGTTTTCTTTGCTTCTCACTCATCTTTGTTTTCACCCTTGTGAGAGTCTCGGGAGGTTTGGTAAAGTAGCCAACCGTGGGCTCTTTCCTCCGAGCCCCGTGGGATGATTATATTTTATTTGAGGAGATGTGAGAAGCTGCAAAATCGCTCCATCTGTTTCTTATCGCTCTTATTGGCCTCATGCTTGACCAGAATAAAAATCCTCCTTCGCTGCAGGAAGCGTTCTTGCTTGTCCCAAAGCAATTACAAGCCTGGATATTTCTCAGCTCCAGGTAAACATACCGGGCGCCGACACTGCATGAGCGTCCACTCCTACTTCCTGCTGTCATGAAGGAGAGTTGAGAAAGTCCACTGCCGGCTTCATCTCCCGTCGCACTGGACATGATATTAAAAGCATTTTATACTTCTAATTCCTCGGCAAACACCCACTTATTCTTGCTGTCATGGTGATTTCAGAGCAGTTGTGGAGGAGATTTCGTGTTGAAGAAGGAAACTCGACATAGTGATTCATCAAACAGACCTGGATTACAATCAGATTCAGAATCAGAAAAAGTTAAATAATCCCGAGGGAAATTACGTTCATAACATGCTCTGTGAACAACTACAACATATAATATAAAAATGTAAAATATAAAATGCAAAATACTCTTTTAAAAGACAGTGTCAGTGAGTATGGGAGCTGGCTCTATACAATGTGCAACAATAAAGCAACACAATGAGTTGAAAGAAAAGAACATGCCAAAACAGTCTTTCACTGTAAATTTACAGGAAGACTGGACCTAGTCTCAGTCTATTGGTTCTTGTGCCTCTGTGTTGGACCATATCCACATTGACCACCAGTTCTTTGGACTTTGCCACATTGAGCTGCAGATGGTTCTGCTCACACCATGCAACAAAGTCCTCCACCAGAGACTCTCAGTCTCCTCACCTCTGCTGATACATCCAACTATAGCCGAGTCATCTGAGAACCTCTGAAGGTGGCAAGACTCTGACTGATAGCTGAGGTCCATGGTGTAGATGGTGAAGATGGTTACTTCTGACAGCTTTGGATTTGAGTTCCACACCAGATAGCAACTGCCGACATGGAGCTTATGCTTCCGGAATTAGAATTTCCCCTTGTCAAGGTCACTTCCTGCTGTCCCTATTTAGTCTGGTCCTGTTTATCTCTTGTCAGCTATCGATCCTGCTGCGTCTGCTCTCAGTAGAAGTGGTAGAGTGCTAGAAGTTTATCTCAGTCCCACATCAACTCTTTCATCTCAACGTCTCAATCGTTTCCTCTGGCTTCTCGTTGTTTATCTGTTTTTGCATCTTGATCTACTTTGTTGTTTTGTGTGTTTTTGCACTTGTTACTGAGCAGCCGGTGACTGTGAGCTTCATCCCATGCAGGACTCATTATCATTGTGTTTTGGGGTCACGCTTGCGACTGTCTTTCCCTCTGTGTATTATGCGGCCTCTCAAGTGAAGGAAGGATCTGGAGCATGAGAAGTCGATCTCTGTAGTGTTGTGGAGCCTATAGACCCATTTATAGTCGGCATCTGTCGACTCATCCTGGCAATGGACGTGACTCGTGGCTCAATTGACTTAGAAGTGAAAGTGAATGTTCAATGGGGGACAAAGCAGGTAGCACGTCATTCATGGTACTCCTTAACAGTCCACCTTGAAAGGCAGTGACATTGCTTTGACATTGTGAGTCACATGTCACTTCCTCTTCACAAAAAAACAGCAGTTTTGTCCAGGTGCAGGGGGTGAAAACCCTTTGCAAGTGGTCAAAATCTCAGCAGTGCTGGGGAGAACCGTACTAGCGACCACTAGTCTAGTAAGGATTCCTCCTCAGCGCTTCGCTCGTGAGTTCTTCCAGGTAGGTCCAGTGCAGACTCATGTCCCCAAGCTGACTCAGGCTTGTTGTCAGGAGTGTAGTGTAGTGCCATGACATGGAAGTGGGTGAACCTCCAAATCACGTTCAGTCCACTTCATCACTCCCTTTTTTCCTATCCAATACCGATATCGATGCTGCAGCCTTGAGGATCGGCCGATGCAGATACCTTCAACTTGTCACTCAAAAAGTTGTCAATAATTTTTATGGATCTGAACGCTGAGGCCTAAAACACTGCACCACTGAAGTTGCATACGACTGCTTTGAAATCTTTTAACAGCATAAAAAAGTGCTACAAAAACACAAGGTCTTGTTTGACGTAAAATCCCCAAAAAACATTGTGGCGTGTCACGCAAAGTCATGAAATTGAGGGTTGGATCCAGTGCCTTGTCTGTCCACGGACTGGACTCATGGTGCCAACTGTTTGGCACATCAGACACCATATATACCATGTGACTCTGAATCGATGGAGGTAACCCTTACCCCAACCATTTGTTAACCCATTCCACAGTCTGGTGAGCAGCATCCTGCCGCACGCTGCGGCATCAGGAGATGTCACGGGAGGGAAAACATTTTCATTTCAAAGTCCTATGACTTGCATCGTGGGTGGCTGACTTGCGTTTCACCTTGCAACTGCGCTGCTCAGTTCAAAAAACAGCAGCCCGGGACAGTGGTGCCGCTTCAGTTGAATGAGTGGCAGGCAGTTTGGCCAATGAGACGCTTGTCACTTTGGTTTAAATGCGTCTTCAGTTGAGAAATGAAGCCCTTTTGGACAGGATTCACGGAAGTTGTAGTCAGATTAGTCGACTGTCTGTTCAAACCCCAGGTATCTCACAGCAGCGTGACACTCACCTGGAGACTTTGAGTCATACGTTCCCTCATTTCACTGCAAATAAACAGAGACCTGCCTGTTCCTGTTTACCTATTTCAGAGGCTTCTCCATTGTTGCAGCAGACAGTTATTCCCCGAGGGGCTCCAGGTCAGCCGCTGCGCTGCGCTTGAGAATATGAGAGGAGAAGTGACAAGATGTTGATGAGGAAGCCCCCAGGCGCTACCTCCAACTGAGGTCTTCTCTCTCTCTGCCAGCCCAGAACTAACCTGCGACGCGCCGCTCCACTCACCTGTCAGTCTTAAAGCCCCGGTTCCGTCCCAGCGCGGCAGAAACAGGTAAACAAACAACAATTAACATTCAGAATTAAGCGCCGGTAACATCCTGTCGGTGTGAACTCCGTTCAGATACGAGGAGAAGTGAAAGTACCTGGAGTCGGTTAAGTGTCCGGGACAGTTCAGTGGGTGGGAAGTGAAGTGTGGCAGCATTAAGCCGTGGAGGGAGGCAGACTTGGAGTCGGAGTGAACCGGCGTGGACTGAACTGAAGGTGTGAGTTAAGCTGATGTCTGTGAGTGTGTTTGTGTGCTTCACCCCTCGGAGCTTCTGTGCCCACTAGACTGGATCTCTCTCTCGCGCTCTCTCTCTCTCCGCCCTCAATCCCTCCAGCCCACTGATGGAGAACACAACCTCTATATGGAAGCTGGCAGCACTATTTCACTCGCACTTCATCTCTCCAGCTCTCTAATTCACTTTTTTTTCGTGTCGAGATTTTGGCAGTGTCATAAAAATTTTAGCAAACAGCAGCTGCATTTCTGTGGCCCCCAGGATTTCACAAGTCCCCTGCGGTGACCTCAAAGGAAACACGCAACCTCACACATGGATGCAAGAGTAAAGGATTTGGGCTTCAATGGAAGAATAGACATTGGCTTATTTTTCTATGACAAAAATGTCTTTGTGAAGGCGGGATTTCTCCTCTTCAAATGGAACAAACCTAAAACTTTCCAGTCGTGAACAGGAGCATAACAATATAAGTAAGACTCCTGTCTTACATTCACTGCAGCTTCAGGTTTCAGTATTTAGGAATAGTATATAATATATAATAATAATATAACAAAAATTTAATTTAATTTGATCTAACAGTTTGCTCTCCAACATTTGTAAGTGCAGGAGTTCCTGCTCCACTGATCCCACTGATTCACAAGACACGTGGCAGCTAGGATGAGAACAACAACAACAAACATGGAGGAATCCCTGAACAAAAGCAAACAAAAGCAGCTGTTCAGAGAGGTTTTTCACGACACAATGGCCAGGGTTTCCACTACTCTGAATGGACTTGAAATTCTTGTAAAATTGAAATCTTTATACAAATATTTTCGAGACATTGAAAGAGCTTCAGTTTAAATAAGGTGATATAAAAACTTGAACATAGCCACCATCGTGAAGTATTGTGCTATTGTGAAACTGATGTAAAATAAACCATATTTTGTTGTTTAAATGTCTATCATGATTCAGTCATATACCAAATTCATTCAAATTGAAAAATGTGGCTTTTTGTGGCAAATATTCTTCTACCATTAAAATAGATTTTTTTTATCGAATCCCACCCCTAATATATATATATATATATATATATATATATATATATATATATATATATACATTATGATGATGCATGCAACACAGAAGAATTTCAGGGGGCGTGGCCTCTGAACCCCTCAAATGGTTAAATAAGTTACCAAAATATTTCCACCAACTGCAGCTTTGATAAAGCCTTTGAAATCTCCTAACTTTATTCTTATTTGCCTCTCCAAATGGTGGCTGGTTAGTGACGTTTGAGTGGCTGAGCGGATAAAGTAACGCTGTTTATCAGGAGGTGCAGATCACTACGGCACAGTCCTTTAAAAGCGGAGCACCGGAGAGGACCGAGCTGGCAGCGCCGCTTGAGTTATGACTCTTCCTCCTGACCAAGTAGTTTCAATCATGAATTAATTATTGACTTTTGAAATAAGTGAGGAAGTGGGATGGGATTTATGTTCCACATCTAGTGTCACAACCAAATACAAAGACATTAATATCCGTCCTTTTTAAGAGACGAAAAGAAGCCAAATGATTCAAAGAGAACCCTCCACATCTGTCAGAGTGAATCCACTCTTTATCTGCAAGTGAATCAAATTGAAGCCGAGTTTCTGTGGCCTCAAGGTAAATGATTCTTTAAAAACTGCAGTTTTCGTTAGTTGTTGGTACTAATCTTATAAAGCTGTCGGGCTTTAATTGAGTTGCTGGTATTAGACCGCATCAGTCAAGGGAAACCAATAATGTGGAGGTGGCGGTTTCTCTGTTTTCTGTTGACTGTGATGCAGTCTGCCACTGGTGGCTGCTCACATACTGGGCCGGTCCCATTTATTAATTCACTCTGGTGGTCCTCGAAATTTTGGGTCATGACCGAGAGAGCAAGGTCCCGGATACAAGTGGCTGAAATGGGTTTTCTCCGAAGGGTGGCATGCGTCTCCCTTAGAGATAGGGTGAGAAGTTCTGTCACTCGGGAGAGGCTCAGAGTAGGGCCGCTACTTCTCCACATTGAGAGGAGTCAGTTGAGGTGGTTCGGACATCTCATCAGGATGCCCTCTGGACGGCTCCCTTTGGAGGTGTTCTAGACACGTCCAGCTGGGAAGAGACCGAGGGGTCGACCCAGGACCAGGTGGAGAGATTATATCTCTACGCTGGCCTGGGAGCGTCTCGGGATCCCCCAGTCGGAGCTGCTGGATGTCGCTCGGGAGAAGGACGTTTGGCGTGACCACCTGAAGCTGCTGCTCCTGCGACCCGGTAACGGATAAGCGGACAACAATGGATGGATGGTCCTCGAAATGCTGAAGTCTTTCAACGCTTATGAGAAAGAAAGCAGCCCATTGGTTGAGTTTCAAACTGACACAGGGCTTGTCCAATCGGAGCTGGACCCACACACCCAAAAGACAGGAGGCAGAGCTGGAGGTAGCAGAGATGAAGATGCTGAGCTTCTCTCTGGGAGTGAGCAGGATGATGATAGGATCAGAGGGACAGCACATGTGCTCAGGTGTTTAGGAGACCAAGTCAGAGAGGCTAGATGGAGATGGTTTGGACATGTACAGAGGAGAGAGAGAGAGCCAGTACAGTGATAGATGAAGATGTTGAGGTTGGACCTGACAGGCAGAAGGTGGAGAGGAAGGCCAAAGAGGAGGTTTATGGAGGTGGTGAAGGAGGACATGAGGTTTGTAGGTTTGAGAGAAGAGGAAGCGGAGGACAGGGTGAGATGGAGGAGGATGATCCGCTGTGGCCACCCCTGAAGGGAGAAGCAGAAAGAGAAAGAAGAAGATCTTTGAATGAAACACCACAACCCTGTCTCTCCCCTTTCAGATTGTTGGAGCTTAAAGATGAAGGAGTCTGTTGTGATATGAGGTCAAGATGCATGCTGTCATTTTAACAAATGGTCGGGTAACATCTTGTTGGTGGGGTAGAGGTTAGTGACTCTGACCCCTGGTACAGTTGCTCACTGAACCTAATTCTTTGGAGTTTTGAATGGCAGGAGTTCCATTCTGAAGATGAGAATTTGAACACAGATCAGGACCAAAGTGCTCTACTCACTGGTACAAATGGTGTCAGAAGTGGGACTGCTGGCTGATTCCTAGAGTTTCTTGAAGTATGTGATGGAACCAGAAACCAAGGAGCTGGTGTAGTTGTGTGAAGCTGGAATCAAACCTGTGACCTTCAGCACAAACCACCGCCTCACTGCCAGTGTGTGTTTAAAATCTTCTCCATTCTGCATTTTGATCTACAGGTCGAAAATGACATATTTTGCTCTCCATTTCACACCATCTATTTGTGCCAGTTTAGTTCTGCGACCCGAAAAATGATCCACAGCGATGACTGTGCATTTTAAACATTACATTCGTTCAATCTCTCCACAAACTTGATTCTGCCTGACTCGGAGTATCTTGTAAATGATGTATATATGAAGTGTACAGACCGGGCTTTCCTGGTTACAGCTTGTGTTTCCATTTTCAGGCTGAATTTTGGAAGTTTACAAGTACAATTGTGTGATTCCAATGAGCTATGAGATATAGACCTTTGGAAAGTGTGAAGTGGAGTGGATCTCTGGAAGACTTACAGTTTCCTCCCTGCTGTCAACAGGTCGCCTGGGTTGATAATATATAGCTGTGGAATGTGCTTTGAATCTGAGCTTTTCAGATCACATTTTCAATATCTGGTGTATGTGTTTAACATTACTGTGAGTGTAACGTATGAAATAGAAAAAAAATGGTGCAAGACAGACTTTATTTTCTGGGGTTTTATTTAGGTTTGTCAATAGATCATTTTAAAATCTCAATTCATCACACTACAGTTGAGTTAACTCACGATTAAAGGCGTGGAAGAGGCTCAAATACATGCTAGAAGCACAACACTGTAAAAATGATTGTCCACTCTTGTGTTGATGAAATCTTTCTTCAAGTTTTATTCAGAACAAGGTGTGATACGTTTGCCATTAATCGCGAGATAACTCAACCTTTTAAACTAAACAAATCTACCGACTGAACTATAACTGAGACAAATTTTGCTTTACTTGTGGTTTTGAGCGTGATGTAGCAACAGTTTCTAACTAAATGAAAATATTACGTTCAGACTGACTAACTCACTCCACAGTTAGCTCAGTGTCTCACCAGTCAGTGACACATCGATGCAGCTGTGTGTTGCTTTTACCATCTTCATCCGTGTGTGTGGATCCGGAGGCGGTTCTCTGTAAGCAGAAAAACCTCCTGTATCTCGGGGAATAATTCGGTCAGTAGGCATATCACTTCTGCTTTCAGAAATGGTTTGAATTCTTTTGCTTGCACCGATCATTCGGGAGTTATTGACCTGAGTATCTGACGTCACACCATGAAACCATTCTCACTCCTTATGCTTCACGTATGGACAAGGCTTTTGACTGATTTAAGTTTCCCCACTCGCGGTATTTGCTGACGTTCAGAATGAATGGCTGGACTTCAGATGACAGAGCCGCTCACGTTTTATACTTGACTCCACGGACAACAAGGAAATGAGTACTCATGTGAGACATGGGTCGGGCATCCAGGACTTCTTCCTGCTTGCTTGTCAGTTGACAGTGCAGTCATGCCATGCTTGAAATGATGGAGCGACGCCTTTATGCCTGGTGGATTGGGGTGCCAGGTTTGTTGCCAGAATTTTCTATCGCGGTCTCATAAAGCTCGCATCAGCTCAGCGGATGACTTTTGCTTTCAAAATTGCGGCCTTTGCGATTTAAAAATCGCAATTCTATTACGCCGCAATGCAGATTTGAATCGCAAAAATGGTGCAGGCCTAGTTCTCACTCTGTGACCCAAGTGTTGCAATGACGTCTGACAGGTGAGGGCAGACCCACAGTTCTCTACTTTCAGAAGGAACTTTCTCGCCAAACCCTCATTGAGTTTCTGTAATTTCAAATGTGATATCCAGCCCTGGCAAGCATTAAAAAGATGGCTTTATTGTTTTTATAATAATCATAGGAGCTGAACTGAAATGTCCTTTCTTTAACTGACGAAAGAAAATCTACACTTTTAGTTCTTCATTAAAAATGTAAGCCGATATTAACTTGAATTATTTATTGCGGTCATGTTTGTAAAATATGGGGGAAGATGAGACCATGGGCTGTACGTCGCTGTTCTGTGTGTGAAAGACATCGCTCCTCTGCACCGTGAGGTGAAGATCCCTGGACTTAAGGTATTACAGGCAATTAATGCTGCAATTGATGTGCGGATGAGGAGACATTAACCTGGCGGCCGAGCACTTGTCCTCCGATATCCTCCGCCCACTCTTGTGTCCTTGGAGGGGCTCCTGTGCCATCAAGGTCAATGCTGTTACATCAGAGTGATTCAGGTCCAATAAAGTCACACGCCCGACTGCACCATTACTGATCTGAGAGGCAGCGCAGCGAAGGCCCGAGCTGGCGGGCGTCAGCAGTCAAAGGCGGCTTTTGATACGACTTTTTTTTTTATAAATCGACCTGAGGAGAAGAGATTAAAAGGGAAGTGGCGCTGTGATAGGAGACTAGTATCTATAGAGTCCAGAAATATATGCTTCTGTGTGAAGGAGGGAGACATGGAACTGCGCCACTGCTCTTCCATGTGATCCATGAACTGGACACTGGTCAACTGGGATTGTTTAGATTATTATGTTCGAGGCGTGGAGCAGGACCCAAGTGCAGTAATGGAAGAGTCACAGGAGGCAGACAGCGAGTCCAATGCAATAGTTTAATACAGCAACACAAAAATATCACAAATGGCGTCACCAAACCGGGTGAAATAAACAAAAGTCCAAAATTTAAAGCATCACAGAAGGTCCAACAAAATGCATCACCGAATGCAAGCGGAGTCTGTAAATAAAGAGAACAAACACAATGAACAGCAAAACACAAACTAACTACAGTGGTGGTCAAAACAAACGCATGAGCAGGGAAAAGCGACAGCAAAGAGAAAACCAGGAAGCAACACGGAGCAAATAGACAAAGGGAGGCAAAACACAAAACACAGCACCGGGGTTTTAGAAAGAGTGAACAAAAGATAAGTCAACAAACAGATAAATAATTGAAGGAACAAGAGCATGCAATGAGAGACAATTTACCAGGGACACAAGTGAAGTCGATCTGGACTCCAGGTGCTTATGAGTTGTTGACGCTGACTCCAGCCGTGTGCCATTAACCAGGAATGAAACTCACACACAGGAATTACAGAAACCAAAATAAAAGCAAATTATGACAACTATGTTTCATCGGAAAAGACAAATACACAAGGTCCGACCACCAGACTACTGTTGGTTGCCGAGTTCTGTCAGTGTAAAAGCACCCAGATGGTGTTTGAACTTCCTAGTTTGGATAAAGTGTCAAGGGTTTATGAGGACTTGAAATGTCAAAACCTGCCGGCGACAAGAGGATTAGCTCTAAAGTACAGTAGTCCTCGAGGGCAAACAACAAGCCTAGTTGAAAAAGTGCAACCACAAAAGACAAGTCATGATTCGAAAAGTGCGATTACAACACGATCAAAAAAAGCACAGTTAAAAACAATATCTAGAATTACAAACCAATATCACAACAACAATAATACACTAAATACAATACAATACAATACAATAAAACAATAATAATCATATTTTACACAAAAATAAATTCAATTAAAAAATGCAATGAGTATCCCAAAAATGAAAGCACAACCCCAAAATAGGATGACAATTTAAAAATGTATTTTAAAAAAATCATAAAACTGAGAACACAAAAATGGAAGTAGAATCACGAAAACAAAAACACCATTAGAAACACTGAAACTAAAATTCAAAGCCAGAATCACAAAGCAAAGCATGAAAGCATGAAATCACAGTCCGGAAAAGCAGAATGGCGAATAAAAAAAATAAAAAAAATGTGTAAAAGCCACAGTAGAAACTAGCAGAATCCTGACCACACACCCATAACTGTGAACACAAAAATGGAAGCACAATCACAAAAATGAAAGTGCTATTGCAAAAATTCCATCACGATTACAGAGCAGTCGTCGCCAGAATCCCAGTTGCAGGAGATTCTGAAGGTCATTGAAGTCATGAAGAGCGTATTGAAATCTGCCGCAGCTTGAAGTGAACTTGAAGTGAACTAGGTCGAGCTAGATATTTCTTCTCAATACTCTCCTACTGCCGGGAAGAAGCCGCTCCCACACCTCCAGTTCTGGCAGCACATTGTTCCTCCCCCAGCAGAGTTGAGTGAATGAAACGGCAGGGTACACGCACATTAGCATGTTGAATCTACATCCATACTCCAGTATCAGATGTTCATCAGAAGTTCCTCACACTTTTATCAAGACGGCCCGCTTGCTGCAGTCAAAAGAGGAAGTTCCGAGCAAACACCTTTCATGTGTTTCAATGACACTCTTGCCTTTTCATTCTTTTCTTATCCAACTGTTGCGTGAGTCTTTCACTTTTCGAAGGTTTTCTCCAGAGACCAGGGTTTGAAGTGTAATCCGCTCGAGCTTTACTTCTGCTGTCAGAGGCGGTTTAGAGATGCAGGCGTCGTGATTAGAGGCTTGCTCACTCTTCACCTTGACTTTTCAATGGGACGTGCCTGAGTCGGCGGCGTCGCCGAGGAGCGCGATCAGGGACGCGGCTGGCGATGCCGACCTGACGCGCTGAAGGGCAGGTGAATCGTGCTGGTGACTCACCCTGCAGCAAGATTCCGGGGGGGGTTTTCACGTCCCTCCCCTTTACTCAGCAGCACACCTTAACTCTGTCAGAGCAGAACTGCAAGCCCATCTGCTCTCAGCAGAAGTTTGTTAGTAACTTCTGTTTCATGTCCTCATTTTTGTCGCTCAGTTGTGTTTTATTTTAATGACACCACTACGGACTATTCTTACTGTATAACATGTGAGAGCTGTGAGGCACCTGAGTCTCACGCACACATGCTGAGGAAGGGGCCGACAGGTGACATCAAAGTGTGTGCAGCTGGAGGTTTCTCCACTCTGGGGACAGGCAGATGGTTGTCCCTAATTAAAGAGAAGCCCCGGTGGTGTGGTCCCACCAGAGATGAGCTCAGTGTGGAGAGCTCCCTCACCCACACCCTCCGTGGCTCCTCACAGTTCACGGCACACCAGCCAACCAGCGTGTTTCAGAGACACCAGCGGCACCAAGCCACGTGGTCTGGCCACCAACCGCTCCGGCAACGTGACAGTGACGCAGTAAATATTCAGCAGCACTGGCTGGAGCTAGTTAAGTGATAACCACCAGAGTGAAGGAGACCATTCTGCTGCTCAATAGCAATTCAGACCGGAAGTTAGATTCAAAGGGCATCAATCTCTTTATTTTTAACAAGGTTTTCAGAAACAGTCATGGACAAAAGTGTCTGTTATGATGTGAAATTACAGTCATACAATGGTTTGAGGAGAGCAGAGAAAAGCAGGGTGTCATGAGGTCAGTCCAGGTTTTGGACCCAGGAGCAGCTCCAGAGTCCAACCATGGTTTAATCCGAAACACAAGTCATAAGAGGGGAACAGACGTCATGCTGAAAAGACTTGACTTCACAAGATGATGGCTTGACTTGACTTGACTATGACAATGACTGGACGAGGTGTGACATGACAAGACACAACACCGACTCGACTAGACAGTTACTTGACCTGGAGACTGCAACCAGTCTGATGTACTTGACTTGAGATGGAGACTTGACAGGGAAAGACGGGTCGATGACTGGACTGGACAGGACCCAAGCAGATTGTTACTTGACTTGACAAGGAGACTTGACTTAGCATGACAAGACGAGACGATGACTTGACGAAACAGTTTTTTGACTTGACGTGGTGACTTGACAAGATGACAATGGACTAGACTAGACGAACCTCACCAAAATAAAACAGGAAATGAACAAATGAACGTTCAAACTGGCATAAGAACAAAACCAGCCCTCTCTAAAAGCATAACTGGCAACATGGGAATTGTTTTTTACAGTAATCTAGAAAAGAATGTAAATAAAAATATATTGTCTAAAAGATTGATGATACTATATAAATGAATAAATATGTGTGAACGCAGTTATTTATGCAAAACCACGGTTCTAAGAAGAAAAACACCCGCTGTGATCTCATAAATAATGAAAAATGTGAGGTACCAATTCACATGGCGGGAGATTTTCTACCTGCTTTCCATGTCATCTCTGCTCTTCCCCTCTGCTCACCAGGAGGCGTCTCGCACAAGCCCCCTGTTATTATTTGTAATGGTCTTTTTACTGCCAGAGAAACATCTATATACAGACAAGAGCTATAATTACACACATCTCTGGGGGGATTTAAATTCTGCGCTATGACGCTGCAACTGTTCCCACCACAAAACCACTGACGTGCTGAGCACAAGGCGTGTGACTCCATTCTTCTCTTGTGTGAATATACTGTAAACAAGGGACGTGTTATGGAACGAGGACTGGAGATGACACTTTCACCTGCTTAGTTTCTGAAATGTCTTGCCACACATTTTCTTTGTTAAATGTAAAATTTCTAAGTCATATGTGTCATTTGCATGTTAACTAATGGAATTCATGTGATGATTTATTGGAATTGAAGAAGGAACTCATTCCAATCCAACCTTTTGAGAACCATGGCTTCAGATTTAGAGGCGCTGATCCTTGTCTGAGCTGCGCCTCCAAATCCTGTGCATGTAAACCAATAACAGGATTGGAGACAAAGCACAACACTGGCGGAAACACTGTTGTGTGTAAGAGTGAGCTGAGCCAAAAGGCTCTGTATTTACTGACCAATCTTCATCCTCACCCACAACTATAGTCATGAGCTGAGACCTGAGATCCATCGACAGATGGCGGGAGTCTCTGCTAGTGATAGGAGTTCTGTCACTCGGGAGAGACTTGGAGTAGAGCCTCTGCTTCTCTGCGTTGAGAGGAGTCAGTTTAGGTGGTCCGAGCATCTCATGAGGACGCCCCCTGGAGGCCTCCCTCTGGAGGTGTTTCAGGCAGGGAGGAGACCGAGGGGTCGACACAGGACCAGGTGGAGGGATGAGATCCCTTCACTGCCCTGAGAGGGTCAAAGGACCCCCCCCCCCGGGCCTTTGAAGCTGCTGCCCCTGCGACCCAGCAACGGATAAGCAGATGAGGATGGATGGAGGATTGATTCTCTAAGAACATATTTTGATATATGTAAAATGAAAGCTGCTGGATTGAGAATACACATCTCAGAAACATCTCAAACTCAACATGGAACTTCAGCACTCCAGTTCTCTTTTCCAAAACACCAACATTCTATTCTTCCATGTGGAATTGCTCACATGACTAAGCCAGTGTATTGAGTTGCCGTGGACGCTGGACACAAAAAGAGTTTTTAGTGGTCACATCAATGGAGGCAGAAGTGTTGACTCTTTTCATTTACTGCACCGACTGTCTTAATTCCTCTGTATAACTGGAAGCAGGGGTCGGAAAGACAATTCCCCGAGGAAGTCCTGCGCGTGACATTGGACAGGCTCCTGAGATGTTTAGCATTTCGTTTCTGCTGACTCGTGTCCTACCTGAGCCCGCTGCAATCTATCAGGCGTCCAGCTGGAGAAGCGCAGAGTCGTCCGACGTCCCGCCAGGCCCCCGCCGTGACTCCCCGCCGGCCGGACCGTCTGATGCCCCCGTGCTTACGTACAAGAGCCTGTCTCCAGGGCTCAGAGCAGAGCTGCGCCGCACAGCTTGAAGGCTTCACTCTAGATTTCCCAATAACAAGTGAAACGTGGACGAATGCAGGCTGCTGGTTAGCGCCGCGAAGGGTTAATGGAAGATCAGGCGGATGCTGAGATTGGGGTCGAACCGGGGTCAATTGTTAACGCGATAAATACTGTCCTACAGCGGAGATGTTCAGCTACACCAAGGCTTTTCATTGTCTTAAGTGGTGGGTTTAAAATAAATATGTGAAATACGTTTCATCACATGAAGCGCTGAAGGCAGGGCAATCAGAGCGTGATGCTCTCGACATGTGGGGACGCTTGAGTCATTGCTCTGAGTCTCGAGGAGCAGATGAGGAAATAATGTGTCTTTATTTTGAAGTGAGTTGGCTGTAGAAAAGGGCAGCTCACTGTTTTACAGTATTCAAGGTCATTTTGTACGACGCAGGATTAAGGCCACACATAAAAAAAATAGTAATAATAACATTACGTGATTAAAGTCGTAATATTATGAGATTAATCTCGTAAATTTACGACTTTAATCACATACTGTAACTACGAGATTATTCTCGTAATATTATGTGATTAATGTCTGACGGTAAAAGAGTCCGACGCTGTGCTGCCTCTGTCAAAATGAACGACGTAGAGCCCCTTGGGAAGCTGTACTAAATAAGGAAACCCATAATAATTTGGATACGGACGTTGAAAAGAGTGTGTTGTCTGGCTTTATTCTTTATATGCAGACGTGGCGTGTTGACGTTTCAGTATCAACTTTCCCCCTGGTCCGTGCAGCGCATGCTCATTCAACACTAGCA
Organism: Synchiropus splendidus; assembly: GCF_027744825.2. NCBI lineage: Eukaryota > Metazoa > Chordata > Actinopteri > Syngnathiformes > Callionymidae > Synchiropus > Synchiropus splendidus. Next base: position 24,524,570 of record NC_071335.1, read on the forward strand.
TTCTGGGTAATGAAGTTTCCCCATAACCAACTTCGTATCATCCCAGAGACGTGTAAACGACTGGGTCTATTCCACAGAAAGAACCACATAGACGTGCAAGAACTTGTCTGGTGTGCTAGAGCTCGTAATATTTCAAGTTTAGTTTCTCGTAATATTACGACTTTAATGTTGTAGTAGTAATGTGTGATTTTTTATTTTTGTGTGTGTGTGTTTGGCCCTAATCCTCCGTCGTACTGTTGTACTTCATGTATACGTGATGAAATATTCCATCATAAGTGTCTAACTTCCACTGAACATTTACCTGTGAGACAGTGACACTGCAGCAGTAGACTGTGCTGCTCCGCCATTTTGTTTTCATTGAGGCATCAATGCCAGATTGGATCAGAACTTCTCAGTAGTTGAACCCACTTGGACCCTTGTTTTCAGGCAGTCTGCAACTCACCCTGTATTAAAGGTTTAGACAGCTTCATGCCTCGACTCCTGCAAGACGAACATTGGGCTCCAATAGTTGCAGTTCAAATCCAACTGCTTCGTTTGCTTTCCTGAAGTCCTCCATTCAGGAGCGAAGCAGCTGGCTGTTTTTTTTGGACCATAAATATGGCTTTCTGGAGGAAACCAGAGTGTTTGGGAGACTGTAGACTGACAGTCCGACAAAGAAGGACCATCTGAAAATGAGTCCAGGATGGTGAAGCCAGCGGAGCAGACGTGCACATCTCTCGTGAGCAGAGTGACCTTTGCTGTCAGGACCTGCTCATTCACATTCCTGCGCTAAATGTCACCAAATGTCAAATTATGATTTGGATATTCCAACTCAGGTTCCTTCACCAACTCTGACGTGAAATACGATTGGAATCCAAACTCCTCATTTTAAGCTGCTGGATACACGCTACATACCTATACAAACTTTTTTTCTGTCAATGTGTTTATTTATTTACTTAATATTGACAGCAGACCTTTTGCCCAATAACCCGCCAAACAGTTTCTCAAACTCTGTTGGTGATTTGCAGCATGACTGTCGTACACAGTAGTGATTTACTGCTCGACACCGCTTGTATAAGTTATATTTAAAGGTCGGAATTGATGAAAGAAATATCACAGTAAGTCGAGGCTTTGTACTGTATTAATTGTGATGAATCACATTTCAATATTTGGTACCAAAAGAACAAACTCTTTGCTGCATGAAGTGTGCAGATATATATATTTTTACTTTTTATCCTGAGGCATTTTAAATGTTTTAAATGTTTTTAGTTACGACATCACGTTGCCTCATGTGGTGCACCCAGAATTGATGGGCTAAAAATGTTCCTTGTGCAAGAAAGTTTCTGAGTCATTTATGTTATTTGCATCTATTTTGTCTGTGATTATAAGTTCAAAATTGCATGTTAAAGTCCCAGCTATACTCACAATTGAAGAGGAGAGAATTTGATTTTACCAAGAGGCACAATATCAATATTGAAATTTTGTCTCTCTTTTGGTTGTGTAGTTTTATTCAAAGATTTTTATTTTTATTTTATTTTATTTATTTATTTATTTTTTGCTCCACATTTGTGTTTTCATTTATATTTTCATATATTACTTTTTTATAATTATTTTATTTACACAGTACGTTTCATTTTTTTCGTTTTGGTGTATTTTATTTACTTTTTTGTAGGATGTTTTTCAAATGTATTTATTATTTTTTTAATTATTATTTTATTTGAGGATATTTCATTCTTTAGTTTTGATTTTTTTTTTTTTTTTATCCCAGTGTTTTTCTAACTTCTAATTCCCCATTCTAATCTGTCTAATCTATTCTGTATTTTAACTTAAATATAATGTGATAACGGATCACAAGTAGACATTTTCTATTTCTATCTGCACTATATGAGTGGAAAATCAATAAAAAGATAATTACAAAAAATAAAAAGTTGTCAGTCAAACATGTCATAGAAAAACCCAAACATAATGTAATGCAAAAAAAACTTGCAGACAAGACAATTAAAATATAGTTTTCCTGCCACCAACTTTAGTGTAAAAGACGTTGAACCATAGTTCACCTTGAAAAAGAAGAGTGTGCAGGAAGGAAGGTGCAGAGACTTATGAAGAGTCTGAATTGTTTGACTTAAAGAAATGTAAGGAGAAAGCGGTTCAGCGGCATAAAATGCGTCTCACGCTCGTCCAGACTGAAGTGTGAGAAGATGTTTTAAGAATCAATGGAGCGGCGATGTGAGGCAGAGCACCGAGCCAAGCTGGCGGATGATGTTCCAGGAAGGCCAAATCAGAGTGTTTACTCACGTATTCATCCATGTCTGAAAGCTCACTCCTGCCCTGGCGCAGACACTGCAGGTCTCCACTGGCAGTCAAAGGCTTGACAAATGGGCTGTCGCTTTCACAAACATGGCATTAATTCAGCGTGAATGGAAATGGAGATTTACCGCAAAACACCATTTTACACAGAGCACTCGTGACGCGCTCTCCGGGCCGAGACGGACGACTTGTGGCCCATTCACAGTCCGCTCATGGTTGCCGGAGACTCCCGGATGAGTCCTCGGCTCAGATGTGTTAAAGCAGCAGCGGCTGCCAGGAATCTCAAGTGGTCATGAAGCGGCTTTTGACTGACAGGGTTTTGTCACTCCATCAAGTGCATTTACAGCTCCAAACAAGGAAGGGAGAGCCGCGGCTGAAAGGAAGCCGAGGCTTTCACCGCCGACCAACGCTCGCCCAGGAATGTGCCTCAGAGGAAGAAGGATGTTTTTGTTCACCCCTACTTCACTGGGCTTTGTGCGGCGACGGATTCTTCCGCTTTAATTAAAGGATGCAGCAGAAGCGGCGAGAACTTTACAAAGTTGATTAATTAAAAGTCGGGAGCGGAGGAGCATTGCTTCATGTTATCTTCAAAAGATTGGCCTGTGTAGCGGCTGTACGGTGGAAAATCTTCCAAAACACCCAAGTCTTCAGCTTCCCGTCGAGGCGCGCGAGTCACGCGGGAGCGAAGTGTTTAACCAAGAGTCTCGGAGCCGTCATGGAAACCCAATAAATTCCAGCGGCCGCCGCTTTTCATCCTCTTCTAAAGTTTTGGAGAATAAAGCGTTAGTGAAGCGACTCATCTGCAGAGAGCACAAGTTTGTTTCTTCAAGTCTTCACTCGCCTCCACACCAACGGCGGAGAGGGTCTGGATCATCAGAGGCTTCTGGTTGAGTGACTCCGGTCGTCCATCGTTTTCCACAAATTTATTATTTTGTTCAGTTAGTTTTAAGTATATTTTATTCTTTTGTGTTGATGCTAATTTTTCTGTTCATTTCATTTTTCTGTCTGATTTTCTTTCAGATTTATTTATTACTTTTTCATTTTAATTTTATTTAAACAGTTTTAATTATATTTCATTCTTTTTGTTTTGATGCAAATTTTTCGATTTATTTTATTTAGTTTTTCTGTCTGATTTTTTTTCCGATTTGCTTATTATTTTTAATCATTTTTTTATGTAGTCCATTTGAAGTATAGTTCATTCTTTTATTTTGATGATAATTTTTCCATTTATTTCGTTTTATTTTTCTGTTGTTTTTTTTCATATATATATATATATATATATATATATATATATATTTTTTTTTTTTTTTTTTTTTTAATTTACTTTTTTACTGTGTATTCTATTCACACAGTTTTAAGTACATGTCAGTCTTTGGTTTTGATGTATTTTTTTCATATTTATTTATTGTCTTTTTGTAGGATTTTTTGTAGGATGTATTTATTATTTTTTAATTATTACTGTAATTTAGTCAGTTTTGGGGACATTTCATTCTTTTGTTTTGATAATATTTTTTTCTTTTTTGGCAGTGTTTTTCTAACAAGAGTTAGAAGTGTTTTTCAGTGTTTTTCTTTTCGTGTTTTTCTAACAACCAAAATTCATAGTCAGTCAATTGTAATCTTACTTAAAAAAATCACAAGTAGACTCTCAGTTTTATGTTTTTATACTGTATATATGAAATGATTTCACGAAGTAGCTGCTCACACTTCACTTTATTTCATTCAATTTTGTGATGCTGGGATTTTTTATTAGATGTTCAGAGGAAACTAGATGAAAGTGAAAACTCTTCAGAAAACGCTCTTTAATATTTCATTTTATTCTGAATTTTAAGTTGTTTTTTTACTGGATCACAGCAACTATGAGACGAATGCGTTATTATTACAAAGGTTATTGTGGATAAGGGCTTCACGTGCGTCACCACAGGCCGGCGAGTGATGAGGAATTGAAGTGAGCAGGAGGTAAATGTGCATCGATTCTCCCGAGCTGACACCAGCGCAGTCAATTATTCTGGAAGGAAAATACATTTCCATGAGCATTTGATATTCTGCTTCAGAAGAAACAGGTCACCTTTCGAGTCGTGTTTAATAAATGAGGCCTGATCATACGACGTGTTACTCAGCTATTATTCAAATGTGAGTCGGAAAGGTCAAAGCCCAGAAGTGATGACCCTCATCCATCCAGGAGAGCAGGCCTCGCTGGAGCAACTCTGTGGCCTGCAAACTTCTGAGTTGGCCCTTAAACAAGTCTTGCAGGTGCCCGCTGACCCGCTCGCATTTTACCCAGCCATTTCTAAATGTTTTGACAGTAGCTTGAGATGGGTCTCACTGTAATGGGTGACCTCACACACACTGGATTCCGAGGGAGAGTATTGCCATCGCTGAGGCCTGGACTTTACTGGTTCCTCTGACAATAGTTCACGTGACGTTCCTCTCTCTGTCGACCTCTGAAGGACACGACGTCCTACATTTTCTCCAACACATTTGCAGATGTGCCCGCCGTGGCCGCTCTACTGGGTGCACCTTGCTCGGTTGATGCATTCAGAGGCGTTTCAGTCCTCAGAGGTCTTTGGTCCATATTGATACACAACTGCCGCAGACTTGCCGACTGTTCGTCCATGATGTGAGTCTCCTGCACCTCCACATCTCAACGGTGCTGTTAGATGACTGTGGACGCCTTCACCACGTCATGATCCCTGACCTCGTCCGATCCAACCACTTGAACAGCTCCACCTAACAACACTGCTCCCACAACTTCCCGAAATGCACTGCCACAGTTTGCAATTGTAGCTTTCGGTTTTGAAACCTTCCCAATTTCAATTGACGTTTATCCTCTTTTGCCCTGTGTTTTGCTTCCGTCCCTCTCTCAAGACCCCCTCATCTTGACAAGAAGATCAGGTAAGGGCAAGGTCTTGACCGTTATCTGTAGTTTTCAGTAACAACAATGGCTGCCCTCACAACTGGACTCTCTGGAGCAAGACGTACCAAAAACAAAAGGGTCGGGGTGGGTTATTTGGGCTCCTCCTTTGATAGAAACGCTACCTGGTCTCTCTCAATGGAAACATGCAATTTTTCACAGTCACTGGCGACTTTCGCTGCCCTTCAGTGGCGCTTTTTTCGATATGAAAATGAGTCGAATTTGTCCGAAACCCAGAGCGACATGTCGCGTTGATTGCGCTGATTCAGACTCAGAATGGAAGCCGTAATTCACCCATTTCCATCTCAGATATCATTAGCTCAAGGACGTCAGCCAATTTCCATCTAATGAGAAGTGCGGTCATAATGTTAGCACATCCTCTTCCTCTTCTTCATCACGTATTCATGAGCCCTCCTCAAATCCCCCAACCGTTTTTCCCAATCTGAAATCCCATTCATCCGTCAGGTGGAATGGATAACTGACGTGTCAGAGGCGGACCAGAGGGATTCACGACCCACGACTCTGGTGGGAGGTTGTCATGAACACAGAGCTGCTCTCTCTCACCTGTCATCATTTTGTATGGATCAAACTACCTTTTGAACAGACCGTGTGCCGAGGGAGAGACACAGTTGGACTCAGACTAGAGTGCAGGAGGGAGAGGCTGCATTGTTGTGCCCACTGATGATGTAGTGTTCCTCCTCTGAACCATCGAAAAAGCTCGGTTTTGCCGACTCATCTCTTTTGTTTGGTCTGCAGCCAGGAAAAATGAGTTGTGGAATCTGCTCGGGTTGGGAAAATGAGGCTAGATGTTTGGTGTAGACGTTATTTTCCTGCTGTGTTTGCTTGTCGTGAATAAATAAATAAGTGATCCGAGCAGCTGCTTCTCTGAGTTGAACCTTAAATGTGGGCGGGTTCAGCAAAGAGGGATTTAATAGCTGGAATCTTTTAAGGATGTTTAGTTGTTGTTATGACTTGAATAGCAACGTGACTCTCGACAGGACGGAGAGGAGAAGGTTTTCAGACATGGTGGGCCAAGAGAATTTTGGGGAAAAACTGGGGATTTGTTACAGGAACAAAATGTTACAGGAACAAAAAGGCATTATGAAGAATATTTAATTTTATTTTATTTTGACAGCACTTTATTCCAAAGCACTTTCCTATTTGGTGTGATCCCCACTGACCATGGCAATAAAGCTGATTCTGATTCTGATTCTGAGGCAGGTGATATATTGATGGATTGAAAGTAGAACCAGGATTTTTAAAATGTGGATTTTTTTTTATGAGGGCAGCAATGATGAAGTCAATTAGCAATGTAGCAATCTATACAATACTATATATATATATATATATATACGTATATACATATATATGTATATATCTACTACTAACTAACTGAACTTGAAGTAATATCTTAATTTTTTTAAAGACAAGATGAATAAATGGACTGTGATGTGTGTCTCTACTGATAATTGTTTATAATTATTTGTTTATTATTAATTATTAATTTGAAAGGTTTCATAATTCTAACATTTTATTTGAATTATAAATTATAATATTGTCTGTCTTTTTATTAAACCCTTTACTGATTATAATTTTTATTATATTTTTTCATTCATTCATGTTCTTTGTCTTTGTTTTTTCTAATATTATTAAATATTATTATCATTATTACTATTTTATTATTATTATTATTACTACTACTACAACTATCTTATATTCTTCTTCTTCTTCTTCTTCTTCTTACTCCTACATAATCCACCAAATGTTCGCGATGACTATCAGTTTGTTTGAGGAATTGGTGGGTGAACACAGTCTTCACACAAACGTATCAATATGGACATAGATTCATGAGAAAGTGAACTAATAAAGTCTTACATATTAAAGAGTCTTGGCAGCCTGACTCTGGTGTCTCCATCACCGTCCTGCTCCCACGCTGGAGCGGGTCAAGTGCGTGACATGATGGATCACCAGGCAGAACATCTCCAGAATAGGATGGTAGCTGGCCTTCAGCCACAACATGTTCTGGCAGTAATGAGCCAGTGAACGTGCCAATGATGAAATATGAATGTCTCCAGAGGTGAGGCGCCTCCACACTGGTCTCCAAGAGGGGAGCTCGCCGACCGTCCTGCCAAACTCATTGATTCCAGGTCTGCATCAGCAGAAGCCTCTCTCAGGAAAGTCATCCGTCTCACCTGTCTGACTCCACCAAAGGTTTATTTAGCAGCGCGGGAGCAGCAGATGGAAGCGGAGCAGGAACCTTGTCCTGGAGTGTTTGTGTCGCCTCTCGGTTGGTGCCATGAGGAGGCAGAGATACACGCTGTGACGGCCGCTCCCAACTGTAAACACTGAAATGATGGAGTCCATTTGTTCTCACCGTGTTCTCTGGAGATCAGGAGGGAAAGCAGCACAGCGTCGTCTCGATTAGCGGCGTAATCCACCGCTGCGCTGAGCAGAGACGACGATGTTTGATTATGCAGGATCAACTCCATTAGGCTCAACGGAGAAACGCAATTCACTCTGTAACACGTCCTGTTTAGGAAACATATGCCGGTCACAAACACGTGTCAGCTGTGACAATGAGTACGGAAGAAGTCATGGTGGTTTTAGATGAAAATACGTGGTCCATACATTCTGTCAGGAGAGAGCACTTTAGCAGCCTTCAACAGCCTGTGGTTTCATGGAAGAGCTGAAGAATGAAAGCCCTTCTTTTTCAGTCCAAATAAACCAAGTGGATGGGCGGATTTATTAAAACAGATTTTCAGTCAAAGCCTCTTATCGACTTCTGTTTTTGAAATCTTTAGAAACAATTTTTTTTTATGTTTATTCTCTTGTTCCACACAATAACTTAATGTCTAGTACATTTACATCATCATTTAAAAACGTTATTTTCCTTAAAAAAAAACAAAATAAATGTTGACATGAAAATATTAGACAAGAAAATGAAACTGAAACAGCAGTTTCAATGACATTTGCGTTGGTCAGGGGACGTTTATATTTATCCTTGTTAGTGAAACAGGCCAGTTTACCTTGCTGGACTCACAGGAACACAGCTCTCTGTTTTCATATAAAGCATGAGACAGTGGGGCGACACGTCCCCTCACAGTCACCAGGTTCCTGTCTGCTGGCTGCAGCTGCTCGTCCAGCGTTGGCCGGAATAGGCTGAGCTTCTGACCATTAATCATCCCACTATCCCTGAATTCCCAGCACCACTGAAGTGTTGCTAAGTCACCCGCAAGATTTATTGGATTGTTTTTGATGGAAAAAAAAAGAAAAGTGCAGCTTGTGAAACACATTTGGGTCATTTTTTCTGGTCATTTTCCCCCAGAAAAACATCAGTGGATGAGCTCTGCTGCTTCGTCCGGGGGTCGGCTCAGTCTCTGTCCATCAACTTTACAGACAAATAAGAGAAATAAAGACGTGTTTCCAAAGTGGCCGCACAGGTGATTAGGTGAAGTTGACGGTAAGAGTCGTGGAAAGTAGACGAAGAAGTTAGCATATGTGAGCGCCACCAAAAAAGAGCACCACAGATGCAGTGTTTGCTTTGAGGATGTTCACGAAGTACAGAGAAGGTCAGACGGAGCTCCATTGTGTCTTTGTGGAGTGCCAAGAGAAGAGTTGAGGTATTGTATGAGGAAGTCTGGAGTGGCAGAGACGTATGTTGGAGCGGTGCAAGACATGTGCGCCAGGTGTGAGACAATGGTGCAGGTGTAACAGAGGAATTCAAGGTGGAGGTGGGACTGCACCAAGGCTCAGCTCTGAGCCCCTTCTTGTTTGCCGTAGTGATGGACAGGTTGACAGATGAGGTTGGACAAGAAGCCCCTTGGACGATGATGTTTGCAGATGACATTGTGATCTGTGGTGAGAGCAGGGGGCACCTGGAAGATCTGCTAGAGAGGTGGAGGTTTGTCTTAGAAAGGAGCAGAATGAAGGTCAGCTGCAGTAAGACGGAATACATGTGTGTGAATGAGAGGGAACCAAGTGGACAGGTGAAGTTACAGGATGCAGAGATAAAGAAGGTGGAGGATTAGAAGTACTGAGGCTCAACTGTCCAGGGCCATGGAGAGTGTGAGGAAGAGGTGAAGAAGCGGGTGCAGGCAGGATGGAATCATGGGAGAAAAGTGTCAGGTGTGATGTGTGACAAAAGGGTGTTGGCAAGGATGAAAGGGAACGTGTCCAAAAGGGTGGTGAGGCCAGCAATGTTGTATGGTTTGGAAACAGTGGCACTGAGGAAAAGACAGGAGGCAGAGCTGGAGGTAGCAGAGATGAAGATGCTGAGCTTCTCTCTGGGAGTGAGCAGGATGATGATAGGATCAGATGGACAGCACATGTGCTCAGGTGTTTAGGAGACCAAGTCAGAGAGGCTGGATGGAGATGGTTTGGACATGTACAGAGGAGAGAGAGAGAGAGACAGTACAGTGGTAGATGAAGGTGTTGAGGTTGGAACTGCCAGGCAAATGGGCCTCCTCCCATTTGCCTTGAGAATCTCATTGACTTCCTGACAAGATGCCAGATCCGTCTCAAAATAGCTGGACGCCAGCTGCTGGATGGGAACGACGACAGAGAGAGGCACCTTTCTTTGAGATTAGAATCCAAACCCCAGATCTGCTTTGATGCTGGAGCCTGCCTGCTTCATCCTGGCTGACAGGCGTCAGTGCTGATCTGAGGATACACAGCCCCACCCACTGACAAACTTGGTTTCCTGATGCATCCTGTATTAGATCAGTCCATCCATCTCTGCTCCTCCTCGAACCATGAGCACCCGTTCTCGTTCCTCAGACCGTTTTGGGTAGATAAAAGCGAGCCCCTCTGCAGGTGGTCTTCATGTTGTGGCTGTGACAGCACACATGGATGTGCATGGACCTCATGCTGTTAGCTAGTGGGAGGAGGATTTTTTGGGGAGACTGTAAAAAAAAAAAAAAAAAAGTGAAGGAGACATGAGCCCTGGCAGCTGTTGGTTTAACATGTAGATCTCCTCCTACTCTCCACAAACAAGCCGTTTAATGTTGAATAAAGAAGACGCTTGGTGTTTGATGTGGAATCGGTGTAGGTGTGTGGTTCCGCTGCACACAAGCGCTCGGTCTGTGTGTAGCACATCCTGCAGGCGCGCCACTGATCAACTTCCTCTCTGAGTTAGTCGGGTATCTGTGTGTCTGTTGGCTTCCAGTGTGACCTCTTTAAACTTTGATCTGAGTTCTAGACTCCAAATCCACTGTGACAAATCTGAATATGGATCTGTTGGATTGGTAGCACATTAGATAGATCGAGAAAAAGAAGAACACAAGGTCAACCTCATGCATTAGCAGCACGAGATCAGTCATCAGGTCAGTCCTGTCTTCAGTCCCACCTCCTCCTCCTCCTCTACATCCATTAGCCTCAGTCGCTGTCTTTCTCTTCTCCTTATTCCATCTTTTAAATGTATGAAAAAAAAGTGTTTTTAAAATATGTAAACTCTGGACATCTTTTCCAACAGATGCCAGGTGGATGTTTTGTGTGACGACTAACCCATAACATTGTCTCAGAAATTCAAAATAGGTCTTTTGGATCAGTTAAATCAGGAGGTTTAGAAAAGGTTTCTCTGTCTTGAGCTTGGTCTTGTGGAGAAAAATGGCCTTCAAATGAACATTTCTTGCTCTCATGCTCTCACTTAGGCACCGCTGGACTGTCCGTGTGCACTTAGACTTGTATCTGTGAGGCGACCTTGAGCTTACAGTGGGATTGACCTCGCAGTTTGATCCCCTGTGATGATATTTGCTCGGTGTCTCCCGGCTTAGGGGGTGTTTCCTGTTGTTATTGTGTAGTCAAGCTGGGCTGCTCAGGGGCGCAACCTATGCTAATGTAGCGCAACACACTCTCCCTTCTTCTGCTTCTGGGTGGGAAGAAGTTGTAGAGAGTCACTTTTCTTAGCGACCCACTATGCTAAGAAAGGGCCCTGTGGTGTACTTCAAATCTTTCCTGCCTTTATATTGTCGGACAAATACACCGGTTTTTCAGCACGAAAGAACATTTTGGAATTAAACTTTTAAAAAAAAATTTCAAGTTACGATATAGGAATCTACTGCAGGGGAACCCACATATTCTTAAATGCAATTCCATGATATATATATATATATATATATATATATATATATATATATATATATATGAGTCTGTGAGTCCTCTGTGACTGCAGTACACCATACCCAGCCAATACTGCCGTCAACAATGTGACACAGGGCCCATCAATCTCAATATTATACTCAGTTATAGTGACCTAAACAGTTCCCATGATGCTTTGCAGCCTAGTCAACCAATGACAGTGGTTGATCCCTACTACATGGCTCCGCCTCCACAGCCGGTCAGCTGAGCAGCGTAGCACCCCGGTAGAAGTAGGAAAACATGTAGAAAACAGTGGATTTTAGCACTTTAATCTCAATAAAACGTAATTTCACTGGTCTGAGGGTGATAGCACCTCACTGGCTACTTTGTTATTACGATGGTGGGATGCTACATTGGAAAGAAGTCAGAGAAACTATGGTTAGTTCTGACAGCATCTCTCACTCGAACTTCTCACGTCACAACAGCCAGACCTCTGTGATCTGCCTGATCTACAGGAACGTTTCCTCTTGCAGTACTGGTCTCTTGAAGGTGAGAACTTTGGAACTTTTGCCATGAATACAGGGCCCATTTCAGCAAGCATCTCAGTTGACCCACCCCATTTTACTGAGTTTCATTGTGAAATATTTGTGAAAAAACGTCTGACAGAACCCCCGGTTGCATTAGTCCAATGAGCTATTCGCTTGTTTCGTTCAACTTCAGTGCTGATTCAATCACATCCCAAAATGCTTTCAACAGAATCCATTAGTTGATGGGAGATTAGATCCCAGTCAATACTTTCTCTGTGCCTGCGTCCATCAATATTTATCGGTTATAAAACCAAAAGGTGCGGTTTCTGCTCTGGGAGCTGGTTGCCTGCGGGCTAGAATCAAGCAGCTCTGACCTGGAGCATTTTCAGCTCCCGCCAGAGAAGAAGCTAATCCTTACTGCGGAGCGACAACGGCCTTTCCATGTCGGAGGGTTCATGGCCGCAGGTTGTTGTCAGAACATGGACGGTGAGATTCTTCCCTTCTGCACCACACCGCACCAGCCTGCTCCTGCACCTGCTTCAGCTTCACCACTTCTCTGATCTTCACTCTGTTAAAGTGTGAGTAGTTCAGGGAGTGAAAGTCAAGATGCTAACTTCCACCTCCAGAGAATCTCATGCTCTTGTGGGAAAACATTGAAGTGTTGCGTCGTCAGCCAAGGAAAGCTTAATCTACAGGTTGTCCCGGGTCTGACCAGAGGCTTCCACCCAGTCAGACATCGCAAATGAGGTGCCTATTAGCCCCCCCTCGAGCTAGACATAGAGGATCAGTAGTCATGATCCTCCCAGAAGTTACTTGTCACTATGGCATCATCGCAGGCAACACTCCACCTTCTGATGTTCTACTGGGCTTTTTATGATGTTTCTTTGGTGGCCCCAAAACCGTGGTCTCAGGACAGGACCTGGGCCTTCTCAGCTAATTTGTCACTGGAACATGGCCCAGCCTGGCTGTACATCTCCTTCTCCTCTTATTCTTTATGATTAATTTATCGGAAATATCACCAACGTTTCTCCACCACACTCTCATGGGCACCACCCCAAGTTGTGTAGATACACACCGAACGACCATACAAAACTTCCTCTGCTTATCCATTTTTTGATTATAGTTTCAAACTTATCATTTCAAATTACTCCTCGATGTTATGTTCTGTTTTGTTCCCGTGCTTTTATTTTGTTATTTCCTGTCTGATTCCGTGTTTCCTTTCCTGGATTTCAACACCTCTGTGCCAGCTCGTGTCGCCAGATGGTTGCCTCGCGTCGTCAGGGTAAACTCCTTAGACTCTCGTTTCTCTCATGCTCCTGATTCTGTGCGAACTTGACGTTTTCTCAGCCGCCTCCTTGGTTTACTCTTGTTCCTCTGTTTTCTGTTTATCGCTTCTTGTTGCTTGTGCATGTGTGAGTGTTTTCGTTAAAACCGTTCTTACGTCTCGAGCTAAACCACTTGATATAATTTTTAAACAAACACCTTGGATCTAATTCACTTCATGTCCATCACCAAAATGGTTGTTTGGATCTACTTGTGAATTCCAACCTGCATGCTTCCTCTTCTGATTGTCGTTCCTGGATCGTGTCCCGGCAGCTCGATGAGTCTTGTTAAACCCCGCCTCCGCGTCCTTGTGTCTCAGAGACATCAGTCCATTTTAATAAAATTTTACCTCCAGCAAGTAAATTTAATTCAATAGTTTAGCTTTCTGACCCCCGAACAGTAAACTAAGTCCCACCTCTCTCTTCATGTGGACGGCTGGAAAACGCCAACGTAGAAGCCGGGGAATAAATGAATTGGCCGTAAAATTCTGTTCTGTCATGTATCAAAAGAGTCGCTTCAACTTGGAGAGCGGCCCGGGGAGCTGTTTTTAGACTCAAGCCAAGTTGTGAAGAAATCGTTTCGTCTGCTGCGGAGACCAGACGGGGGCTGAGGGAGGGAGGGAGGGAGGGAGGAAGGGGGGGTGGAATTGGTGACTTGGAAAGGAGGAAATAATACATTAAGAATTCATGTGAACAGACGAGCCTGGCGGTGATGCAATGTTTGTCGTTGCCTTCTCTGCGATGTGGCTTGAATGATTTGACTGAACAGAATTACTTTGATACTTTGATACTAGCCTTCAGATGGTCTTTGACTCTATATGGAATAAACCTTTGACGAGTCACGGTGATTTGAAATGTTGAATCCCGTCAGTTTCCTTTGCCACGTCTCGTCCAACTTCTTTTGAACTCAACTGAGAGGCAACCGGAACAAGAAGTCAATTTAATCCTCAATTCCACGCCTCCAGTTCCGACCTCCCTGGCGCTCACTCGTCCGTATTCTCGCTGTATCTCACTCAGTTGTCACGGAGCGACAGCGTCCATTATCAGTAGCTCAGTGCCACCATAGTTACCTGAAGTGTCGCGGTGAACTGGAGCCAAGTCTGTCGCCAAGTTCATTGGACGATACTTATTGACACTCCAATTCCTTCCTTTATCCTCAACCTTAGTCCTCAAAACCAAGGTTTAAAGAAGATTTTGTTCCTTAGAAACGGACACTCCGTGATGCAGGCACGTCCTTAGCCTGTTGGGGGCAGCAATACGCCAAAGCGCTGTTCCGTCTGTCAGTTCAGAAGAAGAAGAACAAGGGGTGGAGGAGCAAGAAGCGTCAATGTTTTTCTTTTGTCCTTTATATCTCGATTAACAAAGGAAATACTTCGTCTGCTTTGTTTTCAGCGTGATCTTTCATACTACGCAAAGGATTCTGGGTATTCCTCAATATCGAGGGAGGTTGCGGAGTTCCTTAAGATTTCCTCAACGGTCCTTGCTCCTTGCGACAACACACATTTTTGAGGTTGAGGTTGAGGATTAAGGAAGGAATTAGAACCCTTCCTCTGTCTGACGTCTGCTCGCAGTGATGGTGGTTACAAGTCAGAAGCCCATGTGTTTGACTCACGTCCTCCACATCCATCTCGCCACAGTGTTGCAAAGGCATGTCAAAGGTTCCAGAACCTCTGTGATAGCTTGTGTCTTTCAGAATCTAAAATCCAACAACTTCCTTGTGGAAAATGGAGAAGAAGTGTGAGTATAGTACTGCATCACTCGAAACTCCACCTGGTGTTCAGAACGCTCGTCTTCTTATTGTGGGTCAAACGGAAGGTTGAGTGATGAAGCCTTGCCGCTGCTTCAGAGGAGACCTTGGTGTCACTCATGACAACTGACGCATATTTATCACTTGAGTGTTTTACTGTGGCGTTTAAGTACCTTCATTTTCTGGTTCACTGCCTGGATTCTCAGGGTTATTGGTTTAACCAAAATACTAGAGTGAGTCACAAAGTTTTTTACGAAGGCAACACACTCTTTTTCGGAGGTTCTTGAACATTCTTGAAAACATTCCCATTGGATGAGCAGAGTGCAACATTTACAGTCGGATGGAGACTTGGATGCCGTCGCATCCGACGTGCTGAAGTGCGTTTGATCCCGCGACACATCTGCGGCCAACGTTTAATTCAAAGCTACGCCGCCACTCTGTGAAGTCTCCAGCCATGCGCTCGCTGTTGCGTGCGACGCACTGACCTTTACCAACAAACTCAACTGATAAAATGCAGAAATCTAAGACTAAATCCTCATTCTTCTCCCGTTTATGGCCTCATATCCAGCCAATCGCTTTAACCTTTTCGAGGCTCGAGCGTCGGAGTGGCAGCGGAGCGGTTTACACTAGATTTACGTGGCTGCGTCCGCAGGTCTGTTTACTTTGAAGTTGAGCTGTGCTCTGTTTTCCTCGGGCTCAACGGAGAAGGTGGATCACAGAGGAAGCTGTGGGTTTTTCATCTCGGCTTCCCAGCAGTGCATCAGTGGTAGCAGGCGGCTTATATGAGGACTGATGGTGCATATCAATCATGCCGCGTCCCTCCATCTCCTGCTCTCATCACATCTCCACAGATGCATCACAAGAGCTGGAGCGAAAGAGAATTTAAAAGCCTGTGTGCGTTTAACAAATGTAGCGATGGTGCGGAGACGGCGGCGGTTCTCATGGTGACGCTGCTGTCGGCGTGTGTGGGAGTGTTGCAGTGCAGTGTGGCCTGACAGATTGGAACGTCAGGCGACAATATAAATAAAGCACGACGATTAAAGCTACGAAACTACTGGGTGAATATCTGAAATCTCTGCCACTTGTTGAGTTGCTTGGCAGCGCCGGTTGTGGAGGTGACTCAGCTGTCCACTCTAACCCTTGTGTCTCTGCAAGAGTGGAGTTTTTGCCTGGCGCTGTGGTTGCGGCTGGGAAGAATGGCTCAGCAGTTTCCTGAGGTTTAGTCCGCCACACCCTCTCGCACGTCCGCAAATAGCTTTCTTCCAGTACATTGCATTTTCAAGACATTTTTTCCAGCAAACTAAGAGTCTTAAACCAGCAGCACAGACCTCACTGGGTCGTCCAAAAGCAGTCGTCTGGACAGGAAACCTTCCCGTCCTCAAGGCTCTGCATCATTTATGCCGCACCTCAAATGAAAGCCTGGTGGGAACCAAATAAAGATGAGTCTTGTGTAACCAAGGTCTCTGTCATCCGCACATTTCCTTCCATTTCTGGGCTGAGAGGAACGTTGATAGTTTCATGATGTCACAGCAGGTAAACTGATCCTTCACTGACTGGAAAACAGGGAGTTGTAGCCAGGAAATGGATGAGGAGTTGATGTCCTTCACTTTTCTCAGTGAAGAAACTGAGCTTCGGATTTCGAACGAAAATCCAGAACTCGAACGCCCCCAAAAATGCCGTTTTTTTTCGGCACAACGCGCTTTGTTATTGTGTATAACGCATCTGTATGCAGACATGTGCCGTTAGCTACATTTACTGACTGTTCTTTCTTCATATTGAGGTGTAAAACCTTTCCTGTCTCCACACTGGACCGTGGTAGAGTGTCACAGGGGAGGTGCTGGAGCGCTCACTCCAGGGTTTGATGTCCTGTTGTGGGCTGGTGCTGGGACAGGGATGAGGCGAGTCTGGGACAGAGCGTGACTTGGTTTATGACTTTGTCACAGCTGCACAACTGCACAGAAGCGCACATTCAGAGCTGGACACGCACCGGGCACCTCTTCCCTTCTGGAGAGACGTCACTCACTCGCCAACGCCACGATGTTGCAGTTAACCTTCTGTTTCTGGCCATAAATGCCTGCTATGATGCGTAAAGTTGAACCACTGACCAGTGAGGTCATGAGGAGACCATCAGCATGGCTCCCGCGTGTTGTGTTTCATTAAAGAAAAAGGATCAAAACCTGGCCATGTGGAGCTGGAAGAAGCATTGAAAGCTTCACAGGCTTGAAATCAAAAGCTCCAATTAAAAGTCTGGGCTCATCAGGGAAAACACTTCCTGAGATCAATCGCTGCGTCGCCCTCTCGCTCGCCCGCGGCACCAGAGGCTAGTGCTAAGTGAGCTGCTAATGGCTCTTTCAGCAACAATAGCAGCCGCAGGACGTGGTTTTAATGTGTTAATTCGGTGAATGAGCAGAGGCCGGCACCAAACAAGATCACACGCGCAACAATTACGACCACTGAGAAACACAGTGCATCAGGAGGAAGAAGAGTTCAAGACAAATGGGGAAACCCAGAAGGAACACGCAGCTTTGTCACACTGGTTTAGTGATTTTATTTTGGATACGATCACAATGTGAAGTCTGAAACAAGTCAATTTGATGGATCTTTAAATTTGCAAGCTGTCGAGGGAAGTGTCATGAAAAACAACCAGCTGATGCAACGTGTAGTTGTCATTTAAATCACATATGGTGTAGATGTACTGTATTTAAAGAACAGATCTTTAGATTGTTTTTGAAAATACTTGACAAATATTTTTGTATATAACATGTTCACGAACGTCAGGTAATACAAGCCATTGAAGACGTATTAAAGCAGAGGATGTGAAACTTGTGTACCGCAGTGTTTTCCTCTCGACAGATGGAGTATAGAAATCACCCCACATTTGTTGAGACTTTGATCGGCATTTAAAATTCATTTTTATGTACCTTTTGTGGACGAAGTTCATACAGTGTTTGAGTTAAAGTACACATGTTCTTGTAATATTGAGTGCAAGTATTGGAATACTTTATTTGAAAAAGGCTTAAGTTTGCTTTAAAGTTTTTGCTGTTAAAACACAATCATTAAATCCTCAGACAAAATATTAGCGGTACTTTAATACTACGAGTCCAAACTCAACCATAATTTTATCAAACGATTCCAATAAAAGGACATTATTCTCACTGAAATGCTCATCTCTGATTGTCTAGAAAGCAAGTACTGAAACAGATAGATAGAGGTCAGCAAGGGAAGAAGTATTGAAGGATTTGTGCAACAAAAATGAATATTTCAATCAGCGTGTAGTGAAAGTTAGAAGTTTGGTCCGAGAAAGTTCAGAACAGGAACTGGAAAAATGTGCCGTTGTCCAGGAACCATCTCCAAATGACTGTGACAGGTGTTGTTTTTAAATGTAAAAACCATTTAATCTGGAGTTAACAGTGAGACCCGGTAGTGAAATGTCACCACCTGCTGTGGATCTTCAGGGAAGAACTGTAATGAGAAAACACCTCTGTGTTCCTCAGGATGAACTGCCGTAACCTCGCGTGGCGCTCAGGAAAGAGAGTCGGCGAAAGAGAGCATCAGTCCACCAGCAGAAGGGAGAAGACAAAGATGGAGGGTGAGACTGGAGCTGTCTGAGAGTCGCAGCCTGGTGGCGCTAGTTCTGAATTGTTGAGAGGAAAACAGGTGAAGAGCCAGAAAATGTAAAACAGACTGAGAGGTTGGAGAGACGGGGCTGTGATGTCACTGCTTTCCAAAAGTGCAGTTTTGTCGTGAAGCTCAAGGGTTGTGAACCGTCTTGCTCTTGGGGCCCAACTTTTCCTGAGCAAATGGGCATGTTGGAAATCAGAGAGTTTAAAACTTAATGCTTTTGCTGTCGACCACATACATGAAATTTACAAAATGCGATGATGCCAAAAAACAGTACAGTGGCTGAGAAGTGCAAAACACATTTATAAACTTCTTAAAATACTATGTAAATCTCTGTTTTTGTATTCAAACCTTTATAACAGAGCTTCAAAACATCTTTTTTCGAAATTTATTCTTTTTTAGGGGGGATTTCTTTTTTTCAAGTTGTTTTTTGTATTCAAATCTCGATGGCCTCCTCCATACACTTGGGAGTCGACTAAAAGCAGAAAGATGTTTAAACACATTTGCAAACTTTTAAGTTCTCTTTCAAACTGAAGAATTTGAAGACTTTGTCTGAAAAGTTACAAATGTATTTTGCACATCTCAGGCTGCTGTCGGTGAGAAGTTGGTGCTGGAGGTCTGGAAGAAGAAGAGCGGACTCACCAGTGACCACCAGTCACTTGACAGTGGTCAACATCAGTCAAAGGCATGTGCACTTTGTGTTGTGAACTTTCATGTCAGGTATTTGAGCTTGTAGCGAGGTGACCTGCAGTCGACTTGGCTGGTGGAGGATCTGCAGTGTCAGTAACCAGGAGAAGTCTGAGCACGAGTCGACCCGCAGAATCATTGTGTCTCGCTGCTGATGACTCACTTCACACTCGGGGAGATGAGCAGCTCCATCCACCTGCCAGTGAATCCATCATCACCTCGGAATCTACACAGCGTAGAAGCAGGAAAACAAGTGTTTGATTCTGAGGAACAAGAGACTCCAGGAGTCTGGAGCGGAGCAGGTCTAATGATGAGGAGGGGAAATGTGGAACATGCCTCGGGTTTTGATCTTTGGGTTTCATCCCCGGCAGTTCACAGTGGGAGCGTCGCCTCGCCATCATTTGCTCCATCGTCTCCGCTTTCTTCCTGCCGAGGCTCCACCTTCTGCTCCACTCAGGCCATGTGATGAAGACGTGTGGAAGAGGCTGGAATGGTTTTGTCGAAACTCACTCAGTCACTTGGAGGATGGCAGACACGGCACCTGCTTCCTGTCCTGCATATCCAAGTCAATGTTGCCGGGATGTTTCTGAGCCTCTCTGCTTTAGGCTTATTTTGACGGCATCCGTGTTGCCTGTGGCCTCCTGGCTCTGCTCTCCACTCTCTGAATTAAATCACCAGGGGTATAAAAAGGCTCATTACATCACGAAACCTGCTGTTTCCAGGCGGTGGTGGGGGGAGGGGGGGAGTTAATGCAGCGCCTCTTATCGCGTCCTAAAGAAAAGATATTAATCACGGCTCAAACATCTGTCTGAAGGGGAGGCTCCTTCATCATCGCTCAGCACCAAACTAGACTCCAAACCCTCCAAAATAGAGTTTCAGCGATGAGAGGCTGAACGTGCCGTGTGGTGAAAGGATGTCAACCAGTGAGGCTCGGGGATGTGGGAGCCAGGACTTGGATCTGTGGAGGAGGAGGAGCCGGGTCAGCAGGAGGAGGAAGATATAAACATTTTAAAAGGTTTTATTTGTCAAATACTTTTCATCCCTCTTTATATTTATGCTTGTGTGTTATGTGTGTGTGTGTGTGTATACAGTATATATAATGTAGGTTGATTTTTTTTATTCAAGAGAAATATATATATATATATATATATATATATATATATATATATATATATATATATATATATATATATTGCAAACATGATGCAAAGATACATTTAAAAAATGCAAGATATTTAGAAAATTACATGCAGCTTAAAGCATAAATATAAATGTGATTTGATAAAAAATATTTTGTGTAAAAAGTGTAACAACAATAATAAATAGAAATCAATGACAAAGATTTTTGTTAATAAGGACTATTCTGTCGTGCAGACGTCCTAAACTTCTATTTATTCAAACAAAAGTGTCAGACAAAGAAAAAACTTTTTTTTAATCAGATAGAATTTTTTTTTTTTTATCCAAAGCTTAGTCGAAACAGCACAAACTATGTTGTAAAAAACAAAAATAATAAATAGTAATAATAATAATAATAAAGATTCAAATGTAAATTGATACACTTCTAAAAATGTAGGTTGATTTTTTTATTTAAGAGAAAAAAAATGTATGAAATACAGAAGTATCTATAAAGGCAAAGAGTTTTGGGTTTTTTTTTAATGAAAAGATATTGACATATTCCCTGTATGTTACATTAACCAAAGTTTTTCTTTAAAATCTGCATCAATAAAACTGCAGAAAATTTGAGACTCAATTTTGTACTTGTTTTTTATTTGTTATTTTTCTCAAATCCAGATGTCAATATCAAAGTTTCAGATCGGACTCTGTGTGTGAGAGTGTGTCGTCTTGTTAGAGGTTTGCTCCTGGTGGTCGATGAAAACACACACACACCTGCTGAAGCATTACACTCGACACTACACTCGATCTCCTGTTTGTCTCTGCTCTCTCTGAGCCCTGAGGCCCTCATTTGTCCACAAACTATAGATTCCATATGTCTCTCATGCAGCTGCCGGTCGTCATTGGCAAATTCATTTGTGGCAATAGGAGCACGAGCGGACGGTTTGTCTGCCCACCGGCCCACGGGACCATCTGATGCACACACGCTTGTATCTGTATTCCTGTGAGGACCTCCCCCTTCACCTGACCCTCCAAAACCCATGGCTCACCTGGACCGGGACTCTGAGCCGGACTTACCAGCCAGTCTTCACCCTCAAATTGAAGCCTAACCTTGTGGGGACCAGCCAAATGAGCAGCCCCACAGAGCAGGATAAACAAGCGCTCTCTCTCACACACACACACACGTGCACACTGAGGGAATTGTGATGCCGAAGGAAAACGTTGCCCTCATTAGACGTCGGAACAGCGGAAGCTTCCGTGCGGCTGGAAATGCAGCAGATTGAAACTCTCGCCGGTGGACACCATCCCGGCTTCACCGTCCAGAAATGCATCCCAGTCTCACCATCAGCTGGTGGAAGCTTGCTCCCAGATGAGCGAGTGGCTTCCCACCACTTCATGACATCAAAATGACTTCTGACTTGATTTTCACCCGATTCTTGGGAGACTTCTCTTGTGAAGAGTCCAATCTGGAGCAGGAAGTGAACCTCATGAAAAGCCTTGGATTGTCATCTGTCTCTTTGGTCCAGTGGTGCCGAGACCTCCTGAACCGCTTCCGTTGACTGAGTTCAGATAGACAGATATTGTCCCAGTTTGAGGAGAGATTTCCAAAACACTCCAAAGCAGCAGCAGAACACTCAGTGATTCAATGGGTTGTTAGGAAAGCGCTTCAGCTTGGTCACAAACAAACCTGTTTTATTCTGGAAGCACACGAGCGTCGCTGGCGGTGAGGATGGAGGCGGAAGGACGAGAACGGCAGCTGCGGATGAGGAAGAGAGAAGCTGACGTGAAGGTGTGTGAACAATAACCACCACCCGGAGTGAGACACGCAGGAGCACTGACCAGGAGCCGCCACACGGAAATAGTGGGGTCAAGAAATGACGTCATGGCAGACGAGTAATAAGTATAAAGATCTGCAAGTTTAATGACATGGTTTTCATTCTGCTTATATATATATATATATATATATATATATATATATATATATATATATATATATACATATATAAAATAAGATAATAATAAATAATAATAATAAAATAACTCACAATGGTGGCTATATTCAAGTTTTTATTCAAACTAAAGCTCTTTTAATGTCTTGAAAACAGTTGTATAAGAATTTCAATGTTATAAGAATTTCAAGTCCATTCAGAGTAGTGGAAACTCTGGCCATTGTGTCGTGAAAAACCTCCCTCAACAAAAGCAAACAGATGCTTTTGTTTGCTTTTGTTCAGGGATTCCTCCATGTTTGTTGTTGTTGTTCTCATCCTAGCTGCCACGTGTCTTGTGCATCAGTGGGATCAGTGGAGCAGGAACTACTGCACTGACAAAGGTTCCCTGTTGTCTGGAGAGCAAACTGTTCCGTTAAATTACATTAAATTAAATAAATTCTAACACATTTTGAGGCATTAATTTCGATCAATTAATTATAAAAAAAAATGTATCTAATGTATAATTATAATATATATATTGGTTATAATAATGAAAGAATCCATATGAGATGACTGGACATTAAACTGAAGTTTTAAAAAACGCTCAGTGTCATCCTCCAGCTGCAGTTTGATCTCATGTGAAGAGGTTCACCTTAGCTGTATTCATTCTGGTGTCAGATATTGCAGTGCACTTCATGGCGGTTCACTCATGATAACACCTCTAACTCCCCTGATTCATTTTTAATCCAGTGCCCACTCGAGGTTAGAATGACAGACGACTCACACGGGTTTGCATGTCTTTCTTCAGCGCTCCAGCTCCCTCCAGGCCGCCCTCCACAGTCTGCACACTTTAACCCCCAGAACAACCTTCGCCTGGAATGAACTGACATGAAGTGTCATGTGCACCTCTCCTGCTCCACCCTCGCTTCACATTTACAGTTTTCCTGACTGACTTTAACAGAAGTTCTGCGATGCTTCAGCTCTTGCTCCGGAGGATGTGACCATATAAGGAAGCTTTATGTACCGCACTTCTGCCGTCACTGTTGCCCTCAAAGAGGTTAGAAACTGAAGAGCCAGAGACTGGTCTCTCTTCGCTGGGAATTCCGATTCCTGACACGTCACCACACCTCCCCCCCTCCTCCTCCGCCTCCGCTCCTGCTAGCCTTCCTCTCACTTGTCTGCTCCCACACCTCATTAGGCCAAATCTCCGGCACAGCCGCGAGTGGAGCGGCTTCATTACGAGTGGCGCTAACCGACAGCTGATGTCCACATGAAGGGGGCGTCACCCGTTTCTATGGCGAAACCTCGGCTAGATTCAGCTGGCTGTTTCCTTCTCCACGAACGCTGGCGTCAGCAGCAGAACAGTGAACTGAGATGAGTTGGAGGTGTCAGTGGTGATTTGTGAAATTCAGTCTTCAACTCTGCTCGGTGGTGAAGGATGGAATGGACGGATAAGTCAGAGAGTACGGTCACATGGCGGCCCAGAAAAAGCCCAGTCCGGATAAGTTCGGACTTATAAAATGCACCTTAAGAGCTTAGTCCGACTACTGGAGAGGAATTGGAATTTCTCTGAGTCGGACTGCACGACCTGGATAATAACTACTCAACTGTGCTAGCATGTAGCCGAGTAGCTATGAACAGACTGGATGATGCGCTGGTGCTCGAGCTTCAGCTCCAAGGTGGAAGTGAACAAAATCAGATGTGCAGTGTATGTGTGTGTTCCTCGATCTGATCTGAACGTCTGTGGCGATCACATGACAAACCTGTGTTTTGTCACTCGCGACTACGCTGATCTGCAGATTTGTCTTCAACGTCCTGCCCTCAGGTCGTTTTGAGCTTTAGTTCCGTCAGGACGATAAGAAAATGTGGTTTGTTGGTTTAAGGAGAAGACATCACCACCACGTTAGCAACCGCCAGCATGGTTGCTAAGCTAGTTGAGGCTCACGATGGCGATTGAGAGCAAGACTCGGTTCTCCAGATATTCCACATCTGTCATTCCTGAATACATGGGTGAAGCAATCTCGGGAATATTTCAATTTTTTCAGAAACTTGAGAATTTATTCTCATTCTTACTTTACATGTGCGTGTATATATATATATATATATATAATTTATTTATTTATTTATTTATTCAATTAATTCTTGTTGGGTATTTGGATTGTGAATTGTGTTGATTATTTTCTATTTCTGTCTGTATCATATGTGTGCAAAACAACAAATGAACAACAACAGAAAAACATTACCACCACGTTAGCAACTGTTAGCATGGCTGCTATGCTAGTCGAGGCTCACGACGGTGACTGAGAGCAAGACTCTGTACTTCAGATAATCCACATCTGTCATTCTTGAAGACATGGATGAAGCAATCGGGAATATTTTCATATTGTATATATATATATATATATATATATATATATATATATATATATATATATATATATATATATAACAATGTATTCCGAAACTTGAGAATTCATTCCCAAAAGCGGAGGCAGAAAGCATGTTGGACGATGATACCAGCTCCATGACGGCGTCACACAGTGTTCAGTAAAACAGTCTGTAACGGCTCCTCGCTACCTGTCAGCTTCCATTGCTCTTCTTCCACGGCAGGGGTCACCAACATGGAGCCCGTGGGCGGAGACCAAGGGAGTAGCCGTTCAAAAAAAAATAAGAATCATGATCATTTCAATTTTCATGTTTGATTTTGTGATTCCCTTTGTTCTTACACCATTGGTAATTATAGTGAAAACCCAGCAATGAGTCAAGTCTTTAAGAGTCTTGGAGGTGAACTACGCTTAGTTTGATTTTAAATCCACTGCATGTAAACCAGGGGAACATGACCTGGGACCCTGGATGACAGAAGCCCAAATGAGTCGTATCTAGTGCGGCGGAAGCTGGTGGTGGAAGTGACCCTCTGAGGAGGTTCATGTAATTGGAGCAGCTGATGGAGAGAGGAAGACAAACGAAGCCCGATCCTCTTCATTAGAGTCTAATGGCGGCCCTTTTGATTTCTTCTTCTTCAAAATAAAAAACCAAAAAACGCAGCTGTGACTCTGTTTGAAGGCGGATTAGTGGAATCCCAGCCTTGTTTCTGTGTGGCTTGAGCGACAGCAGAAGACGGATCGATGCCCATTACACAGCAGAGGGAAGGTTTGATGCAGGTCACAGCGAGGTTCTGACTCAGGCCGCTGACACCGTCAACACTCACCCACCGCGTTCTCTCTTTAGCACGCTCCGTCCCGCGCGAAGACTCATTAGCCTCCATTCATTATGAATCGCTCATTTGCCACCATTAGGATCAGTGTCCCTGCAGAACACTCTTTCCTGGGCTGGTTCACACCACGCAACGCTGCTGCAAACGCCTGTTTCTGTGGGATCATGTCTGACCTCTGCGTGTCCTGAGCGCCTGAACGTGGCGCTCAGGACGCAGGCGCAGGACAGTGCAGCAAGAGGAGAGTTCCTCATTCATAGCTGGCGGCAGGTGTGAGGTGTGATGAACGCTTCTTCCGTCCACCACCAAACGTCGGCATGTCTCAGCTTCATGTTCCGCTGCTGCGTCTGCACAGCCGTCTCCATCTGAACTTCAGTTTGAAGCCCTGAAACGCTCTCATCTCCTCCCTGTGATCAGCAGCCTCCACTGAACTCCTGTTTGTTCCAGATGGATCAGAGGCTGCCGCGACCTCCAGCCGAGGATCAGTGGAGCTGTGAAAGTTTCCTGACGGAGAGACAACAAACAAGCGTCGTGTGACGTTGCAGATGGTGAGTGTCCATAATTGCTGAGTCCGTCCTGCTCTGTGGGTGATAGTTAACCCAGGTCACCCTTTCACATGGACCACGGGGGACCAGCGTTTATCCCCGAAACCTCATGAGGGATCGAAATCTAAAGATCTTTTTTTCCGAGGTTCAACTCGAGGGTGAGAATTTAGACTGTGACCCAGCCATGATGGCAAAAACTCCACTCACCCACTGGAACTCTGGATAGCGTGTTTTATTTTTGTTGTTGGCCCCGCAGAATCTTCAGATGAAGCCGCTCTATAAACAAACAACTGTCTCCTCACATCCCTGAGTTCACCCTTGGTGGTTATTAGCCCGATGAGTTTGGACTGCTTCACTTTTGGCACCTGCTCTTGGACAAAGAAGATGAAACCACTCTGCGTGACGACTCGACCTGGCAGAACCAGCGGCCCCTCGCACTCGGTGTGACTCGTCTGACTCACTGACAGGTTGTTGAATGAGCAGCTTTCCTATTTTATTTTATTTTATTTTATTTTAGTCGGGTATTTGGATTGTGAAGCTGCTCATACAGGTCGTTGGAATTGGACACTTCTCCAAAAAAATACCTTCAAGTCAACTACCATTTCTTTCCAACCTGGTTGCAAGTGACTTGTTCCGAAGAAGCAAAAAGAGAACGTCATCTTTATTGAAAACCACCAGAGCTTCAGCTAATGTATTCCCCTCAGCATCGTTCATGAAGGCGTGGCATTTGAGCAAGAATGTCGCGTGAAGGTCTCCGTGTGGAGAGTTCACCGGGGAGTCTCGCTGACTGAACATGACTCAGCAGGCAGCAGGAGGGAAGGCGCTGGCGCCTGCTCTCCCTGAGACAAAACTTTCTACAACACTGCTTCTCTTTACTTCTGAAGTTAAATGCAGTTGAATGAACCAGTCACAACAGGAGCCACGTGGATCAGAGGAGGCTCAGAAACCAGAGCAGAGTGGGTGTTCTTCTGGCTAGCGTGAACACAAACATCACTGCTCGGTAGCTTTTTAGGCTGAGACGCCGTGATGTGCTTGGAGTCGTGTAAAAAGAAGAATTTGTCTCGATATTTTTGGGTGAGTTCGTACTGAGAGAGACCCTTTGGCAGCCGCCACTGGTCAGGTGATGAACAGAATTCCTTAGAAACTGGACAAGCCAGCTGTAAAGTTGAGTTCCAGCTCTTCTCAGAGTGACTGAACTTTACTGTTTCATATTCCGCACATGCTCAAGACAACAATCTTCCCAACCCCGAAGTCAAGACGCTGAAGCTTTAGCTTAAATTGCATATCCATATCTTCTGTTGTACATGTTTGAGCTGCAACCCGACTCCGGAGTTGGTCCCAAAGAAAAGATAGAATCGATGAAAATGACTGGGTTTATTACCAGTTTGACAGTCAACCTTTGGTGGAGAAGGACGGAGCCTCTCGGCAGTTATTGAATCATGTGGGGCTGAGTGGAGACGCTGGCCTGAGGCTGCTGCTGCGGATGTCTTCCTCTGCGGGTTATTAGGAGCATGTGACACGTGAGGCATCATCCATGCTGACTGGAAGCTTCAGACTCTGTTACTGGAGTGAAAGCGTCTCGAGGAGCGACAGACTTGACCTCAAATCTGAGGCACAAACTCTGAGAGAACCCCAACCTTTGGAAGTTCAGTGGAGTCAAAGCTCGACCAGGAGAAGGGAGCACTGGAGCCCATGTGCTGGCCTCAGAGCAAGGGCCGCCAGCTGCTGTATGGACCAGGTAAAGGGTTTCACCGTTCAGGAATTCACATCGCCATCTAGGGCCAGATGGCATCTGGTTTAAGGGCCGCAAATGGCCCCCGGGCCGGACTTTGGATGCCTTAAAGGCTCAGTGAGAAGGTCACCAAGTTCAGATGTCGAAGACCACCACAGAGGTGACTTGGACACCCAACCCTCAGAGCTCCTCCCACCGCAGCAGACTATTTTAAGTCTAGTTAAGCTGCGTCAGGACTCTCTGAGTCACACGCCGGTGTCTCCGCGGGGTTCATGACGCAGACTCTCCCTCCAGGTGGCCTTCAGGTGGCGGCTAAACCCTTCAGGGAAACTAAAATATCGCTTCGTTATTGCAAACACGACCTTGGAAGCGTCTGTCTCTGTGATTCTGCTCACACATCACACACACACACACGGTGTGTATTCATTGCTTAGCGGCGCGAAGCCAATGTATGTTAGAATGTGTGCTGGCACGCGTCCTCTCCAGACTCCTGCTGCCCACTCACTCACTCACACTGACTCACACACACACACAGGAGGACACAAACAGACGATCGCAAGGAGCGGAAGTTGAAATTGTGGCGATAAAAGCGGCAGATTTACCTTAAGGCTTGGACTTCACAGTTGATATTGGTGCGGACATTCCCAAATCATTTTTAACCACCTGGAAAAAAAGCGCGACGGGTCAAGGCCCGACTTGACCCAAGCACGATGAAACTGACCCCGCCGACATCGCTACATCTAACTCCTCTCCCGAGGGCAGGAGTCCGTGTCAGCTCCCGCGGGAGACAGAAGTGTCGAACAGCGCAGGGTCGCTGGTGTGACCCGCCAGCTGCGGGTCAGAGCGATTAAGTTCTCTTTCGTCAGTCCTGCTCCACTACAGGGGATGAAAATGGGATTAGGCCGAGACGTGGAGCAGCACCGCGGCTGAAGCGGCGCTCCTCTGAGAGCTCGCTGCCAATGAGAGGATGATTCTGGGGGGCAAGATGACGGAACAAAGAGATAGGAATCGAGGTGAGCAACCTCACCCACTTATCTTCGCCGCTGTCATCACTGACTGCACAGTCAGTTCTCCACCACCATCACTAGCACAGAGTGTATCCTGGGAAAAGTGCACCGCCGCAGTGGAAACTCCTCCACACTGCCATTCATTTCAGGAAGTGAAATCCTCACCGCCTCCCGCAAAACTGAGCTCTGTGGTCTGACTGGAGAGCAGCCGTCGCCATGGCAACAGGCGACTCTACAGGACCATCCGCGTGTTTGTGACAGGGAAGCTAGTAAGGGGGAGGTTACAACTGCAAGTACTCATTTTTAATAACACATTCTGAAGGGATTTAAAATACGTACGTCACTGCAAACTTTAAATTCTCTGGAGGAAAAATGGCTGGACAGAGCAGCAGAATGCAAGGAGCATTGTCGACCAGGAGAGACTTGAAGTAGAACCACTGCTCCTCGGCATTAGGGCGGTTTTGGGGTGATGAATTTGGAGCAGGTGCCAAGACAAGTGGGAAGTTTGTCTGAATGCATCATCGGCTCCTATGATTACGACCTTACGCTGGTTGGCCCTGACCGTTTTTGGCCCAGATTGTTGGTAGGAATTTACTCCCAACACACCTGAGACATGAGAATTAAGATAAGGGTTAAGATGAAGATCCGGCCGTTTACCATCTTTGGTCAGGAAGGAGCCAAATTGGGACGAAAACTGCCTTGTGTGGCCGACCTTATACTGCAGCTCCCACCATCTACAGTAGCTTCTCATAGCAGTTTAAACATGGCAGCAGGTTGCTGATAATGAGGCAACCTGGGGAGAACGTCGGTCTCAGTACACTGGTTACAGATATGAAAAGCTCCAGGTCCCAATGAAAAGCGGGGTCAAGGAGGAGGCACAAACTGGTCCTGACACTTACACATTTCAGTTAGTGTGACATGTCTCCTCTACTGGTGCGACAGCGAGCCGCAGTCGAAGACTTTCAAGTGTCATTTAAGTCTGAAAAACAGACAGCTCCTTCTGAAGCGTCAACCCAGACAGTCAAAGAAAAAAAAGAAAAAAAAACGTAAATTACGCTCCGGTCGACATCATTAACCAAATAATTTGCTTTATTGAACAGAGACCTTCACACAGGTAACAAAACAGACGACTGATATGCTTGAAATGAAAAAAGAAAAACCCACATTTTATTGCACTTAAGTTATAAGAAAATAAAATTCTAAGTGAATCAAACAGTTTTTTCTGTGCGTTTTTGTATTTTTTTTTTAATCTCGGGCGGTTTTACATGAAGTGAAATAAACACTTGCAACAAATCTGATTTCTCAAACCAGATTATAAATTAACCAGAGGGCGAACACAACGAGAGGAGAAGGAGATAAACAAGATTGTTGTCTTTTTTTTAATATACAGTGTTATAGCACTTTCACAGTTCAGCTTGAGTTGTGACTTTTTGGAGATTGAGACTTTTTTTTTTTCCTTTTTTTTGGCGACTTCTTGTCGATATTGACCCTCCGGTGGAGGCTGGAACACAGTAGATGCTTGTGATGGTCTCCTCTGTTGCTTCAGACACTTCAGAGTGAAGGACAATCTCACACTCACACACACAGAAACACTGAACTCTCATTCACATGTTCATATTCATACAACCCTTGTGTTGTTGTTGCCACACCGCGTTTGTACAATGACCCAAAGAACAGGCTGAGAAAGCTTTGTCCCCAGGAATGTGTTTACATGTCGCCCATTACACACACTCTCACACACGCGCGCGCACACTCTCACAGTCTACATCCCCTTGTACTCTTTCTGCAGGCGTCACTATCTGTTGGACACGCTCCCTCCTCTCAGCCTCGTAGAGGCACGATTGGCTCAAGTTTTAGTGGCAAAAAAAAAAAAAAAAAGAAAAGAAAAGCTGGGTGTAAATCTTTTGTTTCTCCTCCAAACAGTTGAAATTTGGAATTTCTGCCTGGGACTAAAACGTCGCAGCAAGTCTTGGCGCCCTTCAGCTAGCAGCATAAATACAGTTTGGCCTGGGAGAGGAGGGGCACTGACGGAGGGCGAGACCTGACAGCTCCTCAAGCAAAGACACCACACTCCCTCCCCTCGGTGGTGTCGCCACCCACCGGAGCACGAAACGGACAGCCTGATGTTCGAGGGAACCAAACGGAGGAAAAGAAACCTGTGATGGCAGCAAACGGTGCGGGGCTTAATACTGGGATCTGTTGCCGTCGGCAACGTCAGGAAAAAGAACGTTTCAAAACAAAGAGCTTCACAGCTGTGACCACATGCGGCACTGTAACCAAAGCAAACCTCAAATCAAGTGGAGAAGAGAGAGGAAAACCGGGTTCCTCTCCTTCACCTAGAGCAGCTCTGAACGTCCCCCGCTGAGCGCCACCTCTGCCGGCCTGGTGAGTGTATCTGTGGGCGCACTGATGAGAAGGGCGGGGGCCTGGAGGGTATTCAAAAATAATATATCTCTGTACATCTCAACATCTGTCTGGCAAGTCTCTGTACAAAAGTGCCCTCGCACGGAGAGCCTTCAGTCGTCGGTCCAACCTTCATCTTCGGTTTCGCAGGCAATCGAGACGCCGCGCCGCCCCCCTGCCGTCGGCTCGGACCGGGAGGTCGGCCGGGAGCCGAGGAGGTCGCCAGTAACATTTACCCAACGCTGGACAAGGATGGTGATGGAGGAGGGAGCAGCCGACAGCTCGAAAGTGGAGGTGGACTAGTGAGTGCGGGGGAAGGATCCTCCTCCGTTTTGCTTTTCTCCGGCGTCACACAGACCCTCCGCAGCCCACTCACTTCAGGTCCACGTCGAAGTCCAGCACCAGGAGCTTGGTTTCCTCCGTGCCGTTGCGGCTGCCCACGGCACACACCAGCTTGGTGTTGGAGGCCCGGATGCGCCACACCACGCCGCCGCTGCCGCCGCTCTCCAGAGTCACCAGGTTGCGGATAAACTCGCCCGTCTTCAGGTCCCATAGTTTCACTGTCCCATCGTCCGAGCTTGTGATGACAAAGTTCTTATTGAACTGCAGGCACGTGACGGCGCTCTGGTGCTTGTGTGGACCTGGACACACACACACAAACACACAGGTTCAGAACACTAATTCAGTTTTCGCCTGCTGCCTTTGAGGAACATCTCTGAGCGTCCTCTGAAGGAGACCTGTACACGCACTAGTTTGAAGAAAGTTGCATGGCTCAGCTTTATTGGGAATTTGCCTGAATTAAAGTAACCGTATTCCAGAAGCGCTGAGATGACAGCAACATCGACAGCACAAAAAGACTTCAGTGTTTATCAGACCTTAGACAGCAGTGAACACACCTCTCACTGAGCACAGCCGCACAATGATGCGAACTGTCATGGCGACTTCAGCTGCCATGCACGAGATGTGCAAGTAAACTTCACAGCAACTGTCTCGTCGGTACGATAAAGCGGTCGCTAAAGTTTCACAATAGACAACAATAACAAAATAGACCTGTCAATCATTGCCAAGTGACCCGCCCGTATTCAGGGTGCGTCCAACAGGCAGATACCGATTTTTTTTTTCCTTTTTTCCCTCCACTAATTCACACGCAAAATTCATACAATGTAAATCCACACATAAGAAATACATATCAGGGGATTCTTATTAAAAAAAAAAAAAACAGATTAGATTTGCCATTTGATTGAGCAACCATGACATGATAAATGGCATATTGGTGCAGATTAATCGGCCGATCGTTCGATCGGCGCAGCCCTAGTGAATATGAATCCACCACACAGTCACTTTCATGCTCCCGAGTTCTCAGGCTAAATGCTCACGCTAACGCCGTATGTTGGAGGTAACATTAGACATAATTATTAACATTAGAATAGAATCTATTGAGTGGCACTTCATTATTTCAACTTGTATTTGTTACACTGGTAATTGCTCAATTATTGGGCAGTTTTAGCAAACTTTATTAATCCTCACTGATTCCTATTTTAAGTCTAACTTTGACAGGTGAAGTACAGCAATAAACAAATACAGATGTTTTCCTCAGCTTCATGATCATTGTGATTATTGCAATATTATTACTTTAAATCAACCTTTCACAGCCATTTTTTACGATGAAACATTTAAGTCTACAAATGTGCATATCGTGAAAGAGAGAAGATCCAGCTGAGAAAATCTGTCCGAGCAGTCGCACAGTGATGTCACACTTACACACGGTTCACTGTCAATACAGTAGAGTCAAGGAGGGTTTAATGGCCGCCCGTGCTGTCATGCTGTAGCTAACGCATCATGGATGTTCCTGGACTGAGATACACAGATTTTGATAGCAAAAGAAGGACAATAGGGTCGTTCAGTCGGGTTCTCCTGTCGACAAGGACCACAAAAAGCGGGCTCCGGCAGCACTGGGCTCAGCAAGTGAAGGGCTGCTCCACCATGAGAATCTTGTTGGAAGTGAAGTGTGTGTGAGATATTTCTGTCTATGTACCGACACAACAGCGCCTGGCGTGGACACGGGTGAGGGAAGGATGGCATGAGACGGGAGGCAACAATGAAACCTCAGTGGAAGTGATGGAACACAAAACAACCCTCAAGATTACTCGGCCTTTCAACCACCATTATCACAACAAAGCTGAGTGCTGCTCATTTGACCACCACATCAGCTGTTGCGCCATTGTCTCATCACAACAAACTAATGAATAGCATCAGCTGACCTGATTATGTGACCTACAAAGACCCCTGCCTCCCTGGTCTGCCCATCAGACAGAGATCCTCCCCTGGCTTTGTCTCACACCGGGGCTCCTATTGTGCCACTGTTGGGGCCACGGCTGGGCTAATGAAGCTGTGGCGGGGCGGGACTTCCTGCGCGCCGCTAATGGAGCGACTACTTTAACAGACAAAGGGAAGCGCAACTGGAAGTCCAGTCGACCAACCCCGGCGCGGAGGCTCTGCACTCGTGGATAAACCGGTCGTTGAGTTTTAAATCGTCTCTTTGTTTTATTGAAGCGGTTTAATGTCTTCCCCTGACCTCCTGCGCTGATCTGTATTTTGGTTAAAAATTAAAGGGAATTAAAATGAGAAGTGGAGCATTGGCATTTTCTTTCTTAAGTAGGCCATCGCATCCTAATTGGTCAAAACCCAGCGTGAGACAGTGGGAAAGAACCTGGAATTTCTCATCCAGAGCATGGCTACAGGAGAGGGCTCACCTTGCAATGTCTGCAGACACTGGCCGGTCTTGATGTCCCAGATCTTGACAGTGGAGTCTGCGTTGCCCGAGACCAGGATGTTATCTTTCAGCTCCATTCCACTGGTGAGGGACTGATGCCCCGTCAGGGTGTGGATGCAGTTGCCCGTCTCCACATCCCAAACTCGTATCGAAGTGTCCAGTGAGCCGCTCACGACATGGATCCCGTCAAACTGGAAGACAAGATCAGGCCAGCGGCCCATGTTTCACTCTGAAGTCTGCAAAATGAGTGTGAAGCCAGTCGAACCATCGACCCGCTTGCAGACAGCGAACCTCAGCTCTATTAACAAACTTGAGATTAAACTCATTGAAATAAATGGATTTCATTGATTTGGAAAAGCGTTTGTCCGGCAGCAGATTGCTTTAAAATCCTGACGCTGCAGCGCGACACAAACCAATCTGCCGCTGCGAGTGTGACGCCGTGATGCGCTGTCACACCGCGAAGGCGAGAGGACATCTTAGAGGACGCACAGGCTGCAAAATCCTCAGATCACACGTGGGGTGTCACAATGTCTCCAACTTGACTTTGAGAATGAGGCCGATCAAGCGGGGAGGAAGAGATTATCAAATCTTATAACACAACATTGTGCTTTGGGGTGCAGGCGGGGAACATTGAAAAAAATTCATGGACAATTTGTGGAGATAAATCCCATATAAAATTTTTGCCTTTGGTCAATAATGACTTACCTGTAAAGAGTAGACTCTGTTGGTGTGGCCCTGCAGTGTGTGGAGGCAGGTCTCCGTTTCCGGGTCCCATACTTTGACCATGAAGTCATAGGCACCGCTGACCACCCGTCGGCCATCGTACTGGACGCAGCGCACCGCCGCCACGTGGCCCATGAGGACGTGTAAACACTGACCAGTCTCGATGTCCCAAACTCGCAGCGTGGCATCGCGAGAGCCGCTGACCACCCTGTTGAATTCAGATTTGTGTGAGTGTAAGTTTGGGAGGGGCAGAGAAATCGTCCAGTCAAGAGGAAGGCATGATGTAAGACGACAGCCTTCCCTGCTGTCAGCGTAATGAGGCAAGGATCAACATCATCTCCTGCTGTCTTAACAACGCGCCGCAAACACAGACAGTCGTGTTCAAACCTGACAGCACAAAGGCCGACTTGGCCTGAAGCTGCGTCTCAATTGGAGAGCGAGACAAAACAAATCACTTGAAGAGAACATTCTTCCCTTCTTTAATTTCCACTTAAATTTTTAAACAGGCCACCACTTCAAGTCAATCACTGCCTGCATGTGTCTGCCACGAGTTTGGACCAATATATCCCTGCTCCGACGCTTCCCTTTCCCCCCTCACAAGAACCGCCCCACAGCGCTCCAGAGACGGAAATCATCTCGTGTTATTTACTGTCTGTCTGCTGCCTACAGTGTTTCCACTGAGTGAGTAATGAAATTCTATAGAAAAGCTCGGCAGGGCCTGAGGGAGGAAAGGCACTTCCAGCCTTGGAAGTGTGACACAGGAGTGAATGAGTGAGCAGCGATTCACTCAAAATTGGCTCACAGGGTCCATTTAATACTAATCACACCTCGCGTTTGTTGCCCTGAGGATCTGTGGTCTACAAACACAACTGTGATGTTCTTTTGACTGCAGAGGAGGCGGAACAAGAGAAAGCAAAACAGCCACCAATGGTCCAATAACTCATATGTGGCAAGCGACTTCATTAAATGTTG
This sequence comes from Synchiropus splendidus, assembly GCF_027744825.2. NCBI lineage: Eukaryota > Metazoa > Chordata > Actinopteri > Syngnathiformes > Callionymidae > Synchiropus > Synchiropus splendidus. The sequence goes on from NC_071335.1 coordinate 24,560,153, forward strand.
ACAGACAGAACTCAAGTTTCCCATACGCTGAGCTCCATACCTTTTCTCATGTAGGTGCATGCAGCGCACTGTTGAGGTATGTCCATAGAGGGTGTGGATACATTCTCCCGTCTCTGCGTTCCAGACCTTGAGCGTGCGATCCGTGGAGCCGCTGATGATGATGTTGTCCCGCATCTGGGACGACCACACGCCGCCCGTGTGGCCCACTAACGTCCGCAGACACTGCAGAGTTAACAGGAGAGTGAGAAGCTTTCCCTGACGTTTCTTTAAAAAAAAACAGTGAAAGAACTTGCATGTAGAATCACATTTGGGATTTGTCTCCTACCCCGGAATGACCTCCTGCCTCCAGGGGGAGTGAAATGAAATGAAATGTTTAACCTTTAATGGTAAAAGCTCCGTTTTTTTTCATATCGGCTGCTGCTGCTGCTGCACTGGGACAAAGTCAGAGCTCTTGTAATTGCTTTTACTTATCTGCCAGAATAGAAGGCCTGTCCCAGACTTGGCGGACGGGACGACAACAGATTTCAATAAGGCGACGCAGCCATTCATCCTCATTAGGGAGGCAAGATTAACTATTGACTACAGTAGCCGTGGAATACCATCAGATCAATCACATTAGCATGTCCATTGTTGGAGCATTACTATCATGAGCCAAACTGCATGCAACTTCAGTCGGAGAGAGAAGCGTGAGCCAGCTGCATGTGCAGAAGGCTGGAAAAGAGCAAGCTGAAGGATGAGGGTTCACCTCAGCTGCCAGTCTTCACTCCTTCAGCTGATAGGTCAGTATTATTATTTAGCACCCTACTTCTACTCATATAATCAATAGGAGTATAACTACTGCCATTTCTCCTCATCTCACTCAAGGATGGCTTTTCTCAGAGGCTGCAGCTCCATGAATTAGCTTTTAAGAAGAAGAGCGGCAGCGTGTGATTAAAGCCCACTCCAGCGCTGCGTGGGAAGAGTGAAAATCTTAAATGAGAGGCTTAGTTGTTTTTTATCAGCCAGCAAAACAAACACAAAGTACAGCAGCTTCAGACAATGGCAGAGGATGAAGATTCTTTTAATGAACCCACAGAAGGGCATTTTCACCGCAGCTCCTCCCCTATACAGCAGTGCTTTCAAAGTACTCTTGGAAATTTTAATGCATGACTCTCCTTTGATTGGACAGTGCTCTGTGGTTTGAGTGTGAAGGAGTCACAAAAAAGCATGTTTTCTGCTGTTTTGTGGCTTTGAAAGTGACAGCTCATGATTGATCTTTTTTTTCCTTAAAAACAAGCCATTTACAGTGAATGGGTGAAGCTCAAATTGTGAAGTTCAGGAGCAATTTACTCTGTCATTCATGTTGCAGCAGTACAGAGGGGACATAAGGCTAGACAAAGGTTCAGTGGATTTCAAAGCTTGAACCCCAAATTCAGAAAGAAAACGTGTTTTTCTTATTTATGTCATGAAGCAACGTGGTTCAGCGTCCTGTGAAACCAGGTTTATTGACTCAAACTGACCCAGACAGTTGAGAGTACAAATTAAATAGCTGTTATAGAGAGTTACAATTTTGTCTCTGCTGCACCTTTAGTACAGCATGTAACTTGTTTATCTGCTGGGTAGTTTGAGTCAATCCCCTCAGCGAAAGTCAAAAAAGAGGTCACAGGTATTTGCCTCTAAATGTGCTCACGGCCCTTCAGATGTCTGTCACCTTTCTGAGTGTGTGGCCTGCTGCTGACAGGCTTCACCAAGGACAAGCTCGACTTCTGAGACAGCGAGCCGCCCCCCTCATAACCCCTCCTTTGAAGAAATGAATTGCGTGTGGTTGATCTGTGCGCCTGGCTTGATGACTGACATCAGTCAAGTTGGAGGGCTCACACAGACAGGGGGTCTGGAGCTCACCAGAACAGAAAGCGAGTCTTTCAGAGCCCAAATATCAGCTCCACACCAAGCTTTTTCACCGCCATCAAATGTCATTAGCTGATCAGTGAGACACAGTCGGGTGCATGAAGAGGTTGAGGCTAATTCTCTGGACACGTCCAAGTACTGTTAAACACACTCACAGAATAGAAGAGACACCATCGCAGAAATAACTAGAATTCTATCAAGTTCCAAACTGTACAGCAGAGTAAAGCAGTCTAAAACACACCAGAAACCACAGGAAAACATGTCAGAAGGGGGAAAAAAAAGGATGAGTGTGGTGTTAAAAAAATAACTCGAGGCAAGGTCAACTTGTTTTCTCTTGCTAAAAGTTAACCAAAATCACTGTCACAATTATCTTGATGCCCTTTCTGCTCCAATTCTAATTAATATTTGTTAAGAGCTTAAAACGCTGGCCTTGTACAGTGCAAATGGTGGAGGTGAGGTCATTTATATAGTCAAACACTCTTCAAAGAAACGCAATAGAGGCAGTGTTTTGAATTTAGTGTGAGGGGAAACCTTCAAGCATTAACAAGGCTCCACAAAAGATGGTCCCTTCCTCCAGAGAGGGAATTTGAAGAGCTAAAAAGGACAGAAACCCAGAATCGGTTTTACGTAAAAGACAAATGTAGGCAATACAATTGAAGGCAGATTTGGATTGTGTAAACCGTTTACCCAACTCTTTGTCTTAGTGTGTGCATGTGATCACATAAGGATGCTCTCACAGAGGCACTTGAAGGCGACAGGGAACTGTGACTCATCCTTCACATTATGTTTCTCACAAACAAGGAGCCGCTGCAGCAGCTCAACATCCTGTCGTCCTGATATCAGTCGCTGGGCCGAGGAGGTAATCAGATGACCTTGGCACTATATGTTCAGTGAAATGTTTATGATCACATCTCGGGGCTCAAGGTCACCGGCTGTCTCATTTTGAGTCATCGCAGCGATAAAAGGCAGGTTTGTGAAGCCTGAAGACAAGACCCACCACGGTCTGTGCCTCTTTCCACCGAAGGATTCGCAGAAATTTTTTTTGTTCCTTTGTGTTGGGAATTAGGGAAAAAACAGGGTTGATTCATGGAGCCAGCTATGGCATTCTCTGATGAAAAGCAGCACGGCAAAGAAAAGACCAACAGCAGGACATAACTTATGAGGCTGCACAAGAAGCTTCCCATCCCTACACCCAGAGTGGCTGCAGTGCCAGTTCAGTTGTGTAGCAGCAGATTGAGTTATGAATACCAACACTGCCGGTGAACACAAGCTGTGTAACAAGCCGGAATAACACTCCAAAGCAGAATGAGACTCCGAGATGAGCCATTATCTTGGTATTTTGTCTTGAGCAGAACAGAAACGAACCCGACACGGGATGCCAGGCAGATGTTGCACTCCAGCAGATGCTGTCAGGGTTTTCTGGATATATATATATTTTCACAAATTAAAGAGTTGCCCACTTGGAAGTCCGAACCATGGAAAATGTTTGCTGGGTGGATTTTGTTTGACCCATTTTGAATTGCTTTGATGATGCAAACGCATGAAAAAATGTCCAATTTCACACCTACTTCCTTCTGTTACTATCAACTAGTGCACCAAATCCCCAGCACTCAGCTTACACCTCACAAACATAATGCCGGGACGCTTATTAAATGATAGATTACAGTGATTAGTCTGGAGCCAAGAACGTCTGTCATCAGTGCACATCAGCGGCAGCATTATGAAGACAGCTATTGAGCTCAAAATGTTTATTATTTCTTTTTCATCAGTGTCTCTGAAGCTAAGAATAGGCAAGTCATTTGCCGGAGACTTTTAATTTTTCCTCCCAGTTGTAGCACAAAGATGGGAACTATGGTATTTTAACGTAACTTCTTTGAACGACATCAACCTAGTCCAGCGACTGCGGATGAAAACGCAGAGTATTTGGCGCTCACCTTTCCCGTTATAGCAGACCAGACTTTCAACGTGTTGTCATCTGAGCCGCTCACGATACGGTTGCCACAAAACTGGAGACAAGTGATCACATGGTCGTCGTGACCTTTCAGCACCTTTTGTGTTGAGAGGAAATATAAAGCACAGAGGGAGAAACGGAGGGTTAGATTTATGACAAACCACAACTAAAGAGAAGATTACTATTTTTCAAGACCAGACGGCCCATTCATCACCACATGCAGCGGGTCTACCGGTATTTTTAAGAATTGCTGTGTGTGTAATCTCTGTGCAGGGTCAAATAATTGCTGGCTCAGGGACTGTGCTGTAGCACTGCTTCAATGACATGAACAAGTGTGCTGAAAACGACCCGAAACCAGTCCACTTTATGAGATAACACAAGTACAGCTGAACTTGACCGAAGGGCGTCACATGATGCAGAAGGATGAGAAGGCTACCTTAGGTGATTTGAGATCTCCTCTCCTCCAGTTAGTGTCTATCCGGTGCTGCCTGATGTAGGCACTCTTCCAAGGGCTGTGAGTGAAGCCGGGCTTGACAATTTTCCTCTTCTTGAGAGGCAGCGGCTCATCGATGCCTGTGACGTGAGAGAAAGAAGCTGAGTGGACCAACGGGCTCTGACTCATCAACTTTATTTTCAACGCAGGTACCAGAGCGACTCCTCACACATCACCGACAGCAGCAGCTGCGTGTTCAGCGTCCGTCTTGTCACAAACACCCACCTTCTTCCCTGCATTTCTCCCTCCACAGCAAGTTGTCTTCAGCGAGGATCCGCCAGTATCGACACGTCTGGGCAGCTTGGAGGAGGTCTTTCGGTTCCAGGAACGACAGCACATACAAAGCCAGCTGTTGACAGACAAGGGTGAGACTTGCTCAGGCTGTAAACGCAGGGCACAGGCAGAGCCTATCATTTGAAATGACTACCTCCTTTGAAAATTACTAGACCACAAAAACAGAAAACAAACAAAAGAGGCAGCTAAAGCACTGTACAACAGTGATTCTTCTCAACTGACTGACAACTCAAAGGAGAAATTAATGCAGGAGTTCCCCCAAAGCCAGTAATCCTGCACAGCAGATTATTTACACAAAGCTGGCAAATACAGACACAAAACCTGGCATAATGAGCATTAATCTGGAGCCCAGAGAACAGCACAAAGTAAACAGTATAGTTTGTGGTTTGTCAACAGTTATTCCAAACACCGCAGTGATAAAGCACACAAAAATGGAAGTGGATCAGGGGCTTAATCAAAATGATCCACTGTTGAAGGGCGATGAGTTATGAGTATAAACTACAGGTTTTATACACAAAGATTTGGATTTTAAAATTACTAAAAGGAGAAAGGTGACAAGATTATCGGGTAATCCAACTGTATTCCTAAAAAACTCTTCTTACTGTCTTCGTGGCGCTGCACCATGTGAAGGGAAGTTTTCCAACTCATGACTGAGCTTAATGTTTTCATGTTTCCGTTCAACATCTTACCCAAATTATACACCTTTCTCTTTGACTCAATTACAGTTACATGAGCAAGATTTCTGGGAATAATTAATATTGATTTCTAGCAGTCATGTCGCCCCCTGGCTGGCATATTGTAGTCTGAGCTACAAGCTTTATTTCCCTAAGGATCTGCTCATGAGTTGGCAAAATTAGTCACAAAATAAAGGCTTATTTATCATTAAGGATGAGTGCTGGGACAGGAGAGGATGATGTTGCGAAGATTTGTCAGTGTGTAGGTGAAAGACAAAACAATTGAGGTCGCAATGCGCAGGACGTGTATCTTATTAGTCTGAGGGCAAAGACGCGAGGAGAATGTTGACGGGCTGCTGTGTGGGCCCAGAAGACAAGGTTAAAAAAAACAAGGAGCAAAAAGCAAGGACATATACTTCCTCAGTCGTGTAGCGAACAAAGTATTTACAGACCTAATGTATTTGATGATCATTCGTGGAGTGAAAACAGGGCAGAAGCACTTTAAATGTTTTCACTCCACAAGCTACATCCACTGTGTCCACCAGACAGTTCAGATCACCAAAATAGATTGACAGCTGAGGTCTACTGACAGTGGTCTGTCAATAGTATCAATTTCAGCCTGATCTGAAGCAGTTACAGCGATGTTACAGTTATTGTTGCTGAGTGATGGCCACTCAATGGCTGCTCTGTGAGGAGCAGAAGCGGGATTATCGGTGGGAGCCAGCGAGAAGAAAAACCTTCAAAGTGAAAGAGAATGAAAGAAAAAGCCTGAAGGGACTCAAAAAACACAAACATGATGCCAACTCATGTTTGGATCAAGTGGTGCGTGCACCGCACAGTCTTGCAACACGTTGCCTCACCCCTTCTGCCCAATCACCTGCCGGCCTTTGAGAAAATTTGATCTGTTCCACGCTACAAAGACTGGCCGCTCTACGATCAGAGGGCTCATTAGCTGTGATTTTAACTGACGTCCGACAGCTCCCACCCACAAGTCAGCATCAGAAAATCTCAATAAACATGAGGAAGAAGATAAAAATAATTTGACAGAGACTCACCTCTTTGGGTAGCAGTGAGATAAAGTCGCGCTGAAACTGCGGCTCGATCACCTGCATCATATGCTTCACTTGTGTGGGCTCGCAGCTGTCAATCAACTCATCCAGCGCCAGCAGCTTTTCTGGGCCTGTCCAGCTCTGCAACGCAGAAGACATCGAGTCTATAGCATGGAAGTACACTACCATTCGACCTCTATTTCCACACACTGCTCGCCAAACTCCAGGTTGGTGAATAAAAAGTGCCATTCAGCAAATCTGAATTTCTATGGTGCATCAGTTGAATGGCATCGTAACCCAAGCAATCCATTTATCACAGGACCTCAATGACCTTCACTCCTGTAATCTTTGAAAACTATTTTGGGCCCAAGTTCAAATCAAACAAAAATGGCAGAACTTTTTTGGAATATCTCAGCGTTTTTATTTTTTAAACCATTCATGATTAAATAGATCAAGCACCGGCAGTTTTCGGAAACGAAGAAAACAATATCTACTTCTTGAGCCAAGACAACATCAGCCAAAGTCGAGACTTGACCTGATTCTAATCCAATACTCCACAGAATACCCAATGTACATTTTAAACAGCAGTATACGTGATAAATTGTTGGCATGATTCCTATTTTTTGTCAGACTTTTGGATGCCATAAGCAATGTTTCAGATGAATCTTTCAGGAGCTTGGTAAATTCAAGCACCCACTAACACATTTAGATCCATCATTAGTATGTTTACCCAGGATTACCTGAGCCACCAACTTCACCTGAGGCTTTCGCAACCTCTTTGTTTGACAAACACACCACTAGCAGTCTTTAACACCTCATAAGTGACTGGAACAGCAGCAGGAATTTGCCCCAAGGCCACACCTTACACACCACATTTTGAGCAAATAAAATTCAAATATAAAGTTTCAGAGCAATACTTATATTAATAAATTTTATTTTTCATTTCTACTCCATTTACAACACGACAATCAAGTTGGCTTATTCCTCAACCTGTGCACGGCGGACTCATGGTTAAGACATTATTTCAGAGCTTGCAACTTTCAAACTAATGATTAGAGCAGCAATATTTGTCTCATATGTTAGTGAATACTTTTGTAGACTACTTCACAAGCTACAGGCTATGACTGGACTGGGAATGTACAGAATTTTTGGTGTGTGTAGTTTGACCCGCCAGATTAGAGAGCAGACAAGACCTGAGGACTCACTTATGTAATAAGATGTCAAGAGTTCAAAAAAATGACTTCAGGCCTTGACAAATATCAGTTTGAGTGGGGGAAAAAAAAAACATTTGAAACTCATGAGTTTATTTATATAATAGTGGCTTTCATTTGTCATGTTTTATTGTTGCATTTTTTTAAATAAGGGCGTGGTTTAAAGCATATGGAAGTACAAGATTAAATAACCATACTTCTATTCATGAGAATACAGAACACAACTGTTCTTCTCTCAATTATTTTACGCTACCAGAGAAACTTTGAATTTACAAGGTAATAATGAACTTGCACTGGATGAGCAGTAAACAAAGATCCACCTCCACAAGCATCACAGTCAGAACCGTCTGCTGTTTGTGCTTTTCATATGTCTGTTATGCAACGTTGTAATGTCTTCTTCCACATGACATGAAAACACAGAAGCTGGAGTTACGGCTCAATCCTGTACTGGGTTTGTGCTGATTTTTCTCTATGAATGTGAGAGCTCTGGTCTGAATAAATGGTGTGGGCCCAGCACACAAAATAATAATCTAAAAACAGCCCTGCTCTCTCTTTTTTAACACTGCTGCATGTTAACAGAGCCACTGACTAAAGACTCAACTCAGTTAAATGAATAATGGATGGTCAACTGAGAAGAAGCCAAACCATAAAATTCAAGATGAATTCTTTTTTTCTTAAGTACAGGAAGCACCACAAAGCTCCGAGGCTATTAAGGGCGATGATTGAGGTGAAGATAAACAAGAATTATAAGGGGAAACTGCTCTCTGCAGGCAAATGGTCAACATATGCTTAAGAGATACCAAATACTGTGCATATCCTTTCATAGTGAGCACAGGTAGAGCTAATTTCAATTCCATGCTCCACTGATTATGGTAATGTAGAGGGCCAGAACAACAAGGCGGCAATTATCTCAGAGACTAAGTGAACATTGATTGGGAACAACATCTGCTTTCTGATGAGATTTTGCCCAAGGGCGGCGAGTTGTTGTTGGAGAATGCTGGAAAACGGTGTAAATAAAACAACCTTCTGCGAGCCTACCTGAAATGTTCGGAGCCACTCTTGGAGACCCGTGGGTGGCTGGATGGAGGTGATGCGCCGCCTCTGTTGCCCCTGACCGTTCGCATTTCTAATATGGCCAAATGTGGTGGGTGTGGCAGGACATGGAACGATTCCCGTTGGGCTGCAATCGAGAGGAAAAAAGGTCAGCATAAATACAGATATCACAAAAAATGCTTGTCTAATTGCCAATGGGAAACAATAAACATACGGACAATACATCATGAATTGCTATCAGTCTGATTTTAATCTGTACAAATTGTACATTGATAAAGTTCTTTTCCAACAATGAAAAACGGGTGATGGAGCTTGGTAAATCCCTGTTTGCACAGCTGTCATACATGCTGTTGAGGACCAAGGCGTTGATGTGAACACAAAAGGAGCATGTGCAAACATGCGGCTTGTAATGTACAGACCAGCAGAATCCACCACATAACCAACCCCCTTTAACAAGGAGAAGATTCCACCTCATTTGCCGTAGAGTGGGAACCTCTGGGGCCGTTTCATTATGGATTCATATTTAATAGGAGACGATGCAGCAACAGGGTCAGTTACATGGCAACAGTTTCAGTCAAGCATCTGTGTTCAGTCTGAATTTCAATGTGGCAACATGTGAACATGTTCATTAAATATTCAGGCTGAGAGAAACATCTGGGACTGCAGGAGATCCCGAGCAAAGTGAATCACCATTCTGTTTGATGCAAAATTAGCATCTTTTTAGGCAAACGTTTTTTCTCCTTGCGCTCAATTTGTGAAGCTTTTAAGGGAACACATGAACATTTCATATTCAGCATGATGCACAAGAGCAGCGTGTTGTTGAAGCTGGTTGCTGGGTTTATTTACCTGGAATATTCCGTGTCTTTGCATGGTTTCTTGCCTGAAGGGAAGGATCGGACTTCAGGGCCATGATCAAACTTCCTCTTCATCTGGAAAAATAAATGAAACATTTTAATATCAAATGCACATACATAGTTTCCACAGCACAAGAATAAAACACAAGTGGCTGTGTGCAAAAGCAGCAAGCTGATGTGGAGCAGCACATTGTGTTAGAGGTGGCAGCTGCAGCCTCACTGCAAGAAGGTTGAAGCTTCGATCCCAGCTTGAGGCAAATCTTGGGGTGAGCATGCATCCTCTATGTGGGGCGTATCTGAACAATCTCCCCGAGCTTGCTTCCCTGAGGGTTTCCTCCAAGCAAGGTAAATTGGTGACTCAGTAACCAGCCCCTCGACCCAAGCACCCCAATAGAAAAATAAACAAGAGAAACTGGATGGAATGTTTGTGTCAAAACAACATTTTAAAGCATTTAAGAAATAGACATGGCAGTCAATGTGATGGAGGTCGCAAACAATGCAAGGACAGCCACCAAACACAGATTCATTTTAGAAGAAGCAACATCTAACAGATTACTGTGACATTATAATTACTAAAAAAAAACATCACAAGACCAGTGTTGGACAAACAACATTGCAACCTAACAGACGTTCATAAAGCACCTTCTCCCAGAGGTATTAATATATTATATTTGAAACCGTAATTCTGCTGCCACCATTGTACTATTGTAAGTAGCCACAATGCAGAAAGTGCATTTCACTCAGCAGACTTTGCTTGAATTGGGTCTGGAGCAAAGAGGATTAAAATAGAGGCACTCAAATCTTGCATCACATTCAAATTGAATATTCAATTTTATGCAAATGCTAATCAAGCGAGCAAAGAGGCCATTGTGGTGCCAAGCGATTAGCAATAATTCTTAGTTTAACAACTGAAAAAAAAGGATTTAATACATTTTAGAATCTGATGTGAATAAACGCAATTCATTTAAGGTTAACATCATCGGTTGTAATGTCAGAACCCCACAGTATCTGATGGGAGTTTCCATCTTTGAAAGTGTGTAAACAAAGACCATGTGTAACTGCCTAAACACTTTCTAATCTGGAGCACGACCACACCAGTCTGGGAAGGCTTCACAACACACATGCAAGCCATCAGCGTCATCTTGAAACAACACGCAACGTGAAGAAACTGCAGCGCACTTTCCAGATTCAAATATGCCATGTGACCTTGTACACTGATTATTTAAATGTGCTTCAAGTCAGCCTTGCATGTCCAGACTATATCGAGGTAAAAATAATCATAACTGGGTGTGCATGAACCATGAAAAAGCAGATATCAGCAGAGTAAATAGACTTTCCCTGTTTTTCTACAACGACACCAGAGAGAGTCTTTGTTCAAAATACCTTAGAGCAGCACTCCTCAACAATGACTGACCGAAACACAAACTAGATTAAACCCGTTTTCTTGTTTCATCAAACAATACCCTGAGAGTATATTTGATAGAATTCAGCTCAGTAAAGGGCTCATATTTGACTCCATACAGTCTGGAGGACCAGTTGCATGATTATATGTCTCTGCTCGAGGATGGGTGTTTTTTGTTTATCACTATAATTTTGAGAGTTAAGCTGTGTTTGCGCTGCCTGTGATTCCAGCCCAGGGGGTACATTTGGGTGCATGCTGAGGCTGTCATCATGAGCTAAGAGAGGAACTTGTGAACTTGTTTTTTCACTTTTTCTTCTACAGACCTTGTTTTTTATTTCATCAAATGGTGTAGCAAAATGATGCCCACAATTATCAAGCAAAATTAATCTATTTAAGTTGATTACTGTGATGAGGACTCATACAGATGTTTTGTTAAATCTTCAAAGTCATGCCGGATAAGAGACACTACAAATGGATTGAAAATATGGGAGGCAAGGCATCAAAATCATCTGCTTCGAGACGTAAATATCTCGCTCATACAAAGTGAGTAGTCAGGTCATCTGTCCGAGACTCAGGGTATAACTGCTGCGTCACTACACAGAAATGTGTTTTAATAATACATGAAAATGTTACTTTTTTACCTCACGATACTCAATACGACTCACTCAAAACAAGATGACAGGATTGAGAGGTCTACAGCAGCTAACACACAAAAATTAAAAACATTCCATCACATTTTTTGGAAAGAAATCTGCATGTACAATCGCCTCTACTCTCATCGAGCATCACCTTTTTAAACATTTCCATAAGACGTTAATAAGATACAAGGCGATGGTCAACAAACATTTGCAACAAGTACTTTTCAGCACAACACAATTTAGCTTTCAGACATCTTTTTTATCGCAGATAGATACACCTCAGACAAGAGGTCAAGAATTAGTTACAGAGTGGCATATCGGAGGAACATGCAACAGGGGACTTTTACATGAAGTAGAATTCTGTTTCCGCCCACCGTGAACTTTCATTATATGTAAAAACATTTGAGGTGCCACGGCACAAACTATTGATCGAAAGGTCAGAAGACAGTCACGGCAACAATGGCTCACCGGAGTCAAGATGGTGTTAAGGGAATGATATTAAAAAAATAGTCCCGAGATAATAAAACATGCCCTTTAGAAAGAGTCTGTAATAGCAACTAGATCCAATCTTTGCCGTTTTACAGATGTCAAACTGCGCAGGTTCTAAACTTTACAGTGCTTTGTACAAATTTCACAGAGCACTTTTCTGAGGGGCCACAGGTTTTCATCAATATGAATCTGTTTGTGTTAATGCAAGAGTGACCAATCCAAGCAAGAGTCGGTCGAAGCCTGTGTACATGACTGGCACGCTAAACGTCCAGGTTCTCTCCAGACACGACTTTGATCTGACAAACCACTCGTGATGCCCTGAAGAGGCGCTACTGCCTTATAGAGCATTGTAAGAGCATGATCGCAAAAAATAAAATAAAATAAAAAAATAGGAAGAAATAGCCAAATATTTAGGATAACAATAACACAGGTTAAAGCTCAGCTAGTTCTCTAGTTAAGATTTTGGAGCTGCAGAACAATACACATGCGTCAGATATGATAATGAACAGGCTCATATTTACTATACTCACATGACACTCTAAAGTCCAAGCAATTGTAGTACAATTTAATAAGGGAAACATTGTGTAGTTACAGTATACCATTTAAAATAAATAAAGCCTTCAATGCAACTCTCAAATCCATCTGCTGTTGAAGCAGTGATCACACTGAAGAGACAGTTGAGTGGCCATGGAAAAGCTGGGTGTGTTTGTGCTTGTTTGTTTCAAAAGCAGAGCGAGACGGAGAGAGAGAAAAGAGGAAGTGCAGTTTCACTGATTGTGTGCGTGTGTGTGTGTGTGTGTGTGTGTGTGTGTGTGTAGGGCAATCGCAAACCACACAAGTGTGAAATCGGCATGTTACCACCTTTTTGTGGTTCAGCACGAGCTAACCAGAGAGCCCAGTGTTTGTAAATCATTTCTAATCAGACCTCACTCATCTTGCATGCCTCCCTCCCTCCCTCCCTCCCTCCGACTGTCTGGCAAAAGCATGGCAGATGGATGCAGAGACTTAATGATATTTTAAAGACAGCAATCACTCTTGCATAATGTGTTGATTCATCTCCACTCAAGACACATCCTGCAGCATTAGTTGCTTGACAAATCCTCCTTCATTTTTCGAGTGGCATTTCCGGCGTTGTCCTGATGTCCAGCACAGAATATTTATCATACCAACATTTCAGCTGAAAGAAAAGTAGGATATTTGGAAAAGGTACGGCGTGGATAATCAATTCAGCTCACTCAGCAAAGGTTAGAAATAAAAACGCGAGGCTTTAGAATCAGCCAGGGAGGCTAAAGAGTCAGGGCTTCATCACCGAATGCAAAGCTGCTCATGAATCCCAAAGGACTGAGATTTCCTAGTGCACAGTCGACATATTTGTTTACATTACACGGTCCATGTAATCAACGGTTTCATTCCAAAGCAGTGATGTCTTTCTGGCTGCCAAACAGCACAACACACCCAACATCCTTGAGGACATTCTACCTCACAAAGTCTGACACAGTGACCCATTATCTGTGGTCGGAGCTGGAGGGCAACTTGCACAATGAGGTCTGGGCGAGTCCAATGGGCAACAGTAGCCTCACCACATGCATCTTAAGCATGTGTGTCACTCGGCGCTTGATAACCACTGCTGCATGGCAAGTACGCAGGCAAATCCAGCAGAAACTTTCTCAACCTTCAACAGCAGCATAGTTGCAGCATAGACCCGGTGATTCACGCGAAAGCTACAGCCGAAACTGGTGCATAGGTGAAGGCAGCGTGAGCCAAAATGAGCAGGTATTCAAGATTTGAAAAACTAAATAAACAGCAAACCTCTGTGATCAGTATAACGTCATTATCGAGTAAGATTGCGTGCATTGATGCTACAGCAGTTTTATGAAGAGAAGGGGGCTGGACAATTAAAGCGGGGTCTCTGGAGGTTCAGCTGCCGCGGCTCATCCTCCGCAGTGGCCGCACACTCTGCTGCGAGGGGCGCATGCGAGATCACGAGCGGAAAAGCCTACTCACTTTATAGAAAATCATCTTTAAAGTGCCGTAGAACCCCATCCTTGTAATCCGGTGTGTTCCCTCCTTCTCTAGAAGCGAGCTGTTAATCCAAATCTGAGGACGTAAGGAGGCGATGGAAGCGTGTGGAGGGAAGGTCCGCCGCCGATGTGACCATGCTCGACCAAGTCACCCGGCTTCCATGCGCTTAGTAGATCCGAGCAGCATTGAAAGGAGCGGGGTGGGTGGAAATCCGGCAGCAGGGCGGAAGATGACGGACGATTCGCTGATGCTGGAGGCTGGTTCGCCGCCGACCGGGGAGTGATCCGGGTGGGGAGGCTGAGGGTGACACTCAGCGGAGAGTGGGAGGAGTGGGAGCGCGTCACAGCAGTGACTCTTCCTCTTCACGTGCGGCACGACGGCTCCTCCAAACGGGATCCGATTACAGAGTCCCCGGTGGAGACGACGCGAGAAATGGTGCAGTCCCGCGTTCAACACGGTGAGCACCACATTCTCTCCGGACCGGAGCGAATCAAATCCGGTGGAGAGCTGCATTTTCATTCCAGTCAAAAACAAGCGCCACACCCGCAAGTCATCGGATTTTATCGCGTCTTTCTACTTTGAAAAGAAAAGTTGGGTCAGTCAGACCGTTTCAGCCTTATTTATGGACAAAATATCGGTGTTTTTTCCCTGAGGAATTCAGTTTCACAATTCTCCAGCCTCTCCCAAGGAGCGCGTTCCACAAGACATTTTAATAATGATCATTATTTTTTTATGCGAGACAATGCATTTGAACAGAACACTTCAATTGCACCCCTAACTGTTCATTTTCAATGGACACCATTTCCAGCTGGGGACAGTTGCCTGCTCATTGAGCTGAAAATCTCATCACTGCTCTGTATAAACCAACTAATCTTGGTCATGCATCTCTGGAGCCAATGTGTCCTTGTGAATGTGCTCCAGCAGAACCCAGAATGAGCACAGGGGTCCTGAGGTGACTGAGTAACAGGTCCTTTGCTCAAGTGGAGAAGTTCAAGGACTATCGAGTTTAAAATGGATCGATAAAGCTCAACAGTAGAAGCTGTTAAGAGTTTACTGTCCAGCCCGAAAAAAATATGCTGAACCAGAAGGTGTTTATTTTTTATAACTCAGTGACGTTCACCAACATCAGGTTCGGAACCAAACAGGAATGATGCGCATAATAAATCTCCATGAGCGTGTTATTACTTCTTTCATCTTGGTCACATGAGCCAACTGTCACCACAGGTGCAACAAAAGCAAAAAAAAACATTTCAATATGCGATGTTCCTGCTGCTTTAAGCAAGGCTGTAATTTCAGATTTAAACCAGCGTTTGTCCTTCATGTTCCAGCTTTTCGACTGACAAATCATCTACTACTTCAATCTATTTTTACCAACACATAAGAGTCGTAGTGAAAACTTCCATCGCTGCATTAATGCACCCACTATGCTGCATTGGAGCGCTGCCTTCAATCCTGCCAACATCCCAGTCAGCAGGTCAGAAGATAGAAAATAGTATCCCCGTAAAATCTGGCAGGCCACCGTGTGAATAGACCCACATCTGGTGCATTTGCACGGAAACACAGACAAGCCGGTATTTGCATTCGAGTCTGGCAGATAATGCCTGATTGTTTTTGGCCAGTAAAGCACTTCACTCTGCAGATGGCTCCACAGGGCTTATTATGCTCATTAAAAATCTCAACCTCAAGACTGCAGCTTTATTTTATAATCACAGCTGCATCAATGTTAAGTGTTGGTGAACACGGTGTCACAACTGGATGAGATTAAATTGCCGTCTATAAGGGTTATTCAGTAGCTCTTTCACTATACTCCACAAGATAGGTAGCGATGAATAAAATGAATTAACTCTGGCTGTGTTGGCTACTGCGGCACAACTCCAAATTGCACATTGTGTTTATGTTAATGACTGAATGAAGGTGTTTTTAATGAGGCCATCTTAACAGGGTCAAAAAGAGAGGCTAGTGTAAACTGCGAAGTCAAACAATCTTTCATACTCTCTAATGAAAAGGGCATTATTATAAGCAATTCCTCACTTAAAGGAAATAAAAACTACAACCAGACAGTCATAAAAAATGCATCACTAAGCTGCAGAAAAATCTAGTCGAAGTCCTTGTAGTGTTTCCAAAGAACTATTAGTGTCTATGCAGCCAAGCGGTTTTTATGTCTCTATTTAAAATCAAAATGAACATGTACTCAGCGTAACAGCAGCCTAATATTAGTTGAGGGGCGTTGAGGGTGATGGTGGAACCCTACAAAAGATGTGCAGACATCTGTGTGCATCAGACAGTGGGGCTTGATCTTTGTCCGTGTATTCTTAAGGTGGTCCTTGTGTGAAAAAAGGGGGCTTGTTGCTGAGAGCAGCCTCAACCTTTCCCACTCTGGAATGCCTGGCATGCAGGAGGGGATGCACTGTGGCCTTTGAATAGGCCACAGCCCCCTTTTGTCACTCTCCGTCTGTGAGCTGGTAAAGCATTAATCGGCTAGTCATGCCTGATTTGGAACTTTATAAATTTCAATGTTTGGACCATTACAAACCCACCACCCATTGGCTTGAAACAAAACAGCAACCCAAACAAATAATAAAGGTCAAACGTAGAATCTGATAACAGAAACCAATGTTTTTACAACATTTATAAACAAACTTCTTTTTGACTTTTCACCAAATGAAACCACAGCAACACAAGCAGCTAACAAAAACAGGTCTGAGAAGGCCCATATTTCAGTGTGAATTCAGCATAAGTGAACAGCAGAGCTGAATATCACACCATCTGTGTGGATTCTAGTGTGAGCTAATGTTTAATGTGAGGTGGTGAACTTGAGAGAGGCAAATACTTCTTGGGCAATGATGCATTACTAAGCAGGGCCATGTCATTGTGTAATTGTCCTCTCTGCGGAGAAAAAAAAAATGAAGACTGGGGGAGGTATCCCCTCAATAGATGGTGCGGGGCCGGCACCATCCCAGCATGACAGATGCAGTTCGTGTGGGGCAGTGCTTTGATTAATAAGGAAACTCCGGATGATGGTGTTGTGGAGAGAATAATGAGAGCATCATCTGTATGGTGCTGAATTATCATATTCTATAGCCACCCACGCGACTCCATTTTCAGGGGGTCAAGGAAAAAAAAATAAATTAGAGTGCGAGCCGTTGGGATCCTCTATTATAATCAATGGAGTCACAAAGATAAATGTCAGGAAAAGGTCAACATTTGTAAGTAGAAGTCCTCACCTAAGCAAAGCAGCATACAAACAATGGGTTGAAAAAAAAAAAAAAAGATTATACTGAAGTTTAATGTTGAAGCTTTTTCTGCTGTCTTGAAGCTAAACATTTTCCCTGGAAAACAATAGCTATTTGCACATTTTAACAAGAAAAGGGTTGAAACTAGGAGAGCCAAAGTTTTGACATTTATTTTTCGACTTTGTATGATCCCATCACAGACAAAATCAACTACACCAGAGAGGCTTCTACAAGTTACTTCTCATAAACAGTAAATTAATAGTTAAAGTATGCACAATGTAGTTAAAGAGGAATTCATTTATATTCAAAGCACACTGCGTTTGCAGGTATAAAAGGTGAAAGCGATGATACTATATAGATTACCTCTATTCAGTTATGAGTCATGAGTAATGCGGCAGGCATTTTCTTTCCTACAAGCAGAATTACTGGCATAATCCTTATCCAACAAGAGCCCTATCTGGAGTTTCGCATTTGGATTCAGCCTGAGAGGTCATTTCTCATGTTTTAATGACAAGGTGCTGTGGAGTGAGTGTGCAATGAGACAGGTGAAACTTGGACGTGAGGAGCATCAACTCCACAATTTATGCTCCTCACTAAAGATTAAGCTCCACAAGACCAATTTGTTCTGAAATTAAGAGTCCTAAAAGAAAGTGTCAGTCTTAAAATACTGCAGCATGTGGAGGATTATTTACCACCAATTTTACACAACACTCAATTGCAGATAATTTTATTTTAAGAAGGAAGGAATACTAATGCAGCCTGGTGGAAAAACACATTTCTATAAGACGGCTGGAAGGGGAAAACAGGAAGTTTAAATTCCTTTATCGACTTAATCTGCCAATTTTAGTCTGGATTGCCAGTTGAGTGGCTAAGTGGCAGACCATGGCCAGAAAAAGTAAACACATCTGACAAGAGTAAACTACGTGACTCACATCATGAGTCACCGTCCAATTTCCAGACAGTGAAGGGCACATTTGATCTATTTTATACGATACTGGTGGCTACACTTTAAAGCTGAGGCTTTACAGCTGGGATTGTTTGTTTGTTTGGGGATATAGTCTTCTGACAGCCTGGAAGCACAGCAGTTGACAGAAGCCTCCACACTTTCGTGGGCCTTGACTGTTGTTTCTGGCACAGAATTAACAGTCGTGAAGTCAAATGGGTGCCAAGATATATGCACTCTGCATAGAACTTATTCCTGAGGTCTTTTCTTCATGTAGTCTTAGGGGTTGCTCACACTTGGTTTAGTCAGGCTATTGTTAAATATAAATCATTTATACACCTCTTGAAAAACTTATTTTCCTTTTTAGTGTGTGGTTATTTCAGTCTGTAATTGTTAAAACATTTTACCCCATGATGAACAATATGCATATTTTTTGCATAGATATTTTGCTCCGACAACATCCGGTGGTCAACTCAGTGTTACGTATTCACCCATCATGACAGGAAAACACAGATCCGAAGAGGATGTATTTATGTCACCAACAGTACCTAGCATTTGAACGCTCAACAAATGTGGCAATAAAATTCCATTTTGAAAGACGCTGTGGGTCTTTTCTTCAGAAATCCTCAGTTCGACTGCAGTAATTTTCATCTCCTACACGTTCTGACAAACACCAAGGGAGAACTCCTACACATGATAACTGAAAAGCTCCATACTTTTTCCTTTCATAGAGAACATACAGGGGAGAATATAAGGTCATCTGAAGTGGAACCTCCTGGAGTTGGCGTAGATTTGTTTGTTCGCGTGTAGAGCTTTAGGTTATGCATGAAAGATTCATGAATGGATGTCCCAGAGCTTCACAGGAGGAGGATAAAACGACTAATAATGCAGCACAGGCAGCGCGCTGCCTGTCTTTAGATATTAATGCCAACTAGAAAGAACGTGTTCAACAATACACTCTTTTGTTGACCAACTTAGAGAACTGAATGTCAGTGGACAATGGGAACACCAATGAATGACCCGACAACTAATGGACACCCAAGCAATAAAACCATTAGGAGACAAACGTCATGTTAACCAGCATCAGAAAACCCTTGACATGACAAGTAACTTTTCAAAACAGTTGCCAGTGAACAATCTGCAGTGCAGCTAACTTAAACCTAAAGTTTTCATCCCAAATGGCGATCATCACTAAGGACTGTGAACAACAGAATAACAGAGCACAATATAGAAAAAATAGCCTGATATCAAGGCGTACTGTATCGGTATGACTAAATGTCACATGATAATCTTATCCCTTAGTGAGAAATGCATTTGAAATCAACCATTTATTGCTCTATTGTTTTTCATTCATTCAGATTTGTTGTCGACACTGACACAACATGCAGCTCAGTACCAGCAGAAAAGGGGCACTGTAGAAGAAAGACTTCTTGAAAAAACACATCTCTTTAATTTAATTTGCAGGTACCCACAATGCTCAAATGAAAACCAGAATAAACAAGAGCATAGTGCAACCACTAGATTCCCAGCAAAACCACTTGTTTTATAATTTTAACTAAATGTTCAGAGTCATGTTTATTCTTTAAACCACACAAAGATGAGAAAACGGAATTGAAAATAACCTAACCGCAAAAATAATATATTTTCTGATGTTGTGAGTCCCACGCCAATATTGCAGGCAGAATACTCAACCATTCAGCAACATAGTGAGGAAGGGTCAGAGGGGCCGGCACTGACCCTATAGATTAACTTAAAGTTTCCCTAAAGACTGGGGACAACAGTTTAAATCACCACTAACCATCTGATGCAGCTGTCTACAATTTGAATATTGGAGAGGGAGTCACCAGCTTCACTGGTAGCCCATGGGTGTCGTACTCAGAACTTCCTGTTGGACAGCTGTATGTTAATGTGCACGAGAGGCCGGGGACAGCAGCAGTGGCTTGGATGGCCTGGCAGGCGCAGAACAAGGAATCCCTTCACAGTTGGGAGCCAGAGGCATGAACTTGGCAGATTAGACATTCAGGAAACAAAAAAAAAAAAAAACGTTTCATCACAGACAGGCAACTCAAATCGACAGTGAAAACATACAAGGCTCCATGCACAGAGCCAAAAATGGAATCTCAAACCTTTGAAAAGTACAGAGCTTCGAGTGCCTGTGGTTCCTCCCTTTGGTATATAAAATACATGGCCAACAAGAGATCAAGCAGTGGGCAAACCAAAATATCCTCAAAACACCAATGGACACTGAATCAGGAAACTAGCATGAGAGTTGCCTTTGAAATGACTAAAAACAAAGAGGTACTTTTACTGCATGTACGACCCTAGAAAGACGCTGTTCTCCAGATCTCATTCTACTTAATAATTCAATGACAAGCCAGTGGCAGATCACTGTGACGTGATGATGACGAACAGCAGGCAGGGGCACGGAAAGCACTGAAGGACCTTGCCACGAACCCCTCAATCGTAAACTGTTGCTTGGCAACGGAATTTGCTCCAGTTGGCCTCCAGGCTATAGTGTTCTGCCTCTGGCCGTGTTCAGCAAAGAGGCCATCTCAGGGACCGGTTATGTGTGTTATAGTAATTTCCCATCTACATGTCACAAATAACAGTGAGGCGATTGTCAGGGAGTCGGTCAGACACATTGGACAGGACAGCTGCTGTTGTAACTCAGGTCTATAATGGAAGCTTCGTTCGTGAAAACTTAAATAAATCAAAAACTCACAGCTCAATCGCCTCACATCAAGCGACATAGTCAAAATTACTTTGATTACATGAGAAAATGCAAGGAAGCAGGCTATCGGGGGCAGAAAAAAAGTTAAAACAGATTGCTATCACAGTCAGGATCAAACAGAAATAAACATGCTTGTTCTACTAATTGGGAGAACAAGCCCTCGTGCACATGATCACACAGACATGCAGAAGCTCAACTCCACAGGAATACAAATCAAACACAGCCGATCAAACCAAGTGATCCTCATATTGATCACACGGCCCTGAACTCCCGCCCGATGATAAAAGAGAAATAGAAAGTATGCTTTTTGGTTGAGAACATGAAAACCTTGCATCTAGGAGAATTTAACTGCTTTACAGAAACAGAAACAAGCATTATATATTTAAATATATACTTTATATTTCCACTATTTATATGGTTGCAATGCAACTGGATCTCAAGGGTTTCTTCAGGACTCGCGTCCTTAAAATTTCATGCCAGAGTTAAGGGAATATGATAACAATAAAATGTCTGACGTTTTCCTCCATGACTTCCCCCATGGGGACATTTGTTTCTTATCTCGCTCAATCCTGTCATTTCCAATATCACTGTCCCACTATCTGAAAGGCAGAGAACAATGATTTTGTGCTGCCAAGACAGCCATTATCCGTTGTTCCGATTTGCACAGGACTCATGGGCGACGAATGGAAGGTGAATTAAGGTAAAGAAATTACGACATGAGTTTAGCTTTGAGCTGCAAACAATCCTTTTATTTTCTATTAAATCTTTAATTAAACCAAAGATCAATAATTGGGAAATGTTGATAGGGTTGGGAACAGATTATAGATAAAAAAAAAGAAGTAGGAAAGATCATCATGTATTACAGTGAGAGCCTCAGCAACTAGAGAAATCCTTTCTGCGAATAAAAACGACATAACTACTCCACACTGATGCAGAGTAAATTGTTATCTTAACAGGTCCCAGTTTGGACTTTAAGAGACCTGACAGTTTATTTTGTTAAACAGCAGAAGGACGACTAGACCACAGGGCCTGCGGGCGGGTCCAGTGGGGTTCTTTTCTCCCACGCACATCAAGTATTAAAGGGGCCAGTCAGAACGAATCATCACTACTTCTTGTCCATTGTAGCGTGTTGATTTTGGACGAAGGTGCAACCCGGTTCACGAGGAGATCGGAGCAGGCGAAGCATAAAACATGGGAAAAGAACTCAGTGAGTCACAAATACACAGAAGTGATCTTTAAAGGATCTTTGACTTCAGATAGTTCATTTGTAGGAGGAAAACAAAAGCAACTTTCGCAGAGGGTCTCCAACTATTGTGTTCCAGGGAAACAGCCATCTTAAACTCCTCACAACAGACAAGGAAGAAGTTTACTTCAGTCCTCCACAATAGTGTACTGTTCAAAAACATGTATAAAAACTGTTTTAACAGTAATGTTTTGGAACTTTTTTAATGAAAAATTAAAAGAGATAGACTTCAGTAGTGCAGAGGATGGGCTAATTTTAAGATTAATTCAAATTACAAAATTAATTTTAACTCAACAGTGGAGTGAATGTACGTGTGGGAGGGCGAATTTCTCAGCTGAATGAACAAATCAGCTGCACCTCTCCCTACAACATTGAATATGTTGGAGGAAGAATGTTGTTGAGTTTAATAACAAGCATAGTATAGCAAATCAAGTTTGTTTTCCAACCAATTATAAGTTATACGCAGGTGATTGCACGTCCAAGTTACCGTAAATGTAAGCTAAATCCGTTTTCTTGAGTCTTGTTTGGAGCCAACGTAACATGTAAGTTCTGGTCCAATAACGGGTGTTTTGGGGGCTGAGCCGAAGAAGAAAATTTGCGGGATCTTTTCATTGTCATCCACCACTATAGCACAACCTGTAACTGAGAGACGACAACAGAGAAGGAAACACTGCTGAGCCTCTGTTTTCAGTCGATGGAGTTTGTGTGTTCTCATGTATGCAAGGGCTTGTTATTGAAATTCCATTTTGTATTAGGAAATGAATCCCTTTGCCATGCCCTCCATTTACCCCGTCAGCGAAGAGGATATTGATTGCTTTTTTTATTCCGCCCTAAGAAGGCCATGACT
Source organism: Synchiropus splendidus (assembly GCF_027744825.2). NCBI lineage: Eukaryota > Metazoa > Chordata > Actinopteri > Syngnathiformes > Callionymidae > Synchiropus > Synchiropus splendidus. The sequence goes on from NC_071335.1 coordinate 24,583,167, forward strand.
TGCTAATCAAATCCAACCTGCTGCCAACTGCATCGTGGCAAATATTCCAGTTGGTGTTAAATAAACGAAGTTAAAGCTTGGGGTCACAGAGGGACCACTGGCAAGTGCAGCAAAGCTAAAAGTTACGACCTTCTCAAACTTATTTTTATTAAATTACCAATCCAGTGCAAGTGAGCTTTTTCTCCAAACTGTAAACGGTTATGCTAATTCGGTGTAAACTTTATAATCTTCGGCTCAACGAGAACTTGACTTTTGTTTGCGATTATCTTGCGCTGTCCTCTGCCTCTTCATAGTTCAAAGTTAATGACAGTTAAGTTACAGAAAAGAATTAACCAATGTAAAACATGAACCAAATACAGAGTCCTAAGCAAAACCATGCAGAAGTTTCCGCTGCCTCTGAGTATTTAGCCATTATATTAAAAAAGTTAAACTGGCAGTTAAACAGTGCAACATTGAAGACAAAGACGTTTCTGAAAGTATATTAAAGACGTTTACTGACCAAAACTAATAGAAAATAGAAAAGGCTGTAATTCCAGGAAACATTTCCAAATGAAACAAGACTTTGGATTCTGAGTAAAGAACTTTCAACAAGCTTCTATCTAGTTTGAATGAGGAAAAATTATTAATGTGAGTGTTGTTTCATAAATGCATTCAAAGACAAAGTCAATATTGATTGAAGAAATGCAAAATGCAGCGGCATAAAAGCGTCAGCATCTGCGTCACTGAACATGGAAAGATGAGAACAATCTTGCCAGCGCACAAGCAGATCTTTGTTGAAATAAAAACATTTGTGCTGCGCTTCAATTTAATCAGATATGAAATTACCAGCCAATTTTCTGCATATGCCTCAGATTATGTTCAACATCTCACAGACGACCTTGGTTGAACAAAATATCTTATCACCTAGATCAACACAAAGTGCGACAAACCCCAATTGAGGAGGGAAGACAAAGGTCACTATGATGCTTTTTGCTCATGACCATCATCTTGTGACTAAAAGTCATAAAGATAAACAGGATGGTTGTTAGCAAGTTTATTGTCATCAGCTCCACGGGCCTTAGATAAAAGCAAATGGGAGAATATTTTGGCAACAACAGCGCTAAACAATTCAATGGAAATAAATAAATCTGCATGACGCATATGGGGCATGAAGGTCATGTAATAAAATGCTCTACATGAAAAACATCTTAGACTTTGATAAAGTCTTAACCGCATTTTATTATCTATCCACCAACAATCTAATTATTTTAATCATGAGCAATCCACAACGTGACCCGTTACTGTGGATAGTTCAGTCACTATTACAGAATAGTTGCAGTCTGTTCACCCATACGATCGACGGGCGTGACCGTTTAGTTTAGCTAATGCTGCCCTCTAGAGGTGAAAATTGACTACTGCCTATAAAGACGACACGCCAAAGCCGTCATTCGCTCAAAAAGAATGAAGCCACCAGGAGAAAACGGTGTTTCCTACCTGTGTTTTTCACAACACAGGTAGCAGAACCTCGAGACAAAAACACTGTTAGCCAAATAATAATGTATTTAATACTGGCAAAAAATAATTTGTACTCCTGTATGAGATCACAGCACGACTAAGATATTTGATGTTGTCAAGTTCAAGTCAACAGCTGTCAAATGAAATGACACGCCAAAGAAGCTCAAAAACATTCTCATTCAAAAACTCTAATTGTGAAAAAGAAAGATCTCTTGTGATGATTTGTTCAGGAGTGCGTTCATGAGCCAGTCATCCCATAATATACCTTCCAAAATGGTGTAACAAAATATAGTTCTGCAACACTGTTATTGGTGATGTAGTTTTCGTTTGACAAACACTGCTGATAGGCACAGAAATCTTACTTTTTTACTTTCACTTCTATGCCATGAGAATACAACGACAAGCAAAACTCTTCTCCTTATTCATTTAATTTTTTATAAAATGTGCTTTAACTTCTATCTTACAACAGTGATTCACTCTTGTGCAACTAACCCTCACAGGTACAGAATTGGGAAGACTTTTCAACACTCCAGGGTCAGGCACAAATAGGTTTCCCCATCCTTATAGTCACCTACAAAACCTTTCCCTTACTGCTGTTAAATATAGATGCACTTGATACTCCAATGTGAAAGCCAAGCTCATTTGAGCTGCGGGGTTTTTGTCTTTGCACAGGCATAGGTGACACTTATTTCCAAAGCAGCAATACAGCCATTAAAATGTCCCTCAAACAGGTCATAGAATATCAACACGTTGTTTGAAGACCCATCCCTCTGAAATAAAAAGAATGGAATGGAGACGCATCATTTATATTCACTATGTAGCAACTCAAACATAAAGTTAAGTACATGGCAGAGTCGACGTTTGATCATTTTTGCATGCATAAGATTTGCCCTCAGAGGCCAACATGGCTGCAACATCTCAAATGATTCTGATGCCTGACTCGCCAAAGTAACTCTAAGCAACCACAGGAGTTTCATTCAAGTGGTACAGAATCCTCTTTAAATAATAATAATAATAATAATAATAAATTTGAAACCCAAATACAGCCAACAAATGCTGCATACAAAACTAAGTACTGTACAATGGAGGAGAGATTCAGAAGCCTGAAATGAAGTGCAGCCGAGGCATGACGTGAATCATTTTCCAATATGAAGCTTCATTAAATGTGAGTGAGTTCATTTTTGGAGTTAAGCTCGATGATGCTCACAAATCTCAAGGCCATGCCAGGCCCCACTCTAAAAAGACTTGTTTTGGAATCCAAAATGTTGAGGCATAAATAAATAAGTTAGAATGGTTTTTGTCAACAAAAAATATTGGTTACACCGTTACAAAGTCCCCTGAGAGTGAAGCAGAAATATTTCCTATCACTGGGAGCTGAAGTGTCTGAGAGGAGGTGGATTCCTGACATTTTCACTGCAGGGAGTAAAAAGTAAACAGCAGGCTTGAAAGGAACTAACCACCCTTGAAAATGAACAAAGCTGAGCTGGCTCACTCCTTCACTGCCATTCTGGTCTGTGGATGGAGTTCAACAGTGACGAATGATTGTAGTGAAGTCAACTGCTGAAGTGGAAGGCTGGTTCATAGTGGGAAAGGAGTATTTTTTCACATCTCTAGTTGTGGTTTCATGTCCTACTCTGGTTCGCACACCTCAACTTCATCTTGAATGAAAATATTTTAAAGGTGTCATCTTTCAGTACGAGAAGACCCAAGTGCAATTGATCAATAGTGACTTATTATCTGATAATTTTTCAACCACCTCTCCTGTGCATAATAAAGTTCTGACAAAAGCATTAAAGGGCAACGAGTATCTCGCCGGGCAGATCTGTGTGCTCTGGAATGGGTCAGTGTCTCAGAATAGCTAAAAGGAGATGCCTTCATCAGCTCGGTGTTTATTTGCAGCCCCTGGGTGAGGGAATTTAAGTGCCTCGAGTTCAAGGGGTTTGGTCTTCTATTCAGTGGAAAGAGCTCAAAAGTTCTTAGCGTAGTAACTGGCTAACCTGCTACAAATCGAGACAATATTTTTAAATAGATCAAGTGAATATCTTTCAATTACATTTACCTTTCTTTGGACAAAAGAAGCAGGCATCAAAACACGCTTCAATAAATCACAGTAACACAACCATCACTAACTCACTGTACCCAGTTAATAAGGAAAATGGAACAGCAACAGCTCATGACTTGTCTTGCAGTAAAAACAGATCGATATCCCGAGGTAAGATTATTCATTTGTCCCAGATTTGGGTAACACTGATGACGAAGAGGGGGGAAAAAAAACACTTTGTCACAGGAAAAATATGAAAGCAACATTACAAGTACAAGAGAAAAATTGTGGAACGGAAACATTTTCACTCCCACACCAGAATGGTTTCATAAGATTGCCATTATTAAACTCCTTTAATCCAAATCTGATACAAATGAGGCAAATGAAAGATGCTAATGGAATACAAACAGTGGATTTGTGAGATGTGTGTGCATCAGGATAAGTTGAGGCGGTGAGTAATTTGGAAAAGAGAGAGTTGAAACACTCCCCGAGCACCTGCTCAAACAGCATCTGTAGACGGTTGTTGATACTGACATAGCTGCCATGGGAAAGTCCAGATCACCTTACTTGACAGGCTTTAGATCAGGGTGTGGCGGCAGAGGAAAGTCATACCGGCACCAAGTTCTCCTGCAGCGATTAGATGATACGATGACAGCCATGTACAACACTTTCATAGGACAGAATTGGCATCCAGCTGTTAAACTGACACTCTCCCTTCCATATTGTTATTACAGGTCCTTCAGGACAAGGCCAGTGAGGTGGGCCTGGAAAATAAGGCAATAAGCCAATACAAGCCGCAGTGGACCTCCTTATGAAGAATAATATATTATACACAATGCTCGTGAAATCCAGCTTTGCCATTGACCAAAACCAGCTGTCACAAGAACCAATCCTACACAACACCAGACACGCTCAAGGAATGCCCATATGGCAGTCGTCTAGTGAAACAACCTGATCCTATTGACTGGATATACATAACTTTCTGTGAGTGAAAGCTTACAATAATAAAGTCATCTATCAGACATTCCAACAAAAGTTTCAGATATACAGCAGGTACTGAACCCACCTAAAATGTTTGAAACCTGATATACAAGTAAGAAGTAAAACCAACAGTGATCATAAATTCTAATTCAAAATGAGTTGCAGGGAAAATAAAAGAAACTAAAAGTTACAACTAAACTTTACTTGTGTTTGCCAACAATGACAAATAGTATTTTAAAGACATTGTTAAGTAAATAAAGCATTTTCATTAAGTCAAAATAAAACAGGTACAACCATAATTCTGTTACTGAAACACAGCTTTTCAGTATAAACAAATTTGATACCCGATATGGTGCTGATTGAGAAATAACTAAATACGTGACATGAATACATGCCGTTCGGTGTTACACATTTTTTTCGTACATGAGAAAGACTGGACATACCGGCCCAACAGTTCCATTCAACTCAAATATTTTAGTATTGTTTCTGTTTATTTTAAAGTGCATGCTTAAAATAGGTCAGACTTTTTATGGTTTTAGTGTCGGTCAACGTCTCATTGGCGGAGAGGCTGTTGGCGTGTTTCAGAATGTTGTTTACATTTGGAATTTAAGTTAAAATTGTTCTGACAGAAATAATACAAATCCTAACATGGTTATAGGTTTGAATAATTCTGATCATTTCAAATGTGTTACGCCCTTATGTCAGAAGCAAGACACACGTAGCCCAAATCTACTCCACACTCACCCGTCTGTGGCAGAAAGGCAAACCCTGTGCAATGATGTTGATGCTGAACATTTTGAGAACTTTTTGAGGGGGCAGAGGCTCACTGGCGTCCTCCTTGTGGCCGACCAGGTCAAACCCTTTGCTCTCCAGGGAAACGTGCAGAATCTTCTCTTTTTCATCTTGCATCTTCCTTCGAGAACCTCCAGAGGAGAATCTGGGAATCGGGCAATGCCGCAGCATTGCTAAGTAGACCCTTTAAAGACTCATGCCCAGAAACTCAGAAACGCTCCTTAAATCGGTATACAACAGACTCTGAACCTCAGACCCATCACCCAGCTGAATCACTATGTGGCCTTCTTGCTGTGAACTGCTCAAACTCTGGTCCCCTGCTGACTGGCACCCTTTAAAATATCTCTGACAGTGTGAGGTCACTGTTGCGTCCCGGCCAGTCGCTGCAGCTGCTGTGAGAGGATGGACCCCGTCAGCCTCTCCCTCTTCAGACTACCACTGTGGAATCTGCTCTCATGACTCTTGCTGAAATGTGTCCCACTAGTCACCCTCACATGCACTTGGTGCTTCCTCATTGTGATCATTCCCTGACCCCTTCCTTGATCTACCAACTTGGTGTTCTTCACAACATTTAAAAATAAAATCCAGAACAGGATATGCTGATCAGTCAGCAGCCATGCTCAGGTGTCATGGCAGACAAAGTTGCTCAGACAGTAACAATGAGCTCACTGGTAAGAGTCTTGCACGTTCCTGTATCACACTGATTCTAAACAGGGGCTTAGACCAAGTCAATCCCAGGTCCGACCTGTTAAGACTGTGGTTCCAGAGTGGTGGGCACACAGCTGAGGGGCAGGTCTAGAGATCATCGAAGCGTGGTGGTTTATGAAATACAGACTCCAACAACAGGGAAGTGAATCTGTGCCTGTGCACCATTCTCTACCACCAGTGATAAGTTTCATGGACTCCAAGTAAAACTCATCAGGATGAAACGGCTATTTACTGAGAAGCACCTGTTAACAGAATGCTCACTCAACCAGAGGAAAAGTACTGCGATATCAGTGTCCTTTTGTTACAAAGGACAGCGACAAGACTATTGTCGAAAATGACTAGCAGCAAACTCAGTAAGAAGAGAGAGTGCTTTAAAGATCATGAAGTTTGAGCTCATTTAAAATCATGTGCAGCACTTTTGTACTATTGCTCTATATTACTGACTTAAGTCTGACTCAACTGATTGAAAACTATAAAAAACAAAGCCTAACACATTGCTAAATAACATGTGGCATTGGTTAAATATATTCATCATTCTCAGAGCTACACAAAGAAGCCAGATTAACCTCTGTCCGTCCACACATCCGCCATTGTCTCATGAGGATTAGTGCTCCAAAACATCTCTGAGAATAGAACAATGTCTGCCGTAGGCCTACAACCAGCATCCGCAAGTCTTACGGAGAGTGCACAGGACAACTGGTTCAGCCACACCAACAGCACCCAGGTTCAGCTCTGTACAAGCAGAAGCGATGACATCATGTGATAAATGCAAAAATGATCTTCCAGATTCTCCTACTACCTTCTCAATACATCACAGTACAGTCTCGAAGTTGATAATCAGGGAAGCTCTTTTTTAACTGGAGGTTTGAGTACGGAAATGCATTATGTAAGTCCGTTGTGGTAGCAAAATAATCAGATGAGGAAAAAGAGAAGCAAATCAATTCAGCATACATTTCAGAACATTTACTTTTCCTCATTATTTAAATGATGCATTAAATTGACAGATCAGTAGCCAAAAAAACCCAACAAGGTTATTAATAGAGTCAAATCTGATTCATCCCTTCTGCCTTGCCCGACTCATAACTCCCAAATCTATAAGACTTCCTAAACTGATGAGTTACTGAGACATTTGATCTTCTTAGCTCATGTTTCCCCGACGATCGCTCAGGCACTAAAATCAACTCCAGTCAGAAAGAAGCATCATCAGCCATGTTTTCTAGTCCAATTAAAAACAACCTCTAACTGCACAATTCAGCCGTAGCTCTCACTAGTATTATAACTATAAACCTAGAAATAATTTTATTTTCCGTGACGCATCCAAGGATATCACTGAGTGCAGAGTTACTTGAAAACAAGTGTCTGATCTACCACAGTATTATTACTTTATCTTAACACATTTATTTATAACAAACAATTCACAATATGATCCACTTACTTTCTGGCAGAATCAATTTGAAGTAAATGAAAAAAAGGCAAAAAAATGTATTTAACTGACATCTAAATAATTGAAAATCCAACACAAAACCCTTCCAAAGCTATACATTGTATCATGTAACATATTTTCTACTTAAAATGGAGACCTCCTTATTGACACGTAGAAAGAGGTAATATCTTGATCTTTAAAAGACAGAATTTACAGCTAAACATTAGCGGAAGAATCACCTATGGAATGGTTCATGTGAAGAATTAGCCAGTTGGCATTTGTTAAAGCAGACGGTGGTAAGAGGAGCTGTGGAGTCTAATCTGGTGAGGACGGAACCATCTGTCCCCTATGGGAACATTTACACTCACTGCACTCGTTTTCGTCTCAGTATCTCAATACTGAAACAAGTGTCATTACTGTATACAAGATAGGGACTCGTAGAGGTGAACATAGCTCTGCATATGAAGAGGGCCACAATTTAGGTTGCTTTATGAAGAAACCTTCGGAACTGTTAGGCCAAAATAGGACCAAATCAAACCTAAGATGGAACAAATCCATTTCTCTGCTGGAGACAGAAATGTTTTCGAATGTGAGACAAATGATTTGTGCTAGTAATAAAAGCTGGTTCTTCTTTAAACAAGATGAAAACAGTGAAATGATGACATTATCATGTGTGTTTAGCGGTGAGCTGACTATACAATTTTGCTTCTCTGCACTGCTCAGACTACATATAATAGCAGTATACATACATCATGCATGCATACAATAAACAGTCTGCCTTGTTATGCATTACAGTTCTCAAACATTTAATTTCTATTTTTTCAGTTATCAACAAACAAAAGAATCCACTACCTTCTCAATGTCTCCTCATAGTCACCGAGGCTGCTCAGTTCATCTTTCAAATCGGCAATGAAAGCGCAAACCACATTTTCGTTACTATGACCACACTTTCATCAAGGTTTGTTACCTGAACTTGTAGTGACCGTCTCCCTACTGCTAGGTCATGTCCTATAAGCAATAACATGAGCGGCCCTGGGGGAAGATGTGTACATAAAACATCAAAGTGAGCTGGAGCTGTGGAGCCACTAAGACCCTGACAAACCGAACTGACAGCTGTGTCAGATGAGAGGCACACTGGGACAAATTGTAACTAACTTCTATATTTAGGCCAAAATAAACACGCACATTCAAGGCCAACGCGTCACAATGCTGCTTTATCTGCAGGTATGTATGTACGAGTGTTGTATGAATCATTTTGTTCCAAAATCATTCAGCCAAAACCAATAGTTATATATAATTCCGACCGACAACATCGCCAACTTCAGACAGAACCTAAACAAAGATGTAACACAAAACACCTGTGCCTTTGATTCTGTTATACATCAAGTGGCAGAATGTGAAATTTAAAAGGCAGACCGAAAATAAAAATCAGATAAGGAGAGTAATAAGGTTGTCCAGTCAAATCGGATTTCCAATTACGCAGGAACCGAATTAGACCAAAAGATGGCGCTAACGCGTAACGAATGTACTGAGCGTCCAGTAGTCAACTTCTCTCTTTACCCCTTACAAACAGCTAAAAAAATCAAATGAAACAGGAAATGAACCAAAACCCAGCATTGGTCTAGATTTGCATAGCAGAACTAATCAGTTGAGAAACTATATATGTATAGACCATAACCAAAAACCTTTAGGCTTAGGCTTCATCCTTCACAAGTGCCTGACCTGACTAGAAAGAAAGTGAACACGCTTCATTATCAACACATCAGAATCATGATCAAGAAGTCTGACTTAAGCCGTCCATGGCATGTGCTCAGCATGTCATGTAGACCATGTAATTTGAATATTTTGTTGATGCAAATGCATTTTCACTAAACTTAAAGTGTCCCTCAAACTTTCAGATCAGTGAACAGGGTTTGACTAAACATTGGTGCTTACCTTCTTGTTGGAAGAGCTTTGGTGAGTAGAACCTGCATCCAGGTTGTTGTTGGGGGCAGAAACACTGTTCCGGAGAGTGGGAGACGTCAGCCCTTCTTCCCCCTCCTCTTCGTCCTCCTCCCTCCCACTCTCAGCAGAATGTTCAGAATCATCGCTGTCTTGGTCCATCTCCTCCTCATCATCTTCCTCTTCCTCCTCGCCATCTTCCCTCTCCTCCTCTTCCCTCCCTCCCTCTGTCCTTTCCTCTGTCTCGTCCTCTTGTTGACTGCTGTTGTTGTTCTCCTCTTCGTTCTCTTCGTCGCCGAGCGACTGGCCTCGGGGGCGCCTCTGTTCTGTCCCACTCATCCACCTGGCTTGCTTCTGGCCTCCGTTCACGTCGCTTGGCAGACCGTCCTCGCCTTCTTCTGCCTGTGGGCCGTTGCTGGTTCCCGATTCGCCGGCAGCCCATGGTGGTCCCCCATCACCGTCTATGTGTGACACCTCTGGCTACAGATTGCACAGACAAAACATTGAAGACAAATCAGAACCATTCTGAAAAGATCAACAAACCAAGTTCAGATGACTTCTTGAAATGCTGAAAAGGCTAACAAATGCTTACTCTCTGTTGAAGTTGCCTGCTCTCTTCCACCACCAGATTCATGTGCTCATCTTCATCGCCCTCCTCCGTTGGCTGCTGGGGAGCCCGAGCCGAGGAGGAGGCGTTACCTCGCGCCGCTGGACCCCCTGGACCTCGACTTCGCCTGCTGCTGCTGCCCCCCGACAGCAGATCCTGGTTCATTTCCAATAGCCAGCTTGCTACCTCCTGGACCTTCGCTAGGCTGTCTGAGGACGGGAAGGGTTTGGCATGCTATAAGAGAAGAACAGCCAGGTTTAAGAAAACATTGTCAAGGTATAAGGCAACTTTACAGGCAATACTAGCATTACACTCCTGTGATAAGGGCACAGCATTCTTTTGTCCTGAACCAATTAAAAAAAACATTTTATAGAGATGCAAATAATGAAGTATTTCGAGGTGTAATGCTCAATGGGAATAAGGACACACAGTCACATTAAAATACAAGTAACACATAAGAAACAAATACATTTGTAGGTTTCTCTTTCTGGGGGAAAAAGCATTGGCTTCCTAAATAATAAAAAGTTCCAGTTCCATTTTTTGGTTCCGGGAAAGTATAATATCTAATCTAACATGAAAATAACAAAGTCAGTACGCATAATCAACAAAGTTGAAGTCCTACTACAACTATTTATCTCCGAGGCCACAAACTTGTGGATCCCAACAATTCTGAATACATTTAAACCTTTCAAACAACTTCACATTTACTGAATCTGAGAAACGTTTCACCAGATTTCAACTATCAATAAGTTACATTCAAGGCAAGAAAACGGTATTAAAACAATGATTCCAAGAGTTGCACAACAATCTACGAAAAAGATGTTGCTCAAACCCGAATTTGGCTTTTCCAAATCTTTAAAAAACACGACGAACAATCTGATCCATTTGTTCTTGGAGACAAAGTCACTTATGTGAGGCTTCTCCTGACTATGCAGCCACCGGATTGTGGTTGGAAGCATTAGACCCATCTCCGATTGCACCAGCCCCTGGAGGCCACGAGTTTTTACAGTGAGCCAAGTTGAAGAAGCACTGTGAAAAGCAAACGTCTCAGGATCCAAGTGATCTGTCGTTTTAAATGCAAAATAAAATGCACAGCTGCTTCAAAATGAATGTAGGTTTTTAAATAAACCTACCAAACACAATACAGAAAATAAAATCAGAAAGTTGTTATATATAGAAATATCTCACTGAAAAGTCATGCTTTTGTGAGAACAACCCCAACCCCACATAAATGAGGATGAATTCATCTGTGCATTCCATGTCAGCACATTATAACCTCCCTGATTATGGAGTCAAAACACAAATTATTGCGAATCAGTACCAAGCCGAAGAGGCAGAGATTAGCAGGATGTTTGAATACTGAAGTATAAATTCCCATTAGCCAAAGTCTACTTGCACAAACCTTTTCACATTGAATTTTAAGTCAGTGAATTCTCATTCGTTACGATGCACTGAAAAGTGAGAAAGGCAAAGGGAGAAATTTCACTCTGAGAGGCTGCTCAAGATGCAAAACTACCACAGTGGTGCATAACGGATGAGCGTGTACTTTTGTTCAACTCTAGAAATAAAATGTGACAATATCCAGAAACGTGCTTTGTGCAAAACATCCGATCCTGCAAAATTTACAGCAAAACATTCAGTAAAGACATTCAAAGGCAGCTGAATCGCTTTATCACTAAACGCAGCAGAAAAGCAAAGCAACATATAAAAAGACAACTAGCAATCATGTGAACCCACCGCCGAGACCCATTCAGTGGCTGCCAAGTTGGCACTTGAGAAAAAAGCCACAGCTGTGACTAAGGGGCGATACTTCAGTCTTGTATGCAGACTTAAAAAGGGACTCTTGAGTGGAAGATTGATTTTAATGTGCAGTGGAGTGCAGCTTTCCTCGAAGATCCTCCCGATTAAAAGACTCAAGTGTTTAAAGCCAGCTGCCATGTGGAGGTGTGTTTAGAGGGCGACAGCTCAACTCCTGTCCTCCCTTCACTCCCAATCATTCATAACTGTCTGCTTCTATTTTACGTAACTCCAAAGTGCTTCATTTAAATTCGAGTTACAAGACAGATGACAGGTTCAGAAAAACAGGTTTCAATCAGCAAGCAATATTTATTCTTCCTGTACCTTTGCAATAGCAAGCAAGATAAAACGTTCTAGGACAGTTCTACAATGTGGCATATTGTCTGCCTGTTTGATGACTGAAACAATGGGAAAAATGAAGCTTAAGATAATAAACAGCAGTTCATGTATATTATTTAACAGATATGTTGCCCCCAGGTGTCCATCAGTCACAGAGATGCATTTGTTGTGCCTCTGGCTTGATACGCTGACACAGAATCAATGATGCTATTCTCAGCTGAGGAAGGAAAATGATACCTCTCTGAGCGGAAGATGAAGACCAGTCAAGGTTTTATGCAACCTCACAAATCCTCTTCTATGTCTTCAACCAGGGGAAATGCACTCCAATAATCCAAATATTTCTAGCATTTGACTCAAATACCCACATAAAATCAAACATCACCATCTCTCAAGTGAAAAACAACAGCGGAGGACTTTGTTTCCTTCATACTCTGACAACTTTTTTTTTAAATAAAGGTGAGTTCACCATCTAGGACAACTGATGGTCCAGCAACAAGTCATTTGTGACATGATGGGTTTTACTCATGCCTTCTAATCACTGGAGAAAAAAAATACAACAAATAGAAGTGATTTTCAGAACAAGGACAGAGTTTTAACATCCTAACAGATTCTGCAACACAACGCACAGGCACTCAGGAGACACCATTATGATCTTTTTATACGGTCCATTAGGAGAGGCTTTTCCCCACGGAGGAGACTTTAAATCGCTCTTAGAAGAAAGCAAATCTACAAGTCAACAGACATTAAATAATCAATTAGCCAGCAATTCCTCACAAATGCATTGAAACATTTTTGCGGGACAAGTCAAGTAAAACTTGAGGGTTCCCTGTCTAAAATAGGTTATAGCTCAGGTAAATGACATACAAAACAGTGTCTAAACAGTAGGGTTTGTTCCCTTAAAAACTGTCATGATAAAAAAATGAAAAAATAAATATGCATATATTAATATTCGTGAAACCAATTTCATTGTTTAAATTAATTGAATTTATTAATTGCAGAAAGTTCATGAAACAAATGGACTTGCGTTAAGATTATCGTTGAATTATATACAATTATATACGGTCATCATATTGCAATGAGAGGGTTCATCTATCACAGAATTACATTATCAGTAACATGGAAAATGGTAGGTCATGTCTCCATCGCCACAAATATGGCAGCCATCTCCACTTGGTTACCTTCCGTTGAGTTGGACAGCCGGTGGCCAGCCGCTGCAGCTGCTCTGACGTGTGACTGCAGGAGAGGAGATCAGAGCAGCAAACTGTGCGGCCCAGTCTCTTCATTAAAGAAGAGATGATGCTGCAGCCACAGCCACACATTGACTTGCTCATTAGAGGCCTCGTTATTCAGCGGACGTGAGACTTTAAAAAAAGAAAAAGAAAAAAGCCAGAGCTTCCCTGTGGGTCTCCCTCTGTCACTTCAAAATAAACCGCTTCCTCTGCAATCTACTCCACATAGTGCTGATCCAAATGTACCCCTTCAGGCAGAGCACAAATCCAGAGAGCAAGTCAGGGTAGAACGTTGTGCTCCAAGGTCCTCATACAACTCCATTCTGAGCAGCAGTGCTATCTGGAGAGTCTAGTTTCCATCTGAGGCCTTCTGTGGATCATCTCTCACTGCAGCCACAAGCAGATTCCCAGAAATCACAGAGTTTTTGAATCTAGGCATTTCAAGCGGGAGTGTCCACTCCCTCCACCGGCGGCTTCCAGGATGCTAAACTCATCAATACTGCTGCCACCACACACACACACACACACGCACACACTCCTGCCGCCTCACAGTAGACCACTCAGACTGAGCTCCACCAAATGCCGATAAAACGCTTCCCTCGCATGACATCGGAGCTCCTCACTGCCTCCGTTAATTGAGGAGGCAGTGGGCAGAATATTGCGGGAGGAAATAGAAGTCAGTCTGCCATCGGAAGGCTACGCAGGATGGACGCCCTGAAGGAGATTTTATTTCGAAGACAATAATGGTGCAGACCTCATTTCTATGGTAATTGCCCTTCACTGTGGACATAAAACTGAGTGCTTGGAGGATAAATTGAACAGAGAAAATGTTACTTGATAGCTTCAAACACAAAAGAACCCCAAAAGTAGAGAGAACTTCATCATTATCAATGATAATGCCATCCATTTATGAAGTTAAACCCATTGTTAACCACCTTTCAAAGTTGGTGGAGGAAAATACTGCAAAATAAGATGGGAGGAGTACTGTAAACAACAGGAACATGTGCTATTTTGACGACAAGTCGACTTAACTTTGTAACAACCAACATATGCTAATGGTCAACTCCTGTTGAGATGCTGCTTGGCTACTCCCCCACAGCACACCCGCCCTCAAAATATGGCACAGAAGGGCCCCAAAACCAAATAAAAGTTTCCCCTGTGCACTGTGCAATAAAAATAACAGAATCCGCGAGACAAAATCTGAACACCATAGGTGTGTAGAATGAAGCAGACGTCAGGGACATGCACTGCAGATGCCGATAAATACTAGCATGCAGTGGACAGTGAAGTGAACTGTTGTATAGTGACACCTCAGTAACAAGGGGCGGCGCTGTGATGTCCAGTCCTCCCTGTTCGACTGCTGATAGTTGAAAACTGTGCTAACAGCTAGTGCGGTAACATTCCAAGACTGCTGTATTGGACCTGATCATTCATCACTCAGAACAAAGGTCGACAAGCAGAAAGATGCTGTAAACTTGACCTGTGCTGCCCCATGAATAGGAATGTTATTACTGAAGTGGACGATTCCCTGTGATTGACTGATAATCGGCTGTATATAGTGATCATAAAAGAAATGTTTTAGAACTTTGAGGGCTGCAGAAGTGTTGATTTGATGTTAGACGGCCTCACACAAAAAAATAAGGTCTTACGCTCTCTTGCTTTTGACAGTGTCAGATAGATTGCAGAGGGAAAATGGGGGTTGTTCATTATTTATGAATATAGCTTTTCGCTGTGTCAGCTTACTGTCTTGGTATTGATCCATAAGACCAGAGTGCAGCACTATAGAATTGAGTTTCAGAAATAGAACATAATACTTGGTAAAAAAAAAAAAAAAAAAAAAAAAAAAAAAAAACATTTATTTTGAATGTGGGCTGGTTAGCTGGTTTTAAGTTATAAAACCTAAATACTAAAAACATTCTTTGAAAATTCCTGTAGCTAAACAACTCAAGTTATTCAATCCAATTTTATTTATTTATTTTTTACATTCATCGATCTTTCCACAATGATTTTTCACGCTTTTTCATAAACAATGGATTATATAGTAGGTGAAAGAGAAAAAAAGCCAACAGGCTGACTGCCCGATTTTGGAATATTTCCTCCTCAAAGACTGCACTCTAGTGGCCAAAACCTTAAGTACCACAAACTGTGCCTTAGACGCTTTGAACGGTCTGTGTGAGGGCCTTAACGTCGCTGCCAGATGTGCGACCTGCCAGAGGAAAAATTAAGTTATGGCTGGAATTGACCGCTCACAGATCAATACATGAAGGTATGTGAAGCGTGGTGCTTTAACGTTGCAGCTGCCCACTTCATTAGCACGACGGCTTTGTGGTTCAGTCACCACGCCATATTTGAACGCAATTATTACGGCTCAACGGGAAGTCAACTGTAAACAGGCAAAGACAAAATTCCTCCTTTTTTAAGTGCGTTCATCACAAAGAACAATGTAAAAATACACCAAAGATAATGTAATAGCACACACACGGCTGAGATATTCTTCGAGAATAGGTAAAATAACGTTAAAATAACCGTAAAGTTTAAACAGTTATGAGAGCAGGTGTTTCAGTGATGGCAAAAAAAAAAGTCTGATATTTTTGTGAGTTTATGAGGATGTACGTGGGTGAGGATTATTATAGCATCAGCCAGACTCTATTCAACTATAGAAAAACCCAATAGTAAATGAAGTGTCTGAACATTATTCTACAAGGTCCTGGTCTCTCATGCTAATAAATTCACGGCTAAAAATGCATTCTTTAATTCGCTCAGTATTTGTGGAGGTTTCTTCATAAATAAATAGTTTTCTTCCGCATACTTTCTTCCAAAAGCTCAGATTTTTGCTTGAGAAGCAATTTCCTTTTTCACTTGCCATCCTCCATCAGGACTTGTGGCCCGGCTCATTCCCCGATGTAGAGGAAGAGATGGCCTGAATTATTTACAGAGAACGATTGTGAGAGAGGTGTGGGAATGATTAGAGAGTGACACATAGGAAAGCTAAATCTCTGCCCCTTTCAGAAGTCTGCTTAGAATGCAGTTTCAGCGTTTCAAAGGATCTATTCAAGAAATGACAAGAGAGAGCCGACAATATTCCGCCACCTTTATGCGCTCGTTCTAAACGGCAATATTTTTAAGGCACCTGAATTTGTGTGCAATTAATTCGATTTCAGTGTTCCCAGGAATGATACCAAAGTGCTCATACCAAAGTGACATCCATTTTCATCAGTGGCTTCAAGAGTGTCGCAGCAGACCCGGTGAGGTGTATGATATCACCTTACCTTTAATTCACCAGTGAGCACTGGGGATGAATAATTCAAGACCTGAGCTGAACTAAAGAAAGAACGATTCCTCTTTGAGCCGTGATAGGTAAATACATACTAAATGCAATGTTCGACCTCAAGACTACCACATTGATTTACATGCTACAAGGGAACGGTGAGTTCTAGGTTATAGTTTTCAACTAAATTGGTATGTGCAGCTGAAATGTCATTAAATATTCTGTGGTACGACGTGAGGACAGCAATTGAACATGTCACATATTTACATACAGGAGCTAAATGATATCTTCATTCACCCCGCCTTCATCCTCCACTCTTCCACTCTTCTGTTGGGGTGTCCTTAAGAGTGGAAGAGAGGAGGACACTAATATCCAAGAACCATTTTAAAGTCAGCAGTTTGTCGTTCCATTGGTGTTCGGACTTTGGGAGGAAACTGTAGCACACGGAACAAAACCCGAGCAAAGGGTGAAACTGCAAGCTGTACAAAGAAAGGACCTAGTTTCCTACCACACAGCAGACTTGTGAGGCAGGAGCATTCAGTTACCTTGTTAGTGAGCGCAGTTTCAATAAGCAGACTGAACATCCATCATTTTCACTAAACCACCTCTGCTCTTCTTCTCTTCCCAGTGACAGAACCAAAACATACAGAAAGGCTTTTGGTTATTAAGATCCATGACGGTCAAAAGTTTACAAATGTTTTATTCATCAGAGGATCGCAGTTAAAAACTGGATGAAAAATGCAGTCAAATCCAACTGCTCTCACACCACAGCGTACATATATATGCTCCATGTCAGAGACACAAAACTTGTACTCACTTAGTAAGTCAGGGCAGCTTCTTTATGAAAGGGCTTATTGTAAAAACTGCTGTATGCAAGCTGGATTTTGCAACCCTCTTACAAAGATGTTTTTCTGCAGCTCCCAAAAATAGATTTTTTTCATGGTTCCCATGACCTAGAAATTGCTCCAATTGTTTTTAATTAGCGTGCTGCTCAGAGTCATTCATCTCATCTGGAACTTTGAAAGTTCTTGGTAGTATTATTCATTTCCAGAATAGCAATGAATGTTTTCATTACATAGATCCGTATCAAATATTTCTGGGAAAGCGCAAGTAATATTTGAAGATAAAAGACGTGCGAAGTGACACAGAACTTGACGGCAAACAACTGACGACCTGGATTCACTCCCCCACAAATGTCAGGGACACTTGCTAAACTGCTGTGATGAACCTCCATGGCACACTTAAACACAATATTAGGAATCAGACTGAAGAACCACATAAGTCTTGAGCTTAGCGCCAGTGCAGAGCAACAATCCACATCAGGCACTTAAAAAAATGGAGCCAAAAGGGGAAATTACATGCCACTCAGTCAATGAAAATGGCAAGAAATCTCATAAGCCCCGAGTGTGAAGCTACTGATAAGCCCGTGATACACACAGAAAACACTCTGGTCAGAAGTTTATACAGATGAGCTATTCACTTACAGTCCTCCTTGTTTGTCTTCTGTTGTCAAGCCACAATCAGTCTCCTCTACTCCAGATGCCACTTTAAAGGTCGATTTTTCCTGCAGAGAAATAGTAAGAAGGATTTGTCGATACAGCTAACCCAGAGGTCACAGCAAGGTTAAGATGCAGGGGGGTCGTCTGCAACATGAGAGGAGAAAACCAGGTGGGCAGAGATAGTGAGATAAGTGTGCAGGGAATTCTCATTTACGGCTCAACACTAACAGCACGCAGGAAATGGAAGAGAAGGGGAAAAATACATCTATCAAGCAAAAACTATGAAAACCTGAAGCAACATGCATGAGCAATCGACTGCCACAGATCATCAGGTTCTGCTGCAGGCTAATCAGCAAAACAACTCGGTTCCCCAGTGGAAATCAATGCTCAATATTATGGATAAACCCAATCAAAGTATGTTATATTTTTATCAGAAAATCAGTGCTATTGAAACCAAACGCTATGACACGTCTTTACTAGGGTTGCCACGACTCACAAGAACCGATGCGTCGCTACCAACATGCAAAAAACACTATGCAATATACAATGTAAAGACAAAAGTTCTACATATCGATAAATCTTGTAGTTGTATTAGTTTGTGACGATACTTTGCATTCAAGGCAGATGGATGTGGAGTCATTTTAAACTGATTTGCAGAAAGGGGAAACAGTTGGCAAAGCAGCAAAAATACAATGAAAGGTTTTATTTTTTAGGTGACAAAGTAATAATGTTACAGGAAAAAATGTCTATTTAAATTAATTTTACACAAAGATGGGATGTTTGTCCCCTCAAACTTACTTTTGCCCACACACCCACCGCCTGAGGTGTTTAAATAGGACTTCTCTCTTCATTTTTGGACACCCAGTTAGAGTGAACACTTTGGAACAGACACTTCATAAATCACTGGAGGAATGCAGTCTCATTTCCTCTGTGACCCCGCCTTCACAACAGCTTTAGCTTCAAGTTCAGGAGCTTTCGCCACCACATAACCATTCACTACAAAACGCAATGACGCAATCTGCAGCTGGGTCTGAGCGCTCTGAAGTGGATGTCGCAGGGAGTAATTTAAAATATTCCTTTTAATAATTTAATAAAACAATTACTGCTACAATTATTGGATCAATTTATCATTCAATAAAAGGTTCAGCAGCTGAAAATTTGTATCAACATAATGGTAGGCCAGTTCACTAGCTTTCCAGCTTTTTGAAAACAGCACGCAGCCAGACTTCCAAGTCTGAAATCAATCTCCATTACTTCGCAGTGTGTTGACTGGCCCGTCAAGTCATTTTAAGACACCCGAAGGAGCTTCATATGCATAAAGTTGGCTGCAAATTAAGTTCACAACTGATTTACAATACACCCAAAAAGTCAATGCCAATGTTCGACCTTTTGTTGTTTCACTCTGAAAGTCTGTGATTTCTTTTGTGTCATGAAGGAGAGCGGATGCTAAATCTGGGAGATGCTGAATTTAGCCTCCAATAATTGAATTGAAAGGGAGTCTCACATTCTGTTGCGACTGTTGAAAAAACAAGACGGAGGAGGGCTGACTTGCTGGAGCTACCCCTAATGGGAAATACTGAAAGCTGAAGACAAGGTTCAATAAATTTACATTTCGTTCAGCCTGCGATTTAGTTCAACACCCCTGCTCCACAGTTTTATTGTTTTAACACTCCCACTATAGAAAGCCTGACATCAGCGTATGCAACGATGCAGCAACAGAGCCACTCGCCAGGTGAAAACACACCAGGCACATTAGAATCAGCTGCAGATTCCAGCTTGGATGGTAATTGGTAAATTGAGACTCACACCTCATTAGAAGACAAACACCACTCAAATCCCCTATGACACTGTGTGGGCTCTTTTGTCAGAAAACTATAATTTGGAATCAAAAACATAGTTTGACCCATTGTTTAAAGTTTATTTTCCCATCCACCTTTCATATCAATGTTTCAAAAGGTTGTAAATGGAAAATGGTTAGAGATGAAGGCATATTGTGACATCACCCGGCAGTGGCCATAATGTATTACATAACTTTTATCTGAGTCACTGGAGACATCCTTCCACATCTCTGAAGCAGCAATGACAATGGCTGTGCATCATCACTGTTGTTTATGGCTCGACTGTGAACATCGATGGTACAGCCTGTACTAGTATTGGTGATGCGAATTCTCCTGTCGTTTCCCTGTTTTTGCCCCCCACACTCCCCATATAAAGCAAAGCATCAGCTCCAGTGCTCTGCTTGCAGATTCACTGTGAACAGATGGAAAAGCAGCACCACCCTGTTACACTGTACGAGACAAAATCTTCAGCGGATCAATTCTCCTCTTCAGAATTTGACTCGCTCTCTTTCTCCCTGCCTACTACATATTACAGCCTACCTCAACTCATCGACCAGGGAGCAGTTTTCAAACTTGATGCACTTTGATACTGATTGAAACATGCCCACTAACATTGCATAGACAGGAGTTACAAATGTCTTCCACCTGCTTGTGTAAAGTAGTAACTACTACAAGCACCGTATTGGCAGTGGCGCTTGCTCGGATACTGCCGGTCGCAATTTTGCAACTTTGGTGCTCAAAGGGTTACCTCCACCCATGTACATTCACCATTTCCAAATAGGGACAAAAACAAGGCGGAGCACTGACCTGTCAGGTGAGGGAGGTCTTCTCAGAAGGTTTGTTTGTAGTACACAGATTTGTTATCCACAGCCCAAGATTCAAAGCGCTGAAATGAAGAGGTGGGAAGCTGTAAAAAAAAGGAGATGGTGAGAAAACAGCAGAGGAGAAACATGATAACTACACTTAAAAGGAACACAGGTGTGATAAGGGCAGCATGTTTGCCACGTGCAGGGGAGAAGCGCACTGCACAGGTTGGAACATAATTGGATAGCAAAAAGGAAGAAAGTGAATAGACAGGATACCTGTCTACTTCCTCTATTCACTGTGACTCTCCCTGGAGGATTATCCTCTATAATAGTCTTAAAGGCAGTCTAACCCAGCTGCCAGCTGTCTGTCCAGCATGTGAACAGCCTCCAGGTAAGAACTCTGGGACACTGATGCTCCGAAAAAAATATATTATTACAGCACTGAGCGATCGACCAAAGAAACCATAACAAAAACTTCTACAACATCCAGCCTAATGTGGAATAATTAGAAAGACATTGCTGGGAAACAACTTGAAGAGACGTTGGTAAGTGAATGGATAACAGTGAACCATAAAGGACTTGAGCAAGTGAATGAAAGCAACTAAGATCAGCATTAAGTAAGAAGGTTATCCAAGCAAATGAAAACCTGCAAAAATGAGAGCAAAATAAAGGGGACCAGTAATAGAACAGGGATTAGAGCAAATGCTGGAAAATGTTTCATAAATGGTGCATGGAAAATCAAACTAAGAAAAAAGGTGAGACTGCAAATACGAGATAAAAATGTGAGCTAGTGCAATAAGAGCGATAGGTCGAACCCTGGAAGGATGAAGATAAAAATAAACAAGATATGACCCGAGAGAAAGGAAGTGTGAAACAAGACAACCCAACGATGAATCCAACAACAGTGTATTAACCGGCAGCTTCAAGTAAACGCCCAAAAGGCCAGACATCGCACATGTTACACAGTTAATATTAGAGCATATTGAACTGAATTTTCAGCTAAAAAGAAAGACAAGCAAAACACTTTTGCCGACGGTAATTACGCTTTTTCATTTTGAACAGTTCTCACGACATATTTTGTTGAGAGAGAGGAAAAAGTCTACCTTAATCTTGTCAGTAAATAATTCATCCAGAGAAGCGTAATGTGGGTCAGAGAATTCATCTACATAAATTCAACCGGAGCGTTTTTGTGCAATTTCAGAGGCGCTCATATTCATAAAACCCAAAATATATCAAATAACCATGTTCGCTGAAGATAGAAGTGGGATTCTTTTAGATTTTTTTTTTCTTTTTAATCACCAAAGAGCACAGATCTGACAAGAAGCCAAACGACTTCCTTCGTATGCTGGAGCAAATGATCATTGTGGGCGTGAAATGTTCATTGGCATCCGTCAAGGACAAAACCAAAGTGAAACAAAGCAACTTAAGATAATTTAGACTTCTAATTTAAGCGCTGCTTATATTTTTTTTTAAATCCCGCTTTCACAAATCAATGTTAAAGTAGGGCAAGAACAACATCTTCATCTTTATGAGACACTGAGAAGCCTCCAGTCTAAAAGGATGGTTTCCATGCCAACAGGACCGCTGCTGGGAGAGTCCTACACTCAAGCCATTTTCATCATGACAATCTGTAGACTCAGTCAGAGGCTGGTAGACCTTTACTAAAGCCTGGATAATGAGTGTGCGGTATGTTTGACGTAAATTGTATTCGTTTGGCTCACGGTAGAGATTCTACAGACATAGTGAGGTCACACTGATGCAGACACACTGTCGGACGAACACTAATAATGACCACTTCGATTGCGTGTCAGTTGGAATCCATAAATATTCCGTCCAAGATTACAATGGCAAATAAGGGAATCTACTGCAGTTTGTGGTGCGGTAGCCACTAGAAATGGAACATCAGAGCAGAAGTTTTTCCACCTCTCGTTCACCTCAGGTGTGACATACAGAAACACCACATACTTGCTGCCTGTTCTGATTGGCAGCGACAGTGCCACGACAGTGTCAGCAATGACAGAGTGACACCTTGACTATTCTTTGAAACATGACTGTGCCCTTTAAGTGACAATTTCACAGCTAGCTGAGGTGCTATATACATTAGTTTTTAGCAGCATTTAAAGCACAGAACAGAAGTCTAGCCAAGTTAATATATTAATATCTGGGGGTTTTTTTATCCTCAAAGACATGGTTCCAAATCAGGCTACTATGTCTAGTGTTGGAAAAACCACTTACGGTTAGAATCATGATCATGTGATGGAACACACAAGGACATATCAGGCCTCTTTGGGTTATATATAGTTCTCTGTAACACTTCAGAATGGGGAACAAATGGATAATAAACAAATCCTATTAACCATTTATGAACAGTAATTACAGGGCTACTTCAAGTGACCCAGGTAAAATAGACTTTAAATACGCTAATCACCACTTTATAAACATGAATTACTGGCTAATAGACTACAAATACAAATGTGAATACGTAGCTTATTCATGGTAATATATCAGGGTTTCCGCTACAGAACACCGCCACGGCTTAAACGAGAGTCGCCACGCCTTCAGAAAAATGTCTTTTTGAAGATGAAATCTCATGTGATCAAAAGTATAAAAAACAAACATAACGCATCATGGTGATGGACAAGACCATGGCAGTTTTTCGTGGAAAAATCCTGACGTCTGTTGCTCGTGGAACTCAAGTTGCGCATTCCAGCCAGACATATGAAGAGATGGACCTTGTGAGATTGGCGAGAGATTTAATTCTCATGATTAAAAGCTGGCATTTTTATAGCCACCAACTCAGTGAATGTCAAAGCTTGCTTCATATCCACCACATTCTCAAAAAGTCAGTGGAAACCCTGATATATGTTCGCTAATCTAAAGTTATGAATAAAAAAAAAGTTATTTTGTGACAAAACAGTCCTGTGGCCATTTAGAAATCTCCACATCATGTTTATGCCATTGGAATCAAATGCAAAGTCAGTGACAAACATCCATGTATGTTGGTCAGTACATACTTTCAGCACTGAAATAGCAAAAAAAGCCACTTTTTTTCCTGTCACCGTCACAATTTTTTAGCAACTCCACACAATGAAGCGAACGTACATGGAGACACTTGGCTTGTGAGATACAGCACTGTGTTCATTAACCAACCCCTAGCAGCGTGACACAGCGCTGAATTATTTACATGCTTCTTGTGCCTCAAAGATGCAAAGCTGAGGACGTCCTTAACTGCAGATCACACCATTACACTGCTGTTGCCGAGCGGTGTCTCTGCAAGATACACCTGCTCATGGGGGCGTATTGATATCATATTGAAGAAAATTAATCTTCAGCAGGGACTGGAAACAATTGGATGCAAATGTCGTTGAATCAATATTCATATTTATAAACCAATACCTGCTAACCACCTGATGCAGTTGCACAAGTCTGTTGCCGTGCACACGTTTGCAGAACCCACCACAAGACTGCAACAAACCTTAAAGCTCCCCAAAGAAAAGCCCTTTAATTTCCTCTTTCCTTGATCTCACTTTCTCTCAAGAGCTTCAGCCCACACACAAAGCTGACAGCAGGCTTTTCTAGAACCTCCAGCATTTGCTTCTTTTTTGTACGAGGATCACTTTTTATCCCTCTCCAGCTCACTTTACACTGAGCCCCTCAATACAGCATGAACCCATTTGATAGCAGTTCCAGTTTGGGGGCTGGTTTGTTTAAGTTATCAAGGGTCGGGTTTACCTGTTAGATCGAATTAACGACAAAAGAAGGTTGATTTGAGGGTCTCGCATTAATATTAACTCATTCCATGGAGACATTAGTGTTTCTGATCTGAATAATAAATACTGCTGACAAAGATTCAGAGGCAAAACCAGGGTTGCCCGCAGCCATCCTTGACAGGAATCGTCACTTCTCGACAACAGCCTCGGATGTTGATGCTAACAGCACAAAATTTGACACCCCACACACACACCCCACCCTCTCCCCACTCAGGATTTTCTGCAGGACCTAGAAATAATTCACAAATCCAAAAACATACACTGCTCGGCTAAAACAAGAGAAAAAAATGCCACCAAAAAAACTGCCACTAACACGTTTTAAAGCTGGACCTGCAGCCACCCCATATCCCAGCACTGCATCACTCCATCTGCCTCTCCTATCACCCTGATGCACCTTTCACTCTGGAACTGGGCAGATCTCATCGGACCACATAACACTCTCCCATTGCTCCGCAGTCATATCTTTACACTCCCTCACAAATGGAAGTCTTTTTATCCGGTTAGCCTGACCGATAAGTGGTTTTCTTATGGCCACACAGCTGTTCCTGTCGCCTCGTGCATGTGGAAATGTTCTTATTTTCACAACTGAACAGCACCTCAACAGTTGGTTTCCCCCGATCTGATTTCATCAAACAAAAAAGTGAAGATCACAAGAAAAGTGCAGATCACAATCATTCAGGATTTTTTCCTGACCGCGTTTCTTTCTCCTTCCAAGACAGTAACTCCAGTTTTTACTAAGTTGGACATTTCTTCAGTCAGGCTCTTCTTAAACAGACGGGAAAAATGAGAGCTGATAGCCTGCTGCCAGCTACAAGTTTGTCAAACCAGGGTGTCGACTTTGTAGTTGACCAGGCTGCGTATTTGCGCTAAATCTCCTAGTTACAACACTTTATCTGGTTGAATAGTCCTCGATCGAGCTAGAGGCACTGCGCACAGGACAAAGAAGCTCTTTTAAGATTATTTTAAAACAAACAAGATTAAAATCCAGTGGCTGTGACAAGTATGTTGTCCTCAATGGACCCTTTCTTTTCTGCCGAGCAAAGACGCACATGGTAAGCTTTAATTCGGAAATTAGTTCACATTTAACTGATGGTATCGGTCTGCTTCAATAACTGTGTTTCATCTTGAATAGCTTTTTAAACATGGCCTTTGTTTTTCTGAGTTTTCCAGTGCAAACTACATTGCAGATTCCTGTATCGAGGTAGCAGTGTTTCTCAACACCAAATTAAATGTGTTTTTCTTGTTTGATGCACTGTTAGGAATAACTGCAGACAACGGGGAGTAGGGCTTGTTTTTTCCACACCAAATCAAGTCCAGTTTCTAAATAAGACACAAAGACCATGACTATACTCTCCCTGACATACAACACATTGTCGCCAACAGCGACAAAAGACAATGTTTTTTTGTGTCCCTGCAAGTCTGTGTGCTATTATGGGTTTTAATTCAGACGCTACATCACTAGAAGCCAAGAATCATTTGTGTCAATGTGTTTACAAATACTTTGTGAATTGTTCCTCGAACTGGCTGTGCAACAAGTGCAACTGTCAAAAAAGTGAGGGCTGTTAAAGTCAAACATCAGGGAGATGCAGCAATGGTCTTGTTGAAGTGAAGAGGCACAATCCTTGAACCAAGGTTTACTTCTCATATGCCTCTTACTCACACCTCAGAGGTCTTGTCAGAGTTGAGGTTTGGCTTTCACATGGATTTTTAATTATGCCCACATTCTCACCAGACACATTTTATTAGCTACATCGAATTACTGTGATAGAAAACACACTGTTTATTGCATGAGAAATCGACATGTCATTGGTTTATTGATCAATGAATAAACAAACAATTGGCACACTTGGCTGTAATACACACTAATTATTTACACTACTTTTATTAATATTTTTATCTTATCTATTTTTGTAGTCATTGACTCACTTATTTCAAAGGGGGCTCTGATTTCTTCTCTCATTATCAGGCAGTTATTGTGGCTACAGTCAGTGCACGCTGTATGCCTCACCATCAGTAATAAACATGTACATTTATATAGACAAATCCTATCAAGCTTTGATGATTCACAGGATTTAAATGCAATGATGGTCACAGGACGGAAAGATTTGGAAGGAAGTTTACAAAAAAGTTGATGAGTTTCCATCCAGAGTACAGTCTATTACATCGAGTTAATTAACCCTGGATTAAGTGTTTGCTTACATTCAAGGCTTAACTGGATGGAGCAGCTTCAGCTGAGTACATATACACCATTGTAAAGCAACAACAGCTACAAGTTTTCCTGCTTCAGGTTAAATTAACAGCTGGACTTCAGTAGAACAGCACAACCGTCTATCAAATCTTTTACACAGTTTTATAACGAATTCTTCATATATTGCGTATGAAATTTTTCATTGAGGTCTACGTGGTTTTGTTTGTGTGGTTCAGTGACAGTCTGAAGCAAGATTTGCAAACACAAGTGAATGCTGCCTGACAATGAAGTTAAGTCTGGGTAGCGCTCACTGTTCATATCTTTCCCAGAACTTTTTGGCTCCCGTGATCCAGCTAAGATCACAAAACACCACCGATCCATCAGTGTGACCACCTCACAGAGCATCTACGTTGTGTGTGTGTGTGTAATAACAGTAAACTTCTGCTTTTAAAACAAGCTGACTGAAGTCGCTCCTGGCTTCAGTTCAGTGGTTTGCTTATCAATCCACTTGGCAGCCGACAGACAGCGACCCAACGGCAGCGAGCTGTTGCCTTAGCGTCGCTACACACACAATCACAGAACTTGACACTTAACTTCTCGCACTGACTCACAAGCTCAACACAAAGTTGGGTAGCATTAGCAATGCTAACACGTCCAGCTATCGGTTTAGCATGCTAACGCAAGGCCCGCTTCAAAGTGCCCGTCCACAGCGGCAACATTGCCGGCATTAATCTTTACATCGTGTCCTTACCTCCGAGATGAGAAGTCAGACAAACACAGGCGGCTTATCTGCTTTAATTCCTCTGGTATCCAAATCCGCGACGATGATAGTTACGGCCGAGGGCGCAGGGGATCTGCTACGGTCACGGTCCTTGTGCGAGTCTCAGCTTTCTCACCACCAGCGGCGGCGACGGCGGCGGCAACAGCAGCAGAAGCGGTCGGTGTTTGCAGCTCAGAGCCAGCAGCTACCACGTTAGCCACGGGAGCTAACTAGCATCTGCAAGGCAACTTGATACAGCAGCGTCGCCTTTTCCGAGCCGCTGAGTCCAGGAGACGAGCAGTTGAACTTGGAGCCTATCTCGCATATAAAAAGAGATTCACGTCCAACGAAACAACAGCCGAGACTGTCCGGAGTGACTGATAGTCCACAGCTTCTCCCACCGCCGCCAGGTTTGCTCGTCTCTTGACAAATGGCTGTCGCAGCATCATGATGCCATGATTTAGTTAGGGAGCGGGCGCTCCGCATGTGACGTCATTGAGCATTTAAAGAAACAGCGGCGCATTGTTTTTATGGACTATTGGTAAACACACATAACGGTTATTATTCATAACAATCCCATTACTATTATTATTATAATAATTCCCCGGTAACTTTTTTGACACATTGCTATCCCAGCTGCAGTGTGATAGCTCTACTCCTAATCTCCGCCTGATGCCAAGCTGCTCATTCTATTTCTAGGTGAGAAATAAACGTGGAAAATCGGTCTCATTTTTGGTGATTGTGCAACTAAATGAGAAGTGTCGGAGAAAAGCATGAATGAACTCATGCGCCTCAAATCCCACTGCATGGAAACCTAGACCCAATTCTTTTATCCATGGGAACAAAGAAAAGCATCCAGGATTAGTGAGAGGCTGAAGCCGCGTGAGCTGCTCCTGCAGAGACAGCCTCCTTTAGTTTTGGCTCCCAGTCATTTTATATGCTGTCTATCTAAATCCTCCAGCCTGAGTCTGCAACCCCCGAGATATCACCAAATAGGGAACATATGGCGGCAGAACCAGACTGGCATGTGGTCAAGGAGTACTGAAAAAAAACAAAAAAAAAAACATTTTGACGTTGTCAGAGACCGAACTAAAAATGAACCCATGCAGCATAATTCCTAAAATAGTCATGAATAATATTCAAATTAGACAGCACAATAAAGCAGAGTGGGATTTAAAAGCTCCACTTATTTTCATGAGGTTTAAAATAACACGGTGGTCAGTTGTTGCCATTCCATTTTAACGTTAATGATCTAAGCAGGAAGAGGAAAACTACAAGAGCTTATTTTTATATCTTCAAAGATGCTTTAATTCACAAATTTGTGCAAAAGAAAAACATTCAGTTACAAAAAAACATGTTTTTTATCGTACATTTACAAGATAGTCAAATACTGCTAACATTTTCTAATACTTTAAATAAAAAAGGTGTCGCCAGTGAGCACTGAAAAGCACCAGTGAGCCTCCAGAAACCTGCTGATCATGTCTCAAAAGACCCCAAACGCTCCAAATTTCACACTCGGGACTCTTTCTGAATATAAACTCTGTGCGTCAGTGAGTGCTCAGCTGGTGCGGGCAAGCACAAGCTGTCTCTGTCACAGATCGTTACAATTGTCAACGTAATAATTTCACATTAAAACTCACAGCTGGACACGCATCACATGGACCAACAGAGAGGAGAGTATTTGTTGTGTCCATCCCTCTCACACAGTCTCATGGAGAGCTCAAAATAGAATAACAATGCAGCAGTCAGCTGATGAGAAAACCACAAGACTTGAATGCTGATCAGAGAGTTCAGTGGGAACTGGATGATCCTGCCATAACAAGACAGCGGCGGCAGACACATGTAACCAAAGACAAATTCATGTTGACCTTTGTTTTGAATCTAGCACATTTGTTTCAGGCTTTAGACTGATAGACTTTTCTCATTAAAATTATGAGACTGAATTAATCTTTATGACACTGACAGAAAAATCCACAAAAACAACATTTCATATAGAAGCACAGTTGATGACATTGTATGAAAAAGACTGATGGAAAACAGGACAATTTAAAAATACTAAAATAACTAAAATAACAGATAAAATAATTCCAAAAAAGTGCCAACATGCCATGTCACCGTCAACCTGGACAAACAACATGTCTTCACGGCTCAGACATACTTTTTAAATCTTGTAATTTACATTTGAACAGAGATTAAGGGTCAATGACCTGAGATCCAAAAGTTGGAAGCCCAGGGCAACACCACCAATTTATATATTTTGAATTTAGACACAAGGTGTAAACACAAAGGCAGTTTTTTAATGGACAAATAAGTGATACTTGTAAATATAATTTATTATCGCAATATTTTCTGGAAATTTTATTTCTAATAATTATATAAAAAGTTTCCTCATTTGAAAGAAAAAAACTAAAAAGCCATGTATACATTTTAGTATTCAAAACATTTTATTTATTTTTTTGTAATAGAATAATCATTTTAATTTTCTTTTTAAATTATTGAAACAATTTCCTCTTCAAATAACTGCATATTAAATATATATGATATATATTAAGCTTGACATGCGGCTACCAACATGTCCATCAAAAGCAGCTCCTACGCAGCAACATTCATCAGATGTGTTTGTTATCACTCGTGATTTATCATGTCTCTTCAGGAACTCAATTTTTTTTTTCTCAAAAAAAGATGTGAAACACAACGGCTCAGTCAGACGCCGTCTCAATGAAGCTTTCACTAACCTGCAGGGAGACAAGAGAAAGTAACGTTAGGAATGCAATAATAGGGAAATAGATGTGAGCGCATGAATGGAAATAAATAAAATAAAATTTAAATAGATAGTCAATATTTCAAATTAAAATTTTAATGTACTCCCCTATTTTATTACCACATTTATTTAGTAATTATGGTACTTATATTAATCCATAAAAAATGAAGTAAAAAGTAAAAAATATGAAATGAAACATATCAGTTTTCATAAAGGTCAAAAGAGAAGTTTGTTTTTGAAACACCGGAAAGTGAGTAATTCCTATTCTATTTTTTATTTGAATGTACGGATAATGTTTCTTAAAACTGCTTTCTATAGAAACCAGTTGTTGTGCAGAATAAACTTTGTTCGACGCGAACACGTTACGACTTGACGCTAGACTCTAATGATTTTAAATCAATTAGTGACATCTGCTGGATGGCCATCGCCATTACATGTATAAATCGCCAGCGTCACCCTAATGCACACCAATGTCACCTCACGTTATAAATAAAAAATAAAGATAATAGAACGCTCAATGGCCATGAATAAGCAAATGCTTCCTTTATTTTATTTTATTTTTTCAAGTTTAATTTGAGATATTTCTGGAACTTCAGTGTGCCATGATAAACTGCTGGTGCCGTTTTGCATTTGACTGACTCCACTATAATGTGTGTACACTGATCAACGGAACGTCTAACTGTAATGCTGAGATCATATTACTGAAATGATGACATGATAACCACTGGAAGTGTTGCAACAAAGTACAGATTTGAAAAGATGTGGAGTGAGAGAGAGCTGAGGGCGGTGGTGAGGCCAGTTCAGCGAAAGATAAGTTTGACTCACGGCCGACTGCTTTCTCTGCAGCGAGCTGTTTCATATGCTGATCATTTTTACTTTGACTTTCAGTCTTCAGTCCTAGCGCTTCAGCACTGTAAGAATGTCTGAAACCTCGCTCGATTTGAAATTCCATCGAGTCAAACCTACTGTCTGGGTTTATCCACTGATCCAACTCTTCCATTTCTAGCTCCAAGACTGAAGGAACATCTTCCTCAAACATGGGCCTGCAAGGAACAACAGTGTCAAAGGTCGATAAGGACACACAAAGACATAAACACATTCCATTTACAAAATAAAAGCACAGACGCATTTTTCTGTGGTGTCTTTTTAAGCTTCACACCCACTCACAGCAGTTAACAGGTCCTTCAAGAGCAATTTGACTGGTTGGAAGTAATGAGATCAATTACGTACATTGGCACCTTCTCAGAAGTGGACGCATCCATGTATGTGTCCTCAATTTTGGAATCTGTGGGAGAAAAATTATTTATTTATTCATTTGCGAAATACACTTCGGTTATCTCCCAAAAACTGATCAAAATGGATAAAAAAATAGTTTGTGTACTTAAAATATATTATTGGATATCTTTTCAGCGTCAGAAAAGCTAAGGTCATACTTCAATGCGCTCCTTCGGACAGCAGGCGGTAACAGGCTGGAAAGAAAGTTCGGAGGCCTCTTTCTTTTCAGCATAAAGAATTTAAAAAATCAGTTTTTTAAGCAGATTAATTCTGAGTAACACACTGAAAAAGTGTGTTGTTAATGTGGTTCAAATTAAGAACACAATATTATTGGACATAATCTGAAATGAGAGGTATATTTGTTGTATAGTCGGCTGAACTCTAGTGCCAGGTTAAGTACGAGGGACCCAAGACTCCACCTTTATTTGCTGCTTTACTGTTCCACCTGCGGCTTATGAAGAGGCCAACAGCGATCATGGCGATGATTAAGAAGACCAGCACCACAGGAATCAGAATGATGGTGACATTGAAGGCATCTTCGCCTGGACTTTCTGTGGCGCCTGGATCATCTGCACCATCTAAGACAACAGCGGAGAACAATATTACTTTTCCCCCCTCAATATGGAGCTTATTTTGAAACTCTCTTTCAGACTGACCCTTCTCCACGTGATGGCCGTGTTAGTGATAGGAAACAATAAACATCCGTGGTCATAAGTGGAAAGTGTTTTGAATTGTAGTTTGACACATTGTGGGACACCACAGTGGTCCATTTTGGTAACTTTTTTACAGAAATATATGCATCCTCATCTATTAACTTTCACAGTTGTGTTGACAACCCCCAGGTTCATGTCTCCTGTCGGCAGTGATGCCAGTAACCAGTTACTTAGCAACATGTTAGTTGTATATCACAACCTTTTTCAGTAACCGTTACTATCGTTGCCATTGTTGGGAAGCAAATATTAACATTGTTTTTCTACAACTGTGTCTTTGGGCATAACGTCATGTGTGGGACACGCCAGTCACCTTTTAACATAGCATGTTTGTAGCTGAAAATACAGTCACTACTTTGAATTAGTGTCTGCTTTAGATGACAGTTTTAACCCTGCAGGGACCAGCAGGGCGCAGAAACCACCGGTTAAAAGAGTGAAATAAAGTAGCCTCGCAAATACGTCAAAAGTGCAGACTTAAAACTATGTACCAGTTTTTTAAAATCCTCTAGATAGGTCAAGTTCAACGACTGATAGATTTTTAGAGTTTCATAGATGTTTTTTCTATGGTGCAGGAAGAAACGGTGCTGATGCAATGTACTGATGCTGCATTTTGTGAAATAATCATAGAAATAATGGGGCGTTCCCTAAATGGCAGTATATCACTTTGTTTTGTTTTCATTCATGTTGCTTTTTGTGTGTGATTTTTGAAGCTCTAAAGAAATGACCCCAAACATGGAAAAACGCTGGACCCCCAAGAACTGCAACCTCAAAATTGACATGAAAGACATTGTTTAGGCAAAGAGAGCTATATTGTAAATGTAACTTGACAAGTAACTTGTTATCTAACTTAGTCACTTTTGAATTCAAGTCATCAGTAAAGTAACTGCATTACTTTTTGAGGGAGTAATCAGTAGTCGGATTACTTTTGTCCACAGTAACTGGGGCAACACTGCCTGTCGTCCTCAACCCACTTCAGGCTTCAGCCTTATTTTAGACATAGATATTTGGGCGTTTCACACTAGGAGTTGCCCCAGGAATCACAGCTCTGCACCTTAACCCATCTCCATTTTATGTCCAGCACTGTGTCTTTGTCCCAACTTACTCCATCTTCCAGATACCTCCTGAGCTGCCACATTAGCTTGCGTCACTTTGTGACTAAAATTGACCTAAATAAATAGCTTCCACTGCCGATGTTTGACAGGATAGATAAGTCATGTGTTTAGTATAACTACAGTACCAAAGCAATTGATGTGTCACCTGTATAAAAAGAGTCAGGGTTCCCTCCAGAGCCTTCTCCCACAGCGTTCCCGTCGACATCTGTCAGTTCTTCACAACACAATCACTTGTTAAGAGTTAGTTCACGTCCAATGTGGATCAATGGATATCACACCTGTAGGCAGGATGGGTGTCGAGCTCTCAGGAGGAGGTGACGTGGCCTCTATGTAAAAAAAAAAAAAAAAAAAAACAAGGAGAGGAGCAGATGATTTCGTAATGTGAGCATGAGGAAATAGGAAACACAGTAACACAGCACAGAAGCTAACTGTTCTTCCTGGCATTTTATAACCATAAAGATGAGCAGTTTTTGAAAGCAAAACCTTATTGTTCCAGATGACGGCCACTTTATCCCTCCATCAACACAGCTGTTACCTGCGGGCTCGCCTTCACTGGTTTCCCCTCCATCGTCTGGTGCTACTTCCTCATCTGGAACTGCGTCATCGATCTGACAGAAAACTGCAAGTAAACAAGGCACTTCTTTGAAAATGAGTCCACACAAAGATAATCTTTAGAATAGAGCAGCGGTCGGCCTAGCTCAACCAGAAATCACCGTAAAATTGCCCCCTAAATGCACTTTACAAAAGTGTTCTTCATACTCACAACGTGTTGCATACTATATGTTTTTAGGGTGGAGTTCTTATCCAATCAGAATGCTAGCAGTTTTAATACAGTACACTAGCCACGTGGTGGCAGTAGTGAGTCACTGAATTGACTTGACAGCTGCAGATCTGCGATAGTTATGGAGAAGTTCTCGAAAAAAGAACAAAAATGATAAAGAAAGTGATGTAAAAACTGTTCATGAAAGCACCCGTTGGAGCAGTTTTGACAATTAAATAAAATATAATAATTTTTATTTTTTTATATTTAGACATGGTTTATAATTATTCTATTCAGAATTTTATTCACTTTATCCAATTTTCTTAACAGTTTGCATCAAGTGTATTTTTTTCTTTTTTTCTTAGTAATTTTGATGAACATGACTTGCAGCTGGTTCTGCTGCTGGTTGGACTTTTCCATGACAAATATCTTTGCGCTGATCACATGGTTTCATGTCATTTCACAACGTTTCTGTTTGTTTATGCGTAAGTTGATTAAACATGGTCAGAGTCATGAATCAGTTCTATGACTTGAATGGGCCCCGGGCCCATTTGTTCTGGGAAATGTGGGCCCGAGATGTGGCTGTCCCATTCAAGTCTTTCTGATATGAAACTGCGACTTTGCAAATGAGCGTACACGCATGTTAAAGAGCGCCTTGTCTGTTTTGTACGTAGTAGAGGTGATGCAATGCCCAGTAGTGTGTAAGCGGATACCATTTCCCCAGCTGTGGTGCCATAAATGCTGGTATGATGAGAGGTAGTTTGAAGTTTGAAATTGGACATGGGAGGACATCACGGAATGAAATGCACAGCCCGCTACTGGACTAGAGGATCAAATAAGTGGAAAACATTGCTCCTCAAATACAGGTCTTCTGAACACATTTGAGAATACGGGTGAAATAAAGGTGAACAAATCCACAAAAAATGTACAAAACTCAGAGAAAGATGATGAGGTAAACAGAGCTTTCACTGCTAGTTGACTCAAGTGTTGAGGTTTGCGGCATCGGATATGTCACAGAGGAAGTCTGATCTTGTGGGGAGGAAAGTGTCGCAAAAGAAGCCAGATGCAAGACAGAGGATCCGAACCTGCGGGTAAATCTATGTGAACTGCTTTGAAAAGTCACGTTTTCATAGCGAGGAAGCCTGAGCTTGGCCTTGTTCTGACACTTGAACCCGGAGTCTAGATCGCTGTTCTTTATTATATCCATTTATTAATGAACCTTTCTGGACACATTTCAAAATTATACTCAAAACAATAATTAGAAAATGGAACATGAGCAAAAAAAAAAAAGAAATATATTTGAAGCGGTCGGTTTGATACTGGTTCTTCTGTGGTTTGCAGTTGCTTGTCGCAGCTTGTTCTGGCCTCATTCTGAACTCACTCACATTTGGGCTCGTCCCAGTGTCGACCCACTGACTGACAGTCTCGCCTGGGTCCTGGCAAAGAATGGTCTCGGCCTAGCGTTGTTCTGGCCAGCACGGTGGGGCGGTGGTTTGTGCTGCAGTTCAGAATCCAGCAACACTACTAGATTCTTTTGATGTGGACTTTGTTTGTTCCCCTCATGCCTGCCTCTCGGTACTCCACTGAGGCTAAATCACCACCCCACTTGTCAGTAGGATTGATGTGTAGCTGTCTCTAACCTGGGTTTTTGCTTTCTAAACCAGAAGGTATCTGTCCTGTCTTGAGTGTAAACCACCAAAAATCAAGGAGTCAAATCCTGAAATTCTTAAACCTGAGTTGGACCAAAATCTGAACAGCTCACTAGAGGTCAATTCGCTGGTTGAAAGCTTGGTCTCATGAAGGTCTTGAAACCCTCAATGCCCCCATCCTTTTGCAGTCTCATCCCCTCAAAGTCTTAGGTCTCAGTCTAACCCCCTGAAAGTCTCTGTTTTGTTGCAGTTTTGACCTATGAAGGTCTTGAGACAAAAACTCAACCCCTGTAGGACCTGTGTCTCAGTTTCAGCCCACTAAAAAACTGCCTTGTATCTGGGTCGCAACACCCGAAAGTCTTGTGTTCCATCCTTGACCTGAGAAAGTTTCAAGCCCAAAACTCACCCACTGTAGGTCCTATGTCACAGCCTCGACCCCTGAAAGTCTCATGTACCGGTCTCAACTCATGAAAGTCTTGCGTTCAGCTCTTGACCTAAGAAAGTCTTGGGTCTCAGTATCACCTCCTGGAAGTCTTGTGTCCCAGGTTTGACCCATGAAAGCCTTGAGGTCCTGTGTCACAGTCCAAACCCCTTAAAAGTGTCATGTCTCGGTCTCAATTCAAGTCTGGTTCTCGACCACTGAAAGCCTTGAGATCAAAACAACCTCTGTAGGACCTGTCTTGGTCTCAACCCCCAAAAGCCTCATGCCCCCGGTCCCGACCCAGGAAAGTCTTCTGTCTAGGCTTCGACCTGTGAAAGCCTCAAGTCCAAAACTCAAACCCTGTCAGTCCTGGTTCTCAGTCTCAACCCCTAAATGTCTAGTCAAGATCTCAACTTGAAAGTCATGACTCTCTATAGCTGAAAGTCTTGACACCAAAACGCAACCCCTGACAGGCTTGTCTTCGACTCACTCCCTGACAAGACTGGTGTTATCTTGATCTGAAGCTCTATAAGTCCTGAATCTTACAGACAAAGATGGTGAAAAATGACCTTGCCGACAATGCAGAGAGAGGACAAGAGACCCCCAAACAGTTCAAGAGTTCCGGCAGGTTTCATAAAAATGATGATGATGGCAGTTTGGCTGAGATGAACACGATGAGGTGAGAAGGAAAGCAGAAGCACTGCGGCATCTGAGCTACTGTAGGTGAAGGTTTGTGAATCCGTCCTACCTGTCGTACGGAACGCAGCCAGCAGCAGCAGAAGCAGCAGCAGTCGGGGGGTCCTTCCTCGAGGGGCTCTCATGCCTGCAGCCCGAGACATAGTGCCATTGTGCGTCTTCTTCGCCGTCGTCTGTCACAGCATCACACTTCCTGAAGTGACTCAACACGCGAAGAGCCGAAAAGAGAGGAAAAAGTCACGCACACACCCTCAGACTCACTCAGACAAGTGACGGATGTGATGCAATCTTCTTGTGCTTGTACCCACAAGTCCTGCTCACATTCCTGCCGGGGAGGCATTCAGGAGCCGAGCTGAACAAACCTGGAGAGAAAACAGTTTAGCGTGTCCCAGCTGGTGGTGCTATCTCTGCAGACACGGGGAGACTCAGCGAGTTGTAAACTCCCCCCTCAGCACTGGGCCAGCAACTGAAGGTCATGCTTTTGTCATTATCTAAGGGCCACTGTGGTTGATCGACTTAAAAATCCCTCCGCTCCTTCATATCTCTGCACGGATGTCGTGTCCATAGGTTCTGATTTGACACGCCTGTGTTTCGCAAGGCATCTCATGGCGAAAAAACAATTAACTCTTTATCCTTTGAACAGAGCTACATCTTTACTAATGGCCTCCGGCAGCATCTGCTGAGTTCCTCTGAAGCGCTGGAACATTCTCATTAGACTTGTAAACAACAACACCAATTGGTTGTGAATGAATTTGCTGATCTACATCTCCATCATGATCGTGTAAAATGACCACATTTTTACTGTCATTCCATGCAACGCAGTGTAAAGTTGACTCCTTATCTCTGGGCTCTGACCTGTGCAGTCACTCTGTCGTTACTTTTATTGAACTACACACACATATAAAACACACTAATAAATCATTAAACAACATGGTCGCTTTCTTTGATCCGAGAACTTTTCTATCCTCAGAAATCACCATGCAGTGATCTACCTGCCTTCTTTAATAGTAGGATAAATGTCTACTTTTTATCTCCATCTATTTACATGCAGAAATTCGATGCGAAACAAATCGGGTGGAGCTGGATGAGAAGTGCTTTTTAATGTTTTTTAAGCCACGGCACACTTCATTCACTGAGAGAATCCCGACTGACATCACCACAGGAACCACAGCCAAAGCGCAATTGTGCTTAGTTGGAAGTCCTCTAGAAAATCCCTTTGAACTTGTGAAAGCTTGAAGCTACTGACTCTCTGCTATCTGGTCATGTTATTTGCAGAAGCAAATTGCAGAAATGTATTTGCGAAAAATGTCTCCAGAAAAGTACATGATTTGTTGATTTCTTTTAAGTGAGCGTTTCAATTTTATCACAATCTGCCATGTATTTTTGAGACTAACTTGCACGAAACTCAAATTTGCTTTTGCTTCCTTCCAAACATTTTCACAGAATTTAAGTGGGCGAAACACTAAATATTTTATTTAAAAAGCCAAAAGAGAACACAAACTTACGTCACTGACAATATTTCTTTTCAGGGGGTTCAACTACTTTAGTCAACTTTACCTGGCTTGCAGTTAATTTGCCTTCTTCTTTGCCTTCTTTTGCATGATTTCATTGTAAATTATGATCATTCTTCGCATCTGTCAACAAACATTCTTTCTCTCGACACATTTTGCAGGGAATTTATTTGGTTCTGCTCAGTTAGCTCTGCGGTGCTGACAGTCTTTGGCGTCGCGGGTCCGACAAGAAACACCCCATCATTCTATCGTGAATGTGTGTGGTCAGGTACGAGGCACATGAGCTTTAAAAACAACTTGAAGTTGCGCTGTGTATGTGGGAAGAGGAGCACTACACACCACTGCATCAGCATAGAGCGACAGTGTATTGAAAGAAGCCGTGCATCACTGTCGGTTTGTGTGACAGTGTGGGAAAGTGGGCGTCAGGAGTCTCCGAGATCCAGACAACAACCCGGAAAACCGCTTACATTGAATCAACTCTCTTATGACAAATTAGTCCTGGGAATGTCATTGAAATCTTGCCATTTGTTACTTTTAAATAAGCAGGTTTTTGCGTTGAACCCAAACCCATCTCTAATTGTTTTGGCTGTATGAAATTAAAATAGCGTGACTGCATCATTTCACAGGTTCACAGGAGCACATGATAGTTTGAACAAAAAAAAAAAATGCTGTTGAATCTGGGTTAAAGGAGGACGATGTCACAATACAGGAAACAGCTTTGGTATTAGCTTGTGTCATCATTTAAATAAGAATATTTTCTTCTTCTAGGAGAAATCAGTCATGATATTTTCAAATGTACTGTTATATATTTCCATATTTAGTAACAAAAATAAAGCCTAAAATACTGAATCACACCTTTCGTCCAGGACAGTCACAGTGGTGAGAGTAGTTGAAGTCTACACGCAAAATGTGGTCGCTGGTTAAAAACAAGCATTTTTAGCTGCCTTTATCAAGATAC